>NW_027191417.1:0-660383 GCF_041146345.1 Neodothiora populina
GAATTGTTACAACAGATAGCTGGAAACTGTTAGCAGGGTTAATATAACACTATAAACAAGGCGCTAGTAGCATATAAAAATCAGATTTTCTTACGTACCGATCTACAGGAGAGACGAAAATCAAGCACGAGAAAGCTTAAAACTCTATACTTACAGCCTATAAATGCTTCTACTATAAATGTTGCCCAAAACAAGGCGAACAAGGATAGGCGAATTTATGATTAATTGCTGCTAGATATAGAGGAGGAGAGTCGATTATTAGTCGAGTCTGCTCTATTCCAGTCGGATAAATTTAAGAAAGTTCGAGCCTGTGGTAAGAGATCTCGAGCAGATACTTTAGCCTCAACTGCACTTAAATAGGTGGAAGAGGATGGAAGTAAGAAGTAAAGGATATCCGAGGACGGTCGCTTCTTAATTACGAATATTCGAGGCTATTTAATTAAATAGCCAAACCCTGACTATAATAAGGAAGAAGTGGCCTCTCCTTCGGTTATAGATAATCAGAGTGATGTTATAGTGTTAATTAACGCACAGGATAGACACAGCGTAAATTCGTGTAACGGCGCATTTATTACTAAACGTATAGCAGTAGAGATCTCATGGTCATAAGAGAATCGCGATCTTTGCAGTGCTTGTATGAAAGAATTCGAAGCTGCAACTAAAGCATATATTACTCGACTTGCAAAGTTCACGTAGACAAGACATAGCAATAGATAGGATTATTTGTATAGCAGGACAAGGTCTGTATGCTAAGAAGAAGTGGTACTTATCTGCAGCTTAGCAGCTACGAGTACTGTGGGGGGGGGGGGGGTCGCTTAGCTAAAACTTAAGAACTCCAAACTGAAAACCTCTCATTTTCACCACCTCATAACTCCACCACAACATGCATATATCGAGTCGAAATCTCGGCAGGGGACGCGTACGATACTCGCGACAAAGCTGTCCAAATTTGGAGAGTATTGACCAAAGATATTTAATTACCATCAGGAGTGTTACGATCCGGTCTCGGCAGACCTACTTGAACCACGAAGTGGCCCGTGCAAGCAAAGGTGCTCTGTGGCAAAACCCCACACTAGGGCTTGGCATGAGAGCAGGACATAGTGACAGACTGCTCCATCTGATCCTGGTGATCCCTTGCTCCTTCTTGAGAGCACGAGAGCAACAGAGCAGCCAGAGCAAAGGATGATGCCGACTACCAGGAAGTATATAGCAGTAAACAATGTTCCCCTATGGAACATTGTGTTCAATTTCATATTCGTTACCAGTGATTGGAATTACCTCTTCACGTGTGCCTTGATACTCCTCTTCACGAGTCCAACCCAGGAAGAGACTATTATTCGTAGTAGCCTCACAACCAATCCTTAACAAGGAGGTCGAAAATAATTACCATCAGCCCCCCAGTACG
This sequence comes from Neodothiora populina, assembly GCF_041146345.1. NCBI lineage: Eukaryota > Fungi > Ascomycota > Dothideomycetes > Dothideales > Dothioraceae > Neodothiora > Neodothiora populina. Next base: position 1,406 of record NW_027191417.1, read on the forward strand.
AGAAATACGCGCGGGCTCAATCCCTAAGTATTTCTGGTCACTAACAGTGAATATTACCATCAGCCCTGATGGTAATTAATGATTTTGGATAGACAAGAAAACGAGGGAACGACATTGGACAGCTCATACGGACGATAAGACCGTGAATAGCTTGATAGACTAATCAATCAATCAATCAATCAATACTGGGTAGGAAGCAGTCCCACTGCGATCGGTATGTAATCCCGTACGAGGTTAAAGACATTGCGACGACAGACCGCACTTAGCCACCTAAGCCTTTTGTTAAGTACAGGTGTCGTACGGACCGGCCTGGAGCGGTTAGCGCAACGTGCGGTCGAGAGAGCTAAGGTGTATAGCGCCCGCTCTCGCCCGCGCGTTGTGCGCGTAGAACCGGCCCTCTTCTATGATAGATGACAGAGCGAGCGTAGGTCGTACGACGGAACCCTTCGTGCATCTGCTAGATGCTATGCTACTCTATCATCTGTCCAGATTTCGGCTTCAGGCGACGAGTGGATAAGAACGATCTCGGCGTACGAAGGGAAAAGGGCCCGAGGGTCGTCTTTGAAGTTCCCCCAAGTCCCCCCCGCAAAAAGCTTCGGCGAATCTGATTGGTCGAAAAAGGGCCCGAGGGCTCGAACCCTTTTGACCTATGGTTAAAGAAACCTTCGTGTATTTAGGTAGACCTTTAGGTAGCATTCCTAGGGCTTTCCCCTAACACACACGAGCGGTATCGCTATAACAAGGTCAGGCTGTATTGAATACGTGACAATAACATCGAGCATGAGGTTTGTAGACAGCTAATAAGACAGTGGTCCAACGTATAACCATCGATAGTCCTAGCAGACGAGAAAAGTCGAAGTAGTTGGTTGAAGCTTTGAGAAACGCGCTTTGTAGGTCCATCGATGGTTTTCAGTTGCGAACACGACCTTTGCGAGATTCAATAATAGGAGATATTGGTCACAACTTTCCTTCAGATGCAAACAGCTTATATCCAGCTATTGGCTCCCTATCTTATACCGCTATTTGGGTCGTCCAGCCAATCGCATGCACAGATCACATAGTTTGAAAATTCGAAAGATAAAGGCATGCCAACGACTAACGCGTCAGGGAAGACGCTAACCCGCGGGAAACCTCGGTCAAGCCAGGATAGGAAGGTCCAAGCCTTCTCTAAGAAAGCTTCATGGCTAGGTAATACTTAACCGAGGTGAATCGACTACGCCACAATCTCCGATAACAAAGCGAACACCAATCTTTAGCTTTGAAAGTCTGAATAAGTAGCATATTCTTGTTGTGCGTGCAGCTATCGTTCTATCAATACCCTTCCCTGTATTATTGACATGTTGTACCTAACGGCGGACTCCGGGTGCCGCCTCGGATTCGCATGGGAAAGCTGGCGCTAGGACTGTCGTATACGCAAGAACGATCAAATCAATGTTTGACTATAGCCACCCCTGGCGATCATAAAGAAGACTCCAACAATATATAAGGGCCAGTGTCTTGCCAATTTTGGAGAGAGACGAATAACTTACACTCTATCAATCCACTGCTTAGATCAGTCAGTGTCTCAGCATATCTTTGTACTATGACCAACCAGAACCTCATGCGCATCGCTGCCGCCGCAGTCCTCGCGATCTCATCAGCTACATCTGTAATTGCTGCTTCCGAAACTTGCTCTAGTAGTATTCCGCTCAGCTGCGGCAACACGACTGTTGTGAAGGACCTTTGCTGCTTCAACGCTCCTGGTGGTCAACTGCTGCAAACCCAATTCTGGGATACCGACCCTAGTACTGGACCGTCCGACTCTTGGACTATTCATGGGCTCTGGTAAATAGGATTACTGAATTCTTCAGTCTTGGCCATTGAACGCTCATCTTCTTGCAGGCCTGACCACTGCGATGGCACCTATGATGCCAATTGCGATAGTGCCCGTGCATACACAAACATTACCCAGATTTTGACAAAGTTTGAGAAGACTGACCTTCTCTCGTACATGAAGACGTACTGGCCTGATTATCAAGGCAACGATGAGAGCTTCTGGGAGCACGAGTGGTCCAAACACGGGACCTGCATCAGTACTCTGAAGCCGTCTTGTTATGCAGGCTATGTCGCCACGCAAGAGGTCCCAGATTTTTTCCAGAGGACTGTTGACCTCTTCAAGACGCTTCCATCGTACACGGTAATAAGACCAGTATTTTTCTATCATGTTGCTGAAAGCTAACGCTATTCGTAGTGGCTAGCTGCAGCTGGCATCACTCCGTCGAGCACTGAGACGTATACATCGGCGCAAATCCAAGCTGCGCTCTCCGCTCATCACGATAATCTAGAAGTCACTCTTGGTTGCACAAGCAGTGCCCTCACCGAGATTTGGTACAGCTTCCACGTGCAGGGGAGTGTGCAGACTGGGGATTTTGTGGCTGCCTCGCCTGATGGCTCAAAGTCAACATGTCCGTCCACTGGAGTCAAATACCTACCTAAATCCGGCAAGACCGCGACCTCCACCACGAAGACGGCGACTGCTGCATCAACGACCCTGTCGACAGTTACTGGAACATCGACGGGCAGTACTTTCTCTGGAAAAGGCTATCTAAACGTCATAACGAGCTCAGGTGCGACCGAAGGCTGTCTTATCAGCGGCGGAACATGGCTGGCGTCCGCAACTTGCGCAACATATACCGTGAACTCCGTGACTGAAACCACTTTCACGCTCAAATCTTCGAAGGGCTATTGTGGCATTGTAAGCAATGCATTTACATGCAGCTCCTCTGTCACCTCTTCAAGCGCTACTGTCTTTGTAGGAGACGGCTCTTACCTTGAGAGCGGAGCCGGAGACACATGGTCGGCTGACTCAACCTCGTCGGGCTCCACGCAAGTGAGCGTGTATTCAACAGGTTCACATAGCGTGCAGCTTCGTATTCAGTTCCAGAGCATCTGATCATTACACACGTTAGCTGGGATTGAGGCATCGATTATGCAGAGTAAAAACTTTCCCTACAATTGATAGCTCTATAACCAGTCTAGTGAATAGGTTTCGTAGACAACTACAATGCTCAAGCCTCAATTCTCAGCTCTACCCAGCTGACTCGGACATCGATAGGACGTGACATCCATGCACTTCTGTATCCGGACAAAGCTCGCAACAGCTATCAGGCGACATTCAAGATGCTGAAATCTCGTTGTGTATGATCGATGACAGACACTATTTAACAGATCGTAGGAAACCTTGAACTTTGTCATAAAGTACTGGCACAGCAGTGCAGATTGCATTTGGACAAAGTTGTTACTATGTCGCGAGACTGACCCATCAATATCGGGATCCGTACGTGATAAGATCCAGCAAACAAAATTTACCTCACAAGCACCGTATCTCAGAGTTCTTGTATAAAGAAAGATACTTATCGAGCGTCCATGCTCCGGAGTTGATCGCATCATTTCGATAGAGACTTATCCATATATATTCGCTGGATTTGCCTGAAATTCGTACTTGGAAAAACTTGACATTCCTAGATTTATATGGTTATTGCAGGACCATTTGTGAAATTTTTTGCGTCAATGGCTCTCAGATTTGTTCTACTTGTGGGGGTACAATACCTTATAGAAGAAATTTGCATTCTACAATCGCAGAAAGACTTCATGAACTGACTACTTACTACTGAAGATGTCTTCTCTTCTTTATCAGATGAATTCGGAGATAGTAAGACTTGTAATATCTTACATAGCTCTTGCATCTTGCGATTATAGTTCGGATAGTATATAGTGCCTGACAATTTATAACGAGAGAGACTAAGAGAGAGCTAGATCGATTATGCCAATTCGAAATTTCATGGTACTAAGGCCGATCCACGATTTATGCCGAGAGATTCTCGCTTTATCTCGTGCTTCTCCGCAGTCCCTTACAGCTCAGAGACCCTTGTCAACATGCTCAACACGGTACTCGACGTCGTCGCGTTTCTCCTCAGCTTGGATGCCATTTCTGATATATCCCTTCGAGAACAATTTGTCGACGTCCTCAAGACTGAGCTTACGTGTCTCAGGGAAGAACAGGTACTATGGTTATGATGTTAGCCAATCTTGTTCCTGCCTTAAGCTGTCCATTTTACATATGACTCACCATAATTGGCACCCAGGTTGCATTGAGTACAGCAAAGATAATGTAAGTCTTCCACCCCAGGTTCCTGATAGTTGGAGGAGTGATGTAGACAATAAGGAAGTTGAAGATCCAGTTAGCTCCCGTAGAAAGCGAAGATCCACGTTGACGGAGCTTCATAGGCAAAATCTCTGTAGGATAGACCCAGACGGTTGCCTGGAAGCCTATTGTGAAAGCACCTTGGAAGATGAAAAGCATGGCTGCTGCACCGATACCGGCCGTGTGGGCGACAATTGTATTGTTCTGGACCTGGTAGATCAAAGCAGCTTGAACAGCCATGACTGCTGCCATGACGCTGACCATAGAGAGAAGGAGAGGTCGACGTCCAACACGATCGATGAGGAACCAGGGGATGAACGAGGCCGCAAAAAACCAGGTGTTGAGAAAGCCTGACATCAAGCTTGAAAGATGGGAATCGAAGCCGAGACTGTTCTGGAACAGAGTTGCGGAGTAATCTGACTGGTATAAGTATTGACTCCTCATGGATTCACCACACAGGAAACTCACAGATGATGGCGTTGATGCCGCCCAACTGCTGGAAAGCCTGGATACCACAGGCAATAAGTAGACGACGTTGAATTTGAATCCCTGCAGGATCGTTAGCCAATGTGAAGGCTTGCGTTGGATAGAAGAACTTATTACCATCATTGCGGAGCAAGTCCTTCCATGATCCCGACCCGACAGCCATTTCGATTGCAACAGTCTCAACAATGGCACTATGCGCAGCAGCAATTTCATCTTCAGTGTGCTTGCCTGAATTAAGACGGCGCAATACGACCAGCGCTTCTTCATGCCTGTCGTGAGAGACAAGCCAGCGAGGTGTTTCCGGAATGATCCACAGAATGAGGAGCATAGGAATAAGGCATACACATTGCAGGATGGTCGGGACCCGCCAAATGTAGCTTGACTCTTTTCCGCCTCCAATGGTGGAGAAGCCATAATCGATCCAGTAGACCATCATAATACCTGCAATAATATAAGCAAGCGAATTCCAACTGCGAAGTCGATAGATCCCTACCAAAGTTGAGTGTCGACAGTTGGGCACAAACATATCTTCCTCGCGAGGCTTTGGGACTGAATTCAGATCGAAGAACCGGGACGGTGGAGTTGACGAAACCCATTCCAATGCCGCTAACGATTCTGGCGGCAATCATATGCCCGGTATGGTACGCAGTGGCCTGTAATATAGCGCCTGGAGCAGTATTGATCAGCCAAAGTCGCTATTGACAGCATATCTCTTGAATTTACCAGCAATCATGACGATGACACCAATTCCAATGGTCTTACGTCGACCCAGGTTCTCGCCGATCACACTAGTGGTCATAGCACCCACAAAACATCCAATCTCGTAAATAGCGACGATCAAAGCAATCATGTTGTTGCCCGAGTTCGACTTCGGGTCAATGCCCATTGTCTCGGTGAAAGATTTGCCGCCAACGAAACCCCCCATCAGACCATTGTCGTAGCCGATGAGCAGAAAACCCAAGCAAGTCAAGGTAGTGACTGTGTAGAGAAGGGCAGTGCCCTGAACTTCGATGATGGCCATGCCGTGTGTCGTGTGAATGAGCCAGGAGAGATGTGCTCGTGCTCGTTCAATCTCAAAGGAATTAGTATGCCAATCAGAGAGCTTTAATAGAATTGTAAGATCCAGGGAATGCCCCCTGGATTTCAAATGCTGCTCGAATTCTGATCACCGACAAGAGGCTTTGTGGGTTACCGACAAGGCGTGCGGAGCCCCGCATTCGGGGATTGATGCTTAACTAAGTTTGCGGAGATTCATGTGCAAGGCCTGTTCTGTCAGCTGCGCTCAAGCCCAGACTTGGTAACCGCCAGATGCCGCGATTTAGCGTTCGTCGCAGAGATCGAGAACCACAATATTCATCGTATGCACCTGTTAAGCCCCATCTCTATTGTCTATACGACAAATTCCGGCATCTTGGCCTGGAGTTAGTTTTGCATCTCTGGTATACGAGTCGAACGTTACGACGTCCGCGTTGTCGGTCTTTGAAACAATATCGTTGAGGATATCGGCCATTGAAACAGAGTCTTGCGATACGAGCACTGATCATGCGTTTGATGTGACAAATTCACAAGCTCCAATTCCATGAGCCTAGATTGATATAAAAAAGCTGGGAGTATGAGAATTGACTGATTTTGTAGCTCTCGGACTCGTGTATCACCATGGGCTCAACGAAGGCATCGACATCTCCACCCGCAACGAGCCACATGGATCTTACTTTCTTGCCATTCGGCGCGTCCCTACGATAGCAGACACGTGAGTCCCTAACAGTATCAAGTGTGACGTCGATGGCTACATATATCCTGGCTATGAAGACAGACTCAATGTACAGGGTTCCGACGGCACTCTGTCAGGCAAGATAATCGTGCCTAGCAGCGTAGTGACTTTCTGCTTCGCTAATGAGGGAGAAATCTCGTTGTTAAACGAGGACAGGTTCTTGGTAGCCAAGATCAGTGAAGAACTCCAGGGTGTGTTACTTGGATAAAGATTGGAAGACTAGTAAAATAGAATGTTAATGTGTCACTAAGACCTAAGGATAAATATTCGTACATACAGCTCAGTATAGAGCATCAACTAATACCTCGTATTGTTTCTCTGCATATCCAGCTTCTTTAGCCCATGCAGATCATCATGGGTCGTTTAATCAACTCTACAATGAGAAATACACGATTGGTCTCGATGCAGCTCCAGCGGCACAAACCTTCAGCAAAGACATGTCGCGTCGCAAGAACCCTTTACAAGGATCTGTTTATGTTGAGTAGTATGAGTTAGTAAGAGATGATATAAAGTTCAAATTTTGCACCATCACGTGGACGGTCATCTGGGCCTTTTACAAAACTGGACTTTGCAGCTTCCATTGACTTGAGAGTCCAACGGCATCAGGTATGTACAGATCTCTCGAGTGCCCCACGTGGCACTAACGCGCCACCAAGCGCTCCTTGAAACTTCACAGCGCTTAGAAGACGATGATTGGCTGCTTTCCATCCTTGATTTGAGAACATCTGGGGTAGCGTCGTATTGGTGGTGTGCCGAATCACAGTACCAGCATCTGGGACAAGGAAGGGGCAAGAGTGCTACACGTATCATATCAACCCGGCAGTTTGTATCAAGCCGATCCGGCAGACGCCACCGCTTGCCGCCCATCGGCAAATGACATCCGAATATGTCACTTAATGGATGTAGTATAGATCTCTCCAGCTTCCTCACAAACCTGCGAAACACTGTGAAGCAAAACTTTCAAATCACTTCTTTCAATCGTCCCGATACCAACATGGCGAATCAAGTCGACAACCAATTGAGCGGAAGGCTAGCGCTTATCACCGGAGCATCGGGAGGGTACATTAGTCACTCGAGATGGGACGGACAGCAACTTCTTGTATACTAACCTGTTATTAGAATTGGTTCAGCATGCGCTCGCGAGATGGCAGCTCAGGGTGTACACCTTGCCTTGACATACTCTTCTAATCTAGTCCCGGTCGAGGCTTTGGTCTCAGAACTCCATGCAGCCCACGGCGAGAGCTTGCGCATCTCCATTCACAAATGTGACTTGTCCTCGATTGATCAGACTACAGGACTATGCCCAGCAGTGGTAGCTGCACACAACGGTGCCACAATCGACATACTGGTATCAAATGCAGGGTATGGAGTTCGCATCCAGAACGTATGGGAGATCCCACTCGAAGAGTTCGAACATACCATCAACGTGAACCTTAGAGCGAGCTTTCTGTTAGTGAAAGGGGTTGTGGAGGGCATGAGAGATCAGATATGGGGACGAATAGTGTTCATCGGTTCTATTGCTGCATACGGAGCTGGGATCAATGGTTGCCGTCAGTTTGCCTTTTATCCTGGAACCTGCTCATCTTCAAATGGATGTATAGTGCGAGGGATCGAAAACTGACTTGTGGACAGACTACGCTGCAAGTAAGGGTGGTCTTATGAGCATGATGAAGAACCTCTCCTCGAGACTGGCACAGTACAATATCTCGGTAAACGATGTCGCGCCTGCCATGGTCGGCAACACTGGCTTGCTGCCTTCGGCAGATAGTGTTCCTGGTGTTGTGGACAACATCCCACTAGGTAGACTTTGCACGCCAGAGGAAGTCGCCAACGCAGTATTGATGTACACGAAGACGGGATTCGCTACGGTATGTTGACATCCTTGCCATCACTGGGGGACTCATATGTTGACCAACGACTAGGGCCAATCACTGATTATTGGTGGTGGACTTCGGTAGAATACCTCCAGATGTCTCATTTTGCATCAACGTACAGCCTTTTAGAACATATTCACACCAATTCTGAGAGCAGCCTTTGCGTAAGAATAGCCTTGCACATAACAAGGGACTAGCATGTCTGTCATGCTTAGACTCAATATACCACAGACCATACATCCATCTTGCTTGGCTCGCAACCGATGGGGACCATCTTCCAATCAGTTTGCTGTTCTTATGCTGAAGTTCAGAGCTTCGTCAGGTCCTGATGTTTGGTTGTCAAAGTCGGGGTCCGGGACCCGAAACGTACATATTCACTCCATCTCTCGACGACACATGTGTAGGACCGTAATTATAGTACAAATTGTCTTAGGAGTTGGGCATAATAGATCTCAAACTCTTGTTAGAAAGCCTACAGAACAGTGCTATATGCTCTGCTGAAGCGTTCTTCCGCTGCAGACGTCTGAAAGCAAATTGACAGGTTCGTACTGTGAAAATCGTGGGGTCCTGGACGACCGCGTTCGCTCGCGTCGTGCATTGCATAGAAACTGCAACTTGTCCCATTACGAGCATTCTGGCTACGCAGTCCCGCGGTCATCACTAACTTCATTTCCCGAACCGGGTGTGAATTGATCCATCTCGCAGGGCACGGAGTCCTCGATTATCACTCCATCCTACGCCGAGAAGGCGGAGAATGATGATTGCTCCTACAACCCTTCAAGGTTTTGTAAAAAATAACAAAATTGGATTCATGGATCCTCGATGTAGCTATCACTTTGTGACTCTGCAGTGTTGCCCAGTCGTTGCTATGGGTGTGTTCCCCCGAACTCGACGCTGACGTTCGGATCGTCTTGTCTAAGCGCTCACACTTTCAAGCCCGCGGAAGATCGCTGGTGGTTTCTCGCGATCAAGGTATAGGTTCTTTGAGCACGAATGCCATCAGGGATCTGATAGGCGAGGCTATGTGCTATATTGCGTGCCGCAGTCCTGTTTGTCGCAAGACCTTAGAGTTCTTATTCTATTATCCATATTTGCCTAAATTTCTTGACCCTTTCTGCCCAGCATTATTTGTGCGGGGTCGGGGTAAATATTCGAGCTTATACTGGATGATCTTTGCCCTTACAAGGTCATCAATGCCTGACTGTTTCATTAGCCAAAAGTGGTCGGCAACTACTCAACTAATAAGTCGATGACTGATCAACAACCCATTACAGGGCATGGTGATCACATAACCTACAGGCCAATTTTGACGGATTGGAATACTATTATCTATGCTCCAGGTATAGCAATATCAGTTGAGTTTGTAACGAACCGTATCCCCTATGGGGAAGTGATGTAGGGAACCCCGCGATGTTACATGATAGTTTATGGCGGCCTATAAAGATAGATTCAATTCGCCTGAGTTGAAGTTCAAGTCGAGTTCGAAGAAGACTGAAGTTTCAAGATGAAAATCTCCCAGATTGCCTTGTGGACGACAGTTTCCGTACCATTCGCTGTTGCGACAGAGAAGGTATTATGGTATCAGCAGCCCGCACCGTCCTGGGTGGACACTTTGCCAATCGGCAATGGTCGACTAGGAGCGACAATCTTCGGGAAGACAACCGACGAGATCATTGTATTGAACGAGGACTCCATTTGCAATGGTCGTTTCACAAATCGCGTGAACCCCCGAGCCCAGCAGGCTTTTCCTGAGGTCCGCCGCTTGATGGACGCCGGTCAGCTCACTCTAGCCAGTGACCGATGGCTCAATGACATGGTTGGTATTCCGATCACCCAGAGAAAGTACGAACCAGGAGCATACATGACAATCAAAACCGGCCATGACAAGGTCACAAACCATCAACGTGCTTTAGACGTCAGCACTGGTATTGCCAACTCTTCTTACACCTTCAACGGTGTTACTTACTACCGCGAGGCTGTGGGAAGCAATGCACGAAATGTCCTTGCATTCAAGTTCAGCGCGAGTCAAGCAGGCTCAATCGATCTTGACATTGGCCTTGATCGTGGACTGTCTTCCCGTGCCACAACGACAAGTGGTCCCGGCTTGCTGCACAGGGGCAGCGGGGCCGATGATAATGGATATACATTCTCCTACAAACTACTTCTAGACTCCTAGGGAGGTTCAAGTTCAACACCCGATGCGAATACTACCAGAGTCTCGGGTACAGATTCGGTCTATCTATACTGGGACGCTGAAACCCTTTTGTACAATACAGCCGGTCAAACAGCTTATGAAATGCTACTCGATAACCGATTGGCCGATGCGAAGAAAGCTAAGTACAGCACAATTATAATGGAAGCTGTGCGCGACTTGAAAAACCTCTACGATCGTGCTTCCTTCACGATTGGTGTCGGACCAAGTACCAGCAGAACCAAGCCAACTGACCAGAGACTCGCGGACCTCAAGACTGTACGTGATTTCAATGATGACCCCGAGTTACTCGCATTGGCATACAACTATGGCCGCTATCTGCTCATCTCGTCCAGTCGTAACGGGACTTTGCCTGCCAACCTGCACGGCATATGGAATGATAGATTCAATCTTTACATGGGACTCTGAATATACCATTAACATCAATTTGCAGATGAACTACTGGCTGGCCGACATGAATGATCTTGACGAGGTCAAGCAGCCCCTCTGGGATCACTTCGCTCGAATGCAGAATCGGGGGTCACAAGTCGCACGTACCATGTATGGCGTGGATGGCTGGATGTGTCATCACAATACCGACATCTGGGGAGACTGTGCACCACAAGATGCTGGTTCTCAATGGACCATATGGCCGATGGGTGCCGCATGGACAATGTTCCATGCGATTGAGCACTTTCATTTTACAGGAGACAAAGTATTTGCAAAGCAAACCGCTCTCCCACTACTGACTGGGGCAATAACCTTATTCAACCAATTTTCGGTACTCCAAAACGGTTATTATGTGACCTATCCATCGAACTCTCCAGAGAACTCGTACAAGATACCTAGCGGTAAAACCAATTCTGGCGATCAAACTGGAATCGATAAGTCTTCCCAAGCTGATCGCGCCCTTGTATGGTACTTGTACAACGGGTTTATTGAGTTATCGAACGCTGTTGGCTCTACTTCTGGCGTCGTGGATGCAGCAGAATACCTCAAGAAGCTCAAATCTACCGACATCAGCACAAACACAAGGCGATTGCTCGAATGGTCTGAGGATTATGAAGAAGTTGAGCCTGGACATAGACACTTCTCGAACCTTATTGGTCTGCACCCAAGAAATCAATACTCGCCACTCACAAACACATCATTTGCAAATGCGGCGAAAAACGCTCTTGATTACCGTCTTAATCAAGGTTCCGGGTCAACAGGCTGGTCACGAATCTGGGCTGCTCATCAATATGGCCGTCTCTTGCAAGGAAACCAGGCTGCGAGCAACATCCTGACTCTTATGACTGACTATATGTACAACAATCTCTTCGCCGTTACGAGTAGCACGTTCCAGATTGATGCAAACTTTGGTATTGTTTCTGCAGTCAACGAGATGCTTCTCCAATCGCACAATAATGTGCTACATATCGGGCCAGCAATGTCTTTCTTAACCAACTACTGAATGGCTCTTTCAAAGGTTGGAGAACTCGTGGTAACTTCAAGGTTGACGCGACCTGGTCGAACGGCCAGATCACAAGCGCACTCATAACATCCAAGAGCGGAGCCCAATTAGGAATCCGCATACAAGATAACAGATCGTTCTCTGTCAATGGGCGATGTTATAGTGGACCAGTCTCCACGAGCGTCAATGGCGTCTACCGCATAACATTTTAAGCACGTGGATAGTTGCCGAGCACTGCGGAAGGTAGAGAAAATTCCGGGTACCTTGGACTAGAGGGATACAGGCCCAGTGTTGACAAAACATGTCAATCGCATCTTCGAGTCACAGATTTAAGGTCTCGCTAAGAAAAGTGTTACGTTGCTGTATGACTTTAGGAACACGTCTCTTTGTCAGATGGCGGACTGGGGACTACAATGGTTTCGTAAGAATAGCAATCCAATCAACTCCATCCAAGTCCTGTCGTGTGACGTAATCGCACGATTGCTGGAGTATACCTCTTAACGACGGGATACGAATCTATCTTAGAAAATCTGCTCTGCCAGATTGAAAGCAAAGGGTTCGTACTGTACAACGACTGCACACTTCCCTGGTTGGCGAGTTCGCTTACCGAATATTCATGGTCACCGCTCATTGGTGGATCTTTTCTTAGCCTGCAGATCGCCCCCTCTATCCCACACTACCTAGCCTCCACCTCTGACTTCTGACTGACCCTTCGCAGCACTAGAAAGAGCTAATATACACATCGCGCAGAAAGATGCCCTTCGAACTAACACTAATATATCCGGCTCGGCGCGGGAGCGATTTATGCCTCTTCCATATGTAGTGTGTTGCCGCTATGATCTGAATTGCGGTAAGGTATACAAAAGATGCTCTCGCTGTAAAATCCTGTAGATTTTGTTGCTTGTGTAGATCACTCGAAATGGTCCTTTCAAAGTCCTCGCTCTTGTTGTTCTCTCTTCTATTAGGCACGACCCATGCCTATGATCGAGGCGAATGCCAATATCCTACTGAACCCCTCCTACAAGGTTGTCCCCAAGGCACCTTGCTCGTTGGTCCTGACCAAAAGTTTACAAGCGTCCAGTCTGCAGTGCTCAGTATCCCCAACGACACTGTGCCTTATTATATATTAGTGCTGCCCGGCAACTACACTGAGCAGGTCAACATCACACGATCGGGGTCCTTAACTCTACTGGGCCAAACCAAATACCACAACGATGATGCGCAAAACGGCGTCAACATCATCTGGCACAATGCAACTGGTACAGCAAGCACAGGCAACTACGACAATGCGTATACTTCTACTCTGACCGTCGCACCCACTTTAAACAGCTCTTTGACCGGCAGCGGGCCCACTGGTAACACAGTACCTGTAAGCACGCCTTTCGGGAACACCGATTTTAAAGCCTACAATCTCAATTTTGTCAACGACTATCGGCCCTACTCTGCCGGTCCTAGTCTAGCACTGAGCGTCAGCTATGCTAACGCTAGTTTCTATAACTGTGGCTTCTACAGCTACCAGGACACCGTAAGCCATGCTTTTCGTTCGAGGTCCCAGAATAGAATTGCTGAACACGCCTCAAAAACAGGTCTACATTGGCAAGGTGGGGAACACATACATGTACAACAGTACGGTCGCCGGACAGACCGACTTCCTGTATGGCTTCGGTACCCTCTGGCTGCAGTCCTGCCTGTTGTTAATGCGAGGATGTGGTGGTGGCATCACTGCCTGGAAAGGCACAAATACCTCGTTTACCAACCATTATGGCGTCTATGTCCATGACTCGATCGTTCGTAAAGCAAACGACAGCCTGGAGATAGAGCACAAGTGCGCTCTGGGTCGTCCTTGGAATGCTTTGCATCGCAGCATCTTTGCAAACACGCACCTTGACGACAGTATCCAGCCGAGTGGATATATCGAGTGGAGCGCAAGTGATGTCAGGGTCAATGCCAATACCACTATGGCAGAGTACAATGACTTTGGTCCTGGATTTGATGCTGAGGGTAGAGCGTTGGCAGCAGATGTGACAATCGAATTGACTGATGCGCAGTACACGCCCTATAGCACATTAGAAGATATTTTCCAATTTCCGTTCTCAGGCAAATTTGGCAACACTAAGTGGATTGACCGTAAGCCTTAATCCATTGAACTCCACGGACCATGGACTGGGACTAAATCGATTGGACACGGAAAATGCCATGGCTTTGCGTCCATGATTTTTCCAGAGATGCGATGTGAAGCGAACTGATAGTTTGACCATAGCGGTGGCATAGCCGACGGCAGCAAGCACGAGATCAGCTGCAGCGATGTTTACAACGCTTCAGAGACAATACTGCCAAAGGTAGATGTCAGTAAACAGATGTACGACTGGACTGCACTTCCGAATCCATACTTAAAGCAGTGTCGAATGTTTTCCGGACATGAGACCATGTCCAAGTTCGGGTGCTGAGACATTCGGGTCTATAGCCGAATAGCTGGCATGCGCGAGGATAATGATACTCTTCAATTTTGTGAGAGGTCATTCACTATGGAAGTAATCTGGCATTCTGATTGACTGATGGGGATTCAATATGACCGCCGTTCTGTTTGTGTATTTGATCAGCAACAGTAACATTGACCAACATAGATGTTCAAGTGCTATAGCTGATCTATACGATCAGACTGAGCAAGTCTTGCCGATCGATTGCATCTCTTCGTCCAAGTCTGTAGAAGTAGAGCCCATTGCACTCAACTCGTCCTTCCTCGTACCGCGTCGCGCCTTTGCCATGATGCTGAAGTCTTTTGTTTTCCCCAATAACAATAAGCCTACGGTGCTCGTATCGCAGTATCACCCATAAAAAAAGCCAAGCGTGCTTCCTCCCTGCTGACTAGTGGCAAGTGCATTTCCGCCTTAGGTGACCGGTGTACCTATATTGGATCGCTGCAGCAACTGACAAATGGCCAATTGGCGTAGAAGAAGCGGAAGATCTGAGACAAGAGCTTTTACGGGAGCGGGGTACTGTGGAAAAAGTCATGACCCGTGGTGCTGATATATATGCATTCTAGCAATTGACTTGACCATACGACGAAGCAACCCTCTCTTTGCGGAATATGAGAGCGCCATTTTGTCCCGAATTCCTTCTGCATGTGGCTCTTGTTTGGACGCTCCTTCCTACGCCTACTCCGTCCGTCTCCGCCACTGTAGATTCGTGGGATTCAAGTCCCGGATGATCTCGTGTATCTTGCCGTCTCCCATTAGTACCACAGTATCCCTTCCAATCTTCATATGTTTCTCCAAGGCATTGAATCTATGAGCAGTCATGATGACAGTATGTCCTCTCTGAGTGAATTCATTGTCAATGATATCATGCATGATCACTTCTGTGGCAGCGTCCAGAGAAGAAGTGACTTCGTCCAAGATGACCACAGGTTTCATTTGACTAAATAGTGGCGTGCCAGCTTTCACAAGTGCTCGACAAAGTGCAAATTGCTGGCACTCTCCTGCGGAAAGCTGTCGAAGACGAGACACCTTTTGATCCAGAATCGGATGTTGGCCAACTTCTGCGATGCCAACAGATTTCGCTGTCATTTCGTACGTATCTTTTCCTGAGAAATGTGACCACAACCTCACCCTGGCTAAAGCTAGAATTACCACATCATTGGATACTGAGTTGTCGGAGATTGAAGCGTAAGGTTTCATCCGGTAACAGCAATGGATCTTGGGTGACCACGATGAAACACTGTTGCCGTAGCAAATCCGGGCTTAAATGCTTGATATTGACGCCATCTAGTACGATTGTGCCTGTATGCAATACAAGGAGTCGCAAAAGTGCTAAAAGTAACGTACTTTTGCCGCTGCGCGTGTTGTCAGCTTTCGTTGATGTTGAAAGGGTTTCTTTTTATGTTTTCTGCTGACCTGCCTGTACGCCCACAGATGAGGAGCCTCTGGCCCGCATCTACGATCAAGCTCACAATCTTCAAGGCAGGAATCCCAGGTCTTTGTTCTCACTCGTAAGTATGTTGGTATATAGTCGTCTGCTGAGTGACTTACTGGTAAAATGCAGTAACGTTCGTAATCTCGATATGTCCCTTAGCAGGCCAATCCTTGGGGAGTTCTAAGGATGAGGTCTTGCTGTATTCACAAGGTATGACCTCTTCGAGCTTTTTGAGGCGCGCAATGGCACTAAGAGAAGTCTCGAGTGTAGTCCAGTTCTCCACAAGTTTCAGCAAAGTTGTGTTCGCTACGAGCATGATGTTCAGCGCAATCCCGACCTAGGAGCCACTGATACGGTCTCGCAACGTTACAGCTATAGCAATAATGCCTGTGACAATCATCGCGGCCATGAGATCCAAGACAATGGTCAAACATCTGCGGAGGCATAGAAGGATAAATTCAGGACGTTGAGAGTCATCAATATTCCTGTGATTGGCGCGTATCACGGCTTTGGACCACCCGAAAGATCGTATCGTCTCAAGTCCTTCGATCTACCAAATTAGCATCGATAGTTCTTATGCTCGGCAAAGGGATACTCACGGTCTCTATGAAGCTTGAGAAAAATTCTGCTCGTGACTCTGTCTCCAGATAACGAAGTTGTCTTGATGCACGGAGGTAAACCTTTTGAACAGCGTATATTAGGCTCGTACAAACCGGTATCAATAGTATGAGCCATCTTTCAGTAACGCAAAGAAGGATGACCTGCATGAAGAGCTTGAAGATCTCTGGTAATAGTGTTAACCTTTGACGTTTGTCCGGAGACAGTAAATGATACTTACGGGTCGTCAGAGCTTGAAGTGCAGACGGTAATTGCTTGTCGATGGATTGTATGTCTTGGCTGATTCTACAACTCATTAGCAGTTGTAGCATCGATATTGACTGGACCTCTACCTCTCCACAATCAACCCATGATCAGTGCTTGAAAAGTACGACAATGGTGCACTATTCAAAGTCAGCATTCCTATATGTTTCTCAAGGTCAAGCTCAATAGGTATAGATACTTCATCACGATGTTCAGGAGACGTTGGTGTAACCGCATTCCGGACTGGGGAGCAAGTCGGATGACTACAGACCTGGCGAGATTTCAGTGAAAAGGAGCGGCAGGCATCTCTGTGGAACATATTACATCTGTATACTAGTCGAAACCCACGACATTACCGCTATTACCAGAAAGCTACTAGCGTAGAATACTGTATCACTACTAGCTGAAATTGTCCATAGTTGAAGCCAGTATTGAGGAATTTTGATGAATAAAGCATATGACAAAGTGCTGCTAACGAGGAACAGGATATTGGTGAGCGCAATGAAACTCATATAATAACCTAGGTTTCAGTCAGTCGTTGTTCTCGGGATTATGGTGAGATACTACCATATAGAACTGGATCTCCGGTTTTTCTGGACAGGTCTGCTTTTGTTTTCTCTCTTGCTCGTAGCTGTAAGCTGACCTTGTCGAGATCGGCTGACATGGCGCCAGCGTCGTCGATGTTGCGGGCCGTAGTAAGCTTCTCCATGAGTGCGACCTTGATCTTAATGTTTCGCCAAGATCCTTAATCCAAGATCCTTGATCCAAGATCCTACCATTGTCGAGGACCACCACATGGTCTGCCATGTGGAAATACTGAGCTTCATCGTAGTTAGCTAGGATGTTGTAGAGAATTCGAGGAATTCCCACATGAGTTCGAAACCAGAATCACCGTTGCATTCAATCTGCGTAGAAAACCCTTAGGGCCGAACAGATTTCGAAAAATGGTGTGCTCTGTCTGGCCATCCAGGCCACTGAAGATGTCATCGAAAAGACACATCTCGCATCTTGCGAACAATGTACGTGCAAGGGTCTGAGAGGGTCAAATCGGCTCCATACATCGCACTTCAGAAGACATACCACTCGTAATTTCTGACCTCCAGACAGTTTTTGGCCCATGCTACCGACCTGAGTTTCATCACCGTCGAAGAGGGTAGCAAAGTTATGGCTGAGACAACAAATGTTTATGATTTCTTGATAATAGTCTTCAGAGTCTTGATTGTCAGGTCCTTGTATTACCTCTTTGATGGTTCCGGACGGCAGCCATGGTTCTTGTGAGCAGTAGGCCATTTTCCATGTTGACAAACAGATGGAGCCATTTGTAGGGACTACTTCGTCCAGGATAGCACGTAATAGGGTAGTTTTACCGCTACCGGTAGCGCCGGATATCATAGCGAATGATCCAGCGGCTATCTCAATGTTCACGTCCTTCAAGATCGGCTGCTGTCGATCAATCCCTAGGTGAGAAACCTGGATAGCGGATTCTGGTCGCCTGAGATTATCAGACGTTGTGGTCTGGGGCATGTGATCCAGGTTACCGTTTGGAAGTATATCATAATCGCGTCGACGTGAGTTTTGAAGTAAGAAGGCTTCAATCCGTTGAAAACCTGAGAAGGCAGCCACAGCACGTGGTACTATCGTCATCACATGTTGGCAGGGTGTGTAATCATACCCAATATGGCGATAGTGGTGAAGGCAGTCTCCGTGTCCAAGTTCCTGCGATTTGCCTTGGAAAGTATAGCATAAGTGACCAAAGTCAAGGCCGGGGAGAGTATCCCAAGCGCATTAGCTATTTTTGAGTCAGCTTTGTGAATGATGTCGAAATCAATCAGTGTCCGGACCATACCAGAAGCATTATGATATGCCATAGTCCACCTGAGTTTTGAAGCTTTTCGAAGCTCTTCGGTCCGAAGTTGGCTGAGCTGATGACTAGTCTGGCGCTGTAGCCCAAGCATCTTGACAGTTTTGACAGCACGCATTACAGAAGTTGTTGCTACTATACGATCTTATGTCGCGATGCTCCAGGCTTTCTGATGAGGCTGCAGATGCTTTGCAACAAAACGACTCATGTATGAACATGCTATCTATATGTTAGAATCTCAGGGTCGGAGCTGTGTTCTTCACCTACGATAGATCAAAATAAAAGGAGGGAGCCAGAGGTAATCCACTTGATTTGCGAGAAAAGAAATGCCAATCAGCACTTCAAACACTTGAGCCCATGTTTCGTGTATCATCTCAGCAGCTCCATCAAGATTGACCGCATCGTTGCTGATGAGTGTAGGAGCCTCACTATTATCATAAGCAGCGCCGACGGATTGCATTGTGTTGTCGTGGATCAATCTCATTAGAGAACTTCTGGTCATGAGTCTTAGTCTGTTGATGTGGTGCTGATATATAGCCGTCGAGACCTATGATCGAGTCTTCAGCGTCTGGCCATGGTCTGATGGAGGATCAAAACTCACGGCAATGCCAACGTAGATCAATATGGCTGATACAACGAGCCAAAGTCCCTTAGATTGTTCGTCGTTGCCACCAGTGCCTACACGATGTCCTTCAACGTACTTGATCACTTCTTTAACCAAGGCAGGCTGAGAATATCGAAAGATTATCAAGAAAAGTCTGGGTATACTTGCCGCGACAAGCGGCCTTCTCATACATTTCACTAAAGCGAGGGGGAGACTCTTTCCTTCGACTTCATCTATTAATCAGAGGTGTGTAGAGCTCGCGAATATTTGGTAACACGCCTTGTCTGGGCCAGGTCCGGAGTATTGCCTCTCTGGTGACCTCGGAGTTGAGATCGTAGCTGAGCGGTGGTAGATCCTGGACGACGAGAACCCTTCGGTACCATCTACGAATGATTGGATTTATCCAAGTAAACGACACTCTACTCAAGATGCCATGAGTTTCTTCCGGTGACCGGTGCTTCACAAGGGTATCTGACTTTCGACGCTTCGCGCAGCACTCTGTGATAAGAAGCGCAGAGTATATGCAGCAACGATAAGCTATCAGTGGTGAAGCATTCATATATTCCGTGCTCTTGCAGGGCATGCTCAAGTATAGAAGGTCGCATAACATCGTTGCAAAGAGATACACCGTAGCTAGATCAGATGAATGATGAGACCATTGTTGCTCCTCGTAGAGAAGACGGCTTAATCCCAGTGCAGCTGCTGTTGAAGCCAACAGGGACATTTTGAAGGTGCTGTCATGTTTCACTGGCGGGGCTAGATAACTTATCCAATAGTCGTTTGTAAGATTACAAGCGAGATTCCAAGACTCTGAATCCACCATCGAGTGAGACGTGACCCACGGGTAGATAGAAGGACAGTACTGACAGCTTTGAATAATCCTTGCCATCCTGAATTAATCGTAATTCTCGAGCGACGCAGCTTTCGCAGTCTGGCAGGAAGAGCCAACAAAAATATGACAGCACAAATCGTAGTCGTAGTATGTGACCAATCTGTGGAACTTACTAGCATTGCGACCATCTCGAAGATTGGCGATGATGATACTACTGAGTCGCAAGACGATCGTGTGCCGAGAGGTTTAAACCCTGCGAGAACGCCGCATCGTTGGGAGATTTGCGGATGCATCAGGTTCTGTTGCAGCAGCCAGAGCGTCGGAAGATTGATTCCGAGAGGCCCTCATCGATATCGAGCCATCCAATGGTAGACAGCATCTCTATCTGATTATTGGGCCCTGCGTTTTGGTTTAAATCCTCACTGAGCACCCTGGATCCACAGCAAGACTAGATTTAATCGACGTACTTGCGGTCGGTATATCAAAGCTCCGATCCGCTTGCATAAAGGATAAATTGCAAGAGTCTACCTTGAGGATCATACGAATCATCTCACATCATATTGCGCTGGACATCAGGTAGTTTTGCGCACATAAGATTGGTCACCAAATCTATGCAACGCGCAAGTCGAGTGGTGACTGACATGCATACATCAGCAATATTTAAAAGATCTTGAGGAGGAAAGGTAAAACTCCAATCATATGTCTAGTCTTAATATGGTTATCGCGCTCGGTTCTCCCCATCTGTCTTATTTTCGACCACGTACTTTGTGACATATTCATGCAATGGTCTTGCAGCGGTCCTTCCATTCGAATATGCGTATATGCCAGCTTGCTGCCTGTAGCCCAAACACTTCTCCCGCTAGGTATCTCGAAATGTTCACCAAGCTTCAGATGTATTCTACGATGAGATCGATGAACACGCACCTACAACTGATCGTTGTATTGTTCGCTAACAAAGGGCTGATCGTTGTGACTGGACCAGATGGTGCCCCTGTAGAACAACCTGTTGAATTCGCACGGTCAGCTGGAAATCATTATATGCGATCGAGCATGCCAATGATGTATGTCTTAGGCATTAGTGCCAATTCACTCATCCACCCACTGAAAGGTTGTCCGAAATACTCCAGCTTTCCATATTTGCTTATGTACATGCCAGGAGTAGCTTCACCACCGATATTGAGATAAACCCATCGAGGGTCTGTGCCTGTAGACGCCTCAGGCATATGCCAATTGTAGGTTCGTCCGTCGAAATATAGGCCCGAGTCTGAGGCATTACCCACATCTGTGATTTGGCCTTGGCTTGCTTGATCGCGGCTGACACCTGTGATAGCCCAGAAGGACTGATAAATGTAAGTCTGACCAACGTATCCTCTGTCGAAGCCGTGTGTATATGTTCCGGTCAAATTGGTCTTTTTGTAAGCATGTAGTACAAAAACGGGACTTGGGTCTGGCTCGTCAAACTGCCGTGGCACGACAATTGAGGCCCAAGTAGATGCAGCATACAGCAAGATGAGTTTGGGTGAGAGAATCATCTTCGTAAAAGCAACGAGAACATCCGTGGTCAGACAGCCTTCGTGGTGCGCGGTTCTTGTTTTTCCAATGCTGGTCGACGTTAAAACTATGTGGCGTGTGGAAGGATCTATCTATATACGTGTCACACACTGTGTTGAGACATCCTTGTCGTGTCAATTCTACTTAACTCTATAGCTCCTGCGTTTTGCAGGCGCCAAGTGCTGCATGTCCATGGAGAGCATCTAAATTGTTTACCTGCACCAGAACGCACGACCTGGGGTCAGGCTACTAGTACTCAAGACAAAGATGTCCAGCTTTCGCAGCTACCGACGGTCATACCACAAAACAAGGCAGGTTATTCTCAAGCTCCCGACAAGCAGTCGATACACATGGACATGATTGATGGAATATCTGCGATGCGTTCCTGACGAAAGCTTACTGGGCGCAGGGAGCAGTCATCACTAACGACAAACAGGATGAGCTGCATATAGTAGCACCAGACATCGCGATCTACAGTATGTGTAGCTGAAGCCAGCTTGGAACGTGGCGTTCGTGAAAGCTAGATTTGTTCATATCATCGAACCGGTCCTTCCATAGAAAGGAGTAAAGGTCTAAAGCTTCAAGGGTGCGTGACACATAGATCATGGCATCGCCGTCGCCGACCACTTTTGGCGCTCCGGAGCAACATGGATGTTCGACGAACAATGCTGACGAATATGTGGCTGTCACGACGACTCCTCGCATATCGAGCTACATTCAAAGGCGATACCCCTACGAATCATACTTTGGGCGAATCATATCACCAGCACAGAGTTGAAACTTGGCCTCGTCAGAGAGAGGAGTCGATCAAAACCCGACCAGGACGATACGGCCATTTTTTATCTGCCGAGACTGCAACAGCCAAGATATGGTACCGCATCTGATCTATCCGAAGTGATTGAAAGAGATAATTACGAGTGGAAGACAGATAAGCAAGTCCGAAAACGTCCGATGCCGGTCTTTCATGCAAGCTGGGTCCCCGACATTCGCCTCTGTGGGGACTGGAGAGATAAGGCAGGCGAGATGCACACACTAAGCGAGGCGGGGTTCGCTAGACCAATGGTGGGTGAGATCGTGATGTGTTCTGCGATTCATGTACCGCGCGATCATGCTATAGCTTTCTAATCGGACCACTTATATATCTTCATTTGCGCAGGATGTGTTGATGTAGACGTAGTCGTTGTTTGATTCGACTGCCTGCCACTATACAAAGAAGTAAAGAGCGGGCAAGTACCAACGAAGACGCACTGACCCATTGCCGAGAACACTTACGACCTCGAACTGCACGCGCTGATAAGAGTCTTATTGGCTGTGCTGTCGTATAAGCTCCCTTGGCATGTTACCAGTCGTACGGATTCTCAACATCTGTGTAAAATATTTTGCAAAGTGCAGGCGATTAGCCTGTGCCCGGCGGCCATTGTTGTTGAATGGCATTACCTTGCGATAGGATACATTGGCTGTTGGAGAGATATCTGTACGATCGGCAATCTAGCCTACGTAAGGCGATGTGAGATGTGAATACTAACAGTGTTTCACCGTGATGGTTGTATTCGTACATAAATAGGATGAACCCGCCCAGGAGGTGCCAAGGGCCTTCCTATTCATGTTGCACATCGCTTACTACGATGTCTTCTCACCATAACCCAGCAGTGGCGGTCGAGAAGAGCTGTTCCCCGAGTCATAGTATTGATGCAAAGCAGGGGGTGTTCGATGTATCAAGCGACGCGAAGGAGGCTGCTGTCATTGGCGAGTCTAGCAGCTTCATACTAGATCCCAGGAAGGAGCGTCGTCTTGTATGGAAATTCGATCTTCGCATTCTTCCTGTGCTCGCTGTCATGTATCTCTTCAACTCTCTGGACAAGTCCAATCTGGGTACGACATCTCTTACGCATCTTTTATGGTCCCTGCTCACATGTATAGGAAATGCAAAAACCGCGGGTCTCGAGAACTCATTGGGCATGAACCCGAACGGAAACCAATACAGTCTCAGTCTGAGCATTTTCTATATTCCCTACGTCCTGACCGCTCCATTCCTCGCATTGCTGGGCAAGAAATATGGTCCGAGTCGAGTCTTGCCTCTCATGATGTTTACCTTTGGATCCATGACTCTTCTCATCACTACGACAAAGAACTTCGCTGGTCTCATGACATTGCGCTGGTTCTTGGGAATGGCAGAAAGTGCCTTCTTCCCTCTGGTCATCTACTATCAGACAACGTAAGTCGTAACGCTGGGTCCAGACTTCTCCTGATGTGCCGTCATATGACTAACAAACTATAGCTTCTACCGCCGCGGTGAACTTGCTCGTAGACTTGCGGTATTCTACGCAGCATCCAACATAGCTGCTGCATTCGGTGGCCTCCTCTCCTTTGGAGTGTTCCAAATTGAGGGAGGAGCGCTCGACTCATGGCGCTATCTTTTTGTGGTTGAGGGCGCTGCCACTGTGCTCTTTGCCATCTTCGCATACTTCGTTCTCCCAATGTCAGCGGCAGAAGCGAGCTTCCTGACGGAAGAGGAGAAGGAGATAGCATATCACCGCATGCAGATAGACAGCTCTTC
This sequence comes from Neodothiora populina, assembly GCF_041146345.1. Classification (NCBI taxonomy): domain Eukaryota; kingdom Fungi; phylum Ascomycota; class Dothideomycetes; order Dothideales; family Dothioraceae; genus Neodothiora; species Neodothiora populina. The sequence goes on from NW_027191417.1 coordinate 25,542, forward strand.
GGTGGTGAACGAGAAACTCGACTGGAAACGAGGGTTGTCAGTCTTCAAGGAGTGGACATCCTGGGCTACCTTGGCCATTCAGATCTGCGTTGGTGTCCCATTATCCTCCGTCAGCCTTTTCCTCCCGCAAATCATCAGCCGATTAGTAAGTCGACATCCCAGCTCTCGCTACACGATATCTCGATGCTAATTCCATCAAGGGCTATGGCAAAGTCAAGACCAATCTGTACACTGTAGCTCCAAATGTTACAGGTGCGGTGATGTTGTTAGTACTCGGGTTCTCTAGCGACTACAGCCGTCTGCGATTCCCCTTCGTCGCACTCGGCTTCGCCTTCACATGCATAGGCTTCATCATCTTTGCAAACGTCGACATTCACTCGCAGCTCCAAGTCGCCTACTTTTCATGTTTCATGATGACCTGGGGTACCAGCGCACCCTCTGTTCTTCTGGGTGAGTTGTTTTTGTTGTCCAGTATTCGTGCATTACTAACCAATTCACTAGATGTATGGTACAACAACAACCTTGCGGACGAGAACCAACGCATTGTGTTGACATCCATTGGAGTTCCCATGGCCAACTTGATGGGTCTTGTTTCTTCCAACATTTTCCAGAACAAGGACAAGCCGAAGTACCTCCCCGCTCTCATTACCACCGCAGCATTCGGTGGCACTGGTTGCATTCTCACAGTGCTTTTGGGCCTGTGGATGGTGTACGACAACAAGCGACGCAATAGAGTACAAGGAACAAATCTCAGAGCGAAGGATGTGCCGACCGAGAGATTAAGAGATGGACCAGATTCGCCCGAGTTCAGATGGTTTCTATAGATGCTCATACGATAACAAGTCTACGATTTTATGCATAAATATAGTTGAGCTGCTACCCGATGCTATGAGCCATGACTTGTCCAGTTCCACGACCCGAGTTCATACCATGTCTATGTGTTATCTCGAACCTCTTGTCAATCACCTGTTGATTGCTTCTTATATACTCTGCAGTGTACTTTTCTTACATGTTGAGGGATATAAGGTGTCAGATTGATGAAGTGTTCATATCATGAGTATTCATACGAGCAAATTACATGATATGGTTTATAATATCTATATATCATCCTTACTTGTTCAGTTTCCATACGAAGACATCAGCAGGCGAAATTGCATCGCCTGATCCGATGAGTAGTTGACCATCCACTTCTGGTAGGCTTTGCGACGTTGATCCGTAGTTGAATGCCCATAGCAAGTCTCCTCTTCGCATGAGTCTCAGCGAATCCCCCAAGTCGTTCTCCTTTGTAGGAACTCTGCCGACCAGATCTTTGATGTCGGCCTTAGCAGCGACATCACCCAGGTAGGAAACAAGGAAATCTACCGGTGGATTGAAAGCAAGATAGTGGAGATCATCCTCTGCGCAAGCGGCGGGTTTACCGGGTCGATGCGGCGAGGTATACGTGACGGTCGAATTGCTAGTCTTGCCCTCACGGGCACACGAGATCCATTCCTCACGACGAGAAATGTTGTATTCTTTGCCTTGGTAGCTTACACCGCTACCTGCATAGCTAGGGTGTGTCTCGACGCGGGTGACTCGCATTGACAAGCGCTCTCTCAAGGTACCGACTGAAGGATTTAGCCCTGGCGTGTATGCAAAATCTGGTGTGAGAGCGCCTGTGTGCGGGCCGAAGACTGCAGGACCAGTGAAATTAGACAAGGCAGTATTGAAAGCCTCCGTGATGATGGACATGCTCGGCACAACAACCATCTTGTATCCGTCAAGATTTGCATCTGGAGCAACAATGTCGATGCTGAGGCCGAGACGTCGTAGTGCAGAGTAGAAGTTCATGACCAGATCAGTGTATTGGAGCACGGCATCCTGGAAGCTGGCATCTTTAACTGACCATTCACCGCTGTAAGGCTCAATTGTCCAGACCCAGTGGGAGGTGTAGTCCCAGATGAGAGCGACATCAGCCTGAGGTTCCTCTGTCAAGGTCGTGGCACCCCAGCAGTGTGGGCAGATCTTCTTTGGCGACAATCTGTGCCTCGATAAAGCCCTGATCTTCACTGTCGTCGGCGGTGAAAAGACCAGACAATGTCTGCTCTTGTGCGTACGGGACTTGACGCCAGCGGAAATAATTGACCAGATTGCCAGAAGCCGCGAAAGTTTCGAGGGTCCAAAGGCGGACTTGACCTTCTGCAGGAGAAACGCGATATGTGTTCCAGTTCAGTACGCCCGGCTCCATCTCCATGACTCCAAAAGGCCCGTGATTCTTCTGATAAGCTGCTCCGGCAATTGAACGATACAAAGCATGATGCATAGCTGTATAATCAGGTGGCCCAGTACGAAGATACTTGGCCATGGTCTCGTCTGTCATGTCCGTGAACTTGTCAAAAGCAGAGAGAGGGTATTCGTCAAATGTAGCTAGATCAATCCCAACTTCGCGGCTGAACTTGTAGTGATCGAAGTCGGTGAACATCATCTGGAAGTTGGTTGTGATGGCTTTACCTGGCGAATACCGTCTTATAATTGTCGCTTGTTCTTTCGCAAAGTCGGTAACCATATCGGAACTAAACTCATACCAATCGAGAGTGTGAAGTTCGTTGGTGGTATATACATTGAGAAAGGGTGGTTGTACAGCGTCAAAATCCGTATATTGTGAGGACCAGAAGACGCGACCTTGCGCCTCATTCATGTTCTCGATCGTGGTATACTTTTGCTTCAACCAAGCCCTGAATCTCGTGATCGCATCCGGATCATAGGAACGCACGGTATCATGACAACCAAATTCATTGTCTAGCTGCCACACAACTACGTTGGGATTGTCACCGTATCGTTGGGCAAGCTTCTGAGTAATCTTCTGGCTTTGCTCACGATAGGAAAAAGAGGACATGCTGTAGTGTCTTCGAGACCCGAATATCAATGTGGCGTTGGTGCGGTCCACATAGTTGACGTCGTACTTGTTTGTAAGCCAATTCGGCGGCGTGGCGGTAGGGGTGCCGATGATGGCCTTGAGGCCGTACTTGCCAAATAGGTCCAAGGTCTTGTCTAGAAGAGTGAAATTGTAAACACCTTCACTGGTTTCCAATGAGAGATCAGTCAAATTCATTGATTCGGACGAAGGAAATATTGGAATCCTTCATGCGAGCCACGTCGGGCTCCCACATGGCTTCTGGCCATTGAGATGGATAATAATCAACCGCTATATGAAGACCGCTAGACCAGCGATCTTGGTTCGGAGCAAGAGTGACATTCTGATCACGTCTTATCACGGTCTCGCGACCGGTAGCAAAACTAACAGCAGTCCCTGCCAGAGAGCTGGTAACGATATAGGTAATCCGTGACACACGCATGTTTGCTTAGTGATGATCTCAATGACACCAAGTCTTTACTCTTAGTCGGCTCGCTGGTTATATATACTCAGCAATGTTGGAACTATGATCGGCATACTGCCGACCAATCTGCCCCTCCATGTAGATCATCTCGTGATTGAGGTAATGCTGCACGTCCAAGATCGTCATCGCTCAACCCTTCGATGAGGTATACGAGGTCAGTGTCCACCTGGATACTACCTTACCTTGGTGGAGCACTGAGCATAAGGTAGGCTCGAGTTTTCATGTGCCAAGGCCGTGGTGTGGGGTACATACACTCAATCACGTGTGGCGGTGAGAACGTGGCAGGAGCCTCGACCTGTGAGTCTTGGTGAAGCAATCATATGGGAAATCGACAAAGATATGGGTAAGCTAGGCAGAGTTCATGTCGGTGGCACATCCAGTATGCCATGTGCAAACGCTGCACCCCTGTCAGATTCTGACATTCTCGGTATGGTGACAATCGGATACCGTCTGCTCGGGAGAATTCTCGCGTGACTAAGGTACCTAGACTGTGGAGAAGGTGGTGCTAAGTGCGGGCCGATATCGTGTGCATCTAAGCGGAGGCGGGGTTGAATTGCGGGTGTGATTCGCTTGTTTCGATACAATGATCAACCGATACCGAGATTGTAGAAGATGTGTGCTGTCTATAGTATACATGCAAAATTCGCTGAATTTCTCGAACGATTTCCGACGTGATGTCCCGTGCTCTTTTCTGGTCAGAAGATAAACCGAAAAAGATCACGAGCGCGGCGCTGGTGGATCTGCGATTCAAGCGAGTGTCTTGCTATTATTTCACATTGCGGGGTCGTAAACATGGATATCTACCTTACGTTTGCCGTTGGAGTACCAGCGCTTATGTAAGACCCTGGGGGGGTGGGTGTCCCTTGAGTTTCAATGCACCCGGCCAGCGTGCATTCCTCCTGTGATCAACAACTCGCCACTTGTCATATATGCACTGGCATCTGCCAAAAGGTACACTGCAGCAGCCTTGAGGTCTGTTCTGTCACCTATTCGCTTCATTGGTGGCTCGGTGTTGAAAATCTCGCCGAGTCGGGGCCTTGACTTTACCAAATCTATCGTCATGTCCGTTGCCATGTACCTGGTCATAGAGTTAGTTCTGTCTTTACATCATGTCACGGAGCAGAAAACCCTTACCCAGGAGATATACAGTTGACCCTGATTTGTTGATCGGCCAGCTCAACGCCTAATTGTCGCGTCAAGGATAGCACACCTCCCTTACTCATACAGTAATCGCTGGTGTATTGATCTCTGCTGGCCCGGTGAGCAGCCACTGAAGCAATCATGACAATCGATCCCGCGCCCGAGGCTTCGTTATTCAGAGGCTGGCTGACCATTTGCCTCGCTGCAAGCTGGGTACAATAGTAAGTTCCGAGGTTGTTGATCTCGAGACATTTCTTGACAGACTTGGGGTCTCTGTCGAGGAATGGCTGATCTGGACAGATACCTGCTGCAGTAATCCTGTAGGTGCATCAGCGGTGTCCTACAAATCACCCAATTTCTAGCTAGCACGTACAGTCCATCTATGCGTCCGAAGTCTTTGATGATATCATTGAACGTCTGCTGCAGTACATCGTAATTGGTGACATCCGATCTATATTAAATTAATACAAATCCACTATTCGCACATAACTTTTACTGACTGATAGTATCGCAGCTCTGAGCAGATCTCTTGCAGCTGAGCACATGCCTCGTGAGGCTGAGGAGATGCATCGACGATGGCTACTTTGCCCCCAGCTTCAGCTACCGCAAACGCCAAAGCCAGACCAATTCCTCTGGCAGCCCCAGTTATAACCGCTACGCGGTCCTTCAATGACATGAGATCCATCACATTTGTAGTCAGGTAGCTGTTAGGGTCTATGGTTGCCCTGTAGGTCGAATTCTTTGCTGCATCGGTAGATATCCCCCTTGAAGACGACAACACAGAACTACTCGAAGTCGACCAAGCTGTTGCTCGCTCTAGTGAAGAAGCCGACAGCAAGCGCCGAGGTGATGATTCCGCCAAGCGGCGACGAGTGAGAATACCAGAACTCGCCGCTCTTTGTCTAGCAGCGACTAAAGGCGCGGAACGTGAGAGTGAAATGACAGCCTTGCTCATTTTTGCGGTAGTTGTAGCAGAAGAGAATCAATACCAAATTTGTTAATGTACACGGAACATATCGCCGTATATACTCAGATTTTGAGTACACGTGAGAATATCTCCGCCAGGGTGGATTACGGCTATATACCCTAATACCCTGTATTGCCTACAATGCGTTTACCTCAGCTGGTACACAACCGACCTGAGCCATTCCCCAAGCGCGATCCCCACCAACCCCGCATCTCCACATAATACCGCAACCTTCTGTAGCCTGTTCGATTAGCCGCGCACAATGCTTTGGCTTTACTCACCGCAAGAACCAGTTTATAAATAGATCTCGGGGGATAACTGCATGGGTCAGATATTTCTATCTATGTCGACATCTTACTAATGAGTATAACAACAAGTTTCTCGAGTCCTAATGCTCGGTATGACTGAATGTACAGTATGTCACGACAACAGCGCGGTGAACTTTCAATTGCAGATCAGGTCTAATGGGTAAGTGTTGGTATTACTATGTTCTGCTATCCATCTCATATGTTGAGCGTAATGTTCTTCATGATCTGAAACTCGGCCAATCCATACTTGCTACCCTCTTTACCCAGCCCGGACTCTTTGATACCTCCAAAAGGAGCTTCTGCAGCACTAATCTTGCCGGTGTTGACGCCCACGATGCCGACCTCGAGCTCGTTCGAGACACGCCAGATGGTCCTGAGGTTTTCGGCGAACATGTATCCTGCCAACCCAAACTCGGTATCATTGGCCATCTGTAGCACATCGTCAACTGTATCGAATGCGAAGATAGGTGCCAAGGGTCCAAAAGTCTCGTCTTTGGCAACAAGCATGGATGTCGTCACGCCAGTCAAGATCGCTGGCTCGATATAACACTTGCCCAGATCTGCTCTTGCTTTGCCTCCGTACAACAGTCTGGCACCTTTGCTGACAGCGTCATCAATGTGGCTCTTGACCTTAGTGACAGCGGCTTCGTTGACGAGCGGCCCACGCGTGGTCGTTTGGTCCATTCCAGAGCCGACCTTGAATTTCCTCACACGCTCGAGAAGGGCCTCGACAAACTTGTCGTGGATTCCCCATTGCACAAATAATCTGTTTGCGCACACACAGGTTTGACCAGAGCAACGGTACTTGCAAGCTACAACACCTTCGATAGCCTTGGAGATATCAGCATCATCGAAGACAATGAACGGTGCGTTGCCACCGAGCTCCATGGACACCTTCTTCATCGTGCCGGCAGCCTTTGCGGTAATCATCTTGCCTACGCCCGTGGGACCAGTAAAGCTGACTTTCTTGATGATGGGATTCGTGTAAAGCTCTGTGACTGCGTTCCGGTCACGAGTCGGTACGACTTGGATAACGTTGGGTGGAAGTCCGGCATCTTGTGCTAGAGCTGCAAGGGCCAGGGTGCAGAGGGGTGTCTCACTTGGGGGCTTGATGATAACTGTGCAGCCCGCAGCTATAGCTATAGCTGGTCCAAGTTTCTTTGTAATCATCGCGATGGGAAAGTTCCAAGGAGCAATGATGGAACAGACACCAATCGGTTGGCGGATGATGAAATTCGTGCTTCCGACGTGTTGTGAAGGGACGATGTCTCCATAGGATCGAATAGCCTCCTCAGCGAACCAAGTGATGAAGCTTGCGCCATATTCTACCTCGCCTTCAGCCTTAGCCAATGTCTTGCCGTTCTCCAGAGTCAAAATCACCGCAAGATCTTTGGCGTTGTCCTGATCAAAGCAGCGAATTTGTGCAGTATCTTGGACCGTGCATGTTCAGTTGTAGTCCGGAACTCCTTGAAGCATGACTCCGCGTGAGAGATGGCTTTCTTGAAGTCATCCACACCAAGGTCGGCGATGTTTGCAATGACTTTGTCTGTCGCCGGATCATAGACAGGGAAGGTCTTCGGTCCAGGAACCCATTCACCACCGATGAACCCTGATTCTATGAATAAAGATGCGTTAGAGATAGCCTCCTCGACAGAAGCGGGGTGCGATGAATAAGACATGTTACTAGTGGATGGCAGCGAGGGCAAAATCACATTGAATCGATACCAAGAATTTAGAAAATTTGAGGCGCCGCTGGGATGTATAAAATATTTGACATTCGCTTACAAGAATCTCACTATAACTAGAGGGACCATAACCAGAGAGGCTGCGTTTCGCTTATATGCTCGACATGGCCAACAATGTCGACAACCATCCAAAGGTTCCGGACGTAGCATGGCAGATGGCCGGAATTCGTAATCGCAACGACAGATATCCACTCTGCGACTCATTTCATGTTATATATATTAATAATAATTATCGGAAACAGTGGTTCGGTCTACCCCATGTTAAGAAATCTCCAGGTTCGGAACAAATGTTCGTAGGGAAGGAACCCGCACAGTCACATGTTAAGCTCGGCTATATAGCTCGGTCATTGACTATTTGCTCGCATTATAATAACCGTCCAACGATTGTGTCGGCTTGTTAATGATCAATCAGGCGAAGAGCCGAAGTAAATAATCAAATCCACAAATAGAGCTTCGCTGACACATGTTGAAGAATGAACATCTATCTTGTCATACCCTTTTTGAACCGCGGCCATGAATGGACATGTCGATACCGCACAAATCGCAAGGATGTTGTCTGCTCATGAGAAAGAAGACAACCAAGCTGTCAAAGAACTCAGAAAGTTCGTCATAGATATTTGTCGACAGAATGGTGGCGGTCATGGTGGTTCTGCCATCGGCATGGCGCCTATGGCTGTGGCCCTTTGGAAATATGCGATGCGATACAATCCCTCAGACCCAGAGGTGAGTAACAGACCATAAGTGTATTACATAAGTCGCATCAACTGAGAAGTGTGTTGTTACAGTGGTTCGACCGGGATCGCTTCGTTCTTTCCAATGGCCACGCAGCGATGTTACAATATTCTATGCTACATCTTGCGGGATACCCCCACATGACTGTCGATGAGATCAAACTCTACGGAAGTGCAAAGGCAGTCGATCTATCAACCGGCGAATGGAAAGCCACGATCTGCCATGCGCATCCAGAAAATGAGGTTCCCGGAATCGAGGTTACGACTGGACCACTTGGACAGGGTGTGGCAAATGCTGTTGGTTTAGCTATTGCATCAAAGAATCTAGCTGGAATCTTCAACAAGCCTGATGCTGATGTAGTCGGTTCCCATATCTATTGTGTCACAGGAGACGGTTGTATCCAGGAAGGAGTTGCGAACGAGGCTATCGCCATTGCTGGCCATCTTGCTCTTGACAACCTGACACTGCTTTATGACAATAATCAAGTGACTTGCGACGGACCCCTTGACTGGATCGTATCTGAGGATGTCGATGCCAAGATCCGAGCCATGGGATGGTATGTTATTGATGTCCTCGATGGAGATTCGTCTGTCGCAAGCATCACTAAAGCTCTGGCCGATGCAAAAGCATGCAAGGGCAAGCCGACTTTCATCAACATCCGCACGACCATCGGTTATGGCACAACGACAGCTGGCACTTACAAGTCTCACCATGGCACGTATACGGACGACGATGCCGCGAAGCAAGCTTCCGAAGGTGTTGAGGCTACACATACCTTGACTGAAGGCACAAAGAAATATTGGAGTGAAGTCGTCGCCCGTGGTGAGAAGCTCGAAGGAGCATGGAATGAGAAGGTCAAGAACTACTCATCTGCACACCCTGAGCTTCACGAAGCCTTGCAGAACCGACTACAAGGCCGATACAATTTCGAAGAGATCCTGGAGTCGTTGAAGGCCCCGGACACGATCAAAGCCACTCGTGAATTCAACGGCGTTGTGTTCAACAAGCTTATGGACAATATCCCAAACATGATCGCTGGAGGCGCCGATCTATGGAATTCGAATCAGATGGGAGACCAATCAAGCCGAGTGTTTGATCGCGATTCCCCAGCTGGTAGATTCATCCGATATGGTATCCGAGAACACGCAATGGCTGCCATATCTAATGGCCTCGCTGCATACAGCCCTGGATGCTTTGTACCCGTCACAGCTACATTCTTCATGTTCTACCTTTACGCAGCCGCAGGCGTACGTATGGGCGCCTTGAGCGATCTCAAGGTCATTCATGTCGCAACACATGACTCTATAGGAGAGGGTCAGAACGGACAAACACATCAGCCGGTTGAGCTCGATTCTCTTTTTCGCGCAATGCCAAAGATACAATACATTCGACCATCGGACAGTGAGGAAGTCATCGGAGCCTGGATGGTAGCGCTCGGAGCCGAGAACAAGCCCAGTATCATCTCCTTGGCTCGCGACCCAGCCCTGTCCCTGATTACAAACACTGACCGACACAAAGTCCGTAAAGGAGGCTACGTGATCGTTGAAAAGGAAGATGCTGTTGTAACCTTGATTTCATGTGGTTCTGAGCTCCAATTCGCCGTTGAGGCATCAAAGCAGCTAACTGCTGCTGGGATACCGACTAGAGTGGTCAGTATGCCGAGTATCCGCCTGTTCGAAGAGCAGCCTGAAGGTTATCAGGATTCAGTTCTATCGACAAAGCATATCATCTCGGTCGAAGCATATGTATCTAGTATGTGGGCACGCTTCTGTACTGCGTCTGTCGCAATGGACTCGTTCGGCTACTCGGGGGCTGGTAAAGAGAATTTTGCCCGCTTTGGCATTGACACGGATGGCATCGTGAGGAAAGTGAAGGCTGAAGTTAAAGGGGCAGCGCACCGTCGCTGGAAACTGTTGAAGTAGTGCCGTACTGCTAGATCTCCTTGTAATCCAGTTCCTTAACTTTGATTATCGGTCCTTCGGGTGCTTGCCTTCTCAGCTAGCTGTCGTGTCCATGTCAACTATACCTTCTTACGTGCTGACAGAAGCCCCTTGGCCACGAACGCATCCTCGAGGATACGTCGAACCGTCTTCGTCTAGCCTGATACAGAGCATATGCCGGAAACAGCCCGATCTGAAGAACCCGGATCGAGGCACGAGTCAGCAGGACACGTGCCGACTCCAGCTTCCCCGCACCTCCACAAGCCAAGTCACCCTAGCACAATAGCGCACGGGAGAGAGTGTGGGGGACGCTGCAGGCTGTATCAGACCCCTTCTACCTGACTTCATGACAAGGATATGTGATTACAGACTAGATTGATCTTGCCTATGCCAATAGTCCTGCGTAGATCAGATCAGGTAAGTGACAACATGTTTTTGCGAAAGCCGATACCAAGATAGTCTGTCTGCATGAAGCCTAATTTACCTGCACATGCGTCCGATCCGACAGTACAATTCGGGGGGCCCCAGAGGCTGTGGGACAGGCATAGCAAAGACCCAGCGGCTTCTCGATCACAAGAGACTTAGCGTACGATTGCCCGGACCTGATTTGTATAAAGACATCCTTAAACTGCATCCAATTAATTTCGACCTTCTCTCATCAGGTTCTTCTACTTCACCAAAGAAACACACTAATCTCGTCCCCCCTTGCTCATAGTCATCATGTCGGCCACTAGAACTTGGTTCAAGCCGGGCAAGCAGACCCAAGTCGCCATTACTATCAATTGTCTCCATGCCTTCTTCTTGTAGGGGTTATTTTGCAGCGCCTTTTCCAGCTCCACCACTAACATCAAGTACGTAGGTTCGGTTACGATCAAGGTGTTTTCGGTGGTCTGATATCGAATCCCGATTTCTTGGATATTGTAGACCATCCTTCTGAAGCCCTGTTGGGCTTTATCGGTAAGCGTCACTCAATTCTCTCCATGCCCCATACAGCACAACTAACAACGTCTTGCATAGTCTCGAGTTACAATCTCGGTTGTTTAAGTGGTTGTCTTCTGAACTTTGCTGCTGGCAGCTATCTGAGTCGAAGACAGGCTCTATGGACTGCGATGTTCATGATCAGTGCAGGCGCTGTGCTGCAGATGACTGCTTTCGGTGTAAGTTTCCACGGTTCAGCTGTGCGAACCTTGACCATCTGACAGAATTTAGACACCCCAAATGATCGTTGGCCGTATCATTACCGGCATTGGTGTCGGCATCGACACATCAACCGTTCCCATGTAGCAAGTAGTCATTAAATCCCCAGCCCGTGTCACTGCTAAGATTTCACTAGCCAAGCCGAGTTATGCAAGGCCCACGTTAGAGGACGTCTGGTCACCACCGAGGTAAGTAGATTTATTGCCGCTCTTTCGACAGGTCTTGTTCGCTAAGTGTATCTGCAGGTTTTGTTTACCGCCCTTGGCATAGTTTTCGCCTATTTTTTTGCCTATGGCATGGACTTTGTAGGAGGCGCCATCGCTTGGAGACTGCCCATCGCCATGCAAATCGTTCCTGCATTGGTCATCTCTGTCATTCTTATCGGCCTACCAGAGACACCTAGATATCTCATAACACAAGGCCGAACAGAGGATGCAATCGCAGTCATGTGTCAGGTTTATGGTACAACTCCCGATGACGAGTACATTCAAACTGAGAAAGCCGGCATCATGGAGAGTTTGGCGATTGAGACTGAGCAGCCTTTCCGATGGTTACATGTCTTCAAGAAAGATCGTATCCACACAGGATGGAGAGTAGCCCTATCTTTCATGGTGCTTGCATTCAACCAAGTAAGTCCACCAGCAGACGCAGAAATCGATAGGATGCAATCACTAATTATGTCTCAGTGGTGTGGAATCAACGTCGTCGTCTTTTATATTGCTACCGTCCTGGAAAATAACGTCGGCCTATCAAGAAATTCGTCTCTTATCGCTGGTGGTTGTATCAACCTTGCTTTCGCTGTCGGTTCACTCGTACCTGCACTATATTCGGACCGTATTGGACGTAGGAAGCCTATGAGTAAGCGACCTCCATTATCCGTTCCATTGAGGCAGAAGGAAGAAACTGACAAACTTACTCAGTGATCGGTACAATCGGCATGGGCTTTTCGCTGATGTGCATTGCTATCCTTCTTTCGTTCCAGGGTTCGCCGCAAGAAGGCATTACCTCGAAAGCTTCCATTGCATTTTTTGTGATTGTAAGGCTCAGATCGTTGCTTCTATGCTGATCGGAAATGCTGACAGTCGGCTCTTTAGTATATGGTGTTCTTCGGCTCTAGCTTGAACGCAATTCCATGGTGCTATGCCACTGAGATTCTCCCCTTGAAGGTGCGCCAAAAAGGCACATCATTGGCAGTTATGGTTAACTAGATCTGTGTAAGTCACACATAAGGCAGGGTTATCGACGGCGAAACTGACACCCAAAGGTTTTCATTATCGTTATGACCACACCAACCATGATCGCCAATATTCGCTGGCAGACCTACCTAGTCTTCATGTCCTGCGTAAGTCTGCTCCAGATTCTGAAAGTACATGTAGTACAAGCGCTGATGAATGCAGAATTTCGTGATTGCGCCTCTTATCTACTTCCTCTACCCAGAAACTGCACGACTGTCCTTGGAGGAGATCGATCATATCTTCATCAAGGATGATCCATTGTCTCTCGATCACACTGAGTCACCAGAACCAGAAAAGTACCCCAAGGTGCACGAGACCGGCAAAATTGAAGTTACACGGATAGAGTAAGACAGAAGACCTTGAGATGCACAAATCCGAGATTGGACAAGTGATGGATTTCTTTGCTGTAATAGACGAATGGTGGCTGAGGGCACATCGAGCACAGCTTTTGTTCGTCTTTCAGAATATTATGAGATTACCTTACACGGATCGCCACAGCTCTCGTAGAGGCGCGAGTCGATTTCAATTACGTATAAATGAGTCCATTAGATGGCATTTTCTCCCGCTGCAAGCCAATCACGATCCAGGGCCACTTAAGACCGGATAGACGATTGCGACCTGATTTACGTAAATGATAACACTGGAGAGAACAGACAAATGAAATCTTCGATTATCAGACGAGAGCTTTCTGTCATTCCCAGAATGCGATATCAATGTACCACGAGGTGGCCGTTGACCTTGCGCGGGGCCTCACGATTTGTGCGTTATGTAGCCGTGAGGGGTGGTCCATTACATATAACCGATCGCAATAATTATTATGGTCCAATCGACTTTCTCCAACTATTTTGCAGCGGGAGTATCTTTGAAAACAGACAGTCAAAATATACCAATTATTGCCAGGAATTGGACACCCTCTGATTCTATCTGCGACTGTGACATCCTGCGAACAATAAAGCTACAATGGATCAAGCTCTAGCCAAGTTCCCAAAGGGTCTACCAACCCTCAAGAAATTAGCAGAATATAACCAGGGCTCCAACGTGCCGCCTGAGACTGCTTGGTTCTGGGGTATAGAAGATGAGGTATGGTAGGATTTGACAAGAACGTTTCATACTCAAAGCGCTGACGGAACTTTCTGCAGATTGGCCGTCTCAACCTACTTACTCCAGAAAGAATCCGCGAGGTGAAGGACAAAGAATTACTAGAGGGCGATGTGGTGTCTCTCAAGTGCGTGCAATATTTGCGATATAAGGCATTCCATTGCTGAACGTCTCCATCGTACAGTTGGCCAATGATGCTGCCCGCAAAGCCCGCCTTTGGGAGAGATGCATGTAAACATCGCATTGCGAATCACCCGGACGGGCCTGTTGTCTTTGACGATTGGATCGACATGAACATTCAATCCGGAAGCCAATGGGATGGCTTTCGTCACTACGGACATCAGACCCAAGGGCGGTTTTACAACGATTTGACCCCATCAGAGGTCCTCTCTGGTAAGACAGATCGGTCCTCGGCGTAGTTTTGAAGATGCAGAAACTATGCTGAGATATAGCAGGCACTCGTTGTGGGATGCAGGCGGCCTCAAATCACGGAATCGTCGGCAGAGGTGTGCTTATCGATTATTACGGCTGGAAAGTCAAGAGAGGCGAGGCTTACGATCCCTTCACCGCTCATGCCATCCATCTCGACGACATCTTAGCAGTGGCAAAAGATCAGAACTTGACGTTCCAAACCGGCGATATTCTTCTTATTCGAAGCGGTTACACAAGTGGATATTACAAGTACGAGAAGGAGGACCAAGCAAGGCTCGATGAAGCCGGCTCTCTAAAACCATGTCTTGCCGGTGTCGCCCAGACTGAGGAGATGAAAACTTGGCTACATGATTCGTGAGGGCACAATTCTTTCCAAGTGATATAACGCTGACATTTCGTGTAAAGCTACTTCAGCGCTGTGGCAGGTGATGCCCCAGCATGGGAGTGCTGGCCCCCTAAGGACTGGGCTCTGGTAAGTTCAATCAAATATGTCTCAGTCAGATATGTCGAATATGCCATGTTTAGAGCTGACATTGGAGCCAGCATGAATTTCTACTTGGTTCCTGGGGTGTAATGATTGGCGAAATGTTCGATCTGGAGGTATGTTGGCTGTAGGTGGGTATGATAGACTCTGTAAACATGACCGCGGTCCAGGCCTTGAGCAAGAAATGCGAAGAAAAGAAGAGATGGTCCTTCTTTTTCATGAGCACCCCGTTGAACATGCCAGGTATGTCGCTGTGATAGTGGTACTGATACGATGCACATTTCTGACAATATTCCAGGAGGTATTGCAAGTCTCGCAAATGCAATCACCATCCATTGATAGGGGTTCGTTTGACTTGTGTGGAAATAAAGGGGCACTTGGGCTGCCAACATGGAAGTTTTGCATGAGTTGTCCAAATGAAAATCTCTCAATTTCAAGCCCGGGTATTCCTATCGCCACCCCATATTGGCTGTAAATGAGTTGCACTGATGTGATTTTTCTCCCTAACACAACACAGTATACTGTACAGGACGTGCATGTCTTAGATATGATATTGAGACCTGACCATATACAGTCGATTCGATAGGGCCCATGGCTCATACAGGACCAAATATATGCTGCAACTATTTGTCTCGGTCCAACTGGACCAAACTGCACGATCAACGCGATCACCCTTCCTGTAAAAAGAAGTAATTAATGTAGCAATCTGGGTCACGGCCCTTGGAGGCGTAGTATTCATCATACACATTTGTATTTTCAACTCTAAGTCTATCTGAAACTTTTCAACGTAACTAGTATCAATATATATGCTGTTTGAACGTCAAATCAACAAAGCTAAGCTCTCAGAGGTGTTGTTGCAACCACATTTTGGTGCTTGACCTGGCACAGTGACTGTCATCATGCGCCCCCTCTATCATTGGGCTGAAGTGCTAACGTACCTTAATCTTGGGTGATTCATATTGCTCGGCTACCTAGGTACTTGGGCTTAGCTGCATAAGATAAGGTAAGGTATGGAAGGAAGTCATATAGCCGAGATCCAATGCACACGATGATGATTTAGCAACTTCAAAGTAATTCAGCTAGTACGGTACCCTTCCCCACTCGAGAAAACATAGGTACCCTTCAACGCATGATCGCCGAATGAGTTGAATCTAGATACCTTGTTGTACGAGCATCAACCGCGCCCTATTCGGCAGGGAAGAGCTCCGACATTGGCGATAGTGATGGCGCCGCTAACCTTGTTCGAAACCTACTTAATAACATCGAGTGGCAATATAACTTGATGTTTATACCTTAGAGTCTGCAATATGAGCTTTATCTCATTAGGGCAACTGCTAAGGATTAAAGGGTTCGTAGTGTGTGTTGAGGCAAGTGCGCAGATGGCAACAGCGGAATCCTTCAGCCGCCGCCTGCCCCACGGGGCGTACTGGTACGAGTACCAGATGCAGACGAGGCAGCTGCGGCCCGGGTCTGTGCAGCCAAATTAACAGGCGTCGGCTTCACTCGCGGCGGCTTGGCCGGCCGTGACACTATCGCCGAGTCAGATTTAGACTTTGATGGAGAGACATTCCGGGAAGCAGTGGAGGTAAGCCGTGGAGGTTTGTGGGGAAGGAAGGTCGAAGGCAAGCCTCGTCCGTTCCTGCCGTTCCCCGCCTTCACGACAACCCGTGGGGGAGACTCGAGTCTTTTCAATCTATGTCGATTTGCCCAGAATCATATCAAACACATTGAGAGGAGAGTATTTGAGTTGGACTTGTGAACGGAAACACAGCACATCCATCATAGTAGTATTATCGCGCATGATCATCTTCCCATATCCAAGATGCCTAAGTTGCCATCTGAAGGAGGCAATCGCCCGGCGACTCAGTCGCGCACGAATTCGAATTCGGAAGCTCCAGCTTCTCAAACAGGGCAGGTGCCACCAGTGCGGTATCGTGCATCAAAGGCGTGTCGTCGCTGCAATGAACAACGAGTCAAGTGTGATGCGAGCGAGCGAGGCACTCCTTGCACAAGGTGTGAGCAGAGACAGGTGCCAGACTGCAGGTTGATCGAGTCCAGGAGAGGTATCTACGTGCGAAAGCCTCGGAGGAAAACCCTCGACTCAAGTACGGACCAGGCGGAAAACACAAACCAGAAGAAGAAGAGCAGTTCGGTTGATGCTATGAACCCTATTCGAAATCATGAAAACGACAATTGCCATGCACCAGCAGCTATGGACGGTGTGATTACGCATGAAAACGCCAACATCCAACCTCAAACATCAGCAGCAGCATTGTCAACCTTGGCTTGGCTTTCTTCTAGCGAACACAATCACAACGGCCACAATCGTCTAAAGGACTCACAGATTGAGTCACATTCTCAACAACAGCAGGATACCACAGGTCAGCAAGGCCCGCCTCCGCGTTCCAGTGTATCAGTCGATGTAGCAGCAAATTCTTCCCCGAACGCAATAAGGGCCGATCACCGTGCCTCTATCGACGATACTGGGTATCATCGGCCTCGTACGTTAAATAATGGAACGGAAGCTGAGCGACAGCATGCTCTACCAACACCGGGTACAGGGCTGGCCGAGAATGACACGCCGTCTGGAAACACAGAAGTGAGCAACTCGTCGTCCTACCGTGAGATCAGTTGGGCGACCATGTTCGATCACCTCCTCGAAGGACAACGGAGAGGGGAGGATGTGGTCGACAAGTGCTCCATCACGTATCTTGGAGAGTCTTTCCCTCTTTCCATTGTCCTGAAGGACTTGAAGGGAGGCAGAGGGAAAACTCAACTACATCACCCGGGACCTCCGTGTCCCGCCAGTGAAGAAACTACCGAACCCCAAAGTCTGCACCATCCGCCGTACATGCGCCCGGAGGACATTGCTTTTCTCGAAGCCAAGAATGCCTTTGAAAGTCCTGAGCGTGGTACCCTAGATGCCCTACTTGGTGTCTTCCTCAATCGCGTCTTCCCAATCTATCCTATCGTTGACAGGCAAGAATTTCTCCAACAACTGAACTCGAAACGAATTCCCTGGGTTTTATTGCACGCTTTGTGTTTCATCTCTGCAACATTCTGCCCTCCAAATATTCTCCATCGCGCAGGTTTCGAAAGCCGGCGGCAAGCCCGCTGGTTCTATTATAGTAAGGCTAAAGCGCTGTTTGATGTGGGATACGAAGGAAATAAACTCGTCTTGCTACAGGTCTCTATCCTGATGAGTTTCTGGGGTGGTGGCCCCAACAACTATTGGAATTTCTATTCGTGGATCAGCACAGGCGTCACGATTGCCGAGACTCTGGGATGCCACAGATCCATGGCTGGCACAAACATAAAACCCCGAGACAGGAGTCTACTCAAACGCTTATGGTGGATTCTGGTGCTGAGAGATACTTCCTGTGCCGCATTGGTCGGGCGACCATTCAGGGTTAACCTCGATCACTGCGATATCGACGCACTGACGATTCAAGACTTCCAACATGATGCGGCGTCGCCCGACTTCGCGACCAGTCCCTACGCTCATCTGTTCGGCCTTTACCAAATTCATGCGACAAAACTGACACTCGTTCTACGCCACATCATCAAAGCTCAATTTCATCCCACAAGGGACAACAGATCTCTCTCATCCTGGGCCTTGAGAGACATGCTGACTGAATGGCGGTCTGAGCTTCCGCCTGCACTCGAGTGGACAGAAAGAACCACAAAATATACGAACATCCTCACCTCCAGTCTTTCCATCTCATACAACCACCACATGATCCTAGCCCATCTAGGTTCTTCACAACAATCCGCTCAGGCAACCCCTCCAACATCGTTCGCAGATCGTCCGTCCCCGGAAGAAATTTCCAGGGATGCTGCACAGCAGATTTCGTCAACAGCTTGTGCTGTGGCAATGAGATCTGAGATACTACTTGCCCCGCATGAACTGTTTCACGGCATATTCATCGCTGCAGTCATTTTCTATTTGCAGAGCAAGAGTGCAAACCCCATGAATGCTCAACTTGGCCTGTCAGGGCTAACCAATTGTCAAATGGTATTGCACGAGAGCTACGAGAGTTGGGACCCCAGCCCGTGGATCACGCAACTTTTCGACAAAGTCCTTGGTACTGTACCTCCAGCTCATACGTCCACATCTGAGGAACAGAACATTGTCCATAACACCAGCGGATATGCAGATAATGCTGCTGCATTTGGTGCACATGATGTGGATGGATTATTTTCAACAGAGTATGACATGTGGGTAAACCACCCGGTTTTAGGGAATCTGTTGGATGTCCCTATGAGCAACAACATGCTCCCTATGACGCCAAACTTCGGCGACAAGTCAGGGCATACACCATGGTTTGATGCCTGGGCTCAGATCGGCGGTTCGTAGTTGCTCACGCTGTATGTTATTGTTGTCCTTGATCGAGTGACACTGTTGGTGCTACAACAACCAATTACCCTCTGCAACTTCCCCAGCCAAATTCCACCATCGTCCATTCCATCAACTTCTTCTGTCCGCCGGCTTCGGAACAGATCTCTGGAATGTTGTCGCTTATCCTGTACTTTTCGACGATTTGGTAGGCGTTGTTCACCTTCTCCATTTCCTCTTCTTTGGACTCGACCAACCTCTTGCTCTCTCCTATGCGAATTTTGGAGCTGCTTTCTGGAATGACGGTGACGCCGCGTTGGATCGTCCAGGATAGGGAGACGAAACCTGTTGAACATTTGTGATTTTTGCAATCTCAGTGAAGAGCTCGTGGTCGTGTGACAGATCGCTTAACCCGGTCTTTCACCTCCCATCGTACTAGAGGATGTCAAGTCAGATGGGATTGCATGTAAAGCCACGGACAATCATCACATACCCCCAACTCACGACATGAATGCCTTTTGCTGCACAGTATGGCACCAATTTGTGACTCGGATAGAAGGCGTGGAGTTCATCTTGACCGACAACAGACGCGATGGTGGCGCTCCAAAGCAGCTCGTCCAGCGTTCTGCGTGAAAAATTGCTCACTCCTATAGCCCGACAATGCGGACCGACCAGCTTTCTCCACGTGTCAACGATAGAAAGTCCCTCCGTGGGACCCAGAGGTCTATATTCCGGCACGGGCGTCAAGGTGCAAGGCCAATGCATAAGGAACACATCAATGCAGCCTAAATCCGGTGCTTCGAGCGAGATCTGCAAGGCCTTTCCCGGGCCGTGGTGCCACTCGCTCCAGAACTAGGTCATGACTGTGATGTCCGAGCGAGGGACGCCGCTCTTTCGTATCGCTTCGCCGATCATGTGCTCGATGTCGTAATACTGTGCTGTGTCAATGAGGCGTTATCCGCTTGTGAGGGTATGGACGATCGCTTCCACCTCGCCTGTAGGATATCAGTCGTGCTTCATACTAGGAGATGGCTGGCGGACGGCACCGACTTTGCCAGGTGTCCGAACCCACCTGCTGGCATGGACGGCCTACAGAAAGAGAGGTAAGTCAATCAACTACGAACAGATCATCCTCGATGCATTGAAAGCGTACATTTGTTCTTCTTGAACGTTTTCGTGCACACGGGATGATCAGGCATGGTGGCGATATGACACTAAACTATTACTTTGTCGAGTTTTTGAGGCTCTGGCTATACATATAGTTCTGGATGGCAACAACCATCGACACAATTTTGACGTTTCGCTACTGTATATTCGGTTATATAAGTAAGGTGTTGTGGACTGCTAGCACGTGTCAGACGTTCGTAACGGACTTGGGAATAGTAGATATTTCGTTCTCCGCTTAAACCCGCGCAGCTCGAGAATGTGGGGTGGAAGTCAAAAGAGTCGTGGAGATGCATGACCGAAGAAGTTGTTTTTTGTGTTTTCGGATACTTCACATGTTAGACTCTACTCGTCCATGAGTTGGAGAAATGACTCGAGCATAGAGATAATAAAAGCATCAGGTAACGCAGTAATCATGTTCAGGGTCTTCCAATGAATCTGAAGCTAATCTATGAGCCAGTATTTGACATAAAGGTTGGAGTCATGCTGCATAAAGTAAGAACTGCATCTTCGTTCGTCTCACATTATTTTGTCGCTTTTGTATGAAGACATCTATACAAGTGCTCAGATGTGACGATCGAAGGTCGTAGGAGCAAGTCAAAGAACGCCGTGCCACCTCTTGGTTTTCTTCTTCTTCCTCTTCTTTCCTGTTTAACAGATCGATATAAGACGATC
Source organism: Neodothiora populina (assembly GCF_041146345.1). Classification (NCBI taxonomy): domain Eukaryota; kingdom Fungi; phylum Ascomycota; class Dothideomycetes; order Dothideales; family Dothioraceae; genus Neodothiora; species Neodothiora populina. The sequence continues at coordinate 46,372 of NW_027191417.1, forward strand.
CGACGTCTATGTTATTCAAGGCTTCCGGTGCCTCGTTGACAACGCGCGAAGAGAGTCAACGACGTCTCCAATTGTGACAGACTATGGATACTCCGACATACGTATATCTCGTACGCAGCAGCATCAACTATGACGAACAACAGGGCGCAGGCTGCTCACCCAAGTCTCAGGTCACAACGGGACTCGTCATGGACTCCCATCACATCGCCATCGCGATTGAATGCATGTCCTTCAATATGGCGAACATGAGTGCTCGACACGTGCGTGGGGCTTGGGGCAGCCCGGCGCCAACGGCTTCATCTCGGCTCGTGCTGTTGCGTACGTGCGCGCGTGCGGGGGTACTTGTACCGACCCCGTGTTCGCGATTCCTTGAGTCGGGAATGAGGGGTAAATGTTTAATAATGACTCTGACTCGTATCTACTCCACACTTCGAAAGACAGACAGACAGACACACATCCTCGCTCTGAAGTAGCCGACTTTTGACCCAAGTAGCCGTTGATAGTAGAGAGAGGAGCAGGAGGAGCAAGATCAGGCTGGCATTGTCGGACCGATGTCGTGCAGAAATGGTTTACATGGTCTTTGGGTAAACAAATATTAGAATATTCCATATATCTCGATTGCGTGGGCACGACATTACCATTTCAATAGCGAGCCCATTGGTAATCCGTCCTCGACATCAGACCACATCACGCTGTGACTTCAAGTGCTACAATGGCGAAACTACTAGCTAACAAAGTCATCGCGTAAGGAAGATATTATCGGAGAGTGCAGCATATCACACACGCTAACGCTATCACAGTATCACTGGAAGCAGTTCTGGCATCGGACGTGTGACGGCGCTCGAGTGCGCACGGCACGGTGCTAAGCTCGTCCTCCATCACATTGGAGACGCGCAAGCGAATCAAGACGTACGTTCTCTGCAAGAAGAGATCCAGAGCATAAAGTCAGGTTCGACGACGACTGCTATTGCTGCGGATGTGAGGGATGAGAAAGCCGGTCAAGCGTCAGTTCATTTATTTGAAGTTTTGACGAGGTCCAATTGGTTGACAGTTGCATAGCATTGTAAACGCAGCTGTAAACAGCTTCGGGGAGATCAATGGAGCAGTGAACAATGCGGGCATCTGTCAGTTCATAGATTTCAATGCAGTCACGAGACAGCAGCTTGATCGCCATGTCGCCATCAACTTCAAAGGCGCGTTTGGCATCACCCAAGCTGTAGTTGAGCAGTTGAAACGTCAGGGCACGGGAGGCTCCATTGTCTCCATCGCATCCATTACTGCGACTATGGGTTCGTCGCAACTGACACATTACGCGCCCACCAAGGCTGCCATACTCGGCATGACTGTCAGTTGCGCCGTCGCGTTGGGCAAGTACGGTGTCCGACTCAACACCGTGAGCCCCGGTACCATCGAGACGGGGATGAACAAGGAAGATCTGCAGGGTCCCAAACGGCTGGAGATGGAGGGCAGAGTACCGCTGGGGCGTCTGGGAGTACCAGAGGATATCGCGAAACCCGTTGTCTTCTTCCTGAGTGATATGGCACAGTATGTCTCTGGCCAGAACTTGATAGTCGACGGAGCAGCTTCAGTAAACTACCAATAAGCAATTGACAGTGTCATTGACACCTCTCCAATCACCATGATCCACGTAATTCGCCACTTGTAGTGGTGTCAATATAGAGAAATGGGATTTCGGATGTACAGTAGCTTTCGGATTCACATGAAACGGATATAAGTTGGAGCTCTCTATCACTTGTTCCGCATCAGCTACTCGTGAATGGCAATTGATATCGGAAGGTCGGCTGTGCGGGGAACCCGCATGGGGGGAGGTAAAAATGGTCAACCTTCGACCAAGTAGCAGCCATATAGCCGAAGCGGCGGTATGCTGACGCGACTTTTGTGTATTTAGAACCTCAGGTAGCCTTTACGACGAAATTGTCAGAGAGCAAAGATCCAGGGAGAGACAAGAAGCGCTCACTGTCAATTTGATCTATTAAAGGTTTAAGTTCGATTCGTTCTCCCTCTTGCTCTTGTCACTTCTTTTCTTGTCCCCCGCCCCTCTCCCAAGGTAATCGACACAATTCTCTCCTACACACACAGCAAGGATGGCACCTCAGACTGAGCCTCGCCTGATCATCATTGGCTGTGGCACTGCCGGCATTGCTATGGCTGCGCGCCTGCGCTCGCAACTGGGATATCGAAACTTCACAATCTACGAGCGTGAGCGGGACGTCGGTGGAACGTGGTTCCTCAACACGTATCCCGGTGTTGGCTGCGATGTCGACTCTCACCTCTACTCATTCTCATTCAACCCAAACCCCAACTGGTCTCGAAGATTTGCTGAGCAATCCGAGATCCTCGAATATCTCAATGAGACGGTGGACAAGTTTGGTGTGCGCAACCATGTGAAGCTGCGTAGCGAAGTCACAAGTGCCAACTGGATCCCCGAGAAGGGAGTGTGGAAGGTCGGACTCCGGGATATGGAAACCAGCCACGAGTTCTTCCACGAAGCCGAGATGGTTGTATCTTGCGTCGGTACCATTTCGATCCCCAAGGACTGTGATATTCCCGGCCACGAGAACTACAAGGGTGCGTTGTTCCATTCCGCTCGCTGGAACCACAATGTCAACCTCAAGGGCAAGCGAGTTGGAATCATCGGTAATGGCTGCTCCGGTGCCCAGCTCATGCCTCAGGTCGCCAAGGAGGCGGCCGAGGTCGTTCAATTCCAGAGATCGCCACAGTGGATCAACGACAGACCCAATCCGGAGTTTTCTAGCCTTCGCAAGTGGTGCTTTGCAAATGTTCCTCTATATGGCAAATGCTACCGCTTCTGGGTGTGGAAGTCGACTGACGTACTACATTCTTTGTACGTGACGGGCGATGATGCATTGGAGCGACAGCGTGCAGAGGCTCAACGTACTGCTGAAGAGTACATGAGACGCGTCGCACCCAAGAAATATCTCGAGATTCTCATTCCCAAATTTCCGCTTGGCTGCAAGAGACGTATCTTCGACCCTGGCTATCTCGAGTGTTTGCACTGGCCCAATGTCCAACTTACCACTGAGCGCATCACTGGCTTCACCAAGACCGGATTGAGGACAAACAGAAGAGAGTTCGAGCTCGACGCCGTGGTTCTGAGCTCAGGCTTCAAGATTCAAGAGTTCCTCTCGCCCATCGAGCTCGTCGGCAAGGACGGACAGACGTTGAATGAACACTGGGAGAACACTCGCGGCGCTCAAGCATACAAGGCCACTTTCGTCTCCGGCTTCCCCAACTTCGGCATCGTCTTCGGACCCAATGCCTTCCCCGCCCACAACTCGGTCATCTTCACCAACGAGACCCAGGTCGAGTTCATAATCAAGACACTGATCAAGCCTGTACTACGCGGCAATTTCAAGGTCCTCGATGTCAAGCAAGCCGCCGAAGACTACGACACCAACAACGTGCAGGATAAGCTCAAGAACATGGTGTGGAACGGAGGATGCGCCAACTGGAACCTCGACGCCGCCGGTCGCAACACGACAAACTACCACGACCCGACATGGAAGTTCTGGTGGGAGCTATACTGGCCCGTGTGGGAGGATTTCAACCTCTATGGCAGAAGTGGCAGCCTACCCATGGCGCCGTGGACGAAGCTGGCCATTTGGGCGACCGCGGCTCCCGTGGCGGCGGGATGTTTGTTTCAGGCATCTAGAATGGCGGGACGCAGAGGTCTGTTCGGCCTAGCGTGAGTTTTGGTTGTTGCGGTGTTTTTAGTAGATTCTCTTCGTATATATCTGCATCAAACGGGAATATGTAGTGATGCCGGACGATCTACTGCATCTCCAGAGACATTTGGTTCTTTTGTTGCATTTGCATCGTGCTGTGACATATGAATGAAGGAAATCTGCTCTTGAGCTACCTACCCTATTGCATTGCTATTATTGAACAAATCAAAGAGTCCATGGCGACACAAGAATCAAAGAGTCATGCGCCTCCAATAGAGTTTGCGGAGACACGAAATCAGAGTCATGCTCCTCGGAACCTCTCGTCGCATTTGGCTCAAATATCAATGTCCTCTTATACAAAGGTACAACCAAGAATGTGTTCATCCTAAGCACGAAAACGTCCCGTGTGGCATTCGACTTGTTTCTGTCTCAAGGCAATATGGAATCGAGGCTGGGCGGGGCTTCGGTGTCGTTGGTCATTAACGGGGACAAGAATGAAATAATATGTAGCCGATTACCGCTTCCTTGGACATGCGGGGTAAAGACGACTAAGTAACAACTCACAGGCAAATAACCGTAAACACGCATCACGATTATCTCGCTCGCTTTGTACAAAAGTATTGACTCCCGAGCACATTTCGTAGATATAGCAAGTAATAGCCCTATGGTAAGCAGAATACGTGATTCTCCGATCCTCTCTTTTCCTGCATCGGTCCCAGACAAGAAACAAAACCCCAAGAACAATATAAAATGCCTTCTCACAAAGCAGCTGTGCTCCGCGGTGCCAAAACCCTCAAGATCGAAGATGTAGAAACCCCGTCGCTCAAGCCGCATGAAGTCCAAATCGCACCGAAGGCAACAGGCATTTGTGGGACCGACATGCACTACTACCAGAACGGGCGCAACGGAATCTACGAGGTGCAGGAGCCTCTCATTCTCGGGCATGAGGCGGCCGGCGAGATTGTGGCGGTAGGGTCTGAAGTCACGGGGCTCAAAGTCAGAGACCGTGTCGCCGTGGAGCCTCAATCCGCCTGCTCGGCCTGCAAGCAGTGTCGTGCGGGCCGATACAATCTGTGTCCGAAGATGAGGTTCAATGGCTCTGCTAGCGCCAAGCCGCCTGCTCAAGGCTCGTTGCAAAAGCTATGGAACCATCCCGCATATCTATGTTACAAGCTGCCGGATTCTGTGAGCTTTGCTGAAGGCGCCATGGTCGAGCCTTTGTCCGTGGCTCTTCACTCGGTCAGGAAAGGTCGTCTTGAGGCTGGTCAGACTGTCGTCATCACTGGTGCTGGAGCCATCGGGCTGTTGTGCGCAAGAATCGCAAAGATCTCCGGGGCCTCCTCTATTCTTATGATTGACGTTGACCAAGCACGACTCGACTTTGCCGAACAACATAAGCTTGCCGACAAGACGTACAAGATTCCGTTCGGCGGCGAGAAGGGAGAGTCGAGTGCCGACTTTGCTGCAAGGATAGTCAAAGAGACGCATGGGGCATTAAACATCAGCAACGGGGCGAATCTGGCACTCGAGTGTACTGGCGTCGAGTCATGTCTGAACCTTTGCATCAGCGCAGCAGCACCAGGAGCCAGGGTCGTGTTGGTCGGCATGGGCCGACCTCAGCAAGAGGTGAACATCGGAACGGCCCTTGTGCGGGAGTTGGAAATCATTGGAGTCTGGAGGTACACGAGTACGTTCCAGCCTGCAATTGACCTGATCGAAGCCGGCATGGTGGATGTAAAGTCCATGGTGACGCACGAGTTCGATATGGAGGACATCGTGGAAGCACTCGAGTTAACGTCAAAGAGACCTGCGGATCTTGTCAAGTGTGTCCTGAACTCGTCGTGATGCTTCATGTGAGGGTGTATCAGATCAATCAGATTCATATTTCATATCTTAGTGGCGCCCGTGCAGTGTGACATGTGATGACAGCCCTTGTGTCTGCTTTTACCTTCTTTGTACAGATTGTCGAAAGGGTCCACAAGAACCACTTTGCGTACGGGCGACTTTTCTCGTCAAGGTTATGCTCATAGGTCTAAAAGTAGTTTTAGACTCCTTCGTATGCTATACATAGCTGCGGCACTCGAGATACGATCCAGATAACAAGGCTGTCGATGTTGTAATAACCATGATTATGACCTCGAACAGCTCAATCGTCTCACTCGGTCCAAGATGACCTCAGAAGCAGACTTGCCATTTGATTTGATATTTATGTCATCCTCGTTGTAGTCGGTTCGCTCGTCTAAGTAAGGCTTGCCGTAGTAATTCCCGATGCCCGAGTCGTCCCTTTTGAAGTCCGGATGCTGAGTCGTACTTCATCTGGTTGCTCGAATCTTATCGTCAGACGCGTCGCTCAGTGCTTGACACAGACTTAACCCAGTCAAAGCACTCGTCTAGGTCCAAGAGCGCGACTTGCTGTCCACAGGTGACACGCGGGAAGATGCGGACAGGGCGATCGCGGGAGACAGATACGATTACGCGGCAACCGCATCTTGCATGTCATTCTATGCCACAATCAACAAAAAACAGGCCGAGGCGAGAACCTCACAAATCACTCGCCCCACTCGGACAGCTCCCTGAGCCCGTAGTCCCTGACTGGCACAGCATTCGCCGGCGGCCCCACGAATCTGGCAATCAGATTCTGAACCCCAGACCAATAGATAGCGGCTATGATCGTGTGCAAGACCATGATCCCCCAAGAAGTTTCCGGGTTGAAAACATGTGGTGCACCAGGGACTAGTTTTTGGGCACGGTCAACAACAGGCCTCATCTCCTTCTCGTAGTCGGCGAAGGCGGCGTTGTAGTCGTTTGGATGCGGGTCAATGCGCCGGCTAGATTATAACCCCCAACCAGAGCTAGTGTTGTGCCCATGCCTGAGATGGGAGAGGCACAATATCTGTGTTTCGCCATTAGCAAGTGTGGAAATTGTGGAGCACGAAAGCGATACCCTGCATCAGCCAAAAGGACGACTCTCCCTTTACTCCACTTGTCCATCTTGACTTGCGCCACCATGTCGTAATAGAAATCATCTGCGGCATACATCTCCTTGATGATCCTTTTGCTTTCCCATCCCGCATCTTGGAAATACTCGCTGAGCAGGTCCTTCTGGGCATCGACACCCTTGTGCCCCATCTTACCAACATCGATCAACCTTTGGTCTTCGTCGTCTTTGACAACTCCAATGAGGACCGTCGACGTGCCTTTATCGTGACTGGGCCTGACCATGATACTTCGTCGCTCAGGCGCATGATACCACCTCCTCCACGAACTGTTGGTCTGGCCCTTTGGCATACTGAAGAACCCAGCATACAGCCCCAATCGCTTAAGTCTTTGTTCTTCTCTCTCTGCGCCAAAGGCCAGGTTCCTCGTTCGACTAAGCAGTCCATCTGCTCCAACTACGAGATCGTAGCTTCTGCTATCGTTGCTTTTCGCAAAGCGAACGTGAACTTTATCGTTGTCCTGATGTAGCTCATCAAGGTAATCACCAAACACATACTCGATGCCCGCACCGCCCTGTTTCCTGACATCTAGGCTGACATCTTGACTACGATGATATAAGATTTCCGCCAAGCGGCCCCTCAGGATCTCGATATCGCTAGTGCCTGTCTGGACTTTACCCGATTTATCGGCCTCGAAAGCGCCCCACACTCGATTCTTAACGTCGACGAACTGCACGCCTTCTTCGCCTGTGGTGGACGATTTGATGGTTTGCTCGAGGCCGAGTTTGCGGATCACAGTAACGCCTGCGCCGCGGATGTCCACGTTCTGGCCCTTTGCGCTCAGCGAGGATGAACGCTCTAGGATGGTGATGTGGGGCAGGTCTTGCGGAGCTTGAGAAGAAAGAAGTAAGAATGTTGCCAGAGCGGGTCCTGCGACGCCGCAACCGACTATGAGGATTGAGATGGGTGCCATTCTCAAGAGAGAGGTAGATTGAGAAGCTGGCAAGATGTTTGCAAGATGATACAACGATGTGAGGATTATGATGTGAAAATGTTACGAACGTGATATGAGATCACTTCAGAGAGATGATACAAGGATGATACAGGGATGGTCTGGCGATGATGGATGGAGGATGTAAACAGGACGAGAGGAAGACAAACACAAGAACAGGGCGCGTGTGCCTGCTTTAATACATCCACATCCAAATCAGCAACCTACCAGAAACCCCCCAGACTAGGAGGACGCCACACTTGCAGCAACATCGTGCTACGTGACTGCCTGCTATCCTGGAAATCGGAAGAACTACAGATGAGGTCCTCTTAGCTCCGAGATCCCCTCCACACCATGTCGGTGGTCTCGTCGTAAGGTATTCCTAATCAAGCTTTATCGCCGAGCTTTAGAAAGCTTGACCCATGCAAGAGTGTAGGAAGTTATGTCATTTCCATCTCGCAGGATTCTGCACACACGCTTTTCCGTCACCTCCAGGCTGTTATTTCTATGATGATGATGATGACTAGTGATGCAAAGGAAAGGAAATGGGGAAGAAACGACGGTGTATACTAACCTCCGAGAGTCCGAACAATAGAACGAAGGTGTGCGATATTGGAATAGAGTGCATTACCGACGTCATCGACCATTGACCTGAAGCATTTGCATCGTGGGGGCGGCCATGCCCAAAAGCTTATTTGACCTTTGCGCTTTACAGAGTATACTGTAAGGTAGGTACAGTAAGGAAGGTAGGTAAGGTACCTTTCCAACACTGATGGTACAGCGTGATCGCAGGTAAGAAATAGATGGGCTACTTGCAGCGGCGTCTAGCATCTCAATGTGAGACTACCACTACCATACGTGTCCCGCGAGTTTCCTAGATCGAGATCAGGATTTTGATTGCCGCCTTCATTCAATGTATCGTCAGAGAAGTGTTCACATCGAAACCCGCCAACTACCGATGTCCCGCCCTTGTCAAGACAACTGACTATTCTTTGATTATACTCATAAAGTAGAAGTATATACGGAGCCGTGGATTTACGGCACCTAGATCCTAAGGTAGAAGTCGAAAAATGAGAGTGGTGCGACATTATCGACACCTGGGGAAATTGGCGCCATCGGACAGGGTTGCCCTCATTCTTCTATGTCTACGGCAGAGATACTGAGTAATCATTTCACATAGACTCAGATATTCGAGATGGAAAACTAAATCTCTCCCCTATATATTCAGTTCTAGTGGAAATGGGATGACAGAAGAAAATAGATGCTTGATGTATTCCGTTAAAGTGTTTTCGGCCTAATCCAAGGAATGAGCAAATATGAATGTAGGTCTCTACATGTATAAAAACGTTGTGGTAAATCGAAAAGCATCTAGTTTGTGAATGGAATGTCTAACCTCCTCGCGCCCTTCATGCTGCCCCAACTCTGAGTCTGACCGGCAACATAGTACTTCATAAAACACGTGTTGCCCAACTTGCGAACGTTAACACAGTAGTCGGTCTGTTCGCAGAGCTCAATACAACCACCAAGGGTATTGCTGGGCACTGTCTTGGTACCAATGTTATATCCCGGACGATTCATATCACACTCGACCATCCACTGGTGGCCGCTGGCGGACGTGTAGGTAGAGCCTTTGGACATCGTGCACGCCACGTTTCGCTGAGCGGGAAGACAATCACAGGCCTTTTTGAGCTGATCCATGTTGTTGCCACACACATTGGCGATGGATTGGGGCTGCTTGGGTGGCAGAGCTGCAGAATTGATCTCGTTGCAGAGTGCACGGATGGTATCCGTCTGGCGATCTTGTGTGGCGAGTGCGGCAATGCACTTGTTAGACGTCGGGCAGACTGCTTTGTTGCTTGATGAAGCGGCGTTTTTGGGTACAAAAGGCGTCTGTGGTGGAATGTTGATTTCGTCAATCGTCCAGGTCTTGCCACCGTCTTTAGTGGTCATGGGCGAGGACCAGGCGTTGTCTGACATGGAGAGGGTGTTGATAAATGTTGGATCAGGAGAATCGAGCACGATGGTCGAGTTGCGAAACCATTGTGTGTCGATTGTTCCTGTACATTCTTGACATTCGACTGCGGTACCCCATCTGGATCTGAATTAGCGTGTGCTGCGAGAAAGAGTCTTCGCTGCATATACATACCCTGTCATGGGCCCACACGTCTTGTTGTATGTGGCTAACAAAATGCCAGTCGTGGCATCGTGCATTGTTCTGTTGGCTGTTAGAGTAGGTATAGAAAGGAGCGACCGGGGTGTTCACGTACTGTGTCCATAGATAAGAGTCCTTGTCCACCAGTGTGTAATTGACCAAAACGCCATTCTCGGGCTTGTAGGTCAAAGTCTCCATATCACCAATGTATTGGACGGGATAGTTTTCACCCTTGGCGAGACCGTATACTTCAGATGAAATACACCAATTGCTGTCTCTGCCATCTCCCTGGCACTGACTCTCCCCGGGAGGATACTGGCCGACGATACTCTGAATGAGATCACCGGTGCCATTAGATATGCCGAGCCAGCAGAACAGGCCTCCGACTTGATTCGCAGGAGCGAGACCAGGATAGATGATTGTGGAAGTGGTCAAGATCTGGGACTGTGTAGGTCCAAGACCGACGGCGGGTCCCCAACCATTGCTAGGTGTGTCCGCTCGTCTTTGTGATTGATGCGAAGCAGACGAGTTGGAAAAATGAGGTGTTGAACCTTGTAGGTGACCGAGTAAGGGCCATGCGGCTGCTGCGGCCCAATCTTTGTGAAGCATTTTTAGAGAGTAAGAATGATGAGCAGTTTATAAGAAGAAGGGAAGATTGTGTATGGATGAATAGAGTGCACGTAGGATAACTATGCGCACATATCTATACATACATAAATGCAGACCTACAAGTCATATATATTTGATAGTCAACTGGAACACGAGTAGACAGACCTCGTGTTGGTGTTTCATTCAATTGTGGACTGCCCGCAGACTTGAATAGGCAGCGCCGTTACGGACAGGTGAAAACAGAGCCGTGTAGAAGGCAGGTTCTTATGATCTTAGTTACATTTCGGACTGCCGCCCGTTGCGGAGAAACACACTGTCTCTGCAGATGAACGCTGTCAGGATCTGTCATGACGGAGATTCGCACACCTCCGTGAAGTCTCTGCAGTGAGTGCACAGAACGGATGTCAAAAGTGCGGGCTCTTGTTCTGTGTCGCGTGTCTTGTATTTCCTGTAGCGTACGTTTCCAATGTTGCTTAGGTCTGATTTGATACCAGATACCTCGTACAGAAGTTGAGATACGGGATGTTCAATAACGGCAACAATTACAAGGTGCTGCTACCTCTTCAAAATACAGCTCTGTAAGAACAGAGAAAATACACGGGGAGTGGAGGTAGCGCGAGCTAAAGAAGCAAGACAAGGCCCAGCCCAGGCGTTAGTATAGCGTAATGGCTCTTACACTCCAACGGGTGATATTACCGGGAAATCAACGTCGTATAGGCACATGTTGATTATTGGCCAAATACGAGAAGTATTATGAATAGACCAGGTTTCCGCACAATGAGCTTCACTGTCTGGCATAAACCATTCAGCAGAGAATGCCGAGACAAATTATGGATCATGTCTGGAAAATGGAATGGAAGTAGAAAGAATTGCGACGTGCACTTCTACGAGTCAAGACAACATGTTGTGCAAGATGGGCGCATTATGCCGAGGAATGGCACATATATTCCAGCATGAGGCTAAAGCAATATACAATATTCTACCTGGCCAAGGGAGCTTCGCTGTCTTTGTACTGTCCCAACTTGAACAGCTTCTTCGCATTTTCCCTTCCGATCTTGAGTTTATCTCTCAAATTCAACTCGACACCATCAAACCAGGTGCAGGCGTCGTGGAAGTTCTCGAAAGGATAATCAACACTAAACAGTATGCGATCTGCGCTCATCTCGGTCATACAAAGCTGGAGCAGAGGTCCAGAGAAGTTGCCTGATGTGGTAATCCATATGTTCTCGGAGAAGTATTCGCGCACGCCCTTCTTGCATTGTGGTGCGTACCCCAGAGGCTTCTTGATATCCTCAAGCCAATGGTCAATTCTCCAGAGATCGGGAGGCATGTGTTCGCCCAGATGTCCAATAATAAGCTGTAGTTTCGGATTTCTGTCGAATACACCGTTCGTGATCATGCCGAGAGTGGACAGTCCCACGCCCTGCGCAAACGATAGAGGTGGACCGATCAAGGCATCTCTTCCTTTCCAGAGCTTCTCGAAGATGGCACCAGTTGGGTTTCGAGGATGGAGATAAAACGGCACATCGAGCTTCGTACACGTCTGCCAGAAGACATCCCATTCCGGGGTGTCGTAGAAAATCATACCCTCACCATCTGCTCCTGACCGCTGAGTGTCGTTGACCAGAGCGCCTTTGAATGAGTAGTCCTTGACGCATCTCTCTAGCTCGGCAGCGGCTTCTTGCGGGTCGTGCATGGACAGGGTGGCAAAGCAACCGTATCTGTCTTCCTTACCCTTGACTTGGTTGGCGATATAGTCATTGATCTCCCGGGCAAGGGCCTGGGCTTCTTTGGGATCACGAATGTCCTGGACGCCTGGGGCAGTATAAGAGAGAATCTGATATCCCACACCGTACTTGTCCATGTATGCCATTCTGGTTTCATCAATGTCGTTGACTTCGTGGGCATGTTTCTTGCCATCGATGGCAAACAAACCAGCCCATGCTTCGGTTTCTTTCTTCATACGAGGAAGAGCAAAAGCTTCCTCGAGAATCACTTTGCCGAACATAGTGAGAAGATGGATGTGATGGTAAGTGGGGGGGTCACAGAATGAGGATGATAGAGTAGAGGAAATATCAAGGTAGAGCTCGAGGTGTTTTATATATCTAGTAGATACATGAGATGACAGGAGGTCCAGATATCCGACGATGATACCGACCTTACACCCCGCTTCGGAAGAGGCACTCTCGTGCTCAGCAAAGCGTTTCATGGAGCATCCGCTATGTAGCAGCACTCGTAGTAAGCCGGGGCCGAGTGGTTTACTGTACCTTACCACTGTTTGTGCTGTGAGCTAAGGTCACTGTAAGGTGAGGAGTGGGGTGGCGGGGTCTAGGCGATTCGGTTATGGATAATCGGGGCAACGAGCAGGCGGAGGGGGTGCGGTCCGCGCACAGCCACAGCCAGTCATTCGGCGGCAAGAGCCTGGAGCTCAGCATGTTGGACACACGTTGGATATATGAACAGAAAGTCACTCGAGTAAGCTCGCAGCAAGAGAATGAGGAATGCAGTGACGAAATGACAAAGGACAGATCGTTGTATTGTTTACTTCTTGACTGCTATTGTAACAGCAAACGCTGCTTAGGCCAATTCCACACTCAGGCTACTATGCGAAGCTCACTTCAGTAGATGGAGACTCTGAGCTTCTTGAGATATCCAATTTTGAACCTCAGTAGCGGCACTCATGCACTCGGCATGGTTGTGAAGTGACACTGCGAAAGACCAAAAAATCATTATGGGCGAGTGTTTTCCCACCCAATCTCGGGATACTCGGTCCAGCCCTGACTTCTGCCTGCCCTTTGAGCTTCAGATCTCTCTGTGTTTCTTGGCACTTACTCGCACTCGAAAGCTTGAGCTTGGACCTCCCATCTGCGCACTTGTGCATGTTCCTTCCCCACATCGAGCCCAACCAATCAAGCCCCCCGCATTATTGCTGGCAGCCCCTTCCCTCACTGTCACATTACTTTCTCCTCACCTTCCTCATAAACGGCAGTCATCGGTTAACAATAGCCGCAACCGACACCGTAACCTTGGTCATGCATACCGTCGACCATACTTGTCTTTAATGTACGATAGCTGATCCTACATAATCAACAACAATATATCTTCCATTCCCATGCACTGTCTTGATGTTTGTAACCATCTTGTCAACGCGTAATTGAGGTAGGCGACAGCTGTTCTGTCTCGTTCTATCATCACACCATTGTATCTCTAGGATCCACAATCTCTGTTCTGCAGTTATTTGAAGCAGCAAGAAAAGATCAATCATGTCTGATCTCTCTGTCGTCGGTGCTCCTCCGGGTCCAATTGAGGCTACCAATATCGCCCAATTTCTCTTTTCAAATCCGTACACCAAAAAAAGCGATGTCTCAAAACATGCGCCTACTCGCGAACTTTCCAAACACCACATTCCTTCCATTCCGTTGGAGAAGCCCCTACTGGCAGACCCCGTATCAGGTTCGTTGTTTTCCCAAAGCCATTTCCGCAACTACCCGAGTCCTTACCTGTCCAAAAGGTGCTCAGATAAGTTGGCAACGCACTCGCATCGATGCTCTCCGTGTGGCAGCCGGCCTTCAATCATTGGGCCTCCAACCTGCTCCATTCTCTGCTACCACCAGCACCCCTCCGACCCGGGATCCTGTTATCTCCCCTGTTGTACTTATTCACTTGCCCAATTGTCTGCCTTATGCTCCTCTCCTCTATGGTGTTTTTGCCGCCGGTCTCACGGCGACCCTTGCAAATCCTGCTCTTACATCGGGAGAGCTTGCCTGGGTATTGAAGAATGCGCAGCCTCATGCAGTCATCACCACGCCGGAAGGATGGCATACTCTCAAAAAGGCCATTGACGAGGACGAGGCACAGGGCCTTCACTTACCTTTTACTCAGTCAGAGCACATCTACATTGTTGATCCACGGCACGATGATTATGGCACTACCAGCAAACCATCGCCGCCGTCAGCTCACGACTGGAAGACGCTACTGGCAGACAAGCCCCTTGACAAACCCTATCATTTCTCTTCTGCTGAATGTCCTCGCCGTGCTGCTGTCATACTTTGGTCTTCGGGAACGTCGGGTAGATCAAAGGGCGTGGTTCTTTCTCACTACAGCATATGTGTGAACATGCATGCTTACTGGCACGTGAATCCGCATTTTGGAACTGAACATCGATGGCTCGGCTTTGCACCTTTCTACCACGTCTTCGGTCTCAGCTACATCTTGCTCCTGGCACCTTGCCTTGGAGCAACTGTCTTCGTCATGCCCAAATTTGACCCGCAGAAGATGCTGCAGTACGTTCAGGACTACAAAATCACTTTCCTACACATGGCTCCGCCGGTCGGAGTCCTGCTCGCAAAGTCGCCCATGCTCGATTCTTATGATGTGTCAAGTCTGAAAGAAGGTGTCAGTGGCGGTGCACCTTTCCCACCGGAAATCTTGGAAATGATTTACAAGAGACTGGGCTTCTTGATCAAGCTAGTGAGTGTATCTTTCTGTCCCTTCATGACATGCTTACTGATCATTTGTAGGGTTATGGTCTGTCAGAAGCTGGCTCCGTGTGTAATCAATTCGGCTATACATGGGATGATCTCAAGCCTCAACTAGGCAATACCGGCGCTCCAGTCTACGGTGTCGAGCTCAAGATTGTGTCTCTAGACGATCCGGCAAAGATCATAAAACGAGGTTCAGAAGGAGAAATCCTGCTCAAATCTGGTCAACTGCTGAACTGCTATCTCAACAACAAGGAAGCCACAGATGAAGCAATCGACGAGGACGGCTGGTTCCGCACGGGTGACATTGGCAAAGTTGATGGCCACGGCTATCTCTGGATCACCGACCGCCTGAAAGAGGTGATAAAAGTCAAGGGGTAATGTTCATTCTCTGACTCATTCCTCTTCTATTCATATTGTGCTAACTCTTTTCTCCTCATCAAGATTCCAAGTCTCCCCATCGGAGCTGGACAACGTCCTCTGTGGCAGCGATGCAGTTGCCGACGCAGCCGTGACAAGCATCTTCGACCCTGCGCAAGCTACCGAGCTTCCCCGTGCTTATGTCGTGCCCGCCGACAAGTCTTTGCTTGCACAATGCGCTCCAGGCAAGACGGAGTTGACTCCAGACTTGCAAAAGCTGGCCGCCGAACTCAAGAAATTGACCGAAACGAAGCTCATCCGCTATAAATGGTCAGAGACACCATCATCTATCATTACTTTTTCCAAATCACTTACTGACGTTTGTTTTACGCATGTAGGCTGCAGGGAAACATTGTCTTTATCAATCAAGTCCCCAAATCGCCATCTGGGAAGATTCTGAGGAGGTTGCTAAAGGACGTCAAGGGAGTCGAGGCACCACTGTATGCGGAAAAGGCATGGCTTGCGAAGCCGAAGCTGTAGATCTTTTCTTTTGCCTTTTAATTACTCTTTGAATACCATAACAATTTACTACATGATCGCCTATATGATTATCATATACGAAGGGAAGTCCTAGTCAACAAGTTTGGAGGGCAGTGGTCGAAGTGGGAGTCACTGCTGGATGAGGACTTATGCCAAAGTGCTACTAGTAACCTTGAATCGAGACCTATGTTCCAAAGACAAGTTCATTCACATGGATTATCACTTGGATCTCCCGCCAAGCGAGATGACGACTCCCACCCGTGCCCAAGGTCATTCGAGAATGCACACACCAATTTTATCACTTGTCGAAGAAAGCGATTAACAAGGACGTCAACATCACCGAGTATGTCTGATCAATGAGATCGTACTTTCATACCATTTCTTTGTACTTGACTTGTCCTTTCAATTTCATTTGTCCTTTCAATATCCAAAAAGTAAAAATGTATATCACTGCTCTGATACGATCAACCCCGCCATACCGATGCCCTGGTCGGCTCGTTAGTTCTCAAAGGAAAAAGACCACGAGGCAAGAACGAAATGGAGAAAAGAAGTACTTACAGTGCCGACACACATGGATGTGATAGCGGTCTTTTTGTCCGTGCGCTTGAGTTCAGATAATGCGGTCACAATCTGCCGAGCTCCAGTGCAGCCTAGTGGATGGCCGAGTGCTCTGTTAGATCTGTCAGTATTGTTTTTCATACATGTATACTTATTCATCTGCTTAGTAATAGGTGATTCTACTCACACTGCGCCGCCACGAGGGTTGAGTTTCTCGGAAGAAATTTTGAGTTTGTCGCGGCAGTAGACGCCCTTAAAATCAAAGAGATTAGTGGACTGTTCTATAGGGCTATCATAACGAGAGAACATACCATGGAGGAAAACGCCTCGTTGATCTCAACGATATCGATGTCGTCAAGTGCCATACCGACCTTCTCCAACAGCTTCGGAATCGCAACAGTAGGACCGATACCCATGATTCTGGGCTCGAGTCCAGCAACTGTTGCACCGACAAACTTGGCTAGAATCGGCTGCCCAATGGCTTTGGCTGTGCTTCGTTTCATGAGCAAGATGGCGGCGGCGCCGTCGGTGATCTGGGATGCGTTACCGCCCGTCGTGGTACTTGGATTCCACTGTGGGAACGCAGGCTTGATCTTCGCTAATCCGTCTGCGGTCGTGCCGGCTCGGACTCCTTCGTCTTTATCAGCGACGATGGTCTTGCTTTCGCCTGTCTTGGGGTCCTTGAACTGAACTGAAATCGGAATGATTTCGTCTTTGGTCCATCCTTCTCGCTGAGCCTTTTCGGCTTTTTGTTGCGACAGGGCGGCGAACTCATCCTGTTGCTTTCGAGAAATGCTAAAGTCACCCGCTACGTTTTCTGAAGTCCACCCCATGGGCATTGTGGTGTCTTTGACCACTTGACTCTGCATGGCTTGTTCGCTGAACTTGGGCGCTCCCCCGTCGGGGTTCGTACTCATGCTCTCCGCACCTATCGCCACACCAACATCGATGGACCCAGCGGCGATTTGATTCGCAATCTGCTGGACGGAGAGCAATCCTGACGAACACCATCTGGACGCCACGCTGGATGCAGTAGTCACGGGGAAGCCAGCGGCTAGCACTGCTGCGCGAGCTACATACTGTGCGCCTGGATGGAGTACATTACCCAGACAGACATCTTCGACAAGGGAAGGATCGATGTTTGATTCCTCGATCAATGCTTTCAAAAGAGGAACCATCAAGTCTTCGAGTTGAGTATCTTTGAACGCACCCTTTCGGGCCTTGGTCAGAGGAGTGCGTGCCGCGAAAGTGATGACTATGTCGTCGGGGTTCTTGCGCAGTACGGCATCTTTGCTGTTCTTGGCTGGTTGGATCTGGGATGTGATGGACGCCAGACGGCGCTGTGCTGAGGCCATATCTGGAGGGTTTCTTTCCTTGGTCTGGTTTTGAGATTGGACTGGATATCACGAGGTGGGCGATGGGAAGATTGATACTACAGTATATAATAGTTTACTGGGGGCTACAGGTCTGATGGTATACGTCTCATATGTGCAATAACCATGGCACTTTGAGGGAAGTTGCCAGCGTAGAACCGAGGCCCACGGTAAATGGTCAGGGCCACGTTGCCGCGGGCAGCTGCCAAATCTTGGCAGGGCTCGCCGTGCAAGTACCTGGGGCTAAGGTACCTACCTGACCTTAATTAAAGTACTCCGTACAAGGTAGGTAGTCAACCTCAGCCTACGGTAGGTACTGTTGATTGTTTACTTTGCTTTGCTTTGGAAGGATTATATAATGCTGTAATACCATTATTCAATGCTCGAAAGAACGTGTTTGCTTTTCTGAAAGGCCAGAGTGGATCTCGACTATCGCCATGCCTTAGGCGCCGACGGCAGGAGTAAGGTAAGTTACCTCCGTATGTACTCCGTACCCCAGAAACCACGAGCTCTTATCTGCTACCCCATGGCCGAGTCTATATCAGTACTGTATGGTAGGTCTTATCTGGACAACCTCGCCTCTTTACTTCAGCCATGCTGGACCCAAGCATGGCTTCCCTTCCAGTCTGTCTTGGTTTGCATGGCGGAAATGCGATATCATCGCTTTTTGACTTTCAGCCCCTTGTGCGAGTAGCCTTCTTGTTGGTTGTCGAAGTCTCGCGAACAGTGAGACGAAACCGTCAGGAAGGAGCTGCCCTATCTCGGAGATTCAGCGGACCTTAGATAAGCACATGATTGTCGGTCACACTGCATCAAACAGCGATCTTGTAGGAATGGGGTCGGGTAATCTCATAATTACTTATCAGAAGACAGCATGAATCTGGTAGCTCTTGGAGTGGTATAATAATATACATGACTGCCTCGCATCTCATCCCACTGTTCCTCCAAGTACTGCCAATATGACTACTCACGCAGACATCGTCCCCGGGACTGTCCATCTCGTTGACCTAGCTGGACAGGGTATCGAAGGCGCTCATGCAGCAAACCACAATGACATCGTGTTACATCCCCAGCCCTCGGCGGATCCAGAAGATCCCCTGAACTGGACCCGGAAACGGAAGATGTTCTCTCTCCTGATGGTCACTGTCTACACCTTGGGCGTCGGCATCCCTACTACTCTCCACTATTCCGTCATCTCGGACATCACTCGTGATACCGGCATATCTACTACGGATCTCGTGCAGGGCAACGGTGTCATGTTTCTGCTGCTAGGCTGGGCTTGTCTATTCTGGCAGCCTATCGCCATGACATATGGAAGACGTGGTGTCTATCTCATTTCGTGCTTGTTGACGGTACCCATCATGATCTGGACCGCTCACTCATCTACTGCGGGAGAGTGGTACGCCCATCGTATCATCATCGGCATCGTATGCTCACCTATCGAGTCTCTTCCCGAGATCTCCATCCCTGATGTCTTCTTTGCTCACGAGAGAGGGACATGGATGAGTGCTTACGTCTTCGTGCTTTTCGAGTCCAACTTCATTGCTCCTCTGATAGCTGGTTGGCTGGATGACGCAATTGGCTGGCGATGGACCATGTACTTCGGTGCATGTCTGTCGGCTGGCTGCTTTCTCATTCTCTTCTTCTTCATGGAAGAGACCATGTATTTTCGCAATACCGTTGAAGGTGTAGAGGCCACTGACTCTCCTTCTACTCCCGAATACAGAGACGACAAGATGGACGAGAAGCACACTCTGCCGGTCATGCCAAAAGCCATATCTACACGGTCTGCTACCACCTTCGCCCCACCGAGATCCTATGTGCAGAAACTGAGGCCGTTTATCTCTCTGCCCGGCCGACCTTCAAACAAGCAGATGTTCATCATGATGTACCGACCTCTTCTGATCATGGTCCAGTTCCCTACCATTGCCTGGGCTGGCTTCATCTACGGCATAAATCTAGCGTGGTATAACGTACTCAACGGAACAGCAAGCCCGGTGCTGAGCGCCAATCCTTACGGCTGGTCCGCTGCGCTTGTGGGATGCGCTTACGTCGGTCCAATCATTGGCGCCGTCTTCGGATGTCTCTGGGCAGGGACAGTGGCTGACAAGCTCGCCATCTACCTTGCTCGTCGCAACAATGGTATCCGAGAGCCGGAACAGAGACTCTGGCCCCTCGCCATCGCAGGTGTCTTCACTGCAGCCGGTCTGATCACTTGGGGTGTCGGCGCCTACCACGACATCCACTGGGTCGGCCTTATCTTCGGACTAGGCATGATGGTCTTCGGACTCATCGTCGGCGGCTCGATTGGTCTGTCCTACGCGGTTGACTGTTTCAAGGAGATCAGCGGAGAGTCTATGGCTGCTGTCATCGTTATCAGGAACACCATTGGCTTCGGCTTCAGCTACGCCATTACGCCCTGGTACACCAACATGGGACTGCAAAACTGCTTCATCACCGCGGCCATGGTGTCTCTGGCCTGCACGGGTACCTTTTTCTTCATCATCTGGAAGGGCAAGGACTTGAGGCGCTTCTCTGCCAAGAAGTATTGGGAGTATGTAGCCACCAGTGTCGTAGGTGGAGGACATTGATTGTGTTTTTTGGTAGATCATCTCGTCGATATGAGTATAGGGAATGCAGTAATGAATCATCTGTTTACAAAGACATTCACCGTGCCATGCCCAACCAATCTTCATGCGATATTGGCTGTGACGACTCAACCGAATTCTTTGCGATAGTAGTAGTTGTTGTTGAGCTCTTCGCATTGACAACGTCCATCGGCAACAATCGCACTCACGAGGTGTGGATCAGGGTGGATCTAAACATACCGGTCGACGAACTGAATCTCGAGATCTAATACAATAAAACGTTCAGACACGAGGAATATTCAACAGCACTGCATGTGAAAGTCAATGCCGCGAAACACTTCCGACACGACAAGAAAAGTTGCTCTAACGAAACTCAGAATCCATCGATATCGAACACGGTCCAATCTTGGTAGTTGTGAAACTCGTGAAAAGAATAAAATGGAAGAAAATAGAAAACGTCGTTAGGCGATCGAGTAAGCAGTAACTTTAAAAAAACGAGAGAAGAAATTCAAGGAGAAAAAGAGAAGGTTGACTTTGTTATAGACGTTTCAAACGGCGGGGGGCGTTGGCAATCCGCTGGCAAATCCAGGCGACGAAGCTTCCACGTTCGACATCTTCCTCCGCGGGAACCCCATCCTCCCCACTGTCCTCGTATTGTGCTCCATCTCGAGCTGAATCTCGGAAACCTGCGATCCTCTCAAAGCATACCCGGCGTAGAAGTATTCGTTCTCTTTGCCTTCGCTGATTGAGTAGAAGGCGGGGAATAGCACAAACTCTACCGGATCCTCAGCAGGATTCTCCGAAGGTGGAAGGTCCTGGATGGTGCCTTCGACGTTGGTGCTATTGATCTGTAGAGTTTTCCATTTGTCGTAGTCGCCTTCTTCGTAGATGACTGCTTCGATCCGGACCACGTTGTGCTGGATCAGCGACCACAGCGTTCTAGCTTGGGCCATCAGTGCGTCGAGCTCTTCGTCGAAGAAATCTTTCTGGTCCGTCGCCAGCATCGGATGAAGATTGTCTGCTACTTCCGCAGTAAAGCGTGAGGAGTCCAACGTTGTCAAGTCTTCGTCTTCTTCGGACAGAGACAAGATGAGAGCTCGGCAAAGCAACTCCTTTTTGCTGTCTGTGCGTGCTTGCTCTGACAGTAGCATCTGTAGCAGCTGGTTCTGGCCTACGAAAGTGGGTCGGAATACATGCTTCATGATCAGGTTAGTGAGTACAGAAAACGCAAGTGCCGTACGAAAGTCCTTTGCTGGCTCGGAATCAGAGGTCGGAACGAAGGAGACATTTGCAAGAGCAGGAATCTCATTGAGTTTCTCAAGCAGGTTGTCCGCTTTTTGTTGCTAGAAAGGGGTCAACACAGGTCTAAATGGGTACGAAGTTTCAAAAGTACCTTGAAGGAGATTGGTAAATTCATCAAAAAGTACTTTTGTGCAAGGGCGTGAGTCTGATAGCAGAGCTTGTGGATTTCCGATGCACTTTACTCGGTGTCAGTAGCTGAAGATGTCGTTGTGAGGAGCAGGGCATCCAACATGTTCTCCAAAGGCTCTTCGTTGAGACCTGACTTGTAGCCCTCCCATACCGACAACTTCTTCTGGCATGTGGCAAGCTGTGCCTCTGTCTTCTCACCCTTCTTATGCAGAGACTCATGCTTCTGCTCTAGTGCCTTCAGGGATGCTGACGTCTTGCTGAACATGTCTCGCAACTTCTTGATTTTCGCTTCGGCAGTGGTTTTCTGCTCTTCTGCGTCTTTGCTTTGCTTCGAGAGATCCTCCTCCAAATCTTTGACCTTTTTCGAACACTCCTCCTCTATCTCCTCGTTCTTCTTCTTGAGCTCCTCGAGCTGGACACTACTATCCTTCAGCTGGTCTTCATAGTTTCTCTTATCTGTTTCGAGTTCTTCCGTCTTGGTTTGCAGCTCTTTGACTTCTCCTTCGGTCCTTTCCACCATCTCCTCGAGACTGCTCTTCTCGGCCGACAATTCCGTGAACCGATTCTCATGGACCAACACTAAACTCTTCAGACTGATGTCCTTGTTCTCAATCTCCTTGTGGAGATCGTCGTTCTGTACTACATATTTATGGAGCAGCTCTTGATTTTTGGCGGCGTTGTTTATGATCTCTTCGTATGTCACGCACTCCTTGATCAAATCGAACATCTGTCTCATAGCTGCCAGAGGCGGACTGACGGTGTCATCCGGCACTTTCTGGCCCTCTCCGTCTCCGTTGACCGTCGCCATTTCGTTCGTTGTTGCCGTAGAATGTATTTTGACTGTACGGAGTACGTGTATAAAGATATATGATATTATATATTTCTCGCAACTACAAACAGTCCGATAATCAATACATTCTTCTCAATTACGTGGCACTGCATGTCCGAGCCACGTTCCCTAGAGCAGCGTGCTGGACTGCTGTAAAAACTCATTGTATATCACTTCCGTCCCTAAAGGTGGACGGGCAGGAGTTGCTGCCCAAGCTCGTTCGCTGTCCGATTGTCACTGTCTGATTGTCACTGTCTGATTTTCTCAATCATCACATGCTCTGGTGACGAGTTGGCCAAGTGGCGCACTGGACAACAGTACAAAGAGTCGAACATGGCTTGCATATGTATCTGCTCTATTGAAGTATGGATATGCAGAGGTACACACGCACTGTACGCCACCTATCATGCAAGTCACATATACACACCCCTCACACACGCAAGCAGAGCCGAAGGAAGTGTGTGTCGGCGTGTGAGATGCGTGGGGTGATCATGATGACACAAGAGCGGCTGAAGTACCTCCATGTAGATCGGGACATATCTATCACCTGTGATGTGTCAGAGACACGGCCTCGCGACGGTCGAGACTGTGGGACTTCATACTCCGTACGAGAAACGATAGAGCGAGAAAAAGACCTTTTGGCTTCGTGTCATGTGTCGCCGTATCACAGTATTGGGAATCGTCCAGGAAGAGAAGCCGCCAAGCTCCGGCGCTCTACCCGCGCGCCACTGTAATTGCCCGCTGTCGCTTGCGGGGAGACACACGGAGCTCTCTCCCGATCGGGCACTTCCAGTAATTACAGTACCTCAAGCACAGTGAGGTACTGTACTGTGCCTCATCTAGTAGTAAGGTTTAGGTACGAGAGCAAGGTACAATAAGGTACCCACTGTAAAGATACGGACCCCTACAGTGCAAAGTGCGGCAAGGTCGATCCGCAGCGATGGAAATGGGGTAAACATCCCCCGGCTCTGCTTCCCCATTTTCGTCTCTCTTCGCACAGCTCACCTGCCAGCGAACAGTATTTGTCTCAATTTTCAAAACGCACACAACAGACACTCAGTGTACAATCCCTTCACTGCATGGTAGCTAACATCAGGTGAGGTTCCACGGCTGGCGTTGCAAGCCTTATGACGTCTCACAGCCACCTGCACTTGTACTGGACGAACACGTTGACGATGCAAAGGGTCGGCTTCGACTCGTGGTCAGTGGCGGTTGATCGATATACCGTTCAAACCATCTGTCGAATAGCGATCGGCTTTTGTGTCAAGGAAGTGATTTTTCGCAAGCGACACTGTGACCGTATGCTGAAGGCTTCTTCTGTGCGCTGACCTTCCAAATCAGCCGCACGGCTGATGGCTAACCGTTGCGCTCCGTCCAGCCGTTGACTCTGTCTCTCGTCCCTTAGAAATACTGTTCTTGTCGGTAACGTCTTCTTTACTTATTTGGCTAGCATCACTAGAGAGAGATTTACAACCGTTGGCTCTGATTATGGCGAGACAGCGTTCGAAAAGCGTATTCGCGGGTGTAGCCAGAGTGACGATCTATCTTTTATTATATTTGGCAAAGTAGCTAGCTCCCTATTGCCACGGTCAGTTCCCGTGGATTTTCTGTCTTGTCCCTTTTCTATCATAATAGCAATAATGTTGGGCTGGAACAAGGGCAAGTCTGCCGTGGTGTCAAGTACGCCGTACGGGCGTGAAAGCATGGAGAAGTCGCCCAGGCTATCTACGAGCGATTCATACGTCTCCAAGCTGTCGGAGGGATCATATGAAGACGAAGACGATGACTATGTTCCCGAGCCCGTGCCACGACTGAGGAAGAAATGGAGGAGTTCGCTTTTGGATCACAACGAGCCATACGAAAAACCTTGGCTCGAGATCAAGGAACCCAAGAAGATCTGGGAGAGAGTCATTTTCTTCTTCGGTTGTGCCTGCGGTGCGGGCTTGGGCATCTGGCTGTGTGTGTCCTCGTACACCAAGAATGCCAATCATGCAGTATGTTTGAGTGACAACATGAACTACCATGAAATCTTACTGATAGTGCTATAGTATTGTCTGGTCATGGAGGATGACTTCAAAACTCTAGACACCAGCACTTGGAACTTTGAAATCCAGAGAGGCGGCTTCAACGAAGGGTCTTTCGAGTGGACTACGAACGACAGATCCAATGTCTTCGTGGACAAGCATGGATTGCATATCGTCCCAACACTTACAACTGAAACTACTAGCATCACCGAAAGGCAATTGAATGACGGCTATACGCTGAATCTTACTGCTACCGGAGAATGCACATCTCGAAAAGCGGAAGATTGTGCAGTCGTCAGCAACTCTTCCGCAGGATACTTGATCAACCCTGTCAGAAGTGGCCGCATCAACACCAAGGGCCACAAGGCGATCAAGTATGGCAGAGTCGAAGTTGTCGCCAAAATGCCAAAGGGTGATTGGATCTGGCCATCAATCAGGATGATGCCTGTGGACGAAGCTTACGGAGCCTGGCCTGCTTCAGGAGAAATCGACATTGCCATGCTTCGCGGTAACGCACTTGATGCTGTCAAGGATGGCAGAGATACCATGACCAGTACATTGCATTGGGGACCCGAGGAAGGAATGGATGCATCATTCAGAACCATTGGTGGTCACTTCTTGAAACGACGAGACTACAGCGATGGCTTCCACACTTTTGGTCTCGAATGGGGTCCCAGTCATATTTACACCTATCTGGATGGACGACCATTGGTACGTATAGCTTTGTCGACATCTTGCGAGATAGAATTCGCTAACATACCCCTAGCAAGTGTTTTTCGTCTCGTTTCCTGAAGGATCATCAATGTGGGACCAAGGCAAATTCAGCAGCCAAGCTCGACTCTACAACGACCCCTGGTCGTGGACAGGCAACCCCAATACTCCCTTCGACAAACCTTTCTATCTCATCCTAGATGTTGCCGTGGGAGGTACCAACGGATGGTGGGTCCAAGGTCAGGGTGAGAAGCCTTGGGACAATTCTGACCCAACGGCTGCACATGCATTCTACGAAGCGAAAGATGTCTGGTACCCAACTTGGGGCAAGGGGTCCTCCAAGGGCATGACTGTGAAAAGTGTAAAGATGTGGGAGTTGGGCAAATGCGGAAGTGCCTCGAATTAGATCAAGTCTGTTGGTAAACATAGTCGAAGTTCATACATCATCTCTTCTTACAAATCGCGTTCCAGAATACAAGCTGAACTCATATGCTTCTCCACTGCATGTGCTGAGAATACTCCACTCGCGATGCATGCCTAATGCATTTCTGGCAGGTTCACCTCAGCCAGGTCCATCTCGATCCCAACGTGCTGGAGAAGAAGCTGAACGTCTATCATGTCCATCTCGTGTTCCCAGGAGTGTAAGAATTGCTAGATGGTCTGCTAGTAGGTGAACAACGGTAAACTATCACCTCGCGTGTCACAGCGACTTCCCAAATAGTACCGTTTGCCTGACAAATTATAGCATCTCGGCCGTACTAGAAAAGCAGGGCCTTCAATTACCTGCAGGCTAAGAGGAAACTCTTGACGGACTAAGGTGCACAGCTAGTACCGGTCGTTATTGCAACGGTCAAAACAGGTGAGAGTGGCGTGCTTGCCGCATTGGGTTGTAAAAAGCCGAAAAACCTTGCGAATCGCCAAAGATACTCCTATTAGGCAAGTGACCATACTGCAGACGTGCAGTAATACTGTGAGACACTCTTCTCTAATTCGCGGCAGACTGCAGATCGAGTCTTACTATCCGCAGAGTCCCATGGTAAAGTGCACATTTTATGAGCAACGGTCTGCACTTTGCAAGCCGCAGGTTGGGGTATAAATGCCGATTGGCAAAATGGAATGGATACAGCAAATCAGTTTCCCTATTATACAGATCCTCGTACTATAGCAGAGACATGACCTACAGTACTACGCTTGACATGGTCATGTGTGCATTTATTACATCATGAAGACCCGTCCTGCCAGAGAGGAATTATCAGATGTGTAAATGGTGGTACGCGATGTTTGTCCGGATCCGAACAACATGCGGCGGCCTTGAATTAGTGCAAACATGCCTCACCTAAGTAACTCCGTCCTCGTCACGTGTCTAGAGATCTCAAGTCAGGCGAACTGTATCGCATGAACTTTACTTTACAATATACTCACAGCTCGGATTTTATACACACCTGTTCTATCCAATAAGTCCATAAGAAAAGACATAATATACGCGATGTACGAGATGCGGGCGGACGTGCCCGCCGCTAGACCATATCTAGACAACCTACTGGAGGCAGGATAAAACCTCACCGTTCGCTAGGTGAAACATTGTATTGGACGGCTCTTCACTTCCTAGAGACCTTTCTCGAATTCTCTACACGTGGAAGCGATTTCTTGCACATGCTGCACCAGCCGCATGGCTATGCCGGTTGTTTCACGAAAGCCACGGCAACCGACTGTCAAAGTGGCTGCCGGGCCACAACGTCTTTTAGTCAAGCCCTCCGTAACCGCCTCCGCGGCGGATACTGCCTTGCACTAGATCTAGCTGGCCATGGATTGAGAATTCTTTCCGAAACTGATCGTCCTATGGTGCAGATCTGGCTACCACTGTCGCGGTGGAAGGGCTGGACCATGACAAAAAGCAGTATCTGGCGTTAGTGGAGAAAAAAGAAACCAACGAGCAAATGGTCCTCGTGTCGACTGATTGATCTAGCAGTCCGTTTAGAGTTATGCTGTGAATTGGCTCGGCGAATGGAGGAACGCCATGTGAGGTTACGCCTTCCACCTACGTCCATGGCAACAAAAGTCTTCTAGCCCGGTCAAGCCCAATCCGTCCCCGGCATACATTATACTTCTCCGCAACAGTTAAGGGCCGTTGGCGCTCGACTTGTCTCGTCTGAATAGTAAGGTATCTATCAGTAGACTATGAAGGAACTCTTGCCACTAGGCTGCTGGGAGCATTCCCATAAATGTATAGAGTCAGTCTCCCCCTCCCATGGCTGTCCTTCTCAAGTAATCATCTGGTCTGAAAAGAGCGGAACCAACGATCATGTCGCCCAACAACAGTATTCTTCCCATAGTGGAATGTACTATGCCTTCCGATGAGGCTGTGAATGTAGTGCCGAGCTATCCTTCGACAGAGGACGGTCACTCCTCTTCTGTCGTGTCCGTGTCGCAGCCCGTATATCAGGAGTCGAAAGGGGTTGCAGATCTGCGGCGATGCGATGTGGTTCGTGATGCAAACGGTCTTCTTGATTACACATTGCTGACTGTGGGGTCCCAGATGGCCGAATTCTTGCATGCAAGAGCGCAGCGAAATAACTGGCTCGAGAGCTATCACAACGACCTGTTCTATGGCACATCCAACCTTGGAGCCTTTGTGCGTCGTCCAGATGGCTCCTACTCAACGACATCGCAGGCCGGTGGTCAGATCATGGAAGCTTTGGAGGCTTTGCAGCCACAGATGGCATTCACCATGTCCTTCACTGCAATTAGTGTTCTGTTGACTACCCTGGAGGAAGGTCAACGCGTGCTTGAACTGCAGCAGGGCTTCCTGTTGCCTATCCTCGACTCCATTGTCGAGTTCAGCAGGATCGCCCCAGCTTGTGAAAAGTATATTGGTGCTTGTATCTGCAAACAAGAGCATTTCATTCTTGTTTGGGGCGCAGACCCGAACTCTGTTCTGATGAGAGCCGGCGATATGGAGTCTTTGCTTGTTGGAAAGGTGAGACCACTTCTAGGGACATGCCTCTTCGCAGTGCTGACATGTCCAGATCTTCGGTGTTCCCGTACCACCCATGGATCTTAGCATGCTCGGCCCTTACTCGACAACAATTTCCCGTAGCGCTTCCTCTGCTGGCCAGAAAAGCCCCAGCAGGAAATCAAGGCCCTCCACCTCAAGACCCACCACCCCAAGAAGTCGCCATTCATCCGCATCCAGAAGTCATCGATCATCATCACGAAAAGCAATCCCGAGGTCTGTGTCCTTCGGTCAGCCCTTTGATGTTCGAGATGATCCTATGGAGTCGCTGCATATGCCTGTTCCACCATTGCCAGTCTTTTTCCAAACTGAAGCTGGCGAAGCTTCGTCTTCAATGAACCGAGGCCGGATCATGAGTGCTTCTACTGACGTCGACCCACTTGCCGACCGCATTTCTTCACCAATGAACAGAGGTCGGTTCATGAGTAATTCTACTGACGTCGACCCACTTGCACCACGGAATCCCACTCGCACCAAGAGTATGCCTCCTGAGATGGTAAGAAGGCCGACTATTGGTTATATCCAGTCCCTGCAACTCGCCGAAACCGCAAAGGCCCCTCAGCAATTCCCTAGACTTTCGCTGTGGGATCATCGGGTACTCCAAAATGCAGGCATTTCCGTTGGCCCAGATGGTAAACTAGACGGCGTCATCTCCCACGCTACCCTCAAGAAGATGGGCGTGCTCGAGAAAGCTCTCGAGGTCGAGGAGATGGGTGAGACCAGCATCAAGGAGGAAAATGTCATCGTTCCCGATGAAGAGATGCAAAAGAATCAGAAGAGGCCGTTCTTGCTCTCCCACTCGTGGCTTGTCGCAATCGCTGCTGGACTGGTGGTTACGCTGGAGTTCTGGACCATTGCTGATTTGATCGGCGGAACTCGCCTCGATGGTGACTGGGCTCGCTGGGCATTGGTAAGTGTTAAGCGACCACTGAAGAAGAAAGCTTTACTAACTGCATAACCCAGGTCATCACCATCCCCATGTTCTCACTCTTCAGTTTGTTCTTCATGATTGTTATTTCCGGCTGTCTTTTCCAGCTGGTTGTACCTGTTGGATGTCTGAAGAAAAACAGCGTCTACTATTCAGCGATAGCTCCCAAGATCTCCGAGCATCCCAATCTCGAACTTCCCCACATCACGATCCAAATGCCCGTCTACAAGGAAGGCCTGAGTGGTGTCATCATTCCCACCGTCACCAGTCTACTCCAAGCCGTCAGACACTACGAAAGTTATGGCGGTACTGCTACCATTTACATCAACGATGACGGCATGCAACTGGTCGGCCCCGAACTCCAAGAAGCGCGCAAGACTTTCTACGAACTCAATGACATCGCTTGGTGTTCGCGTCCAGCCCAGTGCACCGAGCCTGGTGAGAAGTTCTTCCTTCGTAAGGGAAAATTCAAGAAGGCTTCGAACATGAACTTCTGCTTGGATTTCTCTCTCCGTGTCGAGGCCGAATTCATTCGCATGAGAGACGCGCAGTGTGCAGAGGAAGGCATCAGCCACCTTCTGATGCCGCTTGAAGAGGAAGACGACGTTTACGAGCGTGCAAGAGATCGTGTCATCGAACAGGAGGGCGGCAGAGCACTTAGCGGTGGTGATGTTCGCATCGGAGAGTTTATTCTCATCATCGATTCCGACACCATCGTTCCCGAAGACTGCCTGATCTGTGGAGCACTCGAGCTAACCGAGTCACCCGAGGTTGCCATCATCCAGCACGCATCCGGAGTCATGAACGTCACTGGCAGTCTTTTCGAGAATGGTATCACCTACTTCACCAACCTCATCTACACCAACATTGTCCACTCCGTTGGCAGTGGTGATGTCGGTCCTTTCGTCGGTCACAACGCCTTCCTTCGCTGGAAAGCCATTCAATCTGTTTCGTACCAAGAGGAAGGCCAAACCAAGTTTTGGTCGGAGTCTCACGTCTCCGAGGACTTTGATGTCAGTCTGCGTCTGCAGATGGCTGGTTTCATCATTCGTCTCGCAGGTTACCACAAGGGTGGTTTCAAGGAGGGTGTGTCTTTGACGGTATACGATGAGCTTGCTCGATGGGAAAAGTACGCCTACGGATGCAACGAGCTTGTCTTCCACCCCTTCAAAGATTGGTGGCGACACGGACCCATTACACCGCTCTTCAGACGATTCCTTGGGAGCAACATCAAGATCACCTCTAAATTCACCATCATGGCTTACATTGGTACCTACTACGCCATCGCCGCCGGACTGCCTCTCTCCATTATCAACTATGTACTCCTCGGCCTTGGTTGGCAACTCGACAAGTTCTACCAGAGCAGTTGGCACATTTGGGTCGGTCTCGCAGTCATCTACAACGTCGTCTCGCCATTCTCTTTCGCTATGCTCCGTTACCGCACGAAGCAAAAGAGCTACCTCGGAGCACTCTTCGAGTGCGCCAAGTGGCTTCCTCTGTTTCTGGTCTTCTTCTCCGGTCTGTCGTTCCATTTGTCCAAGGCTCTGTTATGTCATTTCTTCAGCGTCAATATGGAGTGGACCACAACGGCCAAGGAAGTCGAGAAGACTGGTTTCAGACTCAGCATCATCAGGGTCATCAAGGACTTCAGGTACATGTACATCTTCAACCTCTTCATCGCCGGCGCGATGATCTTCTTTGCTTTCTGTCCCTTTCCCGCCTGGAGGATCATTGACTTCACCGTTATCATCCCGCTTGTCAACCAGGTCGCTGGACATTTGTTACTTCCTTTCTTTGCTCTGGGACTCTTATAGATTCTGTCCCTCATATTTCTCATAGACTATTCTGTTTCTTTTTATTTCTTTTGTCTTCTCATCACAAAACTACTACTCGATACAATAGATAATATCCCATATATTTTGCTGGCCAAAAAAACAAAGAAACATGCCACATAACTCCCGTCTCACTCTCTTCTCTCTCACTTCTATCCCTTCCTATCCACATAGGATTCATCTCGCGTGATCGTGAGAAAGCCCAAACCTCGGTTACGGTACGCCTCTGCCGGGACCTGCATTTGCGGTTGAAAAGGTAATACAGCCGTTTCATCTAGCCCGAAGCTCTAAACGGAAGTACTGTACGGAAGTACTGTACGGAAGTACTGTACGAGCGTAAAAGTACCTATAGTATTTACTAATACAAGAGTGCCTCAGGTAGAGTACAGTACCTTGACTCGACCTTTGTGGCAAAAGACGGACGGCCGGGCCATGATTCTCGTGCGGGTGCCGATGACTCGGATCCAGCTCCTTCTCGCCCCCACGTTGTAGCAGGAGTCTACCTGTGATGTGCCTTTACCAATGGTAAGTGAAACGGGGCTAACGCGAGTCTATTGACTGAGCCGCAAGCCAGCAGCTACCAGCTGACGACCAAGAAAGAGAAGAAAAGAAAAACGAGGCCCCGTTGGCTTAGCTGGTAAACTTACTAGTCTTTAAGGTAGTCTTCTTGGAGTCTTCTTGGAGTCTAAGTGAGGATTGATGGGCGAGAAGCACGAAATCTGACTATCGATGATTTCAGCATGTTTTAGAACGAAACGCCGGGGTTTTTGCCGCTTTCGTTATGGTGCATGCGCCGCGAAAGGGAAGTAACAATTGTCATTGTCGTCACTGCCTTACTGATACGCCACAGATTTCTTCGAGGTCTGGACTTGAATTTGTGTCTCATGTTTACCTTTGTTGATCACGGGTTGCACGAGTAATGCCAAAGAGCAAAAGAAAGCAACCTCAAATTATTAACTAGGTTTTTTTGTCTATGTAATTGTGCTGCTCTATTATCGAGGCAAATGTTACGGCATAAACTTGTAATGTAAGTTTCGAGAGTGAAAGGGTATAAGAAAATAAGAAAATGTGAAAGGCCGAGAAAGGTACATGGTAGCCTCTTCTCTAGAGGAAGCTGGTCATCGCCATGGACATAGCCACGACAATTCCCCAGCCTGCGAACTTGGCGAAGTTGATAGGTGATCCGCTGGCGGCGGCGCCCGCCGTGCTGTGGCCGAGATACCAGCTTCCGATGCTCGTCAGTTTGCCCTTGGGGTTCAAGAAAGCCGCGTTGGGTCCGACGTTGGAAATGTCCGATCTGAAAGCTCCAAAATACGAGTAACGACCGACGAAATCCTGTTCGTCGAGCCACGATGTGCTGTCGTTGAAGAAAGCCTGGGAATCGAATTGCGAGCAGTTCGCGCAGGCAAATTCCGTGACCCAGATATCGGAGACGTTGGCGTAGGTGCTGTTGACTTGGCTGACGTGGCTCGAAAGTCCTTCGAAGTTTCCGTACTGAATCCGGGTTAGTATAGAAGAATCAATCCTCAGGACGCATATTGTGGATACTCACCCAATGAACGGGAATGAAATCGACCTCGCAAGAAGTGTTGCCAGAAATGGCAGAGCATGCCGTGAAGAAGTCCTGTAACCATTGGTGTCCGCTGGGGCCACCGGTGACTGCTGGTGCTCCAAGCAGCACGCCATAGTCTCTCTTGAGCGGCTCGAACTGTCGCTTCCATACGGTCGCAGCATCTTGCGGTGATACTCCTGAGCCGCCGGACTCGGTTGCGTCAGGCTCGTTGAAACCTGAGTGTATATGTAAGTAATGGCATGGATAATCCATAGTCAGAGTAACAGACCTAGCACGTGCGTAATGTTCATGTGGTCAGTGATCAGGTTCTTGACGGCGTCGTAGAACGACCTATCGTTTTCTGGATCCGCGGGACCTCCCCATAGCTGGGGCACAAACTCGAGTTGTGAAGCGATGTATACAGTAGTCGGGAAGGCCTGGTAGTTGTAGTACCATGTGAGGTCGCTGCCCTCGCCGCTCCATATCTTGTCGTCCTTGGAATTGTCCGACGAAGATACATAGACGAGTCCCCGCTTGTCAGACGTAGATGCTGAAGCAACAGCCGCAAAAGCAAGCGATGTTAATGCGAGACCCAACATGCTGTGTTCGGTCTTCCGGCCTGGTCTTGTGCGATAGCTAATTCAGTCCCCGCGGAAGGCTCAATGGTATTCACTGCACAATGACTTTGTTTATGGTATAGTGACAAGGCAAAAAGGCGTGAAGAAAAGAACGCCCATCGAAAGCGCAAGGCTATGATATATTAAATACTCCAGATACACGAGAGACTTATCGACGCATGCGGCGAGATGGGCCCAGAAACCTTATAACAGAAGGGTCCGAAAAAGCCATGGATCAATGTCTATGCGTCGCCAGCACGACTGTGAACCAGCTCCAATTTCCAAACAATCACGTTGCAACGTCTGATGGGGTCTGTTAGGTGAATGCCGAAAAGGCAGCATAATGTATGGTGGGCCAGTCGACTTGTTAGCAACGGCGGGCTAGAAGCACAATGAAGTCGTTGAAGTCTTGACCAACGTTTCTTCCCAATTCGTGGTGTGCAGTGCGAACACTCGGGATATCTGCCTCTCGCCACAACACGGAGGTTGCATGGAACGAGCACTTTTCACAGGATACGAGCACTTTTCATAGGCTCACATGCCTTTGCTGGTGGATCAATTTACTTATCGAAAGGATCGAGCCAAAGAATTGTTTCTCCATGGGTCTCGGCACTTCGCTACAGAACGTCATGAGCACATGACACATCGAGGACAACCTTATCTTGTGACCTGACTCGGTCCATTCCATACTTTGCCTTACTAAAGCAAGGCAGCTACCGTATACATCTTGTCGTGTTATGACAAGGATAATAATGCCATCTCACCTCGTATCTCTACAACACAAACACGAATATCGTCAAGTTTGTCCCAGAATAATATCACAGGATGATGACAGGCTCGCTAAGAAGAGATAGGATCGCCTCGTGTTGCCCACGGTATAAATGTCATTATATGCAAGTCTACATGAATTTACAGAGATGCAGGAGAGACAAGATCGAACCGTATTTCTCGTAACATGAGGTGAACCACATATAATCAAAGGTTTGCTGCAGTAAAGATACTTGTATCACGTTTTCTCCAGGAACATCACATCATGTTCCAAGATAGAATCACGAGATCCCGGTAGGTTCATTGGGAAAAGAAAAAGATGAAAGCATGTTTCTCGTAACAATAAAACTACATACAACTCAAGAGTCTGGCTGCATCAAAATGTATCCAGTATCTAGACTTGCGAGCGCTCAGACTTCTTCTTTGCGCTCCAAGGCAGGTGCACCACAGGGACACGGAACCAGAAATTGTCCGTGTCAGCCATTCCAGCGAACATGTTCCACCAAGCCAAGAATGCCGCTGCCATGCCAAAGGATCCGCCAGCGATCTGTAGTGACGCGGCCGAGGATGACCCTGCGTATTGCTCGCTGAGAGCCAGAAACAAAAAGGCAAGGTCCAGAGTGATGAAGAGAGCGGAAAAGGCCACCGTCGAACGCAGCGTCAGAAGCATGCATAACGAGGTGAAGATGAACCAGGCCCAGAGGTAGAGTGCAAAGACGTCGTTGAAGGTCGAGACGCCGGTCGTCTTGTCAACGTAGGAGTCGACGATGCCAAATGCTGGTGTCAGGACGACACCGAATGAGAGCCAGAAACCACCGTAGGATGAAAGCGCAGTGGCACCGAATGTGTTACCTACTGCCATCTCCCACATACCGGCTAGCAGCTGCACGAGGCCACCATAGCCAAGAGCAAGTGCAACGACCAGGTTCGGCTCCGTCACATCGAGGGCCTTGAGGTTGATGGCGGAAAGGACAAAGGTCGTCAGAGCAAAGGCTCCGAGACCGAGGGGGGCGGGGTTTCCGAATTTCTTCTGCGCCGCAATGGGAGCATGTGCAGATGGCTGAAATTCACCACCGTGAGCTGGTAGGAGGGTCGCCTGACGAGCCAGACTCGTGAGGTGCATGGCTATAGCCTTCTCGTGGTCGAGATCGCTCGAGGAATCGTGGACAGCATCAGGGTGGCTCATTTTATTCAAGTTACAGGCCAAGATAGAAGACGTGTAGGCTGTGTGGGATATGTGTGTTCCCGTGTGCACCAAGGGGGACAGGACTTCCTTTAAATCCATTTCGAAGAATAACCCCACAGCCGTAGAGCATCTCATGGGTATGAAACCTCCGCTGGAGCGGACCAACGTTAGGGAATTAACTCGACACTCATGACTAAACGATTGCTACCCCGTGGCTGGATGATTTGATAATGGACGGCATAGAAACCAAGCATGTCCGAAGAGGGGGGGACAAGAAAAAATGGCTTTGTGGGGCTCCACAACGACTAATGCTTGCCCCAGAAAAGCTTTTTGCGTCTGAGATAGGAGATTGGTGGCTGAGGTCAAGAGTCACAAGATTCCATTGATTTGTGTCGAGGACGGACGAGAGTGATACTTCTTTCGTCCTCGGGGCCTAGACCCGACACCAGGACGGGCCAATTCCCGGCGGGGCTCCGCACTTTTACCCCAGGCCAGATCAGCCACCATCACTAATACCTTGACAGAAGACAAGACACACGTCAAACCATAGCCCGTAACATACTGTACACCTTTGGACAAAACGCTTACTTTCTATTCATAAGCGAGGGGCCCTTGTTTCCTCGGGACAGTCGTGCGCATCGAAGGCAGCCCGTGCTCTCATCGAAGGTTTCACGGCTGTAAAGTTCCATGCGGCCGCGGCGATAGTCGTCCGTTGCTTTCTGGAGATACTGTGTTTGACTTGCCTGTCGTATTAGCTTTACCAGATACGAGACAACACATCGGGACATATATCTACAGATTTGCATACCTTGTAGCTTCATGTTTCGACTGTGTTGCGAGGTGGCCGAAACTCGACACATTTCGCACAGTCGCCTCTTGATTGTACTGCTGCAGCTACTTGCCTTATTCCCGGCATAACCACAACAGCCTAGAAAATGCTCCGCCGAGATGTTTCGACAGCCAAAAGTGCTGCCACAAGTAGTATAAGTATCTTGTATAGAACGCCTCGTGCCATCTGCAAGGTGGGGTCATCTAAGGTTCGTGTCAGACGGTACATCTCAAGCTACGACAAGCATTCATCTACCGTGACCATGTCGATCATGCAAGGCACCAAAGACTACTTCTAACGTCGGACGAGGCCAGAGGTGAAGTGCTGTGATTTGTGATTCTTTGGAAATGCATTGAAAATCGCTAAAAGAACAACAACAATAAAAATCAACCCTGACTTTGTAACCCACATGATCCAGCACTCTCTAATGTAGTGTGACGTTTTATTCTAATATGATATCGACATCTCTCCTGAGCCATGATACATCGCCTTCATAGCTCCACCCCCTCTTCTCTTTCTTGCTTCGATCTCGTCTACTCGGGAGACTTGAAGGTCATACGCGAGTCCTCGCTGGTGGTGAACGGCACACCGAGCTCGAAAAGTCTGACCAAGACCTTCTGGAAGTCGGCGAAGAAGGCGTCGTTGTCCTTGGCGTACTTCTCGACATATTGCTTGAAAACCTTATCCTTGATGAGAACCATGTCGGTGGGCAACATCATGAGCGACTTGGTGGCGACATCCTGGAACTGCTTAGGACCGTCCCACTTGCGGTAGGCCCACTTCTCCTCCATCAAGAGCTTGTAGTAGTCGTTGGTCAGGGTAGTCGGGGAGAAAGTCCAGGGACCCTCGAAGCCGGAACGGTCGGTGTGGCAGCGACCGAGAGCGTGAGCACCGGAAAGAGCGACAATCTCCTGGTCGTTGAAGCCCATGCGGCCGAAGATGGCACGCAAGTGCTTCTGCTCCTTGGACGCGTCGGGAAGACGACCATCAGGAGTGCAGTAGGAGACGTCGCGGTCCTGGCGACCGGGTCTCCACGGGATCTTGGGACCCTGCATCTCCTGGATTGCGCAGCAGGCAGCAAGAGTCCAAAGGTCAGAGTAAGAGATCCAAGGGAATTGCTCTGGAATGATGTTAGCGGCAATACTGATCAAAAGTTGATGAAGAGCAAAAACATACCCTTGATGGGCTCGAGGAAGTCACGGGCAGCCTGGAGACCAGCGTTGGCACCGTGATCACCCTCGGGAGGAAATCTCATGGTGGCACCGTTGCTACCACCAGTTCCAGTGGCGGCATCATAGGTGCCAGACGCGTGCCAGCCGAGTCTGAGAAGGACGGGACCGTAGCTGCCGTCGTCGTAGTCGTCCTTCTCAACAAGAGCCTTGGCAATCGCATCGTAGACCTTCTGGTAGTCCTCTTGCTTGGGGGTGAAGATGCCATCGCCACGAGCAATCTTGTCGGCAGTTGCGCGCTCGTACTGACCGAAGCCGTAATAAGCACCAACACCGGCGAGAAGAGCAACAACACCACCAATGACAGCAGTGTTGCTTCCTCCGTTGGGCTTTGCAGAGTCAGCAAAGCCACGACGGGCCTGCTGGCGGAAAGTGGTCTGAGGAACAAAAGTGGCGGTCCTCTTCATGGAAGAGGTGACCGGGGTGCGCATAGCGCGGGTGAAGGTTCTGGCGGCAGAGGCCATTGTGAATGTGTGATGTGAGGAAACCAAGGACGGTTCTTCAGAATAAGATCAAGGATATAGAGACCTCTCGTCCACGACTGCGCACAGAATGAAATGGAAAGAGAGAAAAAGATGTAACAGACTTGAGAGATGGGAAAGACAGATGGCGAGACGAGCTCCTCGGATAAATGAGAGTCGACCGCATATATAAGAAGGTAAAACGTCCCCCAGCAACCCTGATAGACGCACAGGCCATGGATCCTCAATGCTGCTGACCGAAATCGAGAGAAACACGGCCTTTGTGATTCGACGACGAGGTGGTTTCGAACCCCACCGGACTGGCTTATCTCCCCTATCGCCATCCTGCCTTACGCTACACTGTGTTACCATACTGTAGCCATCCACATCCATCATCGACGTCGTGTTTGTTGCTGACCACCAGCGACGACAGCTTGTGTTCTTTCCAATCGCCACTTTGTTGCTGTAGAAGACGACATATCGGCCGAAGTCTGGCCCACGGTTCTTTCCAGAATGACAATTGTGAAATTACCTTAGCAAAGCAAGTGGAACCCTGGAAAGTTCACCACTAACGCGTTGAGTCCTTTCTACCAAGGCTGCGCTGCTAAACACGTCGATTGTGATTGGCCGCTATGTCATTCCTCGTCCGGGACTTGCCGTTCGTTCGCCATCTGGCAGGACCCGGCAGCCGAGCACCATTTTCTTCTCGTTGTCACGTCGTCGCAAACTCACCAACTTCGATGGCATTTCCCGCCAGATCTGGGGAAGGGCGAGCAGAAAAGGGCTCAGGTACGCATTGCCTTGCCTATTGCGGCAAAATGATGTGGTCCCTTCGGTATCTTCATGGTCAAGTCATATACTCGTTGAGTTTGCGGTACTTGTACCTCAGCAATCCATTATTACAAGTACGTACACAACGATTCCTGTGAACTCGACACAATCCTTCGCGCTCTGTGACTTCATAGGAGTTGTCTACACCAACAAGACATGCTGCTAGAGCAATCTTGCACAACCCTTGCAGGCCTGTCGAAACAAGTATTAGCTTCGCTGTCGCCAGATCGATTCTCGATGGCGCGCTCAGCTCTGGCGTATAACCGACGCGACTTCCGGCGCCTGGCTTGGCTCTCACCAGCTGTACGGAACTTGCCGTCTCCGCCAAGGCAATCATTCAACAATCTCCTTCTCACCCACCCCCATTATTGAATGGATGTGAGTGAAAACTCCGGGCAGACCTGGCAACTTCCGTTCTGGCAATGACTCGGTGACCTCTGGGTACAGTAACAATTCGTATATCGTAATTAAGGTACGCGTGCGATGCGGTCTTCGGGAAGATCCGCGGCTGAACCCGTCATTACAGTAGGTACTTGTATCCTTGTTCGTTAATCTGTTTGTTGGATATATCCACATTGTACGGTCATATCACTAAAAGCCATGGCAAGGGTGTCTTGTACAGGAAGAAGGTGTTGTGTAGATGAACAATTAAAATTTATTATCAGGTTCTGTGGAACAATTAAAATTAAAAGATGAGTCTGTATTCTTCTCAATCATAAAAACAGTCGGAGTTGTTCCATTCGTCCCATGCATAGCAGAAAATACGACACACCATAACATCGCGATCGAAAGGAAGATGAGTTTTCCAGAAAAAGAAGAAAAAAAAGAAGAAAAAAAGAGGCCTGAGAACGCAGGAGAGAAGGCATTTTAGTCCTTCTTGCTCTTGTTGCGGTTCTTGGGCACACGTGCGAGCCAGTAGAGGAAGAGCGCGGCGACGACATTGAAGACGACAAAGCCCCACATGATACCAAAGTTCCTCCAGCGGTGCGAGTAGCTCGCGGCGACGGAGCTCAGGAAGACGTTGGTGTCGCGGATCTGACAGTAACTGCAGTTGTCTCTAGCACTGTCATCTTGCATATAGCCGCCGAATTGATCGATGTAAGGCTGCATGTACTGCAGGCATGTCTGTCCGGAAGGAGCCTTGAACTTGAGATATTCGTTTCCGGCGCAGACCAGCTCTGTATTCGCCACCGCAACAGACAACATTCCATCTACCAGGTATGTAAATGGCGACACGCGGTACATAAAGATCCAGAAGCCAGGAAGCGCGGTTGGCGTTTGGAGAACACCGCAAAACACCAGCGTCAGCGAGAACAACAGATTCGCAATGTTACCACCCGTCTCTGCTGAGTCGAGACCGGCAATGATCATGTCGGTGAATGTGCAGGTGAAGATCAGGAACACGAAGATGTATAGGAAGAAAAGCGCGCCACGCTCGTGCACCTGATCAGCAGCCTCGGCGTTACGGTACAGGCCGATCGGGTAGTAGAAGCAGAAGAACATGATCACACTGAGAGCGCCGTTCCATGGGAGTTCGACAATGATGTTGCTGAGCATGAAAGCTTTCCACGAATAAGTCTTCGACGGACGTTCTCTGACCTCGTACAAGGCACGTTGTGTGACAAAATGAGGCATGATCTGTTGCACCAAGTTTCCGAAGATCGTGAAGAGCATGAAAATCGAGAACATCTGGTTCTGCAATCCTTGTTGCGAGACGGGAGCGTTGTAGAAGATGAAGCCGATGAAAAGCGCCGAGAACAGACCTAGAGCGAATTTGGAGTAGATGTAGCTAGGTGTGCGCCAGTATTGTTGGAAAACACGAAGAAGTACCTCTCTCATCTGCACCATGAAGGAAGCAGCGAATTCACGATGAAGTGTCTTGTCGTCGCTGGAATCCAGCACGCTTTGCTGAGGACGTTTCTCCTTGAGCTGGCGAAGCTCGTCCTTGACGGCTTGACGCTCAGGGCTAGCCTTCCATGTCTCGTGCCAGTCGATGTCAGTGTGCGATCCAGGTGCGGCTCCGATGACTTCCAGCATCCATTCAGCAGGGTTAGCTTCGGGCGGACATCTGTGCGCACCGTTTCTCTCGAAATAACTAGTCAAGACGTGGGAGTTCTCACCGACCTCGCCAAAGTAGACTGTACGTCCACCGCGGGCGAGGAACAACAGACGGTCGAAACGCTGGAATAACATGGCGGATGGCTGATGGATAGTGCAAAGAATGGCTTGGCCGGCGTTGGTGAGCTTCTCCATCAAGTCGCAAATTGCCCATGATGTCTGCGAATCCAGACCAGATGTAGGTTCGTCCAGGAAGAGCAACAACTCTGGCTTAGCAACCAGCTCGACACCGATGGTCAAGCGCTTGCGTTGCTCGACGTTGAGACCTTCACCGGGAACACCGACGACGGCTCCGGCATACTCTTCCATGTCAAGCAGCTTGATGACCTCGTCAACGTAGGCGATCTTCTCCTCGCGGGGAACATGAGCAGGTTGACGAAGCAGAGCACTGAAATTTAATGCTTCGCGGACGGTGGAAGTAGACAAATGGAGATCTTGCTGTTGAACGTAACCAGTCTTGCGTTGGAATGATGCATCACGAGGTTGGCCATCGACAAGCATCTCACCAGTAATGACACCCATAGTCACACGTGTTGCCAGGCAGTCCAACAACGTCGTCTTACCAGCACCTGACACGCCCATGAGGGCTGTCAATGTACCGGGCTTGACCCAACCGTCAACGTGATCCAGAATGCGACGCGGTTCTCCCTTGATCTTGATGTCGTAGCAGACATCTTCCCAAGAGAAGACTGCAGTCTGCTTCTGAATGATCTCGGCGACCTCTTTGGAGTCGTGTTGCTTTTCCTGCACCGCTCCAGCTCCACCGGAGGACTCAAGATCATCAGTCGAGTTCTTGGACAGGATGGCCGGCTTGTAACCTCTACGGAAGACCAGCACCTCGCCCTTGGACTTCTTCGCAGAAATGTACTCGGTCGCGGCCAGGTATGTGAACAGGAAGAAGAACATGAAACCGATCATGATACCAAAGTTCCTCCACTTGTGCGAAGCGTAGTAAGAGTAGGCCGAATTGATATAAGCATCACCATCCACGTAAGATTCGCCTGCTACACTTCCGACAGAACTGCAAACTTGAGTCTGGTCGGCGAGAGAGCCATAAGTGGGAACACGCGCCGAGCATGTGAATCTGCGGTTGTGGAATTCGTTGATCATCAACGCTTCGAATCCGTATGCGACCGGATCAATGTAGTTGATCCATCGGCACCAGCCAAGCATATAGTCGACGGGTAGAGTAAAGCCGGTGAAGATGACGATGGCGAGAATGAGGATTGCTGCGGGCGCCATGGCTTGCGACAAGGTACGCGAAACAGAGGCGATGGTACGGAACAGATTCGACATGACCAGGGTCAAGAAGAACGAGATCAGCAGGAAGAAGAAAAACGGACCAGGTTCGCGGCGCAGGTTCGACAGGAAGTAAAGCGCTGTATTGAACACTATACAATTGAGGACTTTATAGGGTATGTCTGTCAACATTGATGCATATGCTTCGGCGGATGGGTGGTACAGAGCGTAACGGGAGTGCTTCTCCACAATTGGTCGTTGGGCGTACAAAGTCAAGATTTCCAACATGGAGCCGAAGGCGTTCATCAGAATGGCGAAGAAGAGGAGTGCACCGCGCTGAAAGAAGGAATTGGTGTCCGACTTGAGGTTGTAGAAGACAGATCCGATGATGAGGGCAAAGATCGAGTTACCAAACAACTGCGATAAGGTCAATGAGGGGTCGGCCTTGAGTCGCTTGAATCCACGCCAAAGACACAATCGGATCTGTTGACCGTATGACAGGGTATATGGCGAGCCGACGCGTTGTCTCTTGGCTTTCTGAGCTTTGCGCGAGGCCTCGAACGCTTCCTGTGACTCTCCGCCGAAAGGGAATTGCTTCTCGTAAGCGTCGATTTGTCGCAGAAGCTCCTGGCGCTGCGGGCTAGCTTTCCACCTCGCAGCAAACTCGTCAGGCGTTCGCGGCGTCTTGCCCTCGAAGCCTTGGCGGACAACACGCTCTACAGACGAAGTCATGGAAGTGAGGAAGTCGGGGGTGGTCTGACGATCAGGGCAGTGGAAGCCCATATCGATGAAGTATTGGCGTCCTCCGTGTGCGTCTCCGAAGTAGATCTGGCGACCTTCGTAAAGGACGACGACCTTGTCAAACTGATTGTAAGCCTCCTGAGGCGATTGGTAGATGGCCACCATGGCTGTCGAGCCGAAGTATTGGGCACCCATGCGAAGAGTCTTACAGAACTCGACGGCATTGGCCGAGTCGAGACCTCTGGTTGAGTTGTCCCAGGCCTGGAGAGGTGCTCCACTGAGCGTGGCTTCGGCGATGGTGACACGCTTCCTTTGTCCACCGGACACACCGCGGATGAAGTCGTTTCCAACTTTGGTGTTGACCGTCTCGGAGATACCGAAGGTGGCCATGACCACATCACGGAGAGTCTCGGCCCACTGGTTCTTGTTGACACCCTCGGGCAGCGCACGAGGCGACCGCGCACGTGCTGCAAAGTACAGAGTGTCTCCGACGGTCAAGCTGGGGAAGTGGACATCGACTTCTGCGGTGTAGATGGCTTCACCGCGGTACTTTGTGTTCATGTCTTCCGCGCTGATACCTTGGAAGTTGAGATAAGACTCGTCGCCGATATAGAATCCGTGCGTCTCTCCGGTCAAGGTCTTGAGGAAAGTGGAGCATCCAGATCCAGGAGGACCAAGGACGACAAGCATCTCGCCAGCATTGACAAGACCCTCACACTCATGCAAAATGTCAATCCTCGTGGGTTTTGCCTTGCCAAGAAGTCTCTTGGCGAGGCCGATGCCCTCGAGGAAGACGTTTCCTACGCTCTTCTGGTAATCCGTGCCTTGACCATATCCAAACACGTTAAGGTTCTTGAAGGCGACACCCGACGTCCTTGCAGGGTTCTTCTCGGGGTCGGTCTGGTTGAGCTTCAACATCGACTTGACCCAAGCACGAGGCACAAAGTTAGGCCCATTAGGGTTGAGTGGGGAGTCTTCGTCCACGTCCATGAACGGGTTGTCCGGCACATTCGTCCATCCGGACTGGTTTGTTTGCGTCCGGCTGATACGCTTTGCTAAGGCGTGAATCTCCTCTTTGTTGTTTTCGACCGAGGACGCTGCTGATTCTGCCTGCTCGATTCCATCCTTGGTATACTCGCCCTTTCCGTTCGTCGTGGGGATGCCGTCCGGGTAGTATGTGCCACCGTGAATTCCGGAGTGCTCATCGGCATTTACAGGCACTTCTGTGGTTGCAGTCCTGGACGTCGAGCGAGAAATAGCATTGTTGTTATTATTATTGTTGTTGTTGTTGTTATTAGTTGAATAGGCCGAGGTTGTGCTTGGCCGGTTCACATCCTCGGACTCTCCGTTGTC
Source organism: Neodothiora populina (assembly GCF_041146345.1). Classification (NCBI taxonomy): domain Eukaryota; kingdom Fungi; phylum Ascomycota; class Dothideomycetes; order Dothideales; family Dothioraceae; genus Neodothiora; species Neodothiora populina. The sequence goes on from NW_027191417.1 coordinate 90,359, forward strand.
CTCGCTGTGCCTGTGCTGGAACGCAAGACCACTACCAGCAGCGTCACCCGTGCCACTCGTCGCCGCTGTGTGGTCGAAGTTGTTGAATGCAAAATTACCAACTAGCGACATGGCTGCGTCAGGGCTTCTTCAATGTGTATACCGAAGGCCCAAGGGTCTACGGACAAGAAACACAGCGACCGGCGCGGTCAGATGAGATGGTGGTGATGATAAACAACAGCGACAGGGTGCACGCCAGTTCAAAGCAGATACAAGAAGCGACGGATTGCGGGAGGCACATGGGTTTTAATATCTTTGTTCCTACTGATATCGTGGGGCGTTGGCCGCGTCGCTAATAAAGTAATGATGGGGCAATATGGATCAAGCTCTCATTTGTGACGATCACATCAGCCTTCTGGAAACGATGTACGAGGAGGATGGAAGAGCCCCTAGCACTGTTCTGGCAGTGTACCATCCAGCACTAGGGACAACATTGAACCGCTTGACACCTTGACACTCTCTAAACAGAGTGAACGCTCTGACGAATTACCTGTAGCCAAGGGTTAATGGCCCCCTTTAATGGATTCCGGGGCTGCGGTAAGTGGGTAACTGGGCCTCTGGTGGACGGCTTCTTCTGCTTCCGTCGGAAGCACTACCTTCCGTCCTATACCTTCTCCGGGATCCGGAAACTTCGTAGCTTCTGACTCGATGCGTTTCTCACCAATTCTAGGCACCAAGTGACCATGCGTTGATTGAGTAAGCACAGGGGGAGCTTTGAATTGTCTACAAGCGTAGAGAGCTTCTCGTCAATCTGCTTCAATGTTTGGAGTCTCCACATGCTGTTGGTTGAGAGCTGGACATGTACCTGCTGTATGCTGTCAACGCCATATACATTCACCCTCTCCTCTGTTCGGAGCTGTCGACAGCGCCTTTGGTACTGTACATTACATGTGCTCGTAATTTTCGATATCTGCTGGACCGAGTATCAAATCGATGAGAACATGTCGGTCTGACTGTCGCGGTCATAGAGTGTTCTTCAGACATCCAGCACCTGCCACTGTACTGTACACGCTGTGGTAGGGCGACAAGTGGCTGCTCCGAAAATCACTACACGTGGCACTTTGGGGATCGCGCTCAACCGTGTCACAGACTTGTTGACGGTGATCACACAGTGCCTTACTAATAAGAGGCGGTAGACAAGACCACACTTGACCGACCTGCATACTGCACCTTGGCTGCACCGTGTACTCATCCTCGTCCGCCCCTACTGGACGTCCGGCAGGAACTTCCAATCTTACTGGACTCCTTCGCACAACAAAATTTGTTACGAACAACGTTTATTTAGGATTCATGGGTCCCGCTCGGCTGGGTTTGAAATGAAATCTAGTGGGGGTCCAGCAGAACAGGCTGCTGTGCCTTGTATTGCCACAGCGGAGGACATTGTACAGTTGCGAGGTACTGTATTGTTGGCCTGGACAGCCCTACTATACCTTACAATGTTGTGTCTACTGATGCTCTTCAAACGCAGTCATGAAGTGTATACGGAACCATTGCCACTGTATGAGTCACGGAGCTCCGAATATGGTACGAGTATGACATAGAGCGGCTATTTGACCCGACCCTCGCTCAAAACTCTATCCACTGTGCATTCCTTTTCTAAGACATTGCCTAGCTTCCTTCCGGACGCTTGCGAGTCAAACGTAATGACAACAAGGCAAAGTGGCTGTCCCATCCTGTGATCCTTCTCGAGTCCTGTAAATACGCAAAGAAATAAAAAATCCTGAAAAGCGTTTTGGTCGTAGAAAATGTGTTTGCACCTTGGAACCCAAAACTCAATTGTTCTATACCTACCTCCGTAACACGACGCAATGCCAAGCTCTTGCCACGACTTACTGCCTGCGAGCACTTGCCGGCATTGATATTCGAATATGGAGCTTCATCGAGAGCGAGCATACTGTTGAGTAAGGCATCGTAGATAGGCTCCTTTGGTAATAGGCTACATGTCCAAACGGTACATCACTACTCCGGTAGCGTCTCGTCGTCACTGCTTACCTTATACATTGATACACCAGGTCCGGTCTGCCGACGTTGAAGCGCATCCACCTGCTCGCGAGTGCGACCCAGTCTGTATCAGTGTTACAGAGGTTCGGAGGAGCGGCAACGGGCAGCATCGCTGCGCAATGACTTCAAGACAGCCACAAGGACTGAAGCGGACACGACTACACTTGCGCTTGAGATCAACGTCTAATTCACGTCAATCGCGCTTCGTTGCTGACGTGCACTTTCCAGATTACAGTGGCCCACGCTTGCAGTAGAGTGCGGTGTTCCTGGGTGGTGCTACAGCTGGAGCGACACAACGATCTCAAATCATCTTCGCTGCACACGACTCACCCACAATACTGATGCATAATCATAGAAAAGACACATGCACATGTGAAGTAGGCCAATAATATCGGGTTTTCTGTTTGGTTGAGCTACTATTCTTCTTCTTCTTATCAAGCTGAAACAAAGCTGAAACATTCCATTCGCCAATTCGCCAAATAGCTAGATTCAAGGACAGGGTCCCCTCCCCGCTCTGGCAATGCTTTATCTTGTGGACCATTCCGCCAGCCTTATCAAGCACGCGGCACATAACGTACTGCAGAAACATATACCATTCGAACCTCTGACTGTATTCCATCTCCCGACCGTAAAACCCATTGAAAGATCATGGCTAGCGACCATCGGATACATACAAATCCGCAACTTTGCGGTACTCGGTCTCATATAGTCCGCTAGGAATGCATAGTAGCTAATGGGCGACACTCAACAAACAATATGAAGGACACGGCTTGTCCTAAGTGCAAGACACTGCCAGTCTCGAGTCGTTGTTCTAAAGCAGGATTTGAAAGGTCCATGAGTAGCCAAGCTTGCTCCAGGCTCGGGCTACTGAAAGAGTCCGGCTTGACTCGACTTTGGGTGCCTCTCAAATGTCAGTCTGGTGATTCTCTCAGTATGGGGCCAAAACGACCGATTGGTCAGAATCGTGAACTACAAAGTCTGGGGCTATAATACTATAGTTTTGTTCCACTCGACGGGCGACGATTCGCGACAAATGGCATACAACAGCGCAAATCCCTTTCGACTGTGTAGCGCTCAGAAGTCCTATGCTTACGAGGTTCTACTTGAGCGCGAGAGAGCATCGTCAATCTCACAGTAGTATACATGTTGCACACAACATGTCCAGTGACGGGCTGACACATGAATAAGCTCCTGAGAGGCATCCGACATGACTGCCCTCCGCTTCGGCTCGGTCCTCAGAATGCGGGGGATAAACAGCTAGCGCGAATATCCTATCGACTCTATTTGGGACTCTACGCGGTCCTGATCCTGTGAGTTTAACGGTTGAAGAAAGATGCGCAAAGGTTCCTGCATCGCGCGGATCCAATTCTCCGTATGGACATGTCACGTTCATCTTCATCGCACATCGGCGAAGCGCTCGCTGGCGAAGGACGAATCACGTCGTGTATTCGCTCCTGATATCGATGCTGACAGGCTCGTAGGACAAGTAGCTAAAGCCCCTCCCGGCTCGCAACGGCCAGTGGCTTTATGGCTTGACCTAGCGTTATGTCTTCCTCATGAATAGCCCCCAATGTGAGTCCGTCACAGTATCGAATATGCAATACAGTACATATATTGGATCCTTGGGCTCTCCGTGTCACGGCATGAGTTGAGCGACGTTTTCTGTGCCGCGGCTGTTTTTAGCCTTTCAGGGTAAGGTTGACACTATACCACATGCCCCTCTTGGGATGGTAAAGACAATATCTTAGTTTCCCGTCGACACATGCGGTCTGACCAAGCATTCATTTATGGAGCAGAGCGACGTTCTCTGCGCCAGATACACCATTGCCCCGCTCCGATGAGTCTACGGGACCTGATGCTACTGACCTGCAGGTGATTAAGCTCTAGTCAAGCACACCCAAAACATGCCGCATTCACGAAGCCATGCAACGTCGGATAGCATTGCAATCACATTCACTTCACAGATCAAGGCGTCAAGTGCCGAGGAAGATGGAGTCTCCTGCCTCTTGCTGGACTACTTAAACTCGTCGCAGCCGTGGGTCTAATCTTCGAATAGCATCAGAACTTTACCAGACTCGAGTAGTCTCAGACTGCTAGACATGCGTTTCATACTGCCTATCTTATGCTTGGCCTTGGGTGCTTCATCTGCACCGATCGAGGGGAGACAAGCTGGCGCCCCTTCCGCCACTGTGAAGAATGGCACTGTCATAGGTAGCACTACTGGTGGCATCGACTCTTTCAAGGGCATTCCTTTCGCTCGACCACCTGTAGGGCCTCTTCGTTTGAAGCCTCCTCAGACAATCACATCTGGCTACGCCACCCTGACAGCCACTGCCGTTCCGACGGCATGTCCACAATTCTTCTCACAGGTCGACACGGCCGATCTGCCGTCAGATGTGATAGGAACTCTCTTGGACTCGCCTCTGGGCCAAGAGATCTTGAATGCCGGCGAGGATTGTCTGACTCTCAACGTGATCAGACCATCCACGGTCACATCTTCTTCGAAATTGCCTGTTCTGGTCTACATCTTTGGAGGTGGATTTGAGCTCGGCTCAACGCAGATGTACGATGGTACTCCGATCGTTGCACAGTCGGTCAAATTGGGTGCCCCGGTCATCTATGTTGCGATGAACTATCGTGTAGGAGGATTCGGCTTTCTTGCTGGCAAGGAGCTGAAAGCAGACGGTAGCACGAACCTCGGTCTTCGCGACCAGAGACTCGCACTCGAATGGATTTCGGAGAACATCGCAGCCTTCGGTGGCGACCCTACTAAAATCACCATCTGGGGCGAGTCAGCAGGAGCAATCTCGGTGTTTGACCAGACCATCATCAATGGTGGCGACAACACACATCAAGGCAAGGCCCTTTTCAGAGGAGCCATCATGAACTCCGGGTCCATCACCCCAGCCTTGGATGTAGATCATCCCAAGCCTCAAGCGATATACGACTTGGTCGTCAAGAACGCCGGCTGTTCGAGTGCGAGCGATACCCTGGCATGCTTGCGCAACTTGCCGTACCAGGACTTGCTCCAGGCGACCAACTCTGTTCCGGCAATTTTCAGTTATACCAGTTTGAATCTGGCCTACCTGCCACGACCAGATCCATCTGACAGCTTCTACCCCATCTCGCCAGATGTAGCAGTTCGAAATGGTGCCTATACCAAAGTCCCCATTATCGTGGGTGACCAAGAAGACGAAGGCACCCTGTTTTCTCTCGTACAGACAAACATCACCACCACTGAAGAGGTCGTTGACTATTTCTCTATGATCTTCCCTGATACCGAGGTGTCACTGACTGCGGGTCTTGTGGATACCTATCCTGACGACCCTGCGGCAGGCTCGCCTTTCCGCACAGGAAGCGCGAACCAGATCTATCCCCAATTCAAGCGTGTGGCGGCACTAGTCGGCGATGTGGTTTTCAACCTCCGCAGAAGACAATACCTCTCCCTCGTCTCCGGGACTGTCAACGCATGGTCGTTCCTCGACAGTCATGCCTACGGCACCCCCGTGCTAGGCACATTCCATGCGAGCGATCTCTTGGCGTACTTTTTCGAAACCACCCTCGTGACAGCAGTCACTTACCAGAATTACTACGTCTCTTTCGTCAACTATCTGGATCCGAACGCGATTCCGACCACCGCGCCCTTGATCAGCTGGCCCAAGTACACGAGCGCGAATCCACAACTGGTGCAGCTGCAAGTGCTCAGCAACAACCTTATGCAAGACGACTTCAGGAGCACGAGTTATGAGTATATCGTTTCGCATCCAAATGACTTTAAAGTATGATCTGCATGGTGTGATTGCGATTCATCGCCTTTCTGTCACTTCGCCACCCCGCCAGGTCGAGAGAGGGACTGCGGTGTGGCCTTACATTGTCGCTCCTTTTTATGATAGTTCAATGGTATATATGAAGTAAAATCGTCACCTCTGGTCGTCGTCCTCATCCCATGTGCTGCAAACTGAACAAGCAAGTGCAGCCGCCAGCTCCTGTCTTTTCTTACTGTAGATTCGAGACCACCCTCTGGTAAACGTGAAACCTCGCGAAGTCTTACACGGTCATTCCCCTCCCAATAATCCAGTCACAAAAGCCTTATTTCCACAAGACAGACTTGTGTCTGTGTGTGTGTAGATCTTTGTTTCTGTACCGAGGCAAAACAGTGGCGGAACTTAGGCTTCGTCCGGGGTTCAAGTGTGCGGAATCATCGCGCACCACTCTGTCTGTCGCTCTCGAATTCATCTAAATACACGGTCATCTTCTCTGCTGTCGTTGGTGTCTTGCGGGGGCAGTGGGGAAAAGAAAGGAGAGGGCGTGGAGAAGAAAGTTTTGTCCGATCGGGGGGTTATTCGCTTGCTTGCTTGCTTGCTCAGCTCTGCCGTACACGTTCTGGAAACGTGTGCCTGCAGTAGTATTTGCATAGTTGTGCTCGGTAGGGCGAAACTCGATCAGACCTCGGATGTCACAGACGCAAGCAAAGAGACGAAAAAGGAAAGAAGGAAAAGGGGCCACATGAGACCGGACTTTCCTGTCACTCGTTTCAAGAGGGACATGAGAAACGTCAAAGTCTAAAAGGAGTTTTGTGTGTGGTATCTCTTGGGCCTGCCCCGCCGCCCCCGCTTGCTCCCTCGTGTATGTATACTCCTTGCTGTACAGTTTCTATAGTACAGTAGTAGAAATGGTGGAGTCGAGTACCTAGTTTCCATATTGTACTTTACCCACTCATAAACCAAAATTGATGCACTTGATGCCCCGCACCTGTGCGCATTCTATCCAATCGACTTCCTCCGCCAGACCCCCCGCAGCTTCGCGATCGGCTTGCTCCTGGACTATTATCCGGAGTAGTTGCAGGCTGCGAGACACGCTGCGACTGATACCAGTGCCCTCCATGGCCTGCAGCAGCTCCATGGCGAGAGCTTTCTCGTGGGCCGACGTCGTGGCGAAGCCGGCGATGAACAATGCTGGGACCATGTGATGGTTGCCTTTGTCGTGGTTCGCGATTGCTCTTGACGCCATGGATAGTATCGAGGTGCAGTGGTGGGCGTCCTCGTGTCGGTAGCGAGCCGAGGCTAGTCTTTGGCCTGGATACATGCTCGTATGCAGGTAGATGGCCATGGTTGAGTATTGCAGCTGTGCAAATTCAAAGGTCGACCGTGCTATCAGCGGTAGCTCCTTCCCCGTAGCGTGTGCGTCTGGCCGAAGCGAATGTGGGCATCTTTCCATCCATTCGTTGCGTAATCGCTCACAGAAGATGTCGACTTGGCCTTGACATATCGTCATTGCCATGGGGTTTTCGCGAACCTGTCGTCGCATGTTCAATGCCAGTTGGCTCTGCTCAGCAGAGATAGTGAATAGGTGAAGAACCAATCCGTGCACTGCCATGAAAGCTCCCGATGCGTTGACATGCGGCGTCTTCATCGGACTGCTTGGTGAGAGTGGCCACCGTGGTAAGGACCTACCATTCTCAAGATACGCTCGGACGTAAGACCCGGCCTCGACATTTCCAGCCAAGCATGATTGTATGTCTAGGAACAGAATATACCACGAGATGTAAGCTCGCATCCGGCTGACGACTTGACCGCGACGCGGTGTGTGGACTATTCGTGATAGATGAGCTAGGTGCTGTGCCCACATTTTCCGGTCCTGTGGCCAATTTTGTGTGGCGCAGCAGATGTCGTAGAGAAGTAATAGAAAGTGTAAATAGAAGAACTGATCGGAGTCGATATCTGTGTATGCAAGACAGGCTGAGATGGCTTGATCGTAATGTCGGAATGCTCCTGTCAAAAGGTCGGGCTGACCCTGAAGCGCTAATGTGAGCAAGACAATGGAGCAAATCGCATGGTAGAGAGGCCGGAAGTCTTTCGCCATTCCTATCACGACATCCTCGTTGCCGGCGCCTATATTCAGATTGAATTTGGTGCCCAATGGTATGATACGTTTTAGTATTGAGTTCTTGTAAAGTACAAGATGCTTTTTATTGTCGGCGTCTCGCGTGCCGAAGTTGGTGAAATCTCTCTGTATCTCTGGGATATACGAAACCATGAACATAACGTTTGCTTTGCTAGCGTCCATGTACTGCTTGTTATCCGAGTTGATGGGCGTGATCTTCACAAAGGGTGTGTTCTCGAACTCAGATAGAATTATCACATCGGGATCGCCCTCGTCATGATCTTTGATCAGTCCGGAAGTCCTTGAAGCTTTCGAGTTTCGCCGTGACAATTCTTTGTGAGCAGCATACTCTGGTAGCCGCGAAAAACTTTCCGGCGTAAGCACCACATTGTAAGTTCCAGGTGCACGAGTCAACGCCTTTTGCTCTCTATATGAGTCATCGGGGAGAACAGCAAAGGGTGGTAGTGTGCCTGCATGTGCCGAAGCTGAATCATAAATGTCTAAACATTCCGAAGATTGTGGCGTGGCACGCTGCAACGAAGCGTCTTCGAGGACTTTGTACTTTCTTCGCACTCGTACGCTGTCGTCGTGGAACCTCCACTGGCGGCCCCATTCACACTCTCTACGCAATCTGGTGCATGGTCCGCACCGCGGATGAGCTTCGTCGCATTTGACCTTGCGCTGTCGGCAAGTGCGGCAGCCCTCGTTAGATCGTAATCGAAAAGTCCTCGAATGCTGCGTTTCTGGAGTTGAGGAACCGCTATCTCTATCCCGGTCGCTTAATGATGATGCATGCTTGATACGGACATCACATCGTAGATAAATTGGGGGACTCGAGAACCCAGCAGCCAAATTAGAATGATCTGCTTGACTCATGCGAAGGGCTTAGCAGATGCCAGAATTGGTCAAGGTCCTTATTGTCTCTCTCGCGTTGGGACTTCGAAGCACGCGATATATACAGCTCCTGCTGCAGTGGAACGAACGTGCTTCCGAAAAGTTGTGGATATAGCCAGATTAGGTAGCCGTCCGGAGTTGGCAGCTGAGATGTTGGAATACCGGTGCAGGGGGTACACAGACTGTGTTGAACGTGTTCCAGCGACTTCCCAGAGCCAGGGAGCCGCAGAGATGAACGAGATGCAGAAGCGTCTGGGCCTTTGTGAATTATTCTTGGACGGACAGATACTCTCAACTCATGCAGTAGCAGTTTTCATTTGTCACGGATGCATTGCGATTGTTGAAGATCCAGCCGGATCATGGTCTGTGCTTGACTCAGCCGGTTGGATCTCTAACGCAATCGCCGACCAAGTGCGCCGTGTCTCGATAGCACCCCTCGTTATCCAGTTGTATTGCCAATCGCAATACAACCCGCATATGGGTTAGTACAAGCTGTTGATAGACAGCATGAGCCGCAGTACAAGCAGTTACTGTACATATGTCGATTGAGAATATGGCTCACGTTTCTTGTCATTTCTTCTTCGCTGTTTGCTGCAGCAATCCCTCCACAGGACAACCCCGTTGGTCCGTCCGGTATGACCCCAATCCAAATGATTCTTATAGGCAAACTCTCAGGGTTGGCACGACCATATTTCATCGCAAATGCCGCCACGGTATTAAATCTTGTAGGTTCGTATCAATACGGTACTTCGTGCAGGAAATTTCTACAGCGCTCTTTTTCATGCAGTAGTCAAGGTCCACAGGGTTACATGTAGTTTGCTCGCACGAATTCAGGCATAATACCGTGAATGTCCCTAACGTCATCCTCGCCGACGTTTCCCCTGTTGGTCGTTCCATCGCCTCGTACCTTGGGTCGTTCTACTGTATCAACAGTACATTATGGGATGGATGAAGCGACATTGTCTAGGTATCCTACCGAGGTTGAAGACTTCTCTTTCCTTCCAACGTGCGGGAGCTATAGCGCAACTCGAGAGAACCTGCAGGACTTATTCTTTCGTGGCTGCCCAAACACAATTACCTTTGTTCTACTTATCCCCGGTCTCTATCAACTTCTGATTACAGTGCCCGAGCATCGTAATGACAGGGACCGGTCGCAAACGTCAAACGAAGTCAGGTCACAATACTAAGGTACAGTAGCTCATAGCGCGATTGTAAGGTACGCCACCCCATCTCATACACGAATAGAGTTCGAAATTTTGGTGCCCCGTGTTCAAATTTCTGGTGCCCCGTGGGTTGCGCCGACACGTTGGAAGCTTTTTCCATTCTGTATCATCTTTGCTCTCTGACACTTTAAATGAGACAATGATTGGTTCAAAGAAGGGGACCAAAAGTGGAGAACAAGGCAAGGATGATGTGCATCACTGACACTCACATATCTTCGACAAAAAAACAGGTAAGTACCTCACCTTGCCGGAATCAACGGCAAGTGCCCGCCAATTAGCGACGACCCTTGATTCATTGTGTCGGAGGTGAAAGTGGAAAGATACGGCAATAAGGGAGACATGCAGGGATTGAGAATCCTGTCGGGTCTGTATCAGACAAGGTTGAGAGCCGGGATCGGACTCAGGTCCGAATGGGATGGCATGTACAGTATTCTGGCCCCAGTCGCCACGTTGTTGAAGGGTTGAGATGCATCGAGGTCCATGGAGCAAGACTTTGGTCTGGGGGAAATGAGGAGGCGAAAGAAGCAGAATATGTGCGCTGTACAAGCACTGTTTGTTCAAGTGTTATCTTATCTTATCTCACCTATAGCAGTCTGGTCCGAATCACATCTGTGACAGTCATGATACTTGTAGGCTTGGCATATGCATGAATCAATAGCACCCAGTAGAGCTTCCTAGCTCAGCTGCTCTATGCATGTATACTATTGATTTCGCCACCGTCCAACCTATCACTTGCAAGCGGCCAATATACCATCGATGAACCTGGACAATCCTGTTTGAGTCATCGAGTCCCACAGTCATGGCAGACACTCAGTGGGTGAACACCAAAGATCTTCCTGGCCAGCGTTCCGCACGGAAACGCAGCCTACCCATGCCTGACAGCATAAATGTTGCTACACAAGCCTCTCATAATAAACGGAGAAAGCCGTTGACGGGTAGACTGGGCGAAATTGTCAAAGGCCAACCAAAACCCGAACCAATGGGAGACAATTACATCGACTTAACTGGCGACGATGATCGTGGCGATGTCTATGCAGCCACCGCGAGTGGCAAGCACAAGACGCCAAAGCAAGTCAAAAGTGATGGCGAGGAGAAGAGGCTGAAGAGGTAAGCAGCGATCACTTTCCTTGTAAATGACAAAAACATATTGAAATTTCGGTAAGACACCGCGACAAATTACCTCAAGCAGCCTCTATCACCTTAGAGCGAGCCTTGACACAGCGCATGTACATCGTGGACCGGAAGCGCTATACCAGTATGCTACATTGTCCTCATAATACGCCAGACTGCCCGGAAGAGACAGTCGACCTGGCAGGCACGACAGGCAACGTCTATACAGTGACTATAACCCACGTGCCGAGATGCACGTGTCCGAACTTCCAAAAGGGGAACTCTCAGTGCAAGCACATACTCTATGTTCTGGTCAAAGTTCTCAAGGCTCCTGTCCATCTTCAATATCAGCTTGCATTTTTGACTTCTGAACTACGTGAGATCTTTGGACACGCGGGCCCCATGCCTACAGAGACGGCATCGGCAAGCGACACCGACGGCAAGCGCAAACCCATCGAGGGCGACTGTCCTATTTGTGTCGAAGAAATAGACTCCTCGGGAGGTGGAGAGGCAATCATCTGGTGTCGTGCTGCATGCGGCAACAATCTGCATAAGTCGTGTTTCGAGCAATGGGCGGCCAGTAGACGCGGGCATGGCGACAAAATTACGTGTCCGTATTGCCGGACGGTATGGGCGGGGAGTATCGATGCACAAGCTGTGAAGAATCTTGATAAGTCCGGGGCAGTCAATGAGGACGGCTACGTCAACATTGCTGCTCAGCTGGGTATCACTGGACGTAGAGACTTCTCATCGTATAATCCATACTGGGTCAGGCAGCAGCGCAGGGCAGGGGTAGTTGATGAGGACCAAACTGGATATCTTGCGGAATACTAGCGGAGGCGTTCAACGTAATGCGCTTATGACATGGCTGGCAGATGGAAATCGCCTATAATACGAATGTATAAATCGACGGGAACACAATTGCGGTCTTCGTCACGGCTGTCTGTACATAGACAATGACGAAAATGGAGATGCCGCGACCGGAATAGCAGCGAAGAGTTAGAGTGACCGTGGTAATGGATTGGCGGATAGGTATAATGTCGATGACTTATTTTGTGCATTAGATTCGAGATAAGATCTTGTCTGGAATAGAGGTGCGACAGGTGAAAGAAGAAGCGTGTAGTCGGCACATTGGCAGACTACTGCATGAAGTGGGCTTGTTTCTTCTGTTTTCCTAGTCATCTCGCTTCGGTTGCTTACTGCTTGCGCAATTTGTATTGACAATCCTCGATACAGGTTAGAAGGTCACTTTCATACTTATCGTGGAACATGAAGGATGTCGTCTAAGTCCATACCATAGTCAAGGATAACGTGATTCGTCATAGGTTCTGTATGATCTGTCCTTTTAGCTTCCATATTACCTATACCTTGCACTCATGGATGACACCGCCCAAATATACAGTAGCGTTCAGTCATCCGGCCACAGAATGGCAAATTATCAATATTCGCCGCTGTTCTTCTCTCTACAGCAATGATAGGTGATATAAGAAAGACTTGTCACACTTTGAGATCTTCCTGCAATATTTAAAGTAACATATCATTGTCTTATATTTTCATCTTGCCCCTGACCAGAACACCCCCCTCCCCCCAGCAAGCATAACGTATATAAGAGCCTGTATCTCTCTGGTGTCTGCCTGTGCTGCCCCTTTAAATTCCACATTCACTTCATCTTGCATCTGCTGGCTAGTTCTTTCTGTCAGTCTAGTGACTCTAGGGGTTCCCTTCACTTTGTTTACTTACCCAAAGTGGTAATGGCACAATACATCCGTCATCTCTGGTCGTTCTACATCTCTCTTCTTCCTTCTCTTTTAATGAACATAATCTGCTTCATTCATCAACCATCGCTAAGCCATCGACCTCTCCGTTGCTTCAACTCTTCTTTGTCCTTGCTTGAGCTTTTTCACCCACTTCAGTCAACACCGCCCATTGTCACATAGCTTCCATATACCGATTTCTCACGTACTGTAAAGATGGGTGAGTCTGCAGACAGCCACTTCCTTCTTCTACGGAACTAATGAAGACTTGTTCTACAAAGGCAACGTGCCATCAAATCTCCTTCTACCACCGGTGGAAAATCCCGTAGACTCTCAGGTTACTGCTGCGGCACCAAGGAATCCATACATTGCAAACTACAATGAAACCACTCTTTATGGTGTCTATTTCCGCCGCACCAGAAGTAACCCTTATTACAACTTCACGTTCCTGGAGCTCAGACAAATTGCTCAGCGCTACCGACTCAGCGACACCTCGGCCTTCTCGTATACACCAATCGGACTCTCCGAAGTGATCAATCGATGCTATGTACTTGAGCACCCCCGCGTCTCTCTTAAAGTACGCGAACTGCAAGCAGAAGCCAGATCGCGTGGTCTGAAACTACCAAAATCAAGACTCAAGGCCGACATTATACTTATGCTCGAAAAGTCCGACTCCGATCCAGAGCGTCCTTTCCCCTTTTTGGACCTTCCATTCGAACTTAGAGTCCATGTCTACCGTTATCTCTTTCTCCAGGTCCACCCGTTTCGTCACGATCAGGCCTCCAAGACTCTGTACTCTTACTCTTCAGCTGGCTCGTCCGTTTATCCCGTTCGATCTGACCGATCCTCCACCTCACCCTATGGCAGAGGTCAAGCCCCAGACCTTGCGGAACCAGCTGTGACACGCGTTTCCCGCCAAGTGAGAGATGAGTCCCTTCCTGTGTTCTACCAGACCAGGCGTTTCCCTCTCTTCCACGTGCTCTTCTCAAGACAATTTAGTAATCCACCCACTCTATTCAACGGCATGGAAAACCTTGCCATATATACTTGGGTACCGCATTTGAGCAAGGACAAGGTCGCAAATCTTCGCGCATTCAACATCGTGGTTATGGTCGGCACACGCCGTCCCTACGAGACTTTCCTATACCTCGACATCGACCTGACACGTAACAATCAGAAATTTCCAAATGGGAAGAAGTACGAGTTGAGCTGGTGGACCTGTCTCTACGGCTCCGAAGTGCCCCACAAGAAACTCGTCGAGTTGGGACTACTGAATGCATTGCCCGCCAGAGACGGAGAAGGTGAACAGCTATTCGGCAACCAAAACGTCCCGGAAGTGCCTATCCTCCAGGATTTCATCGAGTGCCTCGAGCAGATCTGTGATGATGTATGCGGACATTCTTCATCTTCCTCTTCTGCAGCCCCCAGCGACAGCAGAAGTGTGCACATGGATGACGTGGTGGAGCTGATCAGACTTGCCGAGAACTTGGACATCAGATAGACCCGACACTTTCCAGAGCCGCCCCTTGATACATCGAAAGTCACCCGTCGTTGGGTTTGCATACAGCGCAGGAAGATATGAGGACGAACAGAATTGTCTACACAACTGGGGTTTGCAGAGGGAGGATGTGACACAGAGCGTGGCGAAGGATTGTTCCATGGTTTTTTTTACTTTCTATCTTTCATTTGTTTCGTTGTCAGATGTGTTGAGTAATACATGCCATGCTCTGAGATAAGGCGCGGATGCTGATGCATTATTGGGATTCTGGCACTCCCGCATTAGCTGCTGCATTTGCAGCAGGAACGAGTCTCGTTACACACGCCTACTCCTTCCGAGTACAATGCAAATTTATCAGTTTTTCCTACACGGCTTGACTTTGAGGATATGGTCTTGTTCTCTCGTTTTCGTGCTGGCCAGAATTGCAATGCTGCCTTTGGCTCGTCTTCGTTTGGTTCTTCTGAAGTTTCCCTTTCTTTTCGTGTGGATAGCGGTCGATGGCTGCTCATATATCAAAGTGCACCGTATTGGCATCGCATTGTCGCAAACTGGTTTCTTACAGCACATTGATCCCCGTAAGTTACACGTTTCGTAGCCGCCATCTGGTGGTGAGCAGAGATGTCCGTGGGCGAGAAGGTACTTGACTGGCGGCGATATATCTTCGAAGCTTGGAGGCAAGGAAAAAAGTGTATGTGCATTAAAGATTCAAGTAGAATCTTTCGGAAGAAGACCTATCTCTACTCACCAAACTCATATGCTGCTTTTTATTCTGTAGGCTCCTTCAGCTTCATCCCAATATTTTGTGACAAGAAAGATATATAGTACTACAGATGCCCAGGTAATTTCAGCTTGTCCGGCCCATCTTCATCGTCGTCATCATCGTCGTCTTCTTCATCAGCGTCTAATGCCGAGGCGTCATCGTCGTCTTCATCTTCGTCCGACTCACTATCCTCGCTGTCTTCGTCGTCGTCTTCATCGTCGTCATCGCCATCTTCCCCGTACGCATTGACTTCGTCGTCGTCGCTGGTCCATACCCTCAAGAACCCTCTTTCGGACCGCCAAAAATTCTCATGCCCAGCTTTCGGACTTGTCTCGCCTGATTTCTGCCGTGGCGTCTGGTCTCCATCGTCAGGACTTCCTTTGCGTTCGTCGTCGGTTGCGGCGGCGGCGCTGCCAGCGGTACTTTCGGCGACCGCGACATTGGCTGGTCCTTCTGCAGCCGCTGCTCGAGTCTGCGAATCAGATCGCAGATCCAATCCGTCAATGTAGTAACGCATGGGACTCAGACTACGACCAAGCCGCATGACCATCTCATAGGGCACGCCTCCGAACATCTCGCTTGCGGAGGCTGAGAGGGCACGGTCTGGACGCAGGAGACCGGCGGCGGCAGCGCCGGCGTATGATGGGTAGGAGGGCAGGTTGCTACCTTCTTCTTGGGACGCACGCAGGAAATAGCTGCGACTTGCGGGTTGCGTGGGATCGTGATGATGGATCCACTCGAAAGTTTGCTGCTGCCCATGCTGGTCGCTTTGATCATGTTCGTGCGTGTGGTGCGAGTTGTTTCCACAACCACATGCGCTGTCTACCCTATGTTGCTCGTCCTGACCATGCTGTGTTGCGTCTGCTCCTTGATCGTTCACCAAAAGTGTGATTTGTTCGGGCCCCAAGCCAGCGGCGCCACTATCATTACTTCCGTCGCCAAAACTGCGGATTGCCTCAACGCCGGTAAAGTCGTGTTGACGTTGCGTGTGATATGTCTCTCGTACTGCATTGAGAGCAGGCGTCGAGGCATTGCCGAGTGGTGTAGTCTGCGTAGTGTTGTAGCCATCACATACAGTACAGCGCAGACCAAGCCAGTGGAAGGGCGTCCAACCTCGACCTCCACAGTCATTGCAGCTCACCCAGACCTTGCGGGGTACATGGCGTCGGCTTGGTGCAGATGACTGTGCTGTTTCCGGCGCAGCAGGCACCCCTGAACTAGATGTGGTCTGGTCTTCCTGGCGAAATTGATCGGTGGATTCTGATGACTCCGCTGATTCTGCTGGTCCGGCAGAATTTGGACGAGAAGGTGGCGGAGACGCCGATAGAGGCTCAAAGTCTTCCTCTGGCATCGGTTGGAGTCTGATCTCGTCGTCAAGTTTCCTCCATTGCAGCTCCATGTTGACGGCGCTCTTATTGCAGACAGGGCAGCGATAGGTGACCGTCATGAGGTCCTTGTAACAGGTCGCATGCATATAATGACCACATAGCAGGCTAACGACGGGCTGTGGAGAGGAGAATAGATATTCCAGACATAAGGGGCAGTCACAGTCCGTAGCACGCTCAATACACGGGTGAGCGCTGGACGTCGATATCGATATGCACACGTTGCATCGTTTGCAATGCACGTAATCTTTACCCAAGCCTTCTCCTCGGCGACAGATACCGCAGTCATCGCAATGGTAAATCCGTTTCGTGCTGTCATTATCCCAGAGTTTGCATTTAGGGCAATAGTAATATGCAGTTTCGGCACCACAAGACATGCACTCCTCGCCAGCGGGTTGTGGGGTTTTGCATAACATGCACAGCATATTCTCTGTCATCTTTCTGTTTAACTGATGGGCAAATGGTAGCTTCGTAGAAGTGTCGTGGCAGTGACGACAAGGGAACCATAGCTTGCAGTCATAGCACTGCACCTTGACGTTTCGGGTATAATGTTGACAACCCAATGCGCGGCGCTCACCCCCTTCTTCAGGCATATCCTCCTCGTCACAAAGTGGTACTAATCCAGGACAATAAGTTGGTTCCAAGTCGACAGGATGGACGTTGTAAGGATTGTCTGACGGATCTGAGCTCCGAGTATCTCGAAGTCGAAAAACGGACCGGTTGTTGTCATCTTCGCCGTCGTCGATTCTGACGGGAAGGTGCGTCTCGTGTAAGTTACGGTAATCGCGCGTCATGAGAAGGTGCATCTTTCTTGCTTTCTCTTCCGTCGAGATTGCCAGGCCCTGAATCTCCCGCATTGATTGTCGCAAGGACTCCATGCCATCGTCAGCAGGCAAGGCCGGAGACCTGGGCGGCGACACATTGTGTGTTTCCTCGATCAATCGATGTGGCAATGCCAAACTACTATCTGGTTGTGCCATCCTTTGTTTTATCTTTCAACCCCAACCCACACCAGAACTATCAAGTCTCTTTTATGTTATTGCCACATGTAGCGGTGTGTGATGTAGAAGCGAAACTCCGAGATTTACGGTGTGTTAGGAAGAGATCGAGGAGATGAAGGCGGGCAGCAGTATTGCGAGGATAGAAGACGTGAGATCGAGATGCAAGATGACTTCGTTTGGCCCCCAAAAGAGACGCTCTATAACCACTATACCTTTGTTTTTTTTCTGGCCTGTTTCCGAACTTTCCACTGTTAGACCCTAGAGTCACAAGATCAATTACCATGCAAGGCACACGATATGCAGGCAGAGCCGGGATCGCTGGATCTTTTGCTTGTATCTGCTGCTTCGCCTCCAATCGTACGACACCACACGACATACGCACAACCCACAACCTACATCCACAGCCTTCCTTCCTCATCCCTGGGGCGCCTTCCCACCGCACTTCCGTCATCGTCTGCACGTGCAAAGCCGAGCTGGCTGACATGTGATACTTGGCGTTAGAAGACTTGGCACGTCTTTCACGTCCCGGATATCGCCTACCACTCGAATGCATGCTATGGTATATGTACGCGAGCGAACACAATGCCTTTAGAGATATATTTCACGATTGGGGCGAAACTTGAGCGCCGCAGCCATATAAGAGCTCTTTGTTACAGATTAGCTTGTCACAAGCCTTGCGGCCGCAGAGACAGACAGTGTGGCGAGAAGTGCCGAGCCGGCTTTGTGAACTAATTATTCTATATAACCTATATACAACAGCAAAACAGCTCTCTCGCAAGAAACCAGTCATTGCGATCTTTCCACTGATATGGGATCCTTTCATCATACTTAATCCGAATCCACTAACATCCTCGGCTTTGCATTACACCTAAAATTGTATCCTTCCCGCAGCATTATTCCTCGAGTCTACATTGCACAAAACGCCCGATCAAGAGGTTTCCATAGGTGGCATAGGGGCATGGAGATCGCGTCTTCTTCTTCTCTTCTTCAGAGAGCATGCGCTAGCTTTGGCTGTAGTCTTTGCCGTTGTCTTCGATGTGGGCTTGGCGGTAGTTTTGGCAGTGGTCTTTGCGGTCGTCTTTGCAGTGGTCTTTGCAGTGGTCTTTGCAGTGGTTTTTGCCGTCGTCTTTGCAGTGGTCTTTGCAGTAGTCTTCTTCGCGGTTGATGACGCATCTTGCGCCAGGATACATTGACATGCATTGCTGACGTCCATGGCATTCGGGATCTTACCGAACGGCGTGGACTTGTGAGGACGTTGCGCCAGCCAGTCTGTGCAGAAGGAGTCCGTAGATGGCCTATTTATCCGGATGCGAGCGATGTGAGAGGCTACACATTTGAGTGATGAAGCGACGGTTGCCGCATTCTTCTGGGTCGAGATAGTGATGGAAGTACCCTTCTTGGTCGTCGTGGTTGCTTTCTTGGTGGAGGTACATACAGATGCTGCAGCCCTCTCCTCGAGATCACGTTCTTGCAAACCAGCCACGTCCAGTTCGGCATACTCGTCGGCATATCGCTTGCTCAACACGGATATCGGGCAGATTCCGAAGAGAGGTTGACAGCCGTCACCGCAATGGTCATCAGTCGATCCGCAGATGCCTGCTGCATTACAACAACTGCCGAAGCTTGATCCCACACAAGTCACACCTCCTCCACACATTCCGTTCTGTGAAACGCCGGTGATTGGCGCATAGTCTACTGCTAGAGTAGCATGAGAGGAAGCAAAGAACAGCGCAAGAGCGGAGATACCAAGGAGCCTGCCCATGGTTCACTCTCGTATGCGATTCAGAGGGATATGGAAGAAGCGGGACAATTGATGCTGACCGAGAGGTATGGAGAGAACAGGAGGAAGAAAAGAGATGAACACCAGGAGTTGAGGAACACAGCGACTGGTTCGTGTCTTAACAGGACCTACTGAGCTGGTTATATGCAGGGGATTGGCATCCGCCGTTTACATAGCCAACGTTGTTGGCATAGAGAATTTTGCGACACCGGCCACATTGACCTGCCACCGCAACGGACCGGTCGATAGGCGGAGCGGTCACGCACGGGTCGAGATGATTACTGCTCTGACTCCAACGTCCGCGGTCAAGAGTATATCAGGAGAACTCAAGCTGTCGGGCTGTTATTCTGCTCGGGAAAAGAAGTTCCAGACTCGGTGGTTGAAAAGAGTAGGACCATTCACTGCCAGCAGATCGCCAATGCATGCAGGAAAAACTTACCGTTAGATAGGAGCTCAGGTCATCGGGGCAACAGAACGGTTCAGCCGTTTGACAGCCATGCGGCAACTACTGGCAGGTCCGGCATGGCGGGAAAAGTGGCTGTTATGATGTATGTCCTTGATGAGTGCTCAGGAAAAGCTCGCGCGCCGCGTTGAGAAAACGTATAATGATGCATGGAAGCACGAGTCCTCTTCAACGACTTGCTTTCGCGATGTAGTCCGTGGCGGCAACCGGCAGATACAGCAGGCGGCTGAGCAGTCCCAATTAAGTCTTTTAGTACTTAGGTACTCGTTAGACCTCGTCTATCTCGTGGCCCAGTAACCTTAATCATCATAATCCAGGCACACCCGCATCCGCAGTACACTTGCAAGGGGTAGACCTAAACGAAGAGGAGTAGACTCCAGTACCCACAAGTACAGTACCTTACCTGTATCTTGCGCGGCACAAGAGCGACGGAATCATATTACTGTTTGGCCAAGGGCGATGGAGTATTGCCAAGACTTTCGTGCAAGAAGAGAAATACTGTGAATATTGGAGACCTGGCCCGAACACACACGAAGCCCTAGAGTTTATCTAACAAATGAACACATCTCGGATGCTGGTGTATTCCTAGCGCAAAGAAATGGGAACAGAATGCAGGTCGATTACCTCTGTCTGACCATGACTTCGGTCTAGAGTATGGACAAAGCTCTCGCCATGTACGCCGACCAACACTAGATTCAAGGAGACGCCCTTGATCGCTTGGTGCGATTGGTCTTGAGCATCTACAGTACGGAGGTACAATAACGTTGGACCCACAGGTGCCGAGCTTCCGACTGTGTGGTGCTTCCTTACTCATACATCATCTTGCCGTCTCCACCTCAACCTCGACTGAACAAGCATCACGTTCTACAGGACGAATGGGACAAGCATGGAAAAGACCTCATGCGATCCATCCGTGGACACGAAGCTGGCAGTGTTGTTGGGCGCTAACAACATGGAGACAGATGCTATCGAATCACGCAGGATCGAATACGAAGAAAAATTGCATCCCAAGCTCAAGCATCAGTAATGGTTTCACACTATCAAGACGACTCTCGCGCTGGTGAATCTTGTGAATTAGAAGAGCCGAAGTTCAGCAATAGTTTTCAATCCTGCCCTTTAGGAGTCTGCTGCCCCCACCCTTCCAATTTCTCGAGTTGACAATGCTTGTGGTCGGTTATTGTACTCATCTATTGCCCCTGTGATGAATAGTATATGCTTATGATCAACCTTGTTTACGTTCAGTGGTTATGTCGATATTGCATGCTGGAGCAATTGCGGTTACGTTTTATGCACTGCCAAATCTAGCCTTAGCATTCGCCTCTTTCACGCCATCGGCTGTAGTGTTGAATCTCACTGTGCTCGACCGACCTGCGTCGATCTCAGCATCCAACCGTGAGTATCAAGAATAATAACCAGATCCGGCAGGGTTCTCACCATAAGACAGACTGTTCCACAAATAGCAGTAGCCAACTTCTCATCAGCAATGCCGAGCAAGCCGCATCGTTTGCATCCGTGTGCACATCTTTCACTGGAGCTATACACATCAATGCGTCCGAGAATCTTGCGCTGGACGGTCTGAGGGTCATAGATGGCAGCCTGAGCATTGCGGCCGCACCAAATACTACAGTCATCTCGTCCAACAGTCTTGCTAATGTTACGGGATCTTTACTGCTATCGTGCGTGCCCGGCCTGGTCTCCTTGAACTTCACAAGTCTACGATCAGTTGGGTCGTTATATCTCCATGGCTTGCCATCTTCATTGCAAGATCTGCCACTGCTACAGACGCTAGAGAACGTCAATGAGATAGAAGTCCGTTCGACTGAGCTGGAGAGCCTCTCTGGCTTGAACCTGCAAGATGTGCGCGGTGTAAATATACAGAATAACCCGAGTCTGACGGCACTCGACCTCAGAGCAGTCAATGTCACAGACCTCCGGATTGCGAACAACTCGCAAGAACTGGTGGTCAGCCTGCCGAACCTTGACTGGGTGAACAATCTGAGCTTGGCAAATTGCTCTAGTGTCTCGATACCATCATTGACAAGAGTGAACAATACTCTGCAATTGTTAGGAAATTCATTCTCCGGCTTTGACAACGCATCGGCCGTTCGCACGATCGGGGATGGCCTGTGGATCAACGACAACATAAAGCTGGCAAACATCAGCCTGCCTTCGCTTCGAAGTATCGGAGGTCATGTTGATATAGCGGATAACCCACAACTTAGTGTCCTCGATAGAGTCTCTGCACTAGAAAGCATCGGTGGAAACATGCATCTAGACGGCAATTTTCTGAGGTAGTGTCCGGATGCTGTTTAGATTGGGACTGCGCGACTGACCGTTTCGTGACAGCATATCATTTCCATCTCTTGTAAATGTCAACGGTAGTTTCGTACTCAACACGACTACCGAGCTCGATTGCACAATCTTTGATACCTATTATGACCATGGCGTCATCATGGGCAACTACACGTGTAGCAACCACACTGCAGGTTCAAGTAGCAAATCTCGGAACAGTACCTTGACCACGCATATCAGTCATAGCGAACATATTGGTACCAAGATTGCACTCGGTGTCGCAATTCCTCTGGGCATCCTAGGCGTTGGGTCTTTGGTAGCTCTGTACTTCCTCCGTAGACTGAGGACGGGTCGCAAAAGACGACCTCAAAACGAGTACGAAGAGAAGAAAGGCTCGCTAAACACGTCGACATCATCCAGCTTGATCGAGATTGGAGATAGCAAGGCACTCGCCGAACTCGGTCGAAACCAAACGAATACACTCGTTGGACCCGAGCAGCGTCATGAGCTTAACGCAACCACTGCTCCTACAGAGCTTGAATCGAACGCTGTTGACGACACGCATGGTATGAACGTCATCATTGGACAGTTCGAACTCGAAGGTGATACTGTACAGAGACGCAAGCCAGAGACATGAGCTTAAGCGGCAGCTAGGAGGGGAGCTTGTGCGGAGCTCATTACTCACTGAGCTCCACCTATGCACAATCATCGCGTACCAGTCCTCAGGGGAAAGATAGCCATTACCGCGAACCATCTTTTCAACCAACGTATCAGCAACACACGGTCTATTGAATTTTGACTTCGTTAACCATTGTCCAATTGATGAGCATAGGAGGACGACCAAGCATTTATTTGCCGATCGAATGCACATCCGAGAAATGATCTGATCGACATAAAAATGCTTGATACCCAGGACCAAGTAATCCAGACAAGGGACAAGGAAAAGAAAGTGATCGACACTGGACAGCGCGCGCGCACGCCAGCTATGATCACCAAGCTGTCAGACCACCCCACACTGCACTTGTGCAATGGTGGCACACCTAGACCAATAATCAATCGGGTATTGTGATACTGTACATCTTGACCGAACCGACGATTTTGCTCAATTCTAAGTTAGTGTCGGTAATCCAGGACGACGGTAGAATGGGCATAGATCGTCTCCATCTGGCCCCCCTTTCTCCTTTCACCATTAACATCGCCGGCTCCTATCTCCTGGTACTCCCGCGTTGCGTCTCACGCGCTAGTCGAGCCCTCTCCATGCCTCTTGCTTGACGAACCACGATCGCCGCTGTGTCTCGGCAAAGAGAAGACGACTGGAGTATGCTACTGCACGGAATCTCGCCGATCAACACAGAGAGACACCGAGACCAGGGGAACAGCATGTTCATCGTCGCCAGATAAGTCTAGTGAGAAGATAGAGTCCCATTACGACGGCCCACATCGCCCATCATTCCCACTGTGCACATGCCGTACACATGTACTGTACATAAACAGTATGTACCCGGAAAGACGTCGAAACACAAGAAAGTTCACATGGTGTGTCTCGTCATTCTTAATTCCCGCCCTTCTCGCCGCGTCGCCGCGCGCACTGGGCACCCTTCACTTCGCAAAAAGTCAAAAGCTGGGACATATCTCCCGCTGTTACGACCCATTTTCTTTTCCCTTATCCATAGATAAAGGGCGGTCGGCCCACAAGGGGAAGGGAAGATCATTCGATCAAAAGGATAGTATAGTGGTTCTCGCGTTGATGCCCAATTGTATCGATGCCCAACGCCCTATGCGTATAGTACTGTACACATATAGATCCGGGAAGATATCGCTACGACAAAAACAAGATACGGGCGGTAATGCAAAAGGAGAATATGGAAAACGTTTTCCGTCCCCTATGGCTACTGCACGACGATTGAACAGAAATGTTGTCAGACTGGCTCTTGCTGATGAATCATGAAAAAGGAGTGAAATGTGACGGGACAGATTGAGATATTCCATACATGCACTGCTACATTTTGAATTCCGGAGCAACCATCCACCAGGGCGGCCACCGTCCGGAGTCCTTGTAGCTAGCCAGCGCTTGATAGCATGCAATGTATACCGTAGAGAGATGGCCTTGAGAATAATTTTTGCCATTAATCTTCATCCTCGTGCCCATATGAAGTCATGCAGAAAGGACAGTATAGAAACACGCGGCATACCGAGAAGCCGCAAACGAGGCTGCGAAAAAAAACCCAGCCGAGTAAAGAAAAACAACGCTGAGGTGGTATCGTTTCGCAGAAAAGCATGCCATGGTGTTTTTGTTTCCTTTCCCCCATCCGACTGACCCTTCCATTGTCCATTCCTTGATCTCCCAATTACCAGTGATATAGTGATTTTTGACGAATCATCCGATGCTTTTCCATTTTCGTTGCTTGAAATTGTTTTGTTTCCACTTTTCCTGAAACCCTGTATGGCTTCCCGGGGCTCTCTTGATCTCAGCGGCCATCTGCGACTCCCTTTCTAGTGGCTCCCTCCAGGTCTCGCTCCCAGGGTCTGATACGAATCGGATCCAGGCTCGCTTCATACAGATTCCGCTGGCTTCAACTTCACCTCTATGTCGTTCTTGAAGCCTAAATTCGACAAGAAGTCGCGCTTGTCACGAGTGAAAACACTGTTCAGGCCACTCTTGCTGACTTTATGCCCAATCCTGAATGCCGCAATGGATCTGTTGACTGGTTGTATCACTCCATCCACAGTGCTTGAGTTGGATGTTGTTCTGCTAAGACTATTTTCGCGGATCCTGACCTGGCTGACTCCCTCGAAACAATCGGCAGGCTTAGGCTCCAGTTTCAGGGATCGCCGCCAGAAGCTTTGCATGGTGCACTGCTCGCTTGTATGTACCCGATCTATCATGGTGTTGATCCACTCTTGTAATTCGTCCACGGCCCGAAGGCGGTAACAAACTTGATAGCGTTGGAGATCCGAGATTATTCGCGCTGTGCGCATATGTTTGTCAAAGTTGATGATTTTGATAGGCTGGATAGTGTCGTCACTACTAGGGAGTGTACGGAAGTCCTGATTGCCCGCGTCCACAAAGGTCAAGTCGGTAAGGTAAATGCCCACGAAAGGAAGACATGGTGCTCTGGGTGTTCTGAGGCGTTGACGAAGGACGGCGTAATTACGACTTATATCCACGACGTTCTTCAGCTCTTCGAAGGTGTTCTTCCACTTCTGAGATACTGCACTCCAAGAAGCTCTCAAACGGAGAATGGTGGACGAGCTGAGTGAACATACAATAGCCATGACGCTGTCGTAGTTGCTGAGATTGAGACAAGCTTTTCCTATGCGGATCCAGTGCTTGATGACAAGCGCACGCTTCTTCAGCTCCTCAGCTGACAGTATGCTGTCAGCGACAAGGTTGGTAAGATCTGTGGCGAAGCGCGCCATGGTACGGATGTTGCTGTTGGCGGATGAGGCCTTAGTCCATTTGGTGTTCAGCAGCTCTTGGGCCTCGATTGCGCAGAAAGTCCGGGATTGTATCAGAGTAAATTGACGAGCAATTTCGGTAGGGTCAAAATCAGTCACACAACCGATTGAAGCGTCAGTGAGGGCTGTTCGCAAGATATTTAGCTGGCCCTTAGTGATTACTGAGCTTGGCACGTTCTGTTTCTGGTACTCTGTGCCCAAGGAGACACTGATCTTGCCGACTGGTTTGACGATTTGGGAAACAGAGTCCGTTCTTTCTTGTCGAGAGGCCTTTTCAGTCAGTTCAAGTAGTTTTCGTCCAGGAGCCGCAAGGAACTGCTTCATATCCTCGCTTGCAAATGCTTGGATTGTAGGTATTGCTTCAGAGTCATGCTCGTTCAGCCAGTGAGACTCCAGCCAGCCTTTCATGAAATTGTAGACCCTTAGTCGAGCGGGCACGCTCTCGGTCTTACTTTCTCCAACATAACGAAATCGGTCTATCAATGCTTGCGCAAGTTGGTTAGCATCTGTGAATAGCCGGAACGTGAGGTAGAAAGTGTTGACGAAGGTCGGGTCCGGTGGCGAGTGTTGGCTTGTGAGCTTCTCCACAAGGGCTCGAAGAGTGCCACCGAGGATTTCGCCATCTTTGTTGTAAAGCAGCTCATGTGCATAAGAAACGGCAAGTATCTCAGCTTCGTTATCGCTCCCGTCACTCGCGAGGGTCGTCGCTGATCGTAAGCTTGATTTGCTCGGGAAGCTGGTCAACTTAGGATCATCCTTCTCGGAGCTATTTGAGCGATCAGGTGTTGTCGCCCTGGTGGAAGTATGTGATCTAGCACTGCCTACTGAGTTTCTGAAGCTGTTCTGGTATGTACTCAAAGACTCACTCGCCGACATTACGAGGCTGTGCTTGCGTGTCTGCATCTGAGTATCCCAGGGATCTCTGAGCAGACTATCTGGCGAGATTGGGGTCCTAACAGACGTTGGCGTGGGTGAAGCTTGGTCGAGTACTGAACGTGTTGTGTTTGAGACTTGTGGGGACGATCTAGGCCGAGGGGCTAGCTCATTATCCTTCACAATTGGAACGAAGTCTTTGCTACCCAGGGTAGCGGCTCGCACATGCAGAGCCTTTTGTCCATGTCCCTCGACCGCACCCATCTCATGCTCTTGGTATATGGCCTCATCGACGTCATCAACAGTAACAACCTGTGCCTCAGATTCACCTGGTCCATCATCGATAGCCTCGGGATCCACTGCAGCAAGGTGTCCTCTGAACGATTGGTCTTGTTGATAAGCAGCGGTAAGGTCAAGGGTGAAGTCTCCGTTCTGGTCCAGAAGTCGACGAGCCTTCACAGTTCCTTCTCCTGCGGATCGAACACAGGCTGTGGCAGCACCCACTAGACCCTTTCGTAGTCCGGGTCTGAGTAAGGTAGGGTCTTCGAAAGGTTCAGAGGACGTGCATAGAGTCTGTGCTGCGTCTGACAAGCTCTGGAGGTTCCCGTGCATCTCTTCCATGACATCTCGAACTTCCTCTGATCGGCATGAATCATGTATCCATATCGCCCGGATCACAGTGATGAGTCCAATGTAGGCATCAGAAGATCTCTTCATAGCATTCGTCAAATCCATAGATGTTCTTGACTGTAGATGCAAACCCAAGAACGCACCGATGTGTCCTAATAGGTGATCGTGTGCAGCAGAAAGTCTCTCACCTGCAAGGTTGGAGTTGCTACGTTCTTCTAGGTGCTGCCCAAGTCCAGAGCGATCGTCGGGCCTAAGTCCCAACAAGGGAGAGCCTTGACGATCCTGCACGTCTGAGCTTGTTTCAGTCAGTGAGCTGACCGGATCATCCGGTAATACTGATATAGACTGCGCATCGATGCCAACGGATTCAGACTGGGTTACAGATTCTAAGCTTCCGTGGGAATCTTCTGACTTTCTCGGCTGTAGATCAAAATCGAAGAGCCCGGCTTGTTCTGGTAGATCTGTGACAGGGCGCACACGATCTTCGTCGATAGTTCGTAGCTCCGCAGGTAGAATGGGCGAGAACGAATTTGTGGACGAGGAAGGAAAGCTATGCTCGACATTCGCGCCATCGTCAAAAGATGAATTGATGCGCAAACGCCTTGAACCAGCCCCTTGGATCCAGAGATCCAAGAATCGTACAGCGCGACATGTGACTCTGAATGCTTTGCTCATGTAATCGTCAATCGTAGACCATGACACCTCGCCAGGACTGTCTGTGGAGAATGTGTCTTGTATCTGTTTTCGGCATTTAATGAGAACTGCCAATTCGGCAAGCAGAGTTTTGCGGGTTCGACGAAGACCAATGTGTTCTTGGATCGCGGCATCGTACCTATGCAGACAATCGCAGTGCTCCTGTCTGATTATTAGCACAATTTTGAAAATATGTCATAGTGATCAGTCATACTAGCAAACGCCGCACGCCAGCTATGAGGCCCTGGACGTAGTCTTGCCTCTCATCGATCATGGCCATGCCACCACCTTGCGAACTGAGATAATCCCATAATTGGGTCAAACCATGCATAAGACTTCGAATGAAAGGATGATCGAAGATCTGGCAGAAGTTCGTGGGGATCCAACCTCTCGCTCCAGTCTGCAGGACGGTCCCATCTGCCCAACCATTGGCATGAGTGAGATGTACCAAGATTATATCACCCTCTTCCAGTGGGACCGTCACAGAGACACCGCCAGTAGAGCCAGAGAGCGTGGTTTGGGCAGGCTGATAGTCGTGGCAAGCGCGCATGTACTTTCGATTCAGGGGTGGCGTGGTCACCGGTCGGGCGTGAATCGTTGTTTCTCTGATGGATGACATTGGACCGGAGTGTAGACACCGAGGTGTGTCAAACAGAGTATAGTGGTTCAGAAGTGCAAGTGATCCAGAGGAGTTTTGATTACAATGATCCGATAATGCACTACTCCGCGATACCTTGGACGCTCTTCAGCGATTTCATGATCTGCACCCACACATGCAACGAGGATTGTCAATTAAGGCCCATGGCTTAGGGTCATCAAGGCTTCGTCGAGATTATTGATGGGGTTTGAGTTTTTGTATATTCCTTTTAGGTACTGGTCTTACGGCGTTAGAGAGTTTACACCACGCCAAGGCAGGCCTCGGTCGGGGAAGCGACGTTCCGTGGAATGCCAGGAGGGCAACAGGCTTCGGTCAAGCAAGTGATGTGAGCTGTCGTCAGGACCGGGAGGATGGGCCGCCGCAACCTTGTCTATGCAGGAAGCTACTGCTAATATATGGATATCCCTGTGCTGCAAGATGGGGGACCTCGTGTTGTGTGCAGCAGTGGAGAAACGGACGTAACAGGCCTCCGCCAAAGGATGCGCCGCAGCAGGAAACAGCAGAATTACCTCAGAGTAGTCGCGGAACCGACACACCATAACCATTATAAAGCAAGTGAAGATTCCGGTTCTCACCATCTGCAGCTTGGAGAAAGCCGTCACATTGTTTCATTGCGCGAGACTAGCCAGCTTGGGTAGGCTAGCTCGTGAGAGCCTTTGGTGGTGCACGCTTAAAATGGGAAGTGAAGAGTCAAGGGTTCCATAGCTGATTCGTGCACGAGGACTTGTGAACCTTGATGATCGGTGTGCAGGGATAGAGTGTTAGCGACTGGCAGAGGCCTGGGGGAACACACATCTATTCTGAATTAAAGTAGACTCGATGCATGTTAGCGAGCCAGTGCTCCAGCCTGGACGTAGATGGCGAAGAGGGAGCGACGTTGGGGATGACCGGTAAAATGCATGGTGATTTCGCAAACCTTAGCTTGCTCTAGTCTCCCAGCCAAGATCCCACGCCACGCCATCGGAATACTCTAAATGAACGGCTATACCAGTTCCTTACATGCGCGTGAACGTATCATGGTCACTGCGCGACGATCCTCCGGCTTCTCAATCTTAAGGTCCATTCATTGATGATTGTGGCTGTCCAAGGAGGGTCATAAACATCCGAGAAGGCGTGCCGTAGATTTACAAGGGCCTACGACGACTGTGGATACACGGATCAGCGCCCTCTTCCGGATCGAACTTTGACTCCCATTGACTTCGTAGCGAAGACAGCCCAAGGCACTTCGACTTGCTTAAGGTACCTATCAGGATGAGAGAAAGTTCTGCTGTACAGTGGACATACCCTACATGTCCA
Source organism: Neodothiora populina (assembly GCF_041146345.1). Taxonomy (NCBI): domain Eukaryota; kingdom Fungi; phylum Ascomycota; class Dothideomycetes; order Dothideales; family Dothioraceae; genus Neodothiora; species Neodothiora populina. Next base: position 120,051 of record NW_027191417.1, read on the forward strand.
CTGCACATCTCATGCAGTGCCGAACGGGACGTGCAGCGGCCACTACTGCCCTAGGGCTGGCAGAGTTCCCGGCTTGTTTGTTTCCATATCCCAAATGACAGTCAACAAAGAATCGGGAGATTACTTGTCGATATGGTAGGACCATAGAAGACTGGACCGTCACTGTCAAGTGTTAGGTCCCAGAGCCTTGGGACGTCGAAACTTTTTCATTTGCACAAAATTGCAGCAAGCACTTAATTAAATCAGTCAATATCGTGTTGCATATCCAGGGTCTCATACCATCCACCCAGATTGTGGAAGCCTACCTAGGTAAGGTAGGCTATTCGATGTGATAATGCAATGCGGCGATCGAATTTGGAAGGCCCTGAAGTCTAGTGTTGTACAACCGTGAAGTCTAGGTATAGCAGACAAATACATTCATACGACATTCCTGTATCTGTATAGCTGGCCATAAGATGTGCTGCAACACAAAGAGGCAGAAACAACACAGACGAGAATCAGATACTGTAGCGCGAATTTCGCTGCATAATACCAGAATAGTCAAGTCGCTGCGTCACCTTCGTCAGAGGCTTCTTTCGGGGAAGTGTTGGAAGTCAGGCACGGGCGTCGATGAAGGTGGCATTGCTGCGCGCAGTTGTCATTACGAGGTACAGGGTCAAATGTACTTGTATAGATCATATAGATCGTGGTGCAGCTCCTGAAGCTGAAGGTTTCACGTTTGGACACGCTGTTGGATCTTTGCCTGCAGCATTGAAGCATGACACGATTGGTGCAATCCCTAGATAGCTTAGTGTCATTCGACGTGTGATAATCAAGGTAGATATGGCGTGTCTTAAGACTAAGGCATGAGATACGATGACAAGGTCCATGCTCTGCGCTCCCTGTGTTCAGAATATCCGAATGGGGAAACCACGGCATCGCAGAAGGAAGGGACAAGAGCTGGGGTCGATGGAGGTCAGCAATTTTGCGTCACGGCATGAGACATGATCGCAAGTCCAGCCCCCCAACAAGCAAAGAAGCAAGTATTACCTTTCCCCACACATTTGCTTATCTGCAGGAACAGAGAGAAAATATTGACACATGCGATAGAAATCAATTGCGTGTGATCGCGTGTCTGTGTTACTTGCTTGAGATAGGTCGCGTGTCAGCCGCATCAATTGGCTGTATTCCTCCGACCTGAGCTATCGCACTTTCACTGCATTCTTACATACACCCCTACCATGCTTGACGCAATCCCGTTGACGGCGCACGAAGCGCTGTCCGGTGTTGCAGGTTCCATTTCGTTGGCCTGTTGGGTTTTCTTGTTGGTAGGTAGATATACCATGTGCAGAGATGGACCGCTGCTTCTCAATGTAGAGACTGATTGGACCAGGTTCCTCAACTGATCGAGAATTACCGACAAGGGTCTGCCTCAGGCATCTCCATTACTTTTCTGCTTGTGTGGATGGTAGGCGACATCACAAACTTAATTGGTGCGGCCTGGGCTGGCCTTGTGCCAACAGTGATTGCTCTGGCCATCTACTTTTGTTTTGCCGATGCCGTTCTTCTCTCACAATGCTTCTACTACAACACGATCAACGCGCGTCGTGAGCGCAAATTGTCAACTCAGACGCAGGTTCAGGGCGAGCAAGAGAATGGTGCTGCCACCGAGGAGGATCCTCTTATCGTTCGTCGCGCAAGCCATGAGGAGAATCTTGGTCTGCCTGGTAGCAGGAGACGCAGCAGCGCTGCAAGCAGAAGAAGCACCAGAGCCAGTGGGGAGAGACGAGACAGTCTCGCCAAGATACTCGAGGAGGAGCCTGGAAAGAATGCATACCTTAGGAACACGCTTAGTGTGCTCATGATCCTTCTTGCTGGTACTGCTGGCTGGGCTCTTGCTTGGAGGGCTGGCGCATGGAGACCATCTCCGGAAGGCTCATCTGGTGAGAGCAGCCCAACTCCTCTCGGCGCTGAGATCTTGGGCTATGCGAGTGCTGTCTGTTACTTGGGGTAAATCGTCTCTGAATTCACACTTTGGAGTCAAGCTGACTTTATCCCAGCGCCCGCATCCCTCAAATCATAAAAAACCACAAGGAGAAGTCTTGCGATGGCTTGTCCTTGCTTTTCTTTCTGCTCTCCTTGATGGGAAACCTTACCTACGGTGCAGGAGTGAGTATATCTTCTACCCGTTTGTTCGCCAGTCACTAACGAGATTAGATTATCTGTCACTCGGTCGAAAAGCAGTACATCATGACCAACCTTCCCTGGCTCATCGGGTCCTTGGGTACCATCGCCGAAGACGCTGTCATCTTCCTCCAATTTTCGATGTATGGCGAGCGTCAATGTGCCATCGAAGACTGAGTCTTCGCGCCAACACACGGCTACGGAATTATAGATCGACATGGGTTCTCGAATAAGGTTGACGACGCACCTTCAGCATTCGCTGTGTGCATGTGTATACATGAGTAAAGTCTGTTTCATGTTCTGATGTCTGTTCTCGGCGGTTGTTTATGTACAAAGCTGCCTTGGTACTATATTGATTATAGAAAATGAGAAGCACCATGATTTACTTGATGTCCACATTTCGTTATAAAGATCGAGTTCTCGAGGACATTGCTGAAGCGCATCAGCTCTTCTTTCCAATGTAACAATCTGAGAAAAGGATGACTAGAAGACGCCCAAGAATATGGCAAGTGCTGAGACTTGGAACGCAGAAGCAGGAGGGGAAAGTGGAAAGAAGGTGAAGACGATCAAGATTTTTGTGAAGTCTCTCCGAGGCCCTTTAAAAGGTAGGTAAGTAAGTCCAACCACGCACCTTCCTCGTTTGTCCTCGTAGTGAAGCACCACGTAGACATATTCTCTCCTTAGCTGATTACCTTAGGTAGGCATATCGAGAAGTGATGTTCTTCCTAATGCTGATTGCGTCGTGATCAAAACGGCACGATGGACCTGTGAGCTAGATTCTTCGTCCTGCGCCTCCTGCTTCCACGTTTGTCCTCCTGTAGTCGACTGCTTAAGAAACGAAGAGGCGACGGGGCACAAGCAATCTTCCAGCTATCTTTCAGCAACGGCAAAACAAATATCAAACAGGAGCGCCGAGATGCCGAGTGTCTATACAGGGGATGTGCACACACACAAATTCACATATTGCTTTCAGCTGAAGGCTTGCTCCATTTCCAATTTGTTTGCACAAGGACATGAAGACATCGTGATCTGATCGGCTCTCCAAACGTTCTATCATCCAAATCATCAGCAACATATATCAGGGAGCCATAAAGAAAGCGGAAAGTCAAGAATAGCAGAACACTTCTTCGACCTGCTCATTATCTATACCACTGGAAAGAAGGAGCAAAACGACACACACGTAAGTCCAAGCTCGAAGTCAGATATGATGTATCCCAACAGCTAAATAATAGACAGGTCCGAAGAAAGAATGTGCCAATCAAAGTTCATCTACTCCACGCTGTGCACACACACAAGCGCAATCCCTCAATACTGTGCCATAGCTCTCTCTCAATCTCCTCCCATCAGATCCAAATGGCCCAGAGATCCAGCTGCTGGATTTGATACCTCTTTGGCCAGGGACAACGGCAACGACAACAACAACAACAACAACAACAACAACAACGGCAGCGACGAGCAGCTGCCAGGCCTCGAAGAGAGACGGCTATGCAACGATTGGCACGCCCGCCAGGTCAACACCACAGACACCGCCAGCAAGGATGAAACGCGATTCTGCAGGGAGTGCATTGCGGATCTGCAGAGGGGGCTGAGAGATGTCATCAAGGAGAAGGAGCTGCAGGTCACCAAGGAGCGGGCGTGTATGTGGGAGAGGGGGACGTGGGAGAGGGAGGCGGCAAGTGTATAGGGGCTAGTAAGAAGATCAGTACTATGCAGTCGTTTGTATGATCAGCAGTCAACGGCCGGGCTAGCATCAAAGCCAGGCGAGCGTCGAAGAGTTTTGAAATCTCCTGTACCACACTCCACTGTTTATCTGCCTAGATGACTCAAAAGATGCAAATATGGTCCACAAATAGGTATGGAGATCTACCGAAGTCGACCAGCAGTCCAGGCTTGAATCGCAACTTCAAGATAGTAAAGCTTGCAGTAAGATAGCTGAGAAGTGACAGCGAAGCAGTACCGAAGCAGCAATAAGGCCGTGATAAGGCCTCGATATATCAACAAAAAAGCTACTGTGGAGCAACAATGAGGCAGAAGCGACTTGAGGATCAAACCGTAGTAAATCAGCAATGAAATAGCAGTAAAGCAAAAGTGAAGCGGAAGTGAAGTGGTAGTAAAGTAGCAATGAAGCTCAAATGAAGCGGTAGAAAGGACACAGTGAATCAGCAGCAATCGCCATATTCAAATTCTATTCCGTGCAAGGGTTTGTCGTGACTGGACCTACCGAGAAGTTATTTTGAACATCGAGCCTAGTCTGGATGGTATCTGTGATTTTTGCAGATATGGACGTGATACATCGAGGGTGACGGTTTGGGCTATCAGGTCTCGGAATGTGGCATGAAGAAAATTCGATGGTTTGGAGGAGAAGAAGAAGAAAGATGCATAACGCTTTGGAGCATTGGGATTTCCTATTATTGCTCGACAAAGATGTAACTCTGGATTTTGAAGGTTTTGCAATATGGCGTTTGGGAGTTCTGGAAATTCTGCAATATTGAATTGATAAGTGAGGTCTCCCTGCTGCAGCAACTGGCTGCATCTCGAGGACTCATACCAAGAGGGAAGGGTTCTGCTTTAACATGAAGTCTTGATCCTTATGAGGGGGAGGGCAGGTGTCATTGGCTATCAGATTTGAATAGTCTGTTCGAGCTAGGACCTTGATTCGACGGCTCGAGGGACCAGGAATTAGTCCGGGGAAGGCGATAAGTTCATCTACGGCTCCCGACGACTCATTGGTCATCAGGTATATGTTTGTATAATAATGGCAATCATACCCAGACAACTTAGTTTCTCTCTGTCTGGAAGTATCAATTAGATATACCACGATATATGGAATGAATGGCTACAGTACAGTACATGTCTTTCTAAAGGTGATGTTGAATTCTTGAAAGTGATATTATATTCCAGAACCTGGGGCTTCCTTCCGCACTTAGTAGAAACAACTTGCGAATAGGTTAAACACGTATCATGGTGACTGAAGGAACCTTCATACTTCATGCATATGAATCAAAAGCGAACAAAGGTGGCAAAGAAGTGTTGACTAATTTATCAAGCTCTATATACAGTCCACTCATCATATGCCTTCATACAGTTGTAGCTGTTTCTGTCTATACATTCATTGTTCGGTAGCTTGGGTCTTTATCTTGGCACAACTACTTAAAGTGGAGGAGTATCTGCGTAAAGAACAGCAGCAAAAGCTGCCGGATATCTAGTTCCAGCAATCTCGGCCTTGTTGCATGCATCTCTTATCTCTTGCTCCTCCTCGGTGGAGAGATAGACCTTTGTGGCGCCTAAGTTCTCCTCGAGACGCTTGGGGTTGGTCGTACCCGGGATGGGGAAGAAGTCATCGCCCTATTGTATTTGAATCAGTATGGTGAACAGGGAGAAGGCAGAGAACAAACAAAACATACCTGAGCCATGATCCATGCTAGTGTGAGCTGGGCTGTAGTGATGTTCTTCCTGTCGGCAATGGCGGTAAGAGCTTGGACCAACTCCAAGTTCTTGTTGAAGTTCTCCGGCTGGAATCGAGGAGCCATCTTCCTGAAGTCGCCCTCCTCGAAATCGTCGGGGCTCTTGATGGCACCAGAGAACATACCGCGTCCGATTGGTGAGTAGCAGACAATTGCAACTCCGAGCTCACGAGCAACACTCAGCACGTTAATTTCATCACTCTCGATTTCGAGAGCAAAGGGAGAGTACTCGATTTGCACAGCCTGGACGTGGTGGATCTTGCATGCTCTGCGCAGAGTATCGGCAGAGACCTCGGAGAGACCGATATACTTGATCTTGCCCTCCTCAACGAGCTCCTTTAGTGCCTCCATGGTCTTCTCGATCGGCGTCTCCTTGTCGACACGGTGAACATAGTAGAGATCGATGTGGTCTACTCCAAGGCGAGCCAATGACTTGGCACAAGCCTTCTTAGCATATGCCGGGCTCGAATCGATCCATCGCCTGCCGGTCTCATCAATGCAGTTGGCAAACTTGCTGGCGAGGAAGATCTTCTCCCTCTTGCCAGGGTTCTGCTTGAACCACTCTCCTAGCAGGTCCTCGGAGTCGCCATACATATCAGCCGTGTCCCAGAAGTACTCTCCGGCCTCGTAAAGCTGGTCTAGGATGGCAAATCGCTCGGCATCGGGCTTGGGCTTGCCGTAAAATGCAGACAATCCCATGGTACCAAATCCCAACTGTGGCACACTGGGACCTTTGTGGCCGAGCTGCTTGTGAGGGATCTTGTTGATGCCAACGGCATTGGACACGGCGTTGATAACACTAGCCATTGTGAAGTTTTTTTGTGACGTAGAGACCGAAACTTTCGAAGAGATGTTTTTAAATTTATGGTAGCAGAAGAAAAGGAAATGCTAGATAATCTTTGAACAAACGGTATAAAATTGGCCAACTGTGATCTGCGTGTTATATACCTGCCGCACACAATGCCGTGGTTTGGCTCTTGGTATGAGCCGTCGACTTTACCCCGCCGGACATTATGCACGTCATGGGCCATAGCTCCGACTCTTGCAGCTTACCTCCGTGGGGTGCGTAAACCTACCTTATTTCCAGAACATACATACTCCTCGGAGTGCCGCTATTATTGTACACTATAGCATCTCATCTTACCTCAATCCTGTGAAAGCGGGTCTTTCTCTCATCTCAGCAGGAAAAGTTGTGGATTGTTGGACCGGTTAACACGATACTTTCACGACCTATGACGATTTATCAAGGACGAATTTGCGGTGAGGATCTGCCTAGAACAGTGGAGGATTTCACATATATTGGGAAAACAAACATGAAGGGGATTGAACGAAAGTTTGATCTGAGCAACGAATTCGTCGTTTGATTTGTAAGACTTGACATTTTCTCGGTCTTCTGCTCCTTTCTCTGGAAACCATGGAGGATGAATGATGCACCGTACGAGACATACCTCATAATTCGTTCAAAAGTAAAAACATATTGAACGAATTATGAGGTAAGGTACCTTAGGTATGTGTGTACGAATTATCCCAGAGCGGCGTCCCTCACTCTATCGCCCCGATTAAATACTGTCCATTCATCGCAAATTCAACGACCAACAAGTGGGTATCAGCAATTGTACGAAGAAAGCAATGCGCACGTCATCAATAGTCGTTAATAAAAATACTCATGGTCGACCACATTCGACTACTCGCCGACCTGGTGCTCGTAGATTAGGTCTACCTGCTTGACAGGATGCAGAAGCATCGCCGGCAAGCACATGCGGCCCTCCCCTGCCAGCTCTGCTTCTTCGCCGCCGTCGTTGTCGACTTTGTAGCCCAGCCAGCGTTTCCACAGGTTGGCCGGGAAGCCTGCATGGTAGTACCACGTCGTGCCGAGAAAATTATGTTGGCGCTCGTCGCTGAAGATGCTCGTCCTGGCACCGCCTGCGGCACCATTGCGTCCATTGTTGAAGATGGCAGCAAGATAGGAGGTGGGCCATCTACGATCAATATAGACAGGGTGAGGGGCATAAACTGCTTTGAAGCCATGGTGGAGAGCGCAGCTACCGGGCCACATCTCGGAAAACATTGTGTGCCGTTTCAAGGCAGTCTCGCGGTGCATTGTCTCGAGCAAGCGACGACTGAGACGGGATGCCGTGATGATGGCTGTACGACGTGGGGGAAAGCTCTCTGAAGTGTTATAGCCAGTGACATCTTCCGCCAAAATCCAATTGGTACCGTCGGGATCAAACAGCGGGTTGAAAGTGATGAAGTCGGCTTCTTCACCTACGCCCCACTGGTAGTCATCTTTGGCATATTCTGTGTCTGGGATCACGTCCATATCTGTCTCCAGTTCATTGCCAGGGCCTGTCGGAGGATGAGGGCCCCAGACGGGTGCTTCGGGCCGTTCAGCAGTGTCTGCAACAGTTTTGGGATCCGAGCCCGCCGCAATCTTGTTGTACATGCTCGATTTGTGTGCGGTGCCGTGTTCGGTCTGCACTCTCACCAGATGCTTGAAGTCGTCCCAGCTACCGTGCTCCGAGGGAATGTAGAAGCGACTGTTGCGCTCCCAGAGACCTTTGCGAGGCTGTTGCTTAGCCCACTTGCTGACTTTGTCGAACAAATGGTAGAAATGACCTGTGTAGCGAACATCCATCTCCCAGTGCCAGAAAAAGTCGTACTCGGGATGCATGTGGGCAAAGTATTGGACGGGCATGTATGTGGAACGGTAAGCACCATGAACCGGGAGATCGCGGTAGAATGATTCCTCGACTCCACCATAGATCAGGCCCATTTGTCTTTCGGACCAGAGAGTGCCCATGCCGCGGAATTCGTCGGGGAGAGCGTCGTTCAGCACACGCTGGTACGTCTCGTCGTCGCTCCAGATCTGCATGTTATCGTCCTTGACATGAATGAGAAAGTGGATGGTGTACTCTCCACCCGACTGAATGGACAACTCGTTGACCAAGGCACGGAGGTAGAAAAGGTCTTCATAGTCGTAGTCGTAGTCCCACCAGGTACGGATGAGGACCGCGGTGCGGGGGAGAAGCTTCTTACCCGATTTGCTCTTCTCGGGATCGCTCTTTTCTCCTGATGTAGACTCGGGACCTTCTTTGTCCAAGCCACCGCTGGCCATGGTCTGGAAGAAGTGATTACGCGCCTTCGGTCTCGACTTGAATCGGAAGCGATTGGCCTCGTTGCATCGATCTTGAGCGTCTCCCCACCTCACCGCCCTGTAGTCAACCTCTAGGCCATCGCCCCATACCTCCTCGGCTCCCTCTCTGTCGCCAGCCATGCCGGCTCCGCTACCGCCCCATTTCCTGCTGTAGCCATAGCCGTAGGGACCGAGACGACCATATCGCTCGAAGCAGACATCATTGTCCAGACCGAAGAGTTCATACGAGCCCATGACGGGATCGGGAAAGCCCTCGGTCACGCCATGATATACATGCAGCCGTGGGGCACTGATCTTTCCCTCCTTGTCCAGAGTGCACTTCACCATGGGATCATGCTCCTTCTTGTACTCTTCCGATGTGTAGTTGGGGTATGGGTTGTATGCATCGGCGGCAGGTGCTCTTTTGTCGACTTCGGCAGGGGCCTTCGCTGGGTCGGGAGAGAGTGAGTTGTTGTCAGGATCAGGATATTCGGGCTTATTGTTGCTGCGTGGGATCAATGTGCGTAGACCGCCATGGTAGCGTTTCAGGAAGGGAAACTCCTCCCAGGCTGGTGGCTTCGAAGGAGGTCTGGCAATGTTCCCTGCCGCCAACGCAGCTCTTTCGGTCCAGCTGGCGTGAGACAAGACGAAGATGAAGGCAATGATGGATGTGGCAATCACGAGGGTGAAGTAGCGGGTGAAACGGCGTCGAGGAAGAGCATACGAAAGGGCGACGCCACCCTTTCTCGTCGAAGCAGACCTCGCTCGCTGGAGCAGCATCGGCTTGTGAGAATCCATCGAATCGTATGCTCGTCGTATTGACGGATTGTAACCACCGTCGTCCGAGCCGTCATACGGGGAGTCTTGAAAGTCGTCGTGTGAGTCGTGTGAGCTGTTGTTGTGTGAGGAATAGGAAGGAGCCTGGTGCTCCTGCTCATCTGACACGCGTTCCTTCCTCTTTTGCTGCGGCTTTTCTGCCGTGTCCACGTAAACACCGTCCAATGATGTATATCCTTTGACATTTTTGTAACCTCTCGGGGCCATGTTTGGGGTACTTTTGCGTGCCGTCTATCCGCCTAAACCCTGTCGTAGTTCTCGCGCTTCACTGCTTTCTAACCGTCAGAGAGAAAAAGCCAAATCTCCAGTATGCCGAAGTCGGCCACGTGATCGTTATTGGACTGGACACCGCGAATGTCGACAATATCTTCTGCTCAGCGGAGATCTCTCCAAGTCGCCAGGTATGGAATCGAGACTGTATGTCGTATCCGATGTGGTCGTGTGCCTATAGTATATCGGACTGTATACAGTCAATATACGGAAATAAGGCTTATCGCCTGCCTGCCACGTGCTTGTCAGGACGAGGCCGTTGCTTTACGACCAACTTTACGAGGTGGAATGGCAAGAGGCGCATACCTTATGTAGATTATGACGATTGGTCTCCGCCAATTCTGTACCTGTCGTGAGACGTCTTGAATGAAGAAATTGCAAAGATACAACTCGACCAACTCGGTAGGAAAAGAAGGCAGGAATCAACATGTTCCAGCCAAGGACAATCGTCGTCGTAATATGCCTCCTCATCAGCCAGATATCCCGACTTGGCGGGCACTACAGATCCGTCTTGGCAAAATACGCCCGTTGACACAGTGACGGGCGAACATGCCCGAGCTGCCGACTTTCAAGGGACCAACCATACTTGTAGCACGTTAAGGTATCCTATCTCGTCCACAAAGACCTCCTACAGCACGGCAATGAGTACCCGTAGACAGAGGAGCAAGCGATGCATATATCTTGACAGATCCCTGTTACGCCCTTCTCATCCTTATTATTGGGCTAGCTTGTACACAAGTTTTCCTTGAACTTCTTTCTACACGTGCTGTGATTTATGCCCTTCTGTCCAATCACCGTCCACCATTCTGCACGCCTCTCGGCCAGTCGTATATCAGGAGGCTTTCTTCGTTCCGAATGCAATATATAAGTATATCATGCATCATGTGGTGCAGTACCTCGTCCTGTCCGCCGCATTTTTTTCTGTTTTCCTCATTTCATTCATAAGCTTGCGAGCCGGCCTTCTTGTAGCCATGCGGTATAATCATGCCCTGCCCATCGTGTCTGCAGTCGTATCATCTGCGCAAACTCCTGATCGATACGCGGACTCTACCACTGTAGATCTGTCCTGGCACAGGCCTGCAGCATCAGAAATAAATGATCTGGAATCGGCTATTAATGGGACAGGAACCTATGGCTTCATCTTCAACTCTTCGTCTTTGCCAGATAGGGTTCCATACGGTACTGCTTACCATTGTGCACCGACTGGCGTGTGATCTTATACTCACAGTTCATAGGCACGTACAACTGGTGCAACATGCCTCATGCTAGATCACAAGAGTATCCTATAGTGAATTCGTCCTTTGAGCTGCAGTATGTAGAGGTTATACATCGCCACCATAAGCGAACGCCTTATGCCTCCAACACTTTCCCACGAGAAAACTATCCCTGGTTCTGTGACGATGAGGGGCTTTTCTACTATGGAGCTCCTCTCCCGTCTGGCAGCGCCAATCGCTCAGCTGCAGGATATTGGTCAGTCTATACGTCTGACTCTAATCCCCTCGCACCTGCAGGCTTTAATGGTACTTGCCAGTTCCCGCAGATAACTCGCGGTGGCCTGGATGACAGTCATCAGCATGGCAAGGATCTCTTTGACGTCTATGGCGATCTACTTGGCTTCATACCAAGTAAATATGACCCGGAGCTTGTCTCTTTTCGCGTCACCAACAATGTCATCACTTCCAAGGTAGCTGGGATGGTCATCGCTGGCATGTATCCCGACAATGCAGGGGCTGATGTTAAATTATCCATCCAGCCCGATTCGGTTGATTCACTCGAGCCGGCATACATATGCACGACAGCCAAGTCTCTATTCTCTTTTTTCGCCAGTGGCAGCACGAATGGCACATGGGCCCATCATCTTCAAGCTTCGGCGTCACTTTACTCTGCTCTCGACAGAGTTTCGGGAGTCAGTCCGGGTACCTCAGCATGGCACGTAAGCTGGGATCATTACTTCGATAACCTCTCAGCTCGTCTGTGTCACTCGAAACCTCTCCCTTGCAATACAGAAGACGGCCATCAGTGCGTCGGCATGGCTCAGGCCGAGGAAGTCTTCCGACTCGGTGAATGGGAGTACAGCTATACCTACCGTGACAACCCCAATTCTCTTCGCGCCAGCGTCGCCAGCTATGGTATCTACATCGCTGAGCTGGCCCAGAACATTCGGCATGCCATTGACCCTACTCAACCCAGCAGTGTCTCGGCGAACGACACTGTCAAATACAGACATAACGTCGCCCATGATGGCAGTATCTCGCGCTTGCTCAGTATCCTACAAGTCGACAAGATGTTCTGGCCCGGAATGGGCTCTGAAGTCATCTTCGAGCTTTACAAGCAGAAGACCACCAGCGAGTACTTTGTGCGCGTGCTCTGGGGTGGTCAGATCCTCAAAAGTAGTCATCCCGCATTTGGCGAGATGAACATGGTTCCTCCACAAACCTTGCTAGCGTATTTTGATGGACTTGTCGGTGTTGGGGCAGACAAGATACCGGGCTTGTGTGGTGAATGAACAAGACCGATTCAGGTCCACGTAACCATTAGTCAGATACACCAGAAAAAGAGGTGCATTATCCGAGATACTTCACACGTGCATTCTCCAGATATGAATGATCCCTTTGTGTCTTCATCCGACCCACGTCAGTCGGAGAAAAAAGTGGACTGCTTTCCCCGATAAACCCACTTTTTCCTTTCTCCGTCTTTGCAGACTACTGCACGCGCCAAACAAATTGATTGTTCTTTTGGAGGTAACGCCGAAAGTAAGCATAGGCACAGCAGGGCCTCGGTGTCTGTCCCTGGAAGAACGCGATGTATCGGGAAAATGTCAACAAGTGCATGTGCTGGCTTATATTGCATGGTCGATCTCAGTGTAGATATGTCACACGTGGTACAGTACACGAATCAGTCTCAGACATTGACCACACCTAAATCTCCAGCACTATCTTTGTGATGTGATGTATCCTCCCGTCGTCGTGAACATAATGCAATACTACACAAGAGGGTCATCTACACATCTGCTGCGGTATTATTGCATGACGTGAAAGGAACAATAAGATCTTATTACCCTGCTTTAACGAACATTCCTTTGTATCCATATATACCCATGATATCCGCAATAACCGCGATTTTGAGTACCATACCCTGAGACTACCAGCAATCGCAGATGCTACAGCACTACTGAACAGGAATAGATGAGTCGGTTTACACGGCAAGCTCCTGCATCTCCTTTCATAGGCCTCGCACTCATTGGCTGACTCTTCGGTCTTAAACACATGAGGTTACATTGTTCGAGTCAATTAAGGAGGGGCTTTATGTAGAAGGACAATGGTCGCTCAATAAGGTGCATGGACACACATGTACACTATCATAAGAGGCAGCCTTCTGTAATTCTAGGGCGATGTGTAAGAGAAGAGCACAGGTAGCGAAAGGCGAGTCAATAGATATATCACGCTTAGTAGTATTGCAACGAGGGGGCTTAATAAAGGAATAGTCATGTCAGGTTTCGGAGTCAGGAATAAAGATCAGTACGTAGATATAGGTCCAAGTTATATGACGAGACGTAGACAGGGGAGGAAAGACAGTACTAGGTCGAGGACAGGGAAGTACGGCGTTGAAGCCACGAGTCAGGAGTATAGGTCACGTGATCTATACTAACTCAGGTGTCTCGGTGGTTAACGACCAAACCGTGACAAGTCACAAGGATGAATAATGTCATGGAATGTTGACCTTCTAGGTCCTCACTTAATACACACTACCTAAGGCAACAAGTCGCGCTACAGAACCTAAGAACATATTTGTCTATGTACATTACTATTTGACTTAAGCGATTAGGCAACGAGAAAGGGCGGAGCTACAGCTTAAGTGAACCTTAAGCGACCATGACCTTGTACCGTGCCTCAATTGATGGAACAAACACTAGCACCTAAGCCGCAGGTATTCACTACTACAATAAGTATTACAAATACCACGTAGCAAAGACTCTAGAGTTGTCCCATTAGGCGCACTGTATCATCCGATCTCGCGTGAGATATGTTATCATTAAGACATCCACAGTCCTTACGATTCGAATCACGACGATCATGTGCGAACCTAGTCTGCGTGTCACGGTTTGGTCGTTAACCACCGAGACACCTGAGTTAGTATAGATCACGTGACCTATACTCCTGACTCGTGGCTTCAACGCCGTACTTCCCTGTCCTCGACCTAGTACTGTCTTTCCTCCCCTGTCTACGTCTCGTCATATAACTTGGACCTATAGTTACGTACTGATCTTTATTCCTGACTCTGAACCCTGACAATACTCTTAACTTGTGGCTTTAACGCCGTACTTCCTTGTCCTCGACTTAGTACTGTCTTTCCTCCTCTGTCTATGTCTCGTCATATAGCTTAGACCCATATCTACGTACTGATCTTTATTCCTGACTCTGAACCCTGACACTGCGTCTCGTGAGAATGCTTTGCTCTGCTCATGACTATATATCCATGTGGTCTTCGCATCGTAAGCAAAGCGCTGCGTCCAATCATGGCACGGGGAGAAATACTAAGCCAGGACTGAAGAGAAAAGGTGACGTACAGTACAGTACAGTACAGCCAGTCTTCAGAGCAGCGTAAGCGAGAGCCACGACCGTGGGAATAGCATAATTAGTCCATGTCCGAGTCAGGTATTCCCGGGTTCCTACACGGTTGAGCCTGGGGTACGTACACAAACGACCAAGAATGAACTTTCTCATAAAGTATTCTTCGCCTGTTCCAGTCCCCTTTCATCTCCGCGTCGCTTAGAACGGCGCGGGTTTGCGACGCAAATATACACGAGCTTCCATAGGAGTGACGGACAGCACGACATCCAATCACTCTGATCACCGAAGTCCTCAATCCCGCGATTCCGATGGATGGTTCCCGTTGCCCGATGCCCGATTGCACTTGCCCGATTGTACCAAGCCCGATCCCGATTGCACCTCAACCCCGGTGCCCGATGTCCGATCCCCAGGCAGTCCCAAGTCAGTCCCAAGTCAGTCCCAAGTCAGTCTTCCGTCATACAAGTACAGTACAATACAATACAAAATACCTTACAGATAGCAGAGAAAAAAGAAGGTTTGATAGCCGGCCCGCAACCCAACGGCTCTTCGGGGCTTTCGCGGCGAGGCGCTGGTTCCCGTGCCGTCTTGTCTGTGTCTTTCGGCAAAATCTTGGATGGTTGCTTGCTTTGACCTTTACTTGGAGGCAGTAGTAGCATCTGCTGGCAAGGGAATTAGTCTACTGCAATATCACATTCGAAGACTTCAGATTGTTTGGATGAAAGATGGAGGAATTTCAAGGAAGTAGTAATCGTTTCTTCTTGTATGAATCTCGTCTAAAGAGCAGCTCTCTATATCTGCTCGTGGTATCTCTTACAATCCAAACCCTCATCAATCTATAAAGATATCTAATGTATAATGTATACACATGCATCGCGTCATCATCAACAAATGCATTCTGTACTCCTGAGGATGCAAATCAAACAACGGAAGAAGAAAAAAAGGGTTCATAAAAATATGCTCATAGCTCTCTTTTTGTGTTCGTTGAAACGCTGTTCCCGCGGAAACAGATCACACGGGCAAGTTGTCCGCCTTGCTGACACGTCGTCCACCATTCGCCTTGCGGTCCGCGGCAAGAGTCTGCGCAAACTTACTCCTCTCGCGGATGACATCGCCCTTCCAGTAGAAGATGTAGATGGGGATGACGATTAGGCAGGAAAGGCATGCTAGGATGGTACTGGCGTATTCGGTGGGATACTTGTCGCCGATGTTCTCGTACAGCGGTGTTGCGTACATGGCGGCGATACCGGCGAGGAAGTCGCGCGCGAATGCGTTGCCTCCTGTCGCAGAGGCGGAGTAGACGCCGTATGCCGCAATCATGTAGTCGACCGAAGAAAAGTAAATGGCGTAGTTTGCGATACCGATCAGGCATGAGAAGATCATGGGTGCGATCCAGTGCACTCGAGGCGGACCCAGCGATGTCCATGCGAATCCGAAGAGACCAATGGGCTCGAGAGGTGCGAGCCACAAGAGCCACTTGAGACGTCGCTCGGGTACTAGTGCGTCGTTACCATGCTTCTTCCGGATAGCTGTGTCGCGCATGAACCACGGCCAGTAGCTGAAGTAGGTGATGAAGTATGCCAAGTTGATGGGAATGAAAGCCCACGCCAAGGCAAGAATACCAAAGTCCCACTGCTTGTAGACAGCAGGGAAACTCTCGAGGAAAGTGAAGATGATTGCGTCGGAGAATCCAGAGAGGAGGGAAAGACACAGGACGATGGGTTCACGGAGGAACATCTCAAAAGGTCGCAGCCAGATCTTGCCGGCTTCCTTGAGCGAGATGCGAGGCGTCTTGAGCTCGTTGGGTCCATAGATGTTGGGGTCTTCTCCAGTCTTGCGACGACGTTTGGCTTCTCTGTCCATGATGATGGTGGAGCGAGACTCGGGCATGAAGAAATGGATGGCTTGAGCGAAGCCACCGAAGATTAGCTGGATCCAGAAATTCCATCTCCATGACAAGACTGTGAATTGCGTTAGTATTAGGTCGATGATGTCTTTGGGTTTTGTAATACATACATCGCTGAATAGGTCCACCAATCACACCACCGATACTAGTACCGATGCAAGAGGAAAGCACGATGAAGGCAAGAGGCCACTGTTGTGTCTCGGGCTCATAAAGATCGGCAATCAAGCCGAGTGTGACACTACCGCCAGCGGTAGAGAGACCACCCTAAATCTGTTAGCTTTTGCGCATCGAAACAATTCTGCATAATGCTTACCAGCGCGCGTGCGACGACGATGCTACCCCAGTTCGGGGCTAGAGCAGCAGGCAGCTGCCAGATGTTGATCAAGAACATGGAAAGCTGGAGGATAGGCCAGCGTCCAAACTCCTCACTCCACGGTGCCCACAACTCGCATCCGAAGGAGTACATCAAGAGATAGACCATCTGACCCACTCTTGCCTCCTGCTCACTGATCTTCCAGTACGTTGCCAACGGCGTCACAGCATTGGGGAAGACTGATGCTCTGTCAGTTTGACATTCCATAGTGCAGGCTACGGGAAAACATACCCGACGTGTTGTAGTTCATGGAGATCTGGATGGTGGCAATCGATGAAAGGTACATCCACTTCTTCCAGGTAGGCCATGAGTATGCGAGGATATCGTAACAATCATCCTCAGTCAGCTCTCGCTTGCCATCGGGGTGGATGTTCTCCATCTTCTCTCCACCTTCCGCCAATGTAGGGCTGGCGCTGCGAGGAGTTTCATACTCCTTCTCGGACGGCGTTCTGCTCGAATCGCGATCCTTCGTGGCGGGCTCTTCTAGTCTTCGGTCCTTTCTTGTGTCCGCCATCTTGAATTTGTTTTGCAGAAGGAGCTTGCGTGACTGCCAACGAAGGGGGGAGACATGGTGTTAATATTGATGTCCAGCAACATGGGTACCCACATAAATGACGTTGTTCCATTGCAGAGATGTCGTTGCAGACGAGGGGAGCTCCACATGTTCTTGATGAAGATCCTAAGCAGAAAAATCGGGGTGAATGGGTTGTTGGTTGGTGTGGTGGTGTTCCACATGCACACCGACGTGAGTGATGTCATTTGCGCTAAAATGAAAGATTTACCTACAGGGTGTCTTTATGGTTGAGGAAGACTTATCAGCGCTAAAGCAGGGCTCAAATCATCGTTTAACCGTATCTGCCTCCTTTCCGAGTAGTTTCCTTATAGGAATGGAGTCCGCCTATGCCATAGTGGGTCATGTATGCGATTGTAGTCCCCGGTTCACTTGTCAGATGCCGGTTGTGGCTTCGGATAGTCCGTAGTCCCCTTACTCGGCGCATACCTTGTTTCCTCGGTGGTCTCAAACCGGCGCGGTTGACCTACCTCGAGTGATGAGATTTCTTTGCAATACGTGATTGTTTCCGTCAAAGAGGCCAACTACCGATGCATAGCAAGCACTACGGCATGGTGCGGCTGCACTACCAAAGTACTTGTTATCTAGTCTTTGATAATCCGATTCAGACCTACGCCAAGATCGCCGTTGTGCCGTCAGAGTCGTGCGCATGCAGTTGTAGTTAGGATCCTACTGTGTGCTACTGTGCTACATGGAGGTAGTGATCGTTGTATGGGCGGGAGGAAGATTAAACCCACTTATTTTCAGTGGGCTCTCCTCCATCATTACGTCCCGCACTTTTCTTCTGTCCCAGTTTTTTCCTTCTCAAATGCGAGAAGAAGCGGAGGTCATCCGCATTTTCCTCGCAGACATCTTGCGGAGTTGATCTTAAGCGGGTAATGGAGAAAAAGGACCCTTGGGGGAGCAGGTGAATATGTCATTGGGGATCGATATGATCAGAATGTTTTCCGACAAACACCAAATTCGCGAAGTTCCACCGGACGCGTCGGGCGGAGAATTACGTCAACGCTCCGCTTTTGCCTTGTGGTTTCGGGAGGTGAATGATTAAACAAGTCGTACCCATTCCGGACATCGGCCGGTGGTTGTTTCTGACGACGTGTACGCACGTAGGGGCGTACAGGTATATGATGCTGCATCGGTGCTGCTCCTTTTTCGATTGTCGTATCAGCCTGAGACATTTAATTTGGGATGAGATCCGGTCTGGCTGACATCAAGAGCCGCGTTGAGCATTTAAGATTGACTTTTTCTTCTGCAGTGAACCAGTCGGCTTTACTGTGATTCCGCAAAATCGAGTTTGGAGTTCGGGTTTCTGGCTCAATGGATCTCACATGGCAGAGCCTCGAAGACCCCGATGTAGCTGACCGCAGGCTCGAGAGTAAGGTAAATTGTGTATAGCGATCGTGAGTGTCGCACATGCAGGACTTGTCTTATTAAATGTATGATGTAGTAGTGAGTCTACCTAAATGGGCAATGCAGATCACGGGTCCCACCCATCGGAGAAACTAAATCCATACCTTCTGTTCAGGGTAATGCCAGGGACAATCAAATAGTTCACGAGGGGTCGGTCAACAGACGTGGTTGCAAAGTTCAAGGCTCGCGATTCTGTGCTCAGACGGTGTGTATCTCGTACGGGTAACTTGGTCACATACATATATATAGTACGTGGTAAGGAAGTAATAAGCATTTCCTGGCACTGTGGTTGGTAAAGCAGCCATGAATGTCGTCGAGCACGCGATACAGGTGCACATATTACTACTCAATACCAATACATTCATTCACTTCTCAAGTAATGAATCAGTTTCGTTAGAAACATCGTCAATACAACCTTGGTTCCGTGAAATTGTTCTCTGCACACATAATCACATCACAGTCAGAGGAAGGAAATGAGAAGTACCTACGATGCAGCGGCATCAAGACAGGGTCGCCCGTCTAATTGATTGGGCATGGACCCTGCCGCGCATCACTGTCAAACACATACATACATCCGATCCATAATACTCTCATGATCTATGAATAGGACAATAAAACAGTATCTATGAAGAATCACTCGAGTTAGTCACTAGTCATTTCGTGAGAAATACAATGATGTTGTAGACCTCACGCGGCACAAAATGTGCATAACCAGGATAAGTCAACAATCATCAGGAAGGATACGAAACAAGATGATGGTACATTATTTGCGCGGTTTTGTTTTTCTCTAAGGACAAAGGAAAGAAGAGTGATAAGACCCGAAAAATCAGGTTCACCGTAGCAGTGGATACATCCCAGTCCATTCGCAAGTATGCGACAGAATCCTTCTCTCCCTCTTCTACGGTTCCACCCACTCCTCGACAATATCACACCGTTGACAAAGGGAAGGAACAAGCAAAATATATATATATATATATATGTATATATACGTAAGCCAATTGTGGATACGGTCAGATCTGAAAATGGAAAACGAAACAAAAAGCATAAATGGGTTTCTTGTTTTTTTCTCTTTATATCTTCTCCTTCTTCCGTTTCAATCCCCACTCTTTTTTTCCCTGAGCGAGAATAACGGAAAAACAAGAGAAAGCAAACCCCTGCGACACACTTCATTTTTTGATCCGACAAGACGACGACAAGGATGACTTTGACCCAGCTGGGAAAACGCCCAGTAGACGCGACGATGTTGATAGTTCGACAATTCAAAGAAAAAGAAACAAAACAGGGAAGGGTAAATTATTATATAAACAGGGTGAGTTTTCGTCAAAGGCAAAGGAAAAAACAGAACAAGGAAAAGGGGGGGGGGGTGGTATTTCAGTTGTTGTGCAGGTGTAGACAAGAGCGGAGAGCTTCGACAGACCTCGAGCGGATGACTTAAGCCCCGAGTCGATATTTCGAATTCGGAACACGGTTTCAAGAAAAGTCCGGACAAGATTGAAGCTCGGTATGGAGGCGAAAAAGACGAGTACAAGGAAAAACAAGGTATTTGGGGACGAGGCCGAGAAGCAACAGCAGAACAGAACGGGATGACAGAGAGACTCGAGAAATGCACAAAAAGAGCAAATGCAAGCAATTTCCAGATTGTCGTAAGTCGTGTGCAGGTGTGAAAACTTGTGGATGCGCGCTGGTTTTCCGCTATTCTTTTCCTCTCCCTGTATCTGTTGTGGTGTGGTGTGCCGTCATGGAAATGACACGGTAAGAGGACTCGCGGACAAAGATGGTCTTTGAAAGTCGCCAGCCGTTGAGAAGCGAAATATGCAGGTAATGTAGAAGAGAGACCGTCTTTTACATGGCAGTAGTAGCAGCGGGCGCCGCACAAGCAGTAGCGAACCACAGCAGCAGCAGCAGTCGCCGCCGGCAACCCAGAGACAATGGAGGAAGGTGCGACGGTGATACAGGGCAGAGCACAGCAAAGAACAGCGCGGCAAAACGCAGCAGGTCAGGTCACCAGAGTGCATTTGCATACCCGTCGCCTGCGGCTCATCATCCGACAGAAGAGAAGAAAACCAAAACCGCCGAAGAAAGCAAATTTGTTCTTTTTGTTTCGTAAGACGACAGACGACAAGACAACAGACAGGAGGACAGATGCATTCCGAGCACATCTAGCCGCAGCAAAGCACCTTGAGGATCTTTTGCATACCGCTTGGCTTTTGCTCCGGCTGGCTCTGGGCCTGTTGCTGTTGTTGGGGCAGCGATCTTGGTGCTTGTTGGGTGGCGGTGCTCTGTCTCGTGGGCTGTTGCTGGGGTGTGGGAGCGGCACTGACACGGCTGGGCAGGTTGCCCGAGCTATTGGCAAACTGCGCCGCAGTGCTGCCTTCTGGCGGGGCGAGATCGCCGCCGTTGCTCCTCCTCTTTGCGTATTCTGGGCCAAATTGGTCTCTGCGCGCGCTCTGGTGTCTTTGACCAGCACCAGGCTGGCCAGGACGGGTAGCGCCAGGCTTGGGGAGTTCGGCCTCGAGACGACCGGGAGGAATGGGCGTCTTGGAGATGCGGTTGCCGTGGATGTCACGGGCGGACGTGTTGGGACCCTGGTTGTGGTGGAGATGTGCCTGGGAGGGATGGGCCTTCATTGCTTCCCAGCCCTTGCCGCCGTTGAGCTTCATCCAGTCGTACTCGCCGTCCTCGACCTCGCCCGTGCCCTTGAGGGCCTGGGTGAAGAGGTCGCGCAGGTAGTCATAGTCGGGAGTGTCCTCGAAGCCGAGGTTGCGGACGTATGAAAGGTACTTGTTGAATTCCTCTGCAAGAAGGGGTTAGTTCTGATGGAATGAGGCAACGTTAGTCATGGCGAGGAAAACGCACCGGGGAAGCCATCGCACAAGTCCTTGATGGCCGTCGTCTGCTTCTTCTCGCCAATCTTCTCGTACTTTTGCTTGTTGGTGGCAGCCTTGAGGCCCTGCCACGGTAGACCGCCGCGCAGGAAGTACATGAAGACGTGGCCCAGAGCCTCGAGGTCATCTCGCCGCGACTGCTCTCTGCCCAAGTGGGTGTTGATGGACATGTATCTCGCCGTGCCGGACAGTGATTTGCGCTCTCTGTAGGGAATGTGCTGTTTTGTTTTCGGGTCACGGTATTGCTTGGCCATACCGAAGTCGACGACGTGGATGACATTGGCCGTCTTGGTGCCCGGTCGGCCGATGAGGAAGTTGTCGGGCTTGATATCCCGATAGATGAGGTTCTTTTCGTGGATTGTCTGCACACGCGAGAGCATCTGCTTGGCAACCATGACTACAGTCTTGATGGTGAACCGGCGGTTGCAATGGTCGAAGAGATCCTCGAGCGAAGGACCGAGGAGGTCGATGACGAGGATGTTGTGGAGGCCTTCTTGTCCGAAATAATACACGTTCGGGATACCGGCTGACGGGAGAGACTGTGTTAGTTCTATGCAACAACAACAACAACAACAACAACAACAACAACAAGCTGCAAAGGCAAAGCAATGCGAGTCACTCACGGCATCCGACAAGAATCCTGTACGTTCGGTACTCATCTCTCAATTGAGGGGCATCACTCTTGCGCGGTTCCTGAGCAAGACATTGTCAGCTTCCGTGTCTTCGAACATGCACGTGTTGGATGTTACATACAAACTTGATGGCAACCTGAGTGTTGTTCAACAGATTCGTTCCCTCGAAGATGACACCAAAGGAACCCTCGCCGATCTTCTTGCCTACACGGTAGTGCACACCGACGACATTGCTGCTGCTGGACGCCATTGATGAGGCGCCCTTGGACGCTTCGTACACAACAGCCAGTTTGGCAAATAGCGCGCCGGATCTTTTGCTTGGGTGACAGCAACGTCAGGAACGCGTTGTGTCTGGGTTTGTTGACGATGTTGACGGATTGATGGTGCCGACTGGTTGATGTTCACTTTCGAGACGACGTTGGCGTCACTGTTGTCCTGGTGTTGTTGACGGAAGTGTACGTGTCGTCGAGGATGACGGCCGGTGTTTGTCTTCGGTCGATGACTGAATTAATTGTCGGAAGAGTTATTCACGGACGGTCGGAGAAGTGATGGACTCGATGAAGAGTGGACCGGCGTGATGGGATGAATGGTGGTGATGATTGGAGATTGATGAATGATGAATAACCCCGAAAAGGAGCAAAGCAGGGGAGGATACGGAGTACTAAAAGGGTGGAGAGGGAGGAGGGAGAGGCCAGAAGCAAGCCGGGACAGAGCAACACGAGTAAGGGAGCGTGTGCGAAGTAGAGATATAATTATTGCAATGAGTCAGTCGTGTTTGGATAAATTGGGCCGAGACGGGAGTATGAGAAAGGGACGACAGCGGCGACGGCGAGGGACGGCGACAGCAAGGAGACAATGACCACAACAACAACAAGCCACGCTGGAAGGGACAGCGACGACGTGGCAAGATTGATGTGGACGACGATGGACGGACGGGAGAGAAGAGGATGGGGAAAGGGTGGGAAACACAGAAACGAGAAAAGCGATGGATGGTTGGTTGGTTTGGTTGCTTCGCTGGACTTTTGGTCGAACGGGGCTTCCGTAAACGTAAACGGGGGGATGAAGGTTGACGACGAGCGAAGCGTGTCTTCGGGATAGGATACAGATCGAGCCCAGCCTAAAAAAAAAGCCCAGACGTCTTTTTGGATGATGAGATTGAAATGGGAGATGCTGCTGTGCTGTGCTGTGCTGTAATAATGCTGTGCTGTGCCGTACGACTACTGTACTACGGTACTGACTCTACCTGTACCCTAATTTTCACTAAACTACAGCGTGATCGGCTAGCAATGTACAATGCCGAGAACTGCACATCAAACTTGCATTATTAGTACCATTACTCCTGTGCTCCGTGGCAGCCTGAGCCTGAGCATGAGCCTGAGCTGAGCCTCTCCCTTTCCCCCCGAAGTCTGAGTCTGAGCCTCGAGGCTAAGCCTGAGCATGAGCCCAACAGAGCCAGAGCCTTGCTTTTAAGATAAACACCAAGCAAACCGTCCATGCGAGCCTCTCTCTTCTGCATATGCAAGCAACCTCTGCGATCGACCCAGTTCAGACCCGACCGAGCCCTCGGCTTGTAGCGTGGTCGTGTTTTGTCGTGCGAGTAGTGTGAAGAGAATCGTGGCTCATCAAATGCCGCTACAGTTGACAGTGCAAGCCAAACACTTCTTTTGGCGCAGTACATGTGCAAAAGTACCTACCTTATCCGTATCGCCAATCTGATATTGCTGCTATCGAGCCGTCGGCCCCCTTGAGCGTTCGACTTCCTGTTCATGTTTTGACCCGAAAAGCGGGCACGTTCGGCAAGTCGATTCGGGTCCAGGGCTCTTTTCGCATGCATCTGTTATTAGAGTAATAAGAAAACAGAAAGTATTGAAGCGTGAGGACCAAAAGGAAAAAAAGAAGTCCCAATAACCATGAAAATGATGATAAGCATCATCATTGACAACATGGTCCTCGCCATCGTCGTCGTCGTCGTAGGACCATTCGCATCAATTAAAAAGAAATCTTAGCGTTCACGAGTTACACCATTTCCAGTCACAACCCGACTGCACATGTAGCTAGCTTCAGGTGCAACTTGTACCTCTATTAGCCCCTAGCTTTCCCACTTTCGCAGGGACAAGACAAGACCACAGCAAGTGGTCGAGGCAAGACCTGATCCTCCCCCGTATCGCAACGCATCGGAGAAAGCGCAAGTCGCCTAGCAGCTAATGATTGTCAGGGCATTGCATGGTCAGACCACTGCAGAGGACAAGCGCGCGTTTCCGTTGTTTTTGTCTTGTTGTTTTGGTTATCTGTCCAAGCACTTGTTTCGCTCTGTTTGGACTGGATTGGATTGGATTGCCAGCTCATTGTTTATTTCGCCGAGACTTTTGATTTTTTTTTGATTGGAAGGTTGCAGTGCAGCAAGTGACTCGAACCAGGACGAGCAGAAACTCAGGGACCTTGCATACTCTGGTTGGGATATTATCCGTCTTTCGCTGCACCTGTTGCTTGCTACCTTATAATCAAATAGCTTGCCCGGGTCCTGCTCGTCTGGTTGCTTGCTATGGTTGCTTGCTTGCTTGCTATGTTCTCGCCCCTGACGCTTGCCCGACCGACTACTGCAGGTACACCCTCAATAACTGCACTAATCTCCTCACCATGCAGCATCTGCTCATTTGTACGGAGGACAAGCATTATAGATGAAATAAAGATGCACGCTAGGCACAGAATCTTATGCACCCGTCACTCTACTTGTACAGTTATAAACCCACAAAGTACATCGACTTAGGTACCTTACCTTAGCTCGCTGCCACAGGCGAACGAACGAGTTTTCCCATCTGCAAAAAAAGCAAAGAAAAAGAAAAAGAATCTCAGATCCTAAATACCGATCGAGTGTGCACCCAATTTCAATCTCAGCCCGGCCACTTTCTTTCTGATACTGGCGCACGCGCGCCGCCAAGCGCTGATTGCTGGTGCAGCTGCATGCAGATCTCTCTCTCTCTCTCTCTCTCTCTCTCTGTGTCTGTGTCTCTGTCTCCCTTTCGCTTGCCAAGCCCGGCGTTGCAAGGTATACAGTACAGCACAGTGCAGATCAGACCTTCGCCAACGTAGAAGCACGGAAGCAATGGCATGATTAGTCGCGCTCTGTTGTACTGTACTGTACTGAGAGACAGGAGCCGCGAGACTTTTGTTCTTCTCGCTGGCTGGCTAGCTGGACCCCCTGATTGTTGAAGTTGGAATTTAACCTTTTTTATCGCGACGACTCGTGCCTCGTTCATTCTGCTCGAGCCGTGGCTGCTGGTGTTGGCTAGGTACCTTGTCTTAGATAGCTGGTGAATATATACAGTACCTTATACATATCGTGTGAGCTCCGTGTATCGTAACGAGAAGAACCAATGGTGGTGTACGTTTATAGAAAGAGAAACAGGTAGCGATTGACGAGGGAAGATGATGACTTTCCTTGCATACTGTGATCGTGACATTTGGGGTTTCCTTTCTTTTCTGGTGGATTGAGAGAGTACCCCGGCGGGAAGTACTGTTGCGCCAATCAGTCTACCTGCAGCTGGTATCGTTGTATTCTTCCTTCTTCACACAATCCTTTCTACTCCATGTCGACGTCTGCGTCTTCTGCTCCATCGGTGACGACGTGGCCGTTGACTTGCTCCTCTCCTTCTTCTTCCTCTTGTCCTTGCGCATCACCGACAACAACGCCATCTACCTCGTCAACAACCCCACCATCAACCTCGACAGCGCCTCCCCTGCCCTCTTCATCTCTCAACCGCCCCTCGAGATCTGCGCCCCACCCCTCCTCCCGTCTCTGTGCCTGGGCTTCGTCCTCGACGACCTTCTTCCCTTCTTCCGCGATGATGCCCCACCAGTGCACGAGCCTGCATTTCTCCATCATCTCTTGCAGTTCCGAGTCTTGCAGGCGGTAGTCGATCAGTAAGGGGTCGATCAGGTCGTCGACATGGTAGCGGTGGGTGAGTTCTGGTTTCGTCGTCGCTGCGCCTAGAGTGTGGCTCGGGTCTAGGAAGGTGAGGCCGGTTTGTGGGGTGAAGAGTGCTGCGGGGTCATGTGTCAATGGTGTCCTTGGATAGCAAAATGGAAAAGAAAACATACAGTTCTTCAGTCCGAGAGCATACGTCTTGCAAACCATGCTCTCTCTCACCCGCTCCGTGACGAACTTGTCGCTCTTGCGTTTCGTGTTGTTGATCAGCTCCCAGTCGTCGCTCAGCCAACATCTTTTCCAGATCAGCTTCTGCAGCATGTCGAACTGATCTGCCGGGAGTTCCTTCTTTGACGACGACAGAACCTGAAGCGCGAGATAGAACTGTGAATCGGAGAGCTCAGACTCTGCCGTCTCCGGCGGATGAGGATCCATCAGCGTCAAGACATCAATCAACCGTTCGGCCGAAAGCACAATGTTCTTCAACATGTCTTCGAACGCGATCTCCATTGATTGGTGAAAAGAAGGTAGACGACGCTTTAGTGTCAATGCATAGGCGTCCGAGACCAATTGCACTTCGGCTTCCGTGTCCACGGCAGCAAAAAGGATTGGCTCGAAGGAGTCTTTGACTTCTTCTTGGATCGAAACGATGTTGAGGTCCGATTCCTGTCGGGCGAGCTCGTGCTTGACGGTGGTGCTGTCGCTTTTCTTTTCTTTTGCTTCCTCCTTGACTGCGAGCGCGGAAAGCTTACCGAGAGACAACTCGATCTTCTTGTTCCACAGCTTGCTTTCTTGACCTCTTGCCAGTTCGCCGAGCGCTTTGCTTGCTTCGGTAAAGTCTTGCTCGCGAAGAATGTCGTGGATCCAGCCCAGTCTGCCTCGCGACGGATCCGCGCGGAGGTACTTTGTCAGGTCATTCTGGTATTTCTCCGCCTCACGTAGCAGTCCATAACTGTGATGTTCGTGGAGGTGCGCGTCGAAAAAGGCATTGGCCCAGCCCTCACCAATATCCTTGAAGTAGCGCTGGATCGTGGTCTCGAGCTCGTCTCGCTTGGCCTTGATCAGCCCCGTCTGGAACTCATCTGCCTTGGACTTTTCCAACTCGGTTCGCAGAAACTCAGATTGGCCGATGACAAGCTTGACCATGGTCTGCAGGTCATGGTACTTCTCCGCAACAGCAATTCCAGCACCGTCCTGGCCGATCTCACCGAGTGAGCGGAGGTGGTGGGCACGAGCCGCAGTGAAGGCCTCGGCGAAGTTCTCTGGATACTGTGGACCTCGTTCGCCGTAGTGGACCGAGATGTAGGCGATGCGCTCGCGATACAACAGGCACAGGATGGTGACGAGCTTGACGTTCTCCAGAACGACCTTCTGCACGAACGGATTCTTCTCGTCTTTGACGTAGGTGTGGCCGCTAAAGTCACGCGCGACGTCGATGAACTTGTTGTAGGCGTTGAAAACATCATGTGTAGAGGTCCACGGTTCGGGCAACTCGTCCCAGCCTTCTTCCAGGATACCTTCAGACAGAAGAGCATAGCTGAAACCATAGAGCTCGGCATTGTCGCGACGGAAGGCGAAGACGGCGTCGTAAATGCCGAAGATGATGTCGTCGGCCTCGCTGATGATCTTCATGAGATCCTTGTGTTTGCCACCCTCGTACATGCCGATAACGCCTAAAAGCACCGTCGTTCGCAATCGGCCCATATTCGCGACATCGTTGATGAACCATTGGCGGACGGGATCCGTCTCTTGCTGCGGCGGTGCTGTCTTCGCAGAAGCTGTTTTTCCAGATCTGCTGTGGGGCTCCTTCATTTCCAAGGCCTTGATTCCAAGTGGCAACATGACAGGCTTTGGCGAATCCTTGTTCGCTGCCGAGAGCTTTTCGTCGTACGTCGTCCAGATGGAATAGGCGGCGGCGAGCTTTTCAGCGTCGGCCATGAGCCTCCACGAGGTGACTTTCGACATGCCTGGGTAGTGAGTTCTGAGGAAGATGATCAAGGCCTGCGATGCTCTGGCGCGGGCGGAAAGATGGGCTTCGGTGGTCGGCAGAGGGGCTGGTAGATAGGGGTTGGTGGAGCACAGGATCTCATTGCTGATGCGAAGTGCAGCCAGCTCGACGTCCTCGATGTCATACTGATCGCCGAGCTTCGCCTTTCTCGACAGGTCAAAGATGTTGTCGGACATGGTGCCGTAGAAGATGGCCTGCTCGATCTTGCTCTTCATCGAGGGTCGCGAACGAGGGTTGCCTGCGGGCTCGTTGGCGGTGACTCGGGCCAGACCATAGCCCTTGACGAAGATGGCGCAGGCAGACGATCCGCGGCTGTCGGCGAGACTCTCCTCGCAGCATCCCTCGATGGCCAGATGCTTCCCAGATCGCAGCCAGATGGCATCCTGGAACAGAGCGAGCTCGGACTGGGACTCGGCCATCAACTGTGCTTCCGGACCGTCGTCAGGCGGCATGGTGACCGAGGCGAAGACGATCTGGTTCTGAGACACGATATATGCAGTGTGCCCAGGCTTGGGGACCAACAGTCGCGGGCGCGTGTGAGCTGGGGCGATTGCCGTCTCCAGACGGATGGGAATCAGCTGCTCGAGTCGGGCATTCGAGCCAGACATGACGACGTTTGCGATGGTGGAGGACGGACCGAGGTCAGGGCGCTGGATTGTCTGGACGAGGAGCATCAGGTCGAGCGGGGTGTCGGCCTTGGGGAGAGACAATTCGTCGCCCCTGGTGTGTGTGGGAGTGATGGCGACGTCGAGCACCTTGACACTCCTCTCGCGCACAGGCAAGCTGGACGAGGCGAAGTGGGTGATTTCGCGCTGCAGTATCTCGCGGAAGTCAAAGCTGCCCTTGTACACGCTCTGTCCAGACCAGGCCAGATCCCAGATCTGGATTTGAGCATTCTCAGTTCCGGCGATGACTTGGATTTCTCTTTTGTTGTTGACTGGCCTCGTGTGCACCGAGACAATGTCGCGCTTCCACACTCCCAAACCAAAGGTGCTCTTGATGCTGCCGAAGATGCCACCGCTGCCCGCAGCATCGTTTGAGCGCAAGAAAGTGGCGGCGATCTTGGGCTTGCCCCGTGCGTCGGCCAGGCTGATGTGTGCGATGCGACCAGAGGAAAGGGTGACGATGAAGCCTGCGTGGTCGGCCGAGGTCATGTCAATGGCGGATTCACCGCCGAAGAGACCTCCCAGGTTGCCTTGGATGCCAGTGTTGCGGTGTTGAAAGAGGCTCAGGGACTCGGCAGTCTCAATGTTCTCCCAGTAAGTCATGTTGCCCGTGGCCGCCGAGACAATCAAGAGTCCAATGGCTCGCGTGTTGGAGTTTGTCACGAGGGCGCCGATGGGCAGAGGATCGCTGGACTTTGTGGGCTGGGCGACATCGAAGGTTCGCGGGTGCGTGACGGGGGTGGACGAGGTGTAGTCCCAGATGTATGCGCGTTCGTGGGTGATGGCCAGAGCCAGAGGGGGCGACTGCAGGATGGATCCGCGGTAATCTGTCAAGTCGTCAGCGGTATGCAGAAAGAGAGAGAGAAGCAAAGATCGAGACTTACCACTGGCGCTGTTCCTGAGAATGTCCGGAGTGCTGGGGAGATGGCGCACCGAGTAGTGGTCATTCTGTGCCTGTTTTTGCCGAGTCAGCATTGATAGAGCAAAGAAGTGAAGGAGAAGTGAAGAAGAAGAAGAGAAGAAGAAGAAGAAGAAGAAGAAGAAGAAGAAGAAGAAGAAGAAGAAAAGGAAGAAGAAGGTACCAATATCGTGCTGCCGTCACTCCTGGCTGCTCGCTTGGGCGCCGCCTTCTTCGCGCCTCGAACGACAAGCTCGGCCATGTGTTGTTGCTGATCCTTTTCCAGCGGCACCACCGAAGCTCTCCTCGACGACGTTGATGATTGCCTGACGTGTCCATTTGCGGTTCCTCCTCGAGCAGCAGCGGCAGCAGCAGCAGCAGCAGCAGCATTGCCGTTCATCTTGGCCGCACGAGGAGCAGCGGTCGACGGCGCTTCGTCTTGACTCTTGTGATCAGAGGGCGCGTGGAATGTGTCGGTGGAGATTTTGCTTCTCTTCCGGCGCGGTTGAGTGGGCAGGCTGTCTGATTCCGGTCGTTGTCTCCTGCGTGGGTTTCGCGTGGACCGTCGCGAGCCCTCTGTCGTGGCTTCCGGCTGCGACATTTTGTCGGATCAATGATATGGAAGATGAAGCGCGTGCGTCCTCTGGCTGGCGCTGGCGCTGATGCTGATGCTGATGCTGATGCTGATGCTGATGCTGATGCTGATGCTGATGGAGATGGAGATGGAGATGGAGCTCAAAGGTACAATGGAATGGCAGCGTTGTGACTGTGGTTGTTGTGGGCGGGTCAAGTTGATGACGCGATGCAGTTGCGCGGCTGCAAGATGGTGGTCGTGGTGCTGAAAGTCATGTAATATTGTACAGTATAGGTATAGGTATAGGTATAGGTATAGGTATAGGTATAGGTATAGGTATAGGCATAAGTAAAAGGTGTTTGCAAAACACTCGGTTGCGATGCAATGATAATATCAATGGCTTTTGCGGAGAAGCAGCAGCAGCAGAAGGAGCACAAGTAGAGGAAGAAAGAGAATCGATAACTGAAATCTTGTGGCTCTGTATCTCAATCCTCTCTTTATACACTCCGTGCAAAAGAAGTACAGCATTTATTTGCACTTGCCTCAGTTTTATCGCATCTCATCCTCGAGGAGTCCATCTTGATTACCTACGTACTCTCTCTTTACTCTACTGTACATTAAGGTATAGGTATACTATTGCAGTGGTGAACGCGATCCAGGCCTTGGCTGCCACTCCACAGTACCTTACATTATGGTACAAGAACATTGAGGTACAGTAGGAACATTGATTTATGAGAAGATGATTAATCTTCAATATTGTTTGATGGATTTTACATCTTCCGTCTGCTCCTTCGTGGAGGAATCGTCTTCATCAGTAAAGGTGTCATTTCGACACAGATATATCATATTGACCAAAAGCATAACAGAAAAACAGCCTTTGCCCAGTCAGTTCCAGGTCTAGCCAGGATATCCGAAAACAAAAACAAAAACAAAACCCGTGTCATGCATGATTTCTGCATCGCACTGGGCTTGATCTACCATGTGACTCCGAGCGCCACCTCTCTTCCACGAGAAGGCTTCCTGGTGTGCATGAGATGGAAACAGAAAGAAAAAAAAAGGAAAAAAAAAACTCCTGGCCCTTGGTGTTTCTCTTTCCCGAGATGCATGGCACATGTTCCTTCGTAACAATCTCCGTGTCTAAAGCTGAATCGGGTTGCTGAGCAGCTTGATCTCCTCGCCAGGCTTGAAGGCGGGAAGGCCAATGTAGGGGCAGCCGTCACATCTGAAGGCATCTCCCAGCGCACAGTTGCCACAGCTGCCCACTTTGCCTTGGACAGTAAAATCAATCTCGGAGAGATCGTTGGTGTCGAGCTTCATCGTGTTGAGCGCCTGATCTGCCGCCAGTCTCTTCTGTGCGTCTTCGGCTTCGATTTTCTCCTTCAGTCCGCACGAGCAGTCCTTGCAGGCTCGTCTTCTCTTGCCGTTGGGCTTGCATGCCTCGGCTGTGTCTGTTGTCAGCCTGTTGTTACGTTTGCCATGTCAGAAAACTGTGCACACTTACGGATGTTGATGGGCTTCTTTCTGTCCTCGTCCGTGAGTAGCGAGTTGGGGTCAATGGTGTCACCCTTCATGAGGTCCGCCTTGCTGGGAATACCAAAGTCGTCGTCCTCGTCGTAGTCGTCGTAGTCCATGTCGAGATCATCACTGAAATCAACAAAGCCGACACCGGCCGGGGCCGCCTTGACCTCCTCGATCTTCCTCTTCTCGCCAGTCACGGGCGCCGCAGCCGTGTTTGCAGCCTCGACGGCATTGGCGGGTTGAGCGGCAGCGTTCGCCTTCTTCTTGCCAAAACTCAGCTTGACCGTCTGTGTCGCCGTCTCCGCAGGCTTCAGCATTCCCTCGCCCCCATCTTTGACCAGTCCCGCCAAGACAGCCTCCGTCTGCTCTGCTCCGGGTGCGCTTGCGAAAGTGCCATCCTGGCTCCTGAATCTGCCTCCTGCCTTTAGCGCATCCACCAGCTTGGGGAAGACGGTTCTGTCGAGGAACTTTGAACTCTCGGTGCGGGTCCCGTCGACGTCTGTGAGCAGCAGGATGACGTCGTAAGTGGCGGTGGGCAGCGAGACGAGACCCAACGCCAGGCGATCTAGCATCTGAATGTCTGTGGCATTGCGGTCGTGTGCCTCGAGGATGCTGTTGAGAGACTCTGGGTTGGCGGCGACTGATGGTGGGGCCAGGAGGAGGGTCCTGGAAGATTTCACATTCACAGGCGTCTGC
The DNA here is from genome assembly GCF_041146345.1 of Neodothiora populina. Taxonomy (NCBI): domain Eukaryota; kingdom Fungi; phylum Ascomycota; class Dothideomycetes; order Dothideales; family Dothioraceae; genus Neodothiora; species Neodothiora populina. Next base: position 152,547 of record NW_027191417.1, read on the forward strand.
GTCGTGGCGGGGTATGACGAGGGCGTAAAGTCCATGTCTGAAGTGTCAATCGTGACACCGGGAGCCATTGTGGTGTTTCTCTGATTGTGTACGTTTGCAGATTTGGATGAGAGATTAGTTGTGATGTCGATGTTGATGACAGATACCGATGATGATGATGATGATGATGATAAAAAAAACAATGAGGATTGGTTGGGCCTTGAGTGTGCAGAAGGTACGGTACGGTACTGAACGAACTTGCGCTTACGTGAGTTGACGTCCTGACTCGGCTTAGGCTCTCAGGCTCTCAAGGCTCTCAAGGCTCTCAAGGCTCTCAAGGCTCTCAGGTTGCCGGAGTTGTGTGTCTTGCACCAAGAAACCCTTATCTGCTGACCAACACCTGCGGCAGCTAGGGCGCTCTTGAATGCTAACCTTACCTAGTCTTTTTAATGCTCTAATATAGAACTTCCGCCGTTCTTCGACTAGTTATGGCTCCGAAAAAGGGTCCAGATCTTGGCCTGTCAGGGTCCAGGCCACCACTTTTGCTCTCCCGCGCTTTTGCTGTATTTGTCTCTTTTGGTCAGGGGAGAAAAGCCGATTAATGTTACATAAGACAGACAGATATTGTGAATAATTAAACACCCACTGTTCGAAGGTGCGTTCTTGGCAAAACTCCTGCCAACAGCTGAGGTGCGGCATCGCAATTCGCCAGCCTCCGTCTGCTCGTCCTTGGCTTCGGTGAGTCTGGTGCTGCAGACCCTGAAATTGCCATCATCACGCTCCATCACCTCACCCTCGACTGTTTTTGGTTTCATATCTAGGTACCTAGGTAGTCGTCGTCGTATCTCCCGCCACGTAATCAACCATTGAAGCCATCCAGACGACAGCATGACCGATATAGTCCACGACTCGCAAACGAACTGACACTTCGACACGGATGACGCGATGATTGTTTCCGCTGCCGTGCCGTGGAGAGGGTTCTCCATGCTCTCCTCGTGAATTAATGTACACGGCTTTATGCACCCCACATACTCTGTGGAACGACTTGGGGTAGCGTCAGAGAGCGTGTGGTGTTTCTGTATAAAGTCGAGGACAACGTCTCCCTTGCACTCGCGCATATTCCAGTCCTCACTATAGCAGTGTCTTGCGTGCAACAGAAGGACTTTCACTCTTTCGTGCTTGTATAGAACAATATTGAGACTGCTTCTGTAAGAGTCACAACTCCAATAAATCACGACAGCCAACTCGGACCAACGTCTCGAGTTACCCCAATCCAGACAGCTCTCTACCCCGCCATGGTCATGTGGACTGCACCTCGCGTACCTTACCCTGAGTACTCTCTCCTCTCGCCATGGCATAATGGAAAGCAAAGAATCGATCAAGAAGCACGAGATCATAGGGACAGAAACAGACGCCTCATCGACGGCATTGGGAGGCTTGCAGAAGATTCTTGAATAAATCATCTCACTTGCTGGGACCCATCGGCACAGCTTCCGTTGTAAACACTACTTTTGCCGTACTTTACTACTGACCTTTGACCAACGAAGAAAAGTCACGCGAGCTGAGCTGACGAAGACATCAGAGCTACTTTAAGCTCCAACATTCCTCTGCTTCACCTCGACTTCTTAGCAGACTTTGTTCTGTATCTCATCGACCTTTCCAATCCAGATCTACCATCACCAATTGCGTTTATACTATCTACAATCGATTCATCCATCCGTAAATACACCACACAAAGCTTCCTCGCCAAGAGTATGATCTTCCATCCCTTCAGAGATCCTATGTGCTACCCGTCTGGTGCCGCCCGTGACACCATTGTCTAGCTATAGATCTCTTTTATGACCATTGTACTCACATCTACGTTACTGACATATTATTTCCAAAAGTGACCCGCTCACACAAGATGAATGACCGTGACCATGTCGGCCTTGCCAATGGCACCGCCAGCCCCGAAGAACACCTTCCACGCTACTTTGCCAAGAGTGGTCGTGAAGGTGACGACCCCAAGTCGGCCAAGAAGATGGGCTTTGGCAGAGGCAATTGGTGAGTCTCTATAGTCACTTTCCATCCTCATCATCCATCAATCGAGATACTTGTTGATATGACTTCTCACATCGAAAAAGGGGCCGCGAAATGGACGAGCTCGAAGACTACACATACAACTCGACCAAACCCAGTCGTCGCAGCAACTCGTTTGGCCACAACGCCAACGCCATGAGGACCAAGTTCGAAGTCGCCGAAGAAGCCCCCGTCTTCGAAGAAGCCATCCACGGCGCCTCGGCTCCCGACTATCAGAGCAACCTCGAAGGCATGGAGAAGCTGGAGAAGCAGAGCACTTCTTCTTCCATGGACAGCGTCGAGGAGAACAAGGAGTGAGTGACTGTCTGTCGCGATAGAAATGTGCCATTCGAGCAACGAAGCTTTGCTTTCCGGCAAAGTGGTTGTCGATGCTGCAGATGTGTAGTGTGGTCAAGAGGTACTTGCTGGCCAAGGAACACGATGATACGGCGCAATTCTGTACCTTTAGCTTTCTTTCTTTTCTCTTTTCCTTCTTTCGCTTCGACTCGGTGATGGAAGCGAGCATTTCTCACCGCACACAATTGCTCGAAGAGGACATCTTACTCCGAACGAGGAGATGTATCAATGAAAATCGATAAATATGAAATGCAAAACAATGAACTTCAAGAAAACAGTACCTCCTCCAATCTTATGTTCGATCTTCGCCTCGTCAGTCGACGTGTACACTCGAGAGAAACAACCCCAGCTCGACTTCTACAGTAGCGCTGTAGCCGTGTGATACTCGCCTTTCCCATCATAAAACCACAGCATCGAATACCATCGGAGCGAAGCAATCATCCATCAGTCACTGCTGTTGACCGATTCACAACGTCAGAATCAAATATGGAGGCAGCGGTTGCAGCAGTGTATATGAACAAGATAACGAGGATTCATTCATTAGATCCATCAACAAAGAAGAATATAAGAAGAAGAATCACATAGATAGATAAAGAAGAATAAATAGAAGGAGAAGGAGAAGAAGAAGAAGAAGAAGAAGAAGAGAAAAATACCCGTCACTGCCCCAATCCGCCAATCACTAAACTGCTCTAATCCACCACTCACTAAATTCGTGATATACAACCCCGCCCACCATCCTCCTGGAATCTACTCTTCAGCGTCTATACGCTCTCCACTCCCAGATCGCGACAGCGAAAGCAGAAGCATACAGCCGAAAAGACACTCTCACCACATAACGGCAGCAGCACCAACCGCAGCGCCAACCACGGCTCCAATCCCCGACGACGACCGCCAAGAAAGCGAGACGGCGCCGCCGGTGAACGTGCCTAATCCCGCACTTACGGTCCCCGTCGGCGCCCCTGCGCCACCACTTGCAGAAGGCTGCACACTAGCTATCGAAGCAGCGACCGACTGGCTCGCAGCGACTTGCGCGACACCCGCCGCCGCAGGGATCTTGCTCCATCCACTCGAGCCCGTGACGACGGTCTGGAATTCCTGTTGCCAGTGGCCTGGGTTGTTCGCCGAGGAGCCGTTGAGGACTCCTTGTCCTTCGCTGCCGTAGAGCATGCATTTGTAGCTTGTCATTGACGCCGGGTTCGGGCACCAGTAGCCCCATACTGTGGGGTAGGTCGAGTCGTTTGCTGAAGGCGCCAGTGAGGGGTCGCGCGAGATGTAGAGGTTGAAGGATGTGCATGTCGTTCTCTCGTCGCAGGCTGCTGCGCAGGCGGGCGCGTTGTAGGTTGTGAGAGTCTTGATGCCGAGGTAGGTCAGGTTGTGCATGTCCTTTGCTGATGAGGGGGATGTGATTGCGTCTAAATCGAGGAAAGTGCGAATGTATGGTGAGACTGCTCCTTGTGATGATGGCGATGGGACAGAAGGAATGATCGTGCTAGGTGCTGCGGAAGCCATGGAGTGGAAAGGTGGGTATTCTAAAAAGGCAGATGGCGTGTCTGGGGTTGGCACTGGTCCGTAGCCATCTGGTTGTGGACCGCAAGGATCCAATGGATTCAGGAATCCGCAGAAAGTCCCTTCTTCGGGCTGTGTTTGGCATGGCTGTACTGCACTCGTTGTTGCTGTGCCCACGCTGGCTACGTTGACAGTGTAACCTGTTGCTAATGCAGGGTAGTAGGGGGTATAAAGTGAGGTCACTGGGGTGGCCGTAGGCGGTGTTGTGGTCATACTCGTCGACGTCGTCAACGTTGTCATGTTCGCTGTCACAGAGAAGGCAGTGAGGGAGGTGAGGTTCGCTGATTGTGCGCTTGCTACAGAAGCCGCAATGGCCATATAGGCAGCCAAAGGCTGCAAAATTCTGTCTGAATGCATTGTGCTTTGCAGAGATAAGATGATGTGGAAGTTGTTGCTTCTTGCTGTACGCAGTGCCGATTGCGAGAAAAGAAAAGAAGATACAAAGACACCTACTACCTCGTTGTCCACAATAAACGGGCCGCCCGCGAATGATATATATTTCACAAACCGCAAAAGGCTGATGCTAATGCCCGTACTGCCTCAAGCTCAGCTCGCCATAAGCGACGCTTATGCCGTCCTTCCCTCCCTTCAACTGAGGCTATAGCAGTCAAGGAAAGCCAAAAGAGAGAAAGGCAAACCATGGTGCCACTGTACAACCGTGGTTCAGCCACAAGTTCTAACGTACTAAACTCCAATCATGTGCCCATAGCTAACTTCTAGGAGTGGAGCAGATTGAACTTGCAGGCGAAAAGCAAGAAAACACTCTGAACCACTTGCCATTTCGGTGCATCGCTTTCGTATCAGTATCTCATCTGACGTGCTATAGATGGTAGTGGATACTATGGACCGAGATAAAAGTGAGACAGGGGCATGGGATAAAGATGGGGAGAAAAAGAAGCCCTCAGCTTCCGGACCTGCCACAAACGTTACTAGGAAAACTTCTCAGCCACGTGAGGGCCATGGGCGTACACCAACTGCTCCCCACAACGTTTGGAGTCCTAGCCGTCTTCTTTCCGATCTCGAAACGGTTTCTTTCCACCGCCCGTTACTGCTATCTGGAGCCACGTACCATGAACCGTCAACGGCTATAGTAAGAATCTCTATACCAAGACGCGTTTCGAACACGCAAAGAGGGCGCCGGGAGTCGCATTGAACACCCACCTGTCTGCACCGCTCTCTGCCTCTCACTCGCCGACCCGTGATGTCGTATAGCGATACGATGAAGGAGGTGCCCTGAGACACGGGCTATAGTGCACCTAGAGAAAGCAGGCAATGATAAAGTGAAGGATCATAGCCCAAGAATGTGCCAGAGTACAGCCTTCAGAAATGTCTCGGACGACCCAGATTCGAGTTGGGATGAAGCGTCGCGCTTTTTGGCTGTGGACCGTTGACATCCGCCGTTGGCGCTAGGTTCGTCGATATACGGGGGGTTTTGTAAACGTTCTCCGCTTCGATTTGTCGTCACCAGCCACTCGAATAAAGCTCGCGGCGAGATCTAGAAGCACATCTTTCGTCTGTGGGCAGAAGAAAAGAAAAGTAGAGGTATGCGTCGAGGGTTGGATGACTTGATTGTTCTAGCACTGGACGTCACGAGAAGTGATGTTTAAGGTCCAAGGTTACGCTCGGAGATTTTGGACAAGGGAAGGATTAGGGAGCGCGCCCTCCGGCCCGCGAAGCCCCCTCCTTGATGCCACCCGTGACCCGACCCTACCAAGAAGTCGCTTGGTAGGCTGAATTCGTGCATGCAAACCATGGATACACACGAACTATCTCTCCTGCTCTAGTCAGAGTCGCCTTATCTATAGGTATTCGTCTGTACGAATAGCACTCATAGAGTTCAGGAGTCGCGAGGCATTGCCGGCGCAGTGCTGCCCTTTGCTATCCGCGAACCTTGCTTGCGCCAACCGGTAATACCTCGACGACTCGCGATACCAAGTATAGTGTCCTGTGTCTCGAATGCTAACTCCATGCTGACACGCCCATGCGGCTCGTATATAGAGTATCTCGTCAGAGTAGATTAGGTATCGTGGACTCGTAGAGTGAATCGGGATTCTCTGGCACTTCACTACGTCAGGCTCACGTTACAGTAGCATGAACGATGTAGGTAGTCAGCTCCTTCACGTGCCTATACGTCGTGCCGTGCATGTCTTGCCTGATGGATTAGCATGTCAGCCGTGTGCAGGTTTTGATCATTTATCCTACCCACTTCTGTCTTGACTCTTCCTTGGACTAGACGAGCGCGTAGGTACCGAGCTGATTTAGTCCCGGCAATGCATAGTCAATTCATGGTAACGATAGTCAGAGAATCGCATTAGTAGGGAGGTGGCTGAGAATTCTCGCTTCGCCGAATGATTCGGCCCGTCCATGCTTACTCGCAGTCATTAATGCAGCCGAGAACATCTCCCAAGAACCAGCCGACGAGCCAGCTGAAGATAAGCCACCGACTCCACTTGCTTCGGCATGATTTGGTTCTGCTTTGAAGTTCGTCAAGGTACCGTCGGAGTAGAGGCGTGGAAGGTACCAAGCCAAGCCTGAGCTATCAATGAGGCCGAGCTACAATTTCTCAAACAAAACATCAAGTGAGCGAGTGAGCTGAAGACAAGCCACAGACTCGACATGCCTGCCATTGCAGATTTTGGTCTTCACCCTACATCTTTCTGATTTCTATGCAAGTGGACAAGCGCGAAGCACCGAGCCTTAGCGTAGAGAGCTTGTGGTTCAGCACCAGCAACGAATTGTCAATTCATGGTAGCGATGGTCTTTCAACTAGTCCGTACATGCTTTGAACGAGGGAGAGAAAAGCCACGGACTCGACCTACTCGCGCAGGATCTGATGTCTACCTAGGATACGATTTAGGGCTGAACACCACACTATCAACCCATGGCCAATTTCCAAGAAACAAGTACCTATCCACTATAGCCGAAGGATTCTCACTTCGCCAATACATCGGCTCGTCCGTGTATGGATACTCACTCGCGGCCATGCCACCAGTGAAGCTGAGAATTTTTTTTCAAGAAACCATCAAGTGAGTGAGGGAGCCGAAGGCTGAGCCACAGACTCCACTTGTGCTCGCGCTCGAACAAGCGCACTCGAAGGAGATCGGTGGAAAGTAGTATTAGATTCATGATCTGACTTCACATACGATGACGAAAAACTCCCAATCTGTATCCCAAATTAATCATCTATTTCATCGTGACCAACTCCTCGGCACTAGTCGGGTGGATGGCGACGCAAGAGTCAAAGTCCTTCTTCGTGGCACCCATCTTGATGGCGACACCGAATCCTTGCAGGATCTCGGAGCTGTCCTCGCCGAGGATATGCATGCCTACAACCTTCTCTTCCTTGCCGGCGCACACGAGCTTGTAGGACGTAGGACCCTTCTCCTCGGGCTCCATCATGGAATAGTACATGGCGGTGAATGAGGAGGTGTAGATCTTGACGTTCTCGTCGCCGTACTTCTCGCGGGCCTCGGGCTCGGTCATGCCGATGCTGCCGACCTCTGGATGAGAGAAGACAACGGAAGGGATGTTGGAGTAGTCAAGCTTGGCGCCTTCCTTTCCGCCAAAGATTCTGTCCGAGAGCTTGCGTCCGGCAGCGATGGCGACAGGGGTGAGTTCGAAGCCGCGATCGCACACATCTCCGAGAGCGAAGATGTTGTCGACGTTGGTGTTTTGGTAGTCGTCGGTGATGATGTGCTTCTTGTCGTTGGTCTTGACGCCAGTGGCATCAAGGTTGAGTTTGTCGAGCTCAGGAGTACGGCCAATGGCGAAAAGAACCTCGTCGAGGTCGTCGAGGACGCCCTCGCCGTTGGAGTCCTTGTAGTGAAGGCGCTTGGTGCTGCCGTTGCCCTTCTCAATCTTGGACTGGGAGGATTGCTTGTGGATGATTATGCCTTGTCTCTCGTACTCGGCAGTGATCTTGTCCTGGACCAGGGGGTCGAATGTTCGGAGGAACTTGTCGTGGCGGATGAAAAGGTGAACTTCGGAGCCGAGAGCGTTGAGCATACCGGCCATCTCGATGGCAATGTAACCAGCGCCAACAACAGCGATCTTCTTGGGGAGGGTCTCCATGTCGAAGAAACCGTCAGAGTTGATGGCCAACTCCTCACCCTCGACACCGACACTTGCAGGGCGACCGCCGACGGCAATAAGGATCTTCTTGGCCTTGATCTCTTGTGCGGTACCGTCGTCCATTGCGACCTTGACGGTGTTGGTGTCGACGAAGGAGGCAGTGCCGTGGACATACTCGATTCCGTCATTGTTCAAGTTCTTCTCGTAGATGCCGTTCAGGCGCTTGACGTAGGCGTCACGCTTGTGCTTGAACAGAGTCCAGTCGAATGGGGCAGTCTCCTTGACGGAGAAGCCGTAGGCCTTTGCGTGCTTGATGGTCTCGGCGATGGCGGCGGCGTTGTAGGTGACCTTTTTCGGCACGCAACTTTGTTGCGGTCAGTCGCGCTGTCTCGATTGTGATTTGCTGGTAGAAAGAAACTCACCCAACGTTCACGCATGTTCCTCCAAGTCTTGCATTCTCGATAGCAATGGTCTTGACTTTGTACTGGCCACTTGCGCGTCTGGCGGCAGCGAGACCACCGGATCCGATGCCCAAGACCAGGAAGTCGCACTCCTTGGGTGTGGGGGCCATGATGAAGGGAGTCGAGGAGAAGTGGCGGTTTATGGACGAGACTCTAGTGACTGCGGTTCGCGCGCTAAACTTTGGAGCAGCAGCAGCAGCGGCGAGTATAGAGCGAGGAAAGAGTGTGGAAGACAGCTTGCCGGCTTTCACTCAGATACTCGGGGTAGAGGTGTACTAGGTGGAGGGAGGGGGAGAAGAGGGGAGCGGTCGAAGGACAATATAAGTTTTGGGGGATGGCTGAGTCACGACGTCAGATGCCAAATCATATACAGAATAAGGTAAAGAATAAGGTAAGATAGACTCGAGTATGGGATGGGATGCTGTAGATAAAGATACAGACTAGTAGTGTAAACGGTGCTGGCAAGAAAGGAACGGAGATTCAGAAAACGTTTACTTTTGCGGGCAACAGAGACAGAGACAGAATCAAACGACTTACATGAATTCGGATACTCGAAGAACGGACTTCTAGCGATTGTGATTATAATGCTAAGATAACATGTGTCGATGTTACTGCCACCGCTGCTGTGCTTACCAATTCTTTTTCTTTGCACCTTCCTCTGGATCTCAGATAATGCGGGCTTCTCCCCCTCCATGCATTGCACGGACCTTCCAATTGCCGGAAGCGGATGTCGTCATTCTAGAGCAAAGTGAAGCTCTCCCCGCAATGGAGACCGGGAACCATCACCTGTCTGCCAAGACTTTATCTTTATTCGACATCCCATGCCTTGACTTGCTCATACCTTGCAGCACTGCCATCCAGACTTGCAATAGTAGCATCGACGAATCCCGCCTTCTCAAATATGGGTGGTCGACTCAGCATGCCGCGCGGCGTGGCAGGAACCACAGAGCTATCACATCCCACAAAATCACCCTCGGCCTACTCGCGGCGGGTGAACTCTCGAACACTACTCGCGCCCGCGGCAGCCTTCACAATGGCCATGATTCTCTTCGTGTACACGCGCACATCCATCCGCGCCGCCAAAGCCAACGCTCAGCGGCATCGAGACGCCGACAGTGGTGGCCAAGGACTGGATCTGTACAACGAGAGTCGCAGGCGCCATGGCTTGGCTGATCAGGTCAGAGACGACAAGAAGTACGGCGCCGTGGGTGAACTCGCCAGTGAGGCTAGAGCGCAGCTGCTGGGGAAACAGAGCGAGAGCGAAGAGAGGAGAAAGGAGATTGCATCAGGCCGAGGTGCGGGTGAAGACAGGTTGAAAGCGGCCATGCGGAAAAGAGCGGACGAGGAATGAGGAGAAGCTGGACTTTGTGGTCTTGGGAACAACAAAATTTCTGTCCTTGAGACGCTACCGGCAAGGCGGGTTCGGAAGATGAACTCGAGAACCTCGAGTAGAGGCGCCGCGACATTGAGTCAAGGCACGGAGAAAGGGCAGCTGCTTTCGGAGAATCGAAGCCTCAGCAAATGACCACCAGCAATCTACCGAGAATGGCCAGGAAGAAAAGATGGCCCGGAGACGGATTCCGGGAGATAGCATGCCCCCTGGTCATGACCGAAGACTTGCTGGAACAAACCTTCTCCTCTCAAACTTGTAATCGTAGATGCTGTAATGAAAAGCATCATTGTTCCGCACATGCATATCTCGCCGTATGTTCCGATACTATGATAGCATTTATAAAGCCTCACCAAACGATCATACATGCAGATTGGCGGACTGGTCATAACACATACCCTTGCATGCGATAGCAGAGGAATTACTTGATTTCATTGAGCAAGCGCAGGTATCGGAGCTTTCTATCTTTTTTAAGCGAGAAGCCTCCGGTTCCTGTAATGATTGCATCGATACGCCTTTGCTTGCAATAGTTACTGAGGTCAGACTCATCAGGTATACTTGGTATTGCTCTGAAGGATGATATTCATGAGCTATCATGTCCCGATAAGAAGTAGAGTTGTCTCATTAGCAGAGCAATTGAGGCTGAATGTTCCTTGAGTCTCTTCCTCCCTGACGACAGTACAAGAGAAACACGTGCCTGCCTTATTGGGGGCAACATGCCCGAAGTCGGTAGACCAACTCTGGTCAAGATTCCTTCACTTGCATATAGAGTCTTCTGCAGGGTCAAGTCTAAAGACAATACCTACGCCCACTGCATCCTATCAAATACCAATCTCTTATCCTTTGGCTTCCGCACGACAACCCTTGACCATCTCCCGTCGCCGTCGAGTATGCCGCACGGTGAATACCATCCCAACCATCATCGCGCCATCTTTGTCGTAGCTGCACTCGTCGTTGCCGGACTCTGCACCTTGAAGCCGCAAGGGATATTCCGCGACTACGATCGAAAAGAGAAACAGAGACAGCTGGAACGAGTCAGAGACGTCGACGAGCGTAAGTCCAGATGGAACAGAGACGACGAGGATCAATCCTCGGAAGAAGACGAGCCGCTGCCATCGAGGGAAGCGAGGACTCCATCTTCCCGAGGTGGGAGGACGACGACGACGACGACGACGACGCAGGCTCGGGACTTTCAGGACTCGCAACATCCGTCTCGCTACCGCGATCAGTCCCCGGAGAAGAAAAAGACAAAGAACAAGAGCAAGGATCCCTTCTCTTGGGAAGAGATCATAATGGGCTTGGGATAGACTTGTCGCCCCCTATGTAAGGTCTTTTGTGATCATTGAATGTTGAAGGCGGCTGATACCGCACGCGGACAGCAGTGCTAGCACTTTTGTACCATCGCCTTCGACTCCCATATCAACTCCGCTTCCACCGGCAATCTTAGATCGCCTCTCGGGCAATGCTGAAGACACCAGCTCTGGTGGTGAGCTTTCCGACGCAAGTAGCTTTGCCCACCTCCTGGCCAGAAAAGAAATGAGCAAACGCAATTTCAAGAAAGTCATGACGGGGCCGAGTCACCTCGCTCTGGCGTGTCCTGCTCCTGTCGCTTCAACGGTAGCCACTGCAAAGCTGTCTCCTACGATACTCTCTGTTTCTGCACTTGTATCTTCTACAACCCCTCATGAAAAACGGCCGTTGACTTTCTCGGAAGCACTGGACAGTATGTCGGATTTTCGGGGTTCTCCGACATCAAGCTTGGGTACGTTACCCGTCATGCCGGAACGACCTAGATATGCTAGGAATACGCGCTCTTCATCAGAGCGGACGTCTTCCTTGAGTCCGCGTTCGCGCAGAGGCTTCAATCCTCGGGCATTGAATCGCAGCACGGCGAGCTCGAATGGTTCGCTGAGGGCACCAAGACGGCCAGATGTCACAGCGCGCGTGTCATTTGCTACATTGAAAGATGTCGAAGAGCGAGAATCTCCAAAGGGTCATAGCGAAAATGCGATTGGAAAACCTAATGTCACAGCAGTCAGGGCCGACGACCAAAATGAAGGAAGTCCGGATCTTCCTTTAGTCACGCAACTCAAATCTGTTGATAAGAAACAAATCAATTATCCTATCGAGAAGAAAATGTCCCTTGCGTTAATACCATGTCGACAGGAGGTCAAAAGAAGGCTGCATGTGGCGCTATCACGATGGTTGGATTCGTCGGGCATCGTTGTGCCCAGTGCCAGAAGTGCAGCGACCAGGAAGATGAGCATCGACCAAAGTACGCGCAGAGCCTCAGTGGGGCATTTGTCTCTGACCAATTCGAGGCAGAGTTGTATCGAAAGGATGGGGAAGTTGTTCGCAAAGCGCCATATACCCCCAAATGAACATCAGTCCCCTATACTGTCACCTTTCTCACATGAAGGCTGGTTATATGCGATACAGACGTCTACCAGCGCGGCGCTTGTCGAACCGTCTAGCACCCAACGACGCCGGAACATGCAGTCGTCGATATCATACTACGACAGCGACGGCAAGCGCTATGTGATGCCAAACAACATCAACAAGACGACGACATGGCTACCTTCAGAGATGCGACGCATCAACACACCACCATCTGGAACTGGGCCACTCGACAACAAGCAGCTCAAAGCATCGAGGGGGTTCTTCTTTGACCACCGAAGACCTCCTAGTGAGGACGTCTCAGGGGAGATCAGACGCGCCGATCCCTGGGAATTTCAGTCGCCATCGCCGATGCAGAGAAGAATGACGGCAGAAGTGGTATACTCGACTTCAACAGCGAACAGGTCGCGCGAGTCATCATCGCTCTGGAGTCGGGTGAAACAGAGAAGAAACCACACGCCTTCTTCGTTCGGGAATGCCGAATCGACTGCGGATTTGTTCGATTATGGACGGACGGATTACTTCCGCCAACGAATCAACGTCACCGACGACACACCCATGACCAAAGATGTTCAGTACGACTATACTATACCTGATCATCTTCCGACATCCCCACTTTGCCCCAGAAATGCGGAGCAATATGGAATGAGAAGAAGGTCAGAGGAGGGTGGGTCGCGGCTGGCATGTCCAGTACATGAGAGGGCGTCACACCGAGCGGACTCGAGGCATTTGGACATACGGTGGTGACGGACGGGATTCATTTCTTGGCCGGCCAGCAACACTAGACACAACAAAGGACTAGGGGAGTCGACAAGCGTGTTTCTTGTATAGGCAGGAGGAATTGTCAGACACTATTATTCTACAACTCAATGAGACCTATATGCAGCCCGTGCGACCTGTCGTGGAGTGGTCAAGATGTGCTGTAAAGTAATAGGTGTAATTAGCTAAGGTGTTGATGAAGCGCAACGATGGCAGTCTTGGCAACCAGGAACTTGTGCTCGGGGAACCTTCCACTTCCGTCGCGCAAAGTGTAATGCACCTTCCTTCTCCATCAACGTTGCTCTACCACACTCGTGTTTGGTGGATGATTTCGACTTCAATTCGACTTCCATCGCTACCATCACCATCACCTTCGCTTCACCACTCACCAGTCCATCGCGCGCACTTGCAGAAGAGAAAAGAAAGATCACACACCCTTTAGTCCCTCGCAAAGATGGCGTCGGCCAACCAAGACGCTCTCCTGCTCTTTCGCGCCTGCATCGCGTCCAAGACACCCCCGATCCCTACCACCTCATCAGATCCCAGCTCCACCGCCGATTACGCCGAACTCCCTGCTGCGACACACGTTCTCTTCAATTCACATTCGTCAACAGACGGACCTTCGCATATCGCCCTGCCCTGCTCGACACCGACGCGCTTCATCTCGACCAGCACAACCAGCAGCAGCAAGGCGGAAGAGACAAGCGACAACAGCACAGCATCAGCAGGGGGACTAGATCTGCTCAGTGTCTTCTGGTGTTGGCAGAACAAGGACAAGGGTGTTGGTGAATACATCGCCGCCACCCAGGCACTCAACTCGGCACGGCAAGAAGCAACCCTGTCTCCCGTGACGAATCTCGTCTTCGCCGAGAAGCTCGACCTGGTGAATTGGCTCGCCGGCGATGTCGGTGAGGCTGAGAGCGAGTTCATCCGTCCGCTGGGTGACACCGAGGAGACACGGCGATTGGCTGGCGAGGCAGCTGAGTTGGCCAAGGGTGGAGAGGCTGGCGATGTCCCCATGGGTGGCGTGGAAAGAGACGGCGGTGACGGAGACAAGGCCGACAGGATGAGGGTGATTTATCGACAGGAGCGAATACTGGGAGACCGGAATACTGTCCTGCGGGGGATCAAGCAGACGGTTAGTTCTTGTAGAGGAGAAGAGGACGAGCAATCCGAAACTAACTGGACTCTAGGACTTCTCCCACGTGCGGAAATACACTGCTCTGTTCCTGTCACGTAGCGGCAGCAAGTCAGCTCCCGCCCCAGCACTGACTCCCGCCCTGCGCGCACCTCCTTCATCCAAGGGCTCCTCTCGCAAACCAGAACCCATCATCCTTTTATCGCCCTCTGCATCTTCGCTATTGCGCCTCTCGAACATCAAATCTTTCCTCGTTGACGGCCTCTACACTCCTCCTTCGTCAGCTGCGACAGTAACAAACATGGCGCAGATATCCCGTGTTCTGCCGTCGATCGACCCTCTACGACCCACCCGTTTTATTCTTGTCGAGAGCCCCGAGAACTTCAAGCCCGATTACTGGAATCGCGTCGTCGCCGTCTTCACCACTGGCCAGTCCTGGCAGTTCAAGGGCTACAAATGGAGCCACCCGGCCGAACTCTTCAATCGCGTGCTGGGTGTCTATGTCGGCTGGAGAAACGAGGGCATTCCTGATGTCATCAGGGGCTGGGGAAGAGGCGTCAAGGCTGTTGGTGTCGAGTATTGGCGCGAGGGACAAGGCGCTGGCGAGCGGGATGTCGGCATGAGATGGAGAGACAGAGAGGTAGTCGAGGAGATCTGGAGTGCGATTGAGGCCAGCATGAGAGCCAAGGGATTCGGAAAGTAAAGAGGATAAAAATGGCCGAGTCTGCAGCAAGGAACGACATCTCTGGCTTGGGTACACGAAATGGAGAGATACAGAGAGAGATGAAGCGAGGAGAGTACCTGCGTCGCCCGGCCCGAGCTAGGGAGAGACATTGACGAACCCCTCCAATTCTCTTCTTTTCCTACCCGAATCTCGAATTGCGAGGGCACGCCTTACCAGGAAGAACCGACGCATCCTCGCATTGCTGTATACGAAACAAGATGCCTATCTAGCCGGGAGGGAACGTTGTAACAACAACATCAACGGCAATCCTAAAATCGAGGACTGAAAGCCGCCGCCCAGAGAGTAAAAGTCGACTCTTCCACCACACGAAGAGATTGTGTCAATAAACCCGCCAGAGCTGGTCACTATATCCACCCTATCTCTCTTGCAATGGTGGCCATCAGAACTCTATATCATTCCCCTTCGATCTGCAAGCAATGACCAGGGGCAAAAGCAGAAAATAGAAGAGAAACAGGCAATCCGGCACGTATGCAGCATCAGTACAGTACGAGAAAATAAAACCCCAGCACTTCTGATCAAGGCGAGGACTCGTCTCGATAATTAAATATACGTGGGTTTCACGAAAGAGAATATCAGACGAAACCCCTGCTCCACCTTCATCGGTTTATCATCGCTTAGCTCATGTTTCGTGATTGATCGGGCGTTGTGTTGCTCTTGCCATGAGCATATGAAGAATAGCTAAGTTTCTCCCTCACCTTGATGCTCGTAAGTCGCGGAAATCGTGTCCCAGGTTCTCGCATGTTGAGAGAGACAGGCAGTCACTCCATGACTCACCTTCACGTACATGATTATTCATATCAAGAAGCCAGCTGTTCAGCTCGCAAAAGGGGTTCAAGACGTGAGAAGAACAGGAAAAGAGAGTAAAATTACTGTCTCCAAGCCACGCAATCGACCCTACTATCCCACAAGTCAAGCGCCATGTTTCTATCCATACTCTGCCCCGCCTCCTTCCCACGGTCCAACTTCGCCGGCAACCTCCAAACAGTGATCCCAAACCCACTCATCTTGAGACTAGTGACGAGCGGACCGAGCGTCAATCTCTTGACCACAAACCCTCTTTTCTCCAAGTCCCGAACAGCCAGTTCCGCGAAGCGCGCCAGGACTTCGTCGGAGGTGCTGCCTAGTGAATTCAAGACGAGCACGACCTGGTTGTCTTTCTCTTCAGCTGCCGAGTTCTCGACCCCAGAAAAGCTGGAGGCGCTGAACGGGATGAAAGCTCTGTCTGCGTCAGATGTGTCGACTAGCAGATCGATCATTTGATGAGTGAGATCTTGTGGCGAGGGAATCGGGTGGATTTGACGCAGGCCTGGCTCGCCGTGGGCGCCCATGCCGAGTTCAATCGTTGCTGGAGGCAGGGATTGGAGATCTGTCAGAGTGGCGTTGGGGAGGGCAACGCTGTTTTTTGTCATTGTTAGTAGAAAGCAGATTTGATGTGAAGCAGGAAAAGAAGGCAGCCTCACCGATCAAAAGCAACACCCACAGTGCCCACATTCGCCGCAACCACCTCCATGACGCTCGCAACCCTCTCGAGCGACTCGCCCCTCTCCGCGAGCGCACAAGCACATTTCAACGCAATCAAATGCCCACTCAAACCTCTCCTGCCCACTTTCCCCCCTTTCTTCCGTCCGACAGCCACGTCGTCCCCAACAGGCACAAACCTTACATTATACCCGGCCGCCTGGGCTCTCGTGATGGCGAGTCCCGCATTGAGTATATCACCCGTATAATTCCCACAAACGACCAACGTGCCCCTCGCTTCCCCTCCGCTTCCCTCATCGCCACCCCTCGGCTGACACAGCTTGATAGCCTTGAATATCTGCGCCGCGGTAGGCGACGCGAATACGTTTCCCGACACATACGCGGATAGGAAATTCGACCCCACGAAGCCGCCGAACATGGGCTCGTGGCCGCCGCCGCTGAAGCCGATTGTGGTCACGTGGTTTGAGGACCGGAAGCTTTGCAGGTCGCTGCGGTAGAGGATTTTGTGGTGCGGGATGTAGGAGAGGTTCGGATGCAGGTGGGTTAGGCCTGTTAGGGCGTCGGATATTGCGTCTGGGGGATCTCAGTTCTACGGATCTGCGACGGGGGAAGACTCGGGGGATTTTGTGTTGTTGACCGAAGAGGATGGGGTGCTTGTGGAAGAAGAATGCTTACGCACCGGCCGGATCATTAATGAAATGGAACGTCTCCTTTGCAGTGGGAGAAATCACTTGTCGTGTCTGCACTGCTGCTGCCATGGCCTCACGGATTGGATGTAGCAAATCCTTCGTGGCCTAATAAGACTAAGAGTCAAGAACCACCCTCAAGTACGTCTTGTGTACCACTCAGATCATGGAGCACTCAGGTTACAGAGAGTAAGAAGAGCACCAGGCTTGTGATAGCTCGGATTGTCCAAGGAAAAAGTATATACAGGATGACAACAACAAAAAAGTGCAAGACCCATGGATGGGCTCAAAGTAAAGTACTACATCTCTCAACCGAGATCGAAGCTCTTCAGCCCGGATATCCAAATGAAGTACCTCAACCTCCCACACCCGACACACAGAATAATCCCACTATTCGTTGCACAAGATACAGAACAGGAAGTAAGCAAGCAGGCTGCTCGGGAATGGACGTCACGCCTCGGATTACCGTATTAGGCAAACCCCCGACGAACGTCTCCAGATAGTGAGTGCGGGGCTGAGGATTTGGAGATCCGCCCCCACCATGATTACCGGGAAGGAAAACTACTTTACGATACAAGTCATTAAAAGGTTCTTCGGATCGGGTGGACGTCTAGCGATGATAAGGACCGGGTTCTTTGTGGAATATATCTTGACACTCCCGTTGTCGCATCTTTGAGCGCTGTGTGTTTGTCGTCTTGTAATTGGATATAGAAAGACAGAAAGAATATATCCTCATTCGCATCCCCGCACGCTTCACGTACTGTATACTCCCCCCCCCCCACATCATATTACACCGGCTTCCGACTACTATCATTTCGACATATCACTCAGCAGACGAACTTAGAGGGAAAGGAAAAATGGCAATAGTAGTAGAGCAAACAATCCCGTTCGAACCCTCTGATCTGGATATCACGAATCCCACTCGCTGGTCGGATCTTCTCCCTCTGCTACGACCATCACTCAGACCCGTCGCTTCGAAAGACCAGACGGCGACGATACTCGTCGATCAATCTTTCGCTGCTGCGAGTGATCATGATGTTCGAGTGGCGACTGTGGTGAGACCCGGGAATTTCCCGAGCGGGTTATTGGAGAGAACGAGACATGCGTGTGCTTTTGCTGTCGGTCAGGTATCGGCGGATGATGTGGTGAGTGCGATGAAAGAAATAGGGATGGGTTTCGGTCAGGGTCTTGTGGTTGTGCGCAGGGGAGTGCAGAGGAAGGTCGAGATCGAGAGCCATGATGTGCTGAAAGTCGAAGTCGACGACGATTTGCTGTTTGATCATGTCATGCAAGTTCTGGGGAGTGCGACTGAGTCGACTAGGTAAGTCTTCTTATCTCTCGATATAGATTCAGATATGCCAATGAAGGGTGTGTTCGAGTGTAACAAGGATCGGCTCAACCAGGAAAAGGATTAGGGCGCTAACGGTGTTCGTACAGATCCAACTTGCAGCGAACGACAGAAATGCTGCGACTACTGGTAAGGTCGTCTGTGGCTGTGCAATCCACATTTCAGACACAAAAGTCTCGGGGAAATCTATCCATCTCGAGTGTAGGTGGTCCTGCGGAGACCTATGCGCAAGCTAAGTATGCCGTGGAACAGAGCTTGGGTGGTCTGTTGCAGTCTTTTGCTGCACAGGACGGCGTCACCCATTCTGTGCATTATGTGGATGTGAATGGTCTTTCCAGACTCGAAAACTATATCATTGGTATGGAGATTGGGCAATTCTTTGGTGAGTTTTGCGTGTCCTTGTTTCGGCTGGACAACTATCGTTCCGTTGTTTTTATGCATATTCCATAAGAAAACTGCAGTAGACATGGGAGAATGCTGACTGTTAGCAGAATCTCACGAAATTCCCTATGCACTTTCAACTTCAATGGTCCTACAGCATGATGACATGGCCCGCGGCTTTGCGATCTCGATATGTCCAGTGCCGGTACAGTATATCGAACCTCAGTCCAGACCAACAAATCCCCTGCTGGACGAGCAAGCAAATGAAGAAGGCTTGACTAGGGTTGACTCGAGATACATTAGGTTCTCTGACGTCCAAGTCCGAAATTGTATAGAATCCGGATGCGATGCTGTGATAGCGGCAGAATCAACAATCACTCGATACGACGAAATCGTCGGCGACGGCGATTGCGGATATACATTACGAGACGGAGCAAAGCAAGTCCTCAAGTTCATCGGCAACCAAAACCTCGGTGATCTACCTCAGATTGTTGGCGAATTAGTCCATGACCTGGAGGTCAATATGGGTGGAACGTCTGGTGCCTTGTATTGCATTTTCTTGACTGCCTTGTCTGCCTCATTGGCTTCAAGTGAATCAGTCAGGGATGCGGTTACAGTCGCCCTCGAACAGTTGATGAAATATACAAGGGCAAGGGAAGGAGATCGGACAATGATGGATTGTTTGATCCCGTTTGCGCGTACTTTTGCGAGGACTGGCGATGCAAACAAAGCCTTAGAGGAGGCGCGTCGCGGTGTGGATACCACGAAAAACTTGGAGGCGAAGCTTGGGCGAAGCACATATCTTGACGAGAGCGCCATAAAGGGTATTCCTGACCCGGGTGCATATGGCTTGCTCGTGTTGCTTGAGGGGATGTGTAAGGCTTGAGGTCGAATCTTATGCTAGATAATCGTAATCAGAAGTCATCAAGAAGCAATTGCCCTGATCTTGTTTGACGCGATATGTACTTGTAATATAGACAAGTAGGAATTAGCACTACAATGTCTTTGTCAGGTCGTACGTCCCATATCGATACTGTCCCTAGTGTGGTTGATCGCCTGCTCATTCGTGTTAGCAGTCGATCGACTGGTGAGAGTCTTGCTACACGCGTCCCTTTTAATCGCTCTACTGTCTGGAATACAGCGCTTGAGAATTGTCTTGGTTAAGAACAAGTGAAGCCAAAGATAAGTGGATTGTGATCTAGTACAAGTCGGCAATAGTATAATGCGCTGTGACCGAGGTGGATGTACTGGAAACCCCTGAGAAGTCAATGGATGCACAGATGCAGGTAAAAACAGAGACTACCAGGGGCTCTATCGATCGAAAACGCTAACAGAGAACTTACCTTAGACATCTAGACTAGAAAGCTGCTGAAACCCTCCTGTATGCAGCCAGACCTGCAGATTACGAACTCCCAAACAAAGCTTTCCATTGTTTCCTGAAGTATGGTCCCTCAAGCAGATTTTGCGTGAAAAGGCAGCAAAGACAGTGAAGTACTAGATCAGATAGGAGGGAGGACGATAGTAAGGTACATAAAGGAACGGAGTGTTGCAATGCAAGTCCATAGATGGGTAAAGGTGGACGTTCAAGAACGTCAAGCAAATGACAGATGCTAAAAGAAATGGCGCCCGGCTGGGTTCGAACCAGCGTCGGGTCTTCTTAGGGGCATTTTGGGATTTGGCAGGAAGTGGCAGGGGAAGGGGATAGGGAAGTACCTTTGGTGGCTGTAGAGATCTCAGACCATTAAGCCATCAGATCTCCACGGATGAGGGCTCAGAATAGCCATTGTATATACCCATGATTCAAGCTCACTTACTGTCAACGAAAGGACCCAGTCCTTGTCCTAGAAACTATCTTCCTATACATCGAAGTAGGTGAGTACTCGTAAGCCGCTCAAACTCAAGAGAGACCGAGCCAGCTCTGTCGCGTTCTCACTATCAGCCCATCATTGATGCTAGAAACACAGTAGAGCTTTTGTGTGCAGCTTTGGCAGATCGGCTCAGTGGTGACTGCTTATAAGGAAAGCTCTTCCTGCCACCCCTCGTCACTTTTGCCATCGACTTCCACCTTTCGCATCGTGAGTCCTACCACAGCTACGCCATCGCAAGTCGCTTGAAGGTGCAGACTTACGATCTCTGATATGTTCTTCATTCATCTCAGGAAAAGAAGCTTGGGCTCGCTGAGTGATCAGGCCATCAAAGCTAGAACTCACGCATTTTTCCGCTCCAAAACAGATTCCATCATCGACTTGATGATGGCTAATGCGGCATCGCCTCCCAGATCCTGGCATCCAGGAAAGACTATCACTGTCGCCCCAGTCGGACGTTTCCTCAAGATACATGGATTTGGCGTTTTGAAGTCGATCCATGGACATAGCAATCTTCCTCTGGGCTTTTACCACTTCACGGGTCCGGAAGGGGCCTGGGCAGCGACCATCGATTGCTTATCTGAACCTAGAAAGACGACATTGGGTTCCCAGTCTTATTGTAACGAGGGATATAGGTCCTAGCAGGTCAGGCCCCCCGGCTGCACGCAAACAGATTAAAGCATTTCGTCCATGAGTCCTACATCTGGCACTTGTCCACGTTAGCAAACGACAAGCGACATCCTGTAAACCTTCCACATTGGTGGTCTGCAGCTACATCTTTCGGTTGATTGCGTCCACGATGAATGCAGAAGGGCTGGTCCGGGGGTGTTGACGATATTCACGCCAAATCATAGATGCCGGTTCCGTTTGCAGTCTTCTGCACTGGAAGTGTTAGTCCTGGTAACCCATACTGGCAACAATTGAATGTGCACTTCTGGCCATGATGGAGCTTTGAGTTAAGCTGGATTGTAGTAAGATCGGAACAGTGGCCGAGAAGTAGTGGCTGATTCTACCAGAACATATCGAATACGAAAACAACAACTGTTGCTTCCCAATATGTTACCAGGAGAGTAACATCTGACCCCGGACCAATGAGATGGTACAGAAATTGATCAGAGTCGACCAATCAACTATATCTTGCTTCGATGATCTTTGTCAGTCTGTTCGTTCTTACTGGAGATGCTATTTGCCATAGGTATCTCTAATTCAGCTAAGCACAGAGCTTCGAGTATCATTGTGTGGAACTTTTGACAGGCAATGGAAGCCATGATGCGCGGCTACGCAAAGTCAAGTTCACACGCATTAGTACATCACAGTGCTAGTAGCTGGTGAAGCTAATCACCTACTACATGCTGTGTTCAAATAACGATCTCGAGTCATAGGAAGCGCAGTATTCAAGTACGACATGCCTCGGCTTAAAAACGGCTATATGGTAAGGTTGCCCCGCATACATAAGCAGGAGAGAAGCATCCACCAGTACTGCTAAAGTATGGTGATAGTCACTTGGAATTGGTGATTTCCTGTCATACTCACAATTCACTGCATTACAGAACTCATTCATTCATAAGGAATGGCGCCGATATCGTGGAAACCAAAGTTCGAGGCGTCGCCACCAAAAGTGAAGCATTGCATGTTATCGTATCCAGCACCTTCTGTACTGCTGGTGCGGCTTAACAGGCCAAAAGAACTCAACTGTATCAACAGTGAGGGTCATGCTGAGCTCGATGCTGTCTGGGAATGGCTTGACCATGAGCCTGCCTTGAGTGTGGGCATTATCACTGGTACAGGCCGAGCATTTTGCGCAGGCGCAGATCTAAAAGGTACGCATTCTCAATGAGATTCACGGCCGAGTCATCAATACTGAAATACAATAGAATGGAACAAATCTACGTCAGAGGGCAAGCAACGACCTCAAGCCGAGTCCGGTTTTGGAGGGCTTTCTCGACGAGGTGGTCGCAAGCCCGTCATCGCTGCAGTCAACGGGATCTGTTTTGGAGGCGGATGTGAAATGATTGTCAACTGTGATCTCGTAACAGCTTCGTCAAAGGCAACATTCGCACTGCCAGAGGTCAAGCGAGGTGTCGTAGCCATCGCTGGCGCACTCCCTCGTATTGTCCGTACTATAGGAAAGCCACGAGCTATGGAGATGGCACTAACAGGACGAACCGTACCAGCTGCCGAAGCAGAGAGATGGGGCCTGATCAACAAAGTCGTTGGCGATGCCGAAGGCGAGGTTGTGGATGCAGCGGTGGAATACGCAAGGATGATCGCGGAGAACAGTCCGGATTCTGTCATCGTGAGTCGCGAAGGCGTGAAACTTGGTTGGGAGGGCCTCAGCGCCGAGGAGGGGACCAAAGAATTGATGCAGAAATGGTATCCAGGCCTCGCGAATGGTGAGAATATCAAGGAGGGTTTGAAAGCATTTGTAGAGAAGAGGAAGCCAAAGTGGATAGCTTCGAAATTGTAATTATAATGTTGCCGTCGCATTCTGGCGGCTTTTCTCCTCGAACTTATTTCGGAAGTTATAGCCGTGATATGGACAAATCTGGTGTAGAAACGTGCGCACGGCCATTCCAAAGTAAAGTCCACGCCTGCCTGCTACCAACACAATGACAGACCAGATATTGAGATATTCGCAAAGCTTTCACTCTACCAGCACCAACAAAGACATGTCGAATATCACGATAGCCTCAGTGCCTCGCATCACGCGGGAGAAGCTTTCGACACTTGTCCGTAGTAAATCTCCCTCACTTGCAGTCATCGACGTCCGCGACTCTGACTATATCGGTGGCCACATTGCGGGTTGTCAGAATGTGCCCGTCCATACTCATGATTACAAGATGCCTGAGTTGGTGAGAACGCTGAAGGACAAGGAAACTGTGGTATTTCACTGTGCGTTGAGCCAGCAAAGAGGACCGACTTCAGCGCTCCGCTATCTTCGTGAGCGAGAAAGACAGGTTGGCGGCAAGGTTGAGAAGGCGAATGAAGGTGCCGGGGATGCACCCGAAGTCAAAGGACAGACTGTGTATATCCTTGAGGGTGGATTCGTGAAATGGCAAGAACTGTATGATCCCCTCATAAGCCCCATTATTTACTCTGGTCATGCACTTACATTCTGTACTTTAGGTATGGAGAAGACAAGGATCTCACCGAAGACTACCAGAAAGACATTTGGGAATTTGGATACTGAAGATTGTGCATCAATTTGCTTCTTCGGCGATTCATGATCCACTTCGATGAATTGATAGGACTTATGCCGACCTTGATAAATGCATCACGTCTCATCATCAGCACCGATTGACCAAGATCGGTCGCAACAATCGACCTTCAACCTCACTCACCTCACCAGAGTGCGCTCCGATGTGCCTCTTCTCTTACCTGAGACGATCTTGAAGTTGGACGCTTGACCTTGACGTGCTGAAGTGACATACATCACGAACATTGACTCTATGTGTTTCAGATTTAGGAGAGCATCGAGACTCCACAGGCACGCACGGGAGCTTGAGTCAAAGATTAAGTGGAAAAATAGGCTTCAGAGCGTCAAGACATACACGATCGTCTCTTCGTACCACGCAATTTACATAGTATGTGACCCCTTTTGGATATCAGACGCCCTTTTATGCACCTCACTGGAATTCGGGATTAATTATCACGCATGAGATGTGGAAAATAGGATATCGATTCTTCAAAGAGTGAATTCATGTGTACTGTAGAGATGACGGCGCAAATTGTGCGGTCCAAGTTTAAATTGCGCTAAGACGAAAGGGGGTCCGGGTGGTCAATGTCGGAGATACTCTTATTTTTTTCTGCTTTCACCAACTTGCCGACCTTGATATCTCACCTTTCCACAACACCTTAATAGAGACTCGAGAATCGTCTCGTGATTACGAAACATTATATGAGACGCTTTCATACTCATGAGATGGACTCGGTCTGATTAGCGTGTCGTGCCGCAGTGTATACAATCGCACTGTAGCCTTGTAGCTGCCATGGAACTCGACTCGAGATGTGTACACACATCGCAAGATACAGTTGACCAGGTCATACTATACGTACGGAGCTCCACGCTACTCTCTTTCCCCTATCTTTCCTCAGGAACACAATTGTCACGCCCGGCTCCTCCTATTTCCCCATGAGAGTCAGGGCCCTCATCATTGTTCCAAGAACAAGTATTTTTTTGCTTGCACGTTTAATTGGCTTGCTACGTCTTTCTGCGTGGCGTAGGAAGTCTCATTGCGTGTTGACATCTCCCCATCCATATTGCATACTTTATTCCACTTTTTGATCTTTTGTTACTCCGGACTTGGTTTTTCACGCAAAGGTTGGCCTGTCTCTGCTGTTTTAAGTCTCTCATAGTTCCACAATCAAGCGTATTCTCTTGAATCTATGTTGTCTTTGTGCTCTGGAAACCCGAAGCTCCGTTTCCCAATGGCTTTTACTGTCTCCGTATTTACAAGCTCTTCCAGACTTTGTTCTACTCTTTGATTCGGATAATGCCCCATATCGGCGCCTTACCCAAGATATCGTGATAGTTCAGATGTGGTCAAAGACCTGGTTCTGCCCATGTCTCTTGACTCCTGGAGTCGAGTCTGACAGCAGATCCCTCTATCTCACACGGGTTGTTCTCTATAGCTGCGATCGTGCCTCTCTAAGTCGTATGACAACCTTCGGAATTGTATCCTTGTGACGAGGACGCAGAAGCCTAGATCAAACATCAAGCAGTTTTAAGCTTAGTAGTCCGTCAATATTAATGTTCACGATATTCGTTGATGTGAAAAGGAAATCTTAAAAGCTACCTCATTTGATAAGGCAGCAATTATTAGGCATGAATTTGGCTACTAGTGACGCTCCTGGCCATACAAAATGCCCCGCGCCAAGATTCGGCTGCAGCTGCCTGCATTGTTTTGGGATACCGCTTTCCACCCACCATCATATATGACTCTCTGCAATTACCTCCACCGACCACTTTCACTTACCGTGTAGTGCTTGTCTCGCTGGGACACCGAGCTACCCGTTTTCCACTTGGCTCATATAACATAAGACAGACCTGTGAAGCCTTCGCTTTGCTTTCAAAAAGCATCTTGATTGAATCTAAAAGTGCAGATCAAAGCTTTTTCTTGCGTCTGCTGGTTTATGCCCCACCATTATAACCTTTGTTTTGTAGATTACATCAAAGCAAAGCAAGGTGATCTGAAAGTGTCCAAGACACTACAAGAGACCCATTCCAACAAGCCGTTATGGCTTACCAGGATCATGCTCCGTACAAGGCTCAGGTATCTAATGAAGTTTCACTAATGCTCCAGGGTTTGGAAGAACACACCAAAGGCAAAGGTGGCAAAGCTGGCTTCTCGGCAAAGAAAAACACTTTTAACGTAGCAGGATCAAATGTTGCAGTCGATTCGTGGCGCATGCAAGAATGGGACTACAAGAAAGACGGCCTGCCAACTTACGCCCGAGGTTTGTTCACTACTGTGAATAGCACAGGCCAGCCCGAGATCGTGACCAGAGGATACGACAAGTTTTTCAACCAGGGTGAAGTGAGCAAGACTCAATGGGCCAACGTGGAGAAGAATACGAGGGGACCTTATGAACTCAGTGTCAAGGAGAACGGATGCATCATCTTTATCTCCGGTCTAGAAGACGGTACTCTACTTGTCTGCAGCAAGCACTCTACTGGCAAAAGGGAGGATGCGAACATCAGTCATGCCGAGATTGGCGAGAAATGGGTGGAGAAACATCTAGCTACAGTTGGCAAGACGAAAAAGGATCTTGCTTTCGAGCTACGCCGCATGAATGCTACCGCTGTTGCCGAGTTATGTGACGATGAGTTCGAGGAGCACGTCCTTGCTTACAATCCGGAAACGGCTGGTCTGTATCTTCACGGAATCAACCTGAACTTACCGGAATTTGCCACTTATGCTGGCCATCTCGTCGATCGTTTTGCTGCCGAATGGGGCTTCAAGAAGACCATGTATGTTGTGGAGAATGACATTATCCAGGTGAAGACGTTCCTCGACAAGGTCGCCGAGACTGGTAGCTATGCAGGTCGAGAGACGGAAGGCTTCGTCATCAGGTGTCAGTCGCGAGCAAATCCAGAAAGCCCTTGGGAAGATTGGTTCTTCAAGTACAAGTTCGAGGAACCTTACCTTATGTACCGCCAATGGCGAGAGTGTACAAAGGCCATCATTGCTGGAAAGCCACCTAAATTCAAGAAGCATAGAAAGATAACAGATGAGTATCTTCACTTTGCACGCAAGCAACTCCTGGACAACCCGCAGCTCGGCAAAGCATACGCGCAGAACCACGGTATCATCAAGCTGAGGGACGACTTCCTTGCTGCTCGCGGCTTGAAGGGGTCTGATATCATCAGGCAGGAACTCGAAGGCGGCGAGGTCGGTTCGGACATGGTCGCAGACAACGTCGTTCTGGTGCCGGTCGCAACCCTGGGCTGCGGAAAGACAACACTTGCCATAGCCTTGAGCAAGCTGTTTGGCTGGGGACACATACAGAACGATAACATTACGAAGAAGCCCAAACCGCTCAACTTCGCGCGAGGAGTGTGCGAAGGCTTGGTCACGCATCCCGTTATGATCGCAGACAGGAACAATCACCAGCGTCGCGAGCGTAAGCAGATAATGGACGACGTTTCGCAGACCGTCCCAGAAGCCAAGTTCGTTGCTCTATATTATGTTCACGATCGCTCCAAGTACGACCAGATTCGTGCCGCGACCCGCGCAAGGGTCCTGAGCCGCGGTGACAACCATCAAACTATCCAAGCAGGCTCAAAGAGCCAGGATGAAATTGTTGGCATCATGGAAGGATTTATGAATCGTTTCGAGCCTGTCAATCCCGAAAGGGAACCCGACGACAACTTCGATCTTGTTATCGATCTCGATGTTACCTCGTCGTCGCGCGAGAACCTTGAGACTATCGTCGCACGTTTGAACGCGGAATATCCCAGACTATTTGGAGCTATGCCTACCGGGGAGGATTTGGATCGCGCGACTGAGGCTGCTTTGAACGACTACAAGCCAGACATCAAGCATGATATCGGTGGTGCCAAGCGGGAGATGAAGAAACAGCAGAAGCAGGCACAGCAGCAACCAAAAAGCCAGAAACAAGCCAAGCTGGAATATTTTGGTGTCAATCTTTCTGTTGAAAAAGTCAAGAATATCCTCGAAGCAGCTTTTCAAAACGCTGATGCTGACACGGCGAGAATGTGGCATCAACTTCAGGGATCGAGAAGAGTGCAGTCGGAGTTTCATGTCACTTTGATCCATCGTGTACTCGCTACACAATATGCCGAGTACTGGGATCAGCTTTGCAAGATGCATGCTGATGCGGCCGAGAAAGCAGGTGTTCCTGAACCTGAGATCGGCAAGTGCAAGGTGCAATTGGAGCGCCTTGTGTGGGACAACCGACTCATGTGCTTCGTCGTCCGACTCGTCAGCGCAGATGGAGGCATGGAGTGGAAGAGCGTCAACGACACGGCACATGTGACTGTTGGCACTGCGGATCCCAGCGTCAAGCCAAAAGAGAGCAATGATCTCCTGAAGAAGTGGCTTGAAGTCGGCAGTGGCCCAGGCACTGGACTTATGGAGACTCAGATCACGGGCCACGTGGAGCTTGATGGTAGCGTCAGGGGTATGCTTCAGAAGCGATAGTGCCGTTCTGTCACTCCACCCCATACTGGCAGCAGTCGCATGCGTGCGAATGCTGTTCTGAAGAACAAGGATAAAAAAGGCAAGAAAGGCAAGAAAGGCAAGCAAGGCAGGAAGCCTCATGTCAAGCCCTAGTCTGTGGAGTGTATTAACTCTCGGAAACAGGATCACCGTCCTCCAAAGCTGTAGACCTCGACTCGAATTCACGGACCTTCCAGGACAAGAGGATGGTGAGCCTGGCAGGGGCAATTCGACTATGAGATGACGTGAAGCCATGGGTACGGGATGTTATGGTACATGAATACGTCTTCGACTAGAAGCAAGAAACAGGGACAGTCTTGCCATTCCTGGCAGCTCTGGTCTCCTGCTGCATGCTTAAACGGCGTCCAGGTATTTGTCTTTTATCAAGATGGATCGGCCATTTGCATCGTTCACATATCATCAATAGCAAGATAGATTACACGAAAAGCATCTTCAATCTTTTTAAAACCCACTTCACCGACTTTCAATATAGCCTAGACATCTTTTGGTGAACTGTTTTCCTGCGATTGACATTAGGAGCAAGGGCTACCCTTATTCGCTCTTTTGTGCTATGCTATACCTTTTGGCTACCTCAGCGTTTATCCTCCCCCGATCTTGGCTACCCTTCCTCTTCTGACAACATCTTGGTACAGCTAGCATTTTCCCTGTGTACTCCTCCGGATTGACTGGCAAGCATAGATGTTCCTTTGCATATGCTCCCCGGTCGTCATCGAGCTCAATGATATTAATTTGCAATACGTCTGGATCGGAGTCGTCGGCGGGGACAAGGTGGTCAAATGTAACGCCGTAGTAGTCGATACGTCTGGTCAAGGAATAAGAGCTGGGAATCATGTCAAGGCCGTTGTCTCCAGACACGGACGCGTCCTTGCGTTAATGGTTTCTCTACCACCAAGCCCAGATATTCATCTCGTATGACCATATCACCGTCGACCTTGTCATCGACTTCCTTGCCATGGATCTTCTGGTACGCCAACTCTGCGAGAGTGTGGGATATAGAGCTTACCAGCCATGAGAATTGTAGTGAGACGAGGTATGGAATCTTCCTCGTATTAGAGATCCACAAGATATTGTTACGGATGATAGCCGCCCAGGGGCACTCCGTGATGCCTCATGACCATACCATTGGACAAGAATGTCCTGTCTACTTTGCAGATACTGCCTCGTCGAGTCACTGCCGCTTTCAACCACGCTGTACGGCACATAACATCCCCCCTTCATCAGACTATGGAAGGACATTCGACCACCATGATGCACATGCGTCCAGATACAGGGCATGACATCGCGTCTAGCCTGTTAGATGGCCCCAGTGACACCAAGGAAGAGCGATTACATGGGTGGTGTAGCAGTGGTTAGAAGAAGAAGAAGAAGTGATGAGAGAAGTGATATAGATATAGCTTGGCATCAGTGTCTCTTCTGGGGATAGTGCGGGGAAGACAGAGCAACAGCTCCGTCATGGCGATTGCTATTATTTATCTATATTATATTTCTATTCCATCATGATCATCATCATGAAATGACAAAGACGTCAGCCGAGGGCTCGATGGCTATGCTTCGGTGACCTCTGATGGCTATGCCGCCATTGTTCCGGGTTCATAATACAAATCTATACCATGTTCCTATTTCCCATGCCTATCGCGCCTCACAGCCTCCCGCCAAACCCATCGCTTGTTGCGATTATACTCATCGTCACGACCCGCCGTGGTCCACGCTTTGTGTTTCATTACCCTGGCATTCCCGAGCCCTCCCAGCAGAGCAACAGCTGGGCTTTTGGCTCCATCGGCAGCGACAGCGAGTCGAGCGATGACAGCAGCGACGAGGGCACAATCACCTCGGAGCCTGGTGACACCGCGAGTCGAGCCGGCAGCGTGACATCGAGAGACGGAACGAGCAGACAAGGGAGTCACAGCGGCAAGACGGGGAAATGGTCGGCCGCCTCGGCGAGCACCAGGAAGACAACACGGACGCTGCGCGAAGATGGCCCCGACGACGACGAGGATGTCGACGATGACATCGAGGCCTTGGACCTGACCAACACGGATAGCAGAGACGGCAAGAAAGAGAACAATGCCACCGAAGACGGCAATGGCGGTGCGGTCAAGGACAGGTTGGCCGACTGGGAGAAGGTGCTCGGCTACCCCACCGAAGGCCTCGAGAAATTGCTCAGTCCGCCTGATAAGTTCAGGAAAAAGAGATTCGAGGTCAGTCTTGAGGAGCTAGTCTTTCTGGGCTATCCCGTCTTTGCCAAGGAGGATGGGTCGTGGAAGAAGAAGCAGCACAAACACAGCAAGAAGAAGCGGTGGGAGAGAGAGCATCGTGAAGACCAGGACGATGACGATGCCGTCCCACACGACGACGACACGGACCACAATCTCACTACAGAAAAGCACCCTTTCGATGATCAGATGAAAAATCATGCATCAGGTCGACCGCAGGACCTGAATATAACCACATCCAGGCTCGAGCGTGTCAGTAGTCCCGAATTGTCGCCCACCACCACTCCCGATGATGCCAGAAAGCACAGTGACCCAGACAGCCTCAATCCACAATCTGGACTCAACGACTTGTCTCATAGCTTTGATTCTACAGGTGGCATGAGTGAAGCTGCCTCGGAGGTCAAGAGCATGTCCACCACCTCGGGCAGCCAGAACGGCGACGATGTGAGTATGTTCCATGTCGTCTTTGTCATGAACCCTCCCACTCTTGAGTACCACATACGTGTTCAGGAAATGTACGATAATGTCGTCAAGAAGTTTTCCAAGGCACTCAGGTACGAGCAGTCACGGTCAGGATGGGTGGAGAAGGAGGCGAGGAAGATCCTCACCCTCAAGAACCAGGCCAAGGAAAACAAAAAACCCACCCCCATGTCTATTCTGTGGCCCAAGATTATCCAG
Source organism: Neodothiora populina (assembly GCF_041146345.1). NCBI lineage: Eukaryota > Fungi > Ascomycota > Dothideomycetes > Dothideales > Dothioraceae > Neodothiora > Neodothiora populina. Next base: position 183,821 of record NW_027191417.1, read on the forward strand.
CAGTCGCCTCTTGCCAAGGCGATCGCGAATATCTACACCAGTATCGCCTCCAACAAGATCGCCCATGTCAGCATCGGCTCGACCTTTGATGCGTCCATACAGATCCCCCAAGCGATCAGCACCTCATATGTCGCCACGCCCATGGAGCCCCAGTTGCCCGGACTATGGCTGACCACTGCGTCGATGCTCGAGGACGACGATGGCGTGTCCACTCTGAGCCCACACGCCGCCCTTCTGCTGCTGGAAGACAAGGAAACCATGCTCAAGGAGATCCAGGGCGAGAGCAAAGAGAGAACCGACCCGCTCATGGAGTTCATTGGGCATCTGAGTCCCACAAAGTCTCTGTCCAAGTTGTCAGCGTCCTTGAGGCTGTCTCTTTCTGATATGCAGTTTCTCGCGCGTCACTTGATCTATTGGCGGCGTGCGAGAGCGATCCCTCCGCTTCACATCAGAGACACGTATATCGTATCGCCAAATTGCGACATGAAGAGTTTGTCTCGCGCGACGACGCTGTACGCCCAGCGTTTCCACGCACTGCCGAGCTTGCCCAACATGTTGCAGCTGCTCAGCGGCAAGCCAAAGCAATACGGCTACCACATCCCAACCAAAGACCACAAGGCTACATACATGGAGATATTGGCCTGGCTCATGAGAGGTGGCTGGGTCACTCAGCTGCGCACATTCGCATGGGTCAAAGTCACCCCTGCAGTCAAAGCAGCTGTTGCAGTGCAGATCCGCAAGGAGGCCGAGAGGGCAAACGCCAGGGCCAGAGCGGTCATGACAAGGCCAGACATCACAGGAGCAAAAAGGACCGACATGCTCGGGTCCATCTCGAGCGCATCGCCGAGCGCCCGACGCACCTACAGTGAAGACGACTACATCTCGTCCAACTCCACATCACGCAAGTCTTCCAAATCAAAAGGCCAGCCGACGAGTCCTCGTCTAGACGCGATCCTGAGTCCCTCTATTTCCGGCAGTGCCACTACAGCGATGCGCGTCAGTTCAAACTCCATGGCACGCGATCGCGCCTCGATCTCCGACACGGAGAGTATTTCCAGCGCGCGCACAGCGATCCCACCTTCGTCCATGTCGAGTCTGCCGATAGCCGTGTCTTCCCCAGCGCTCATCCCACTTCGCCCCAGCCCTCTTCACGCGGTGGATAACATCAACCCCTTCTCACCCCCGAACCACAGCAACAACAGCATGCCGAGCACATTCAGCGCCAGCGTCAGCGGCACTCAAAGCAACACCAACACCAACAGCATCAACGAGACCGACTCGGCATCCGTAGCCTCTGTGCCCATCAGCGCGACAGGCAACGGCATCATCTCGACCGGCCCGGACGGCGGAGCTCCAAACAACCCCCACACCAACCCAGCCCCAACAGCGGACACAGCGACCGAAGCCGGCGCCGAGACTCAAATCAGCGACACCGCCACAACGACCCTGACCACGCTCCCGAGCACCGACGAGCGCGACTACGAAACAACCCTCGTCCTGTCCCCTCACCGCGCCAAGACGCTCGAAAGCAGATGGCTGGCGCACATCGGAGCCAACGTGCTGAAAGACAAAGAGCTGCGCGAGTCGTGGGCGAGCCTGGTCAAGTATTTCGATGGCAAGAGGGCGATCGAGGAGATTGCGGGCAGGGAGGGGTGGAAGAGGCGCAGGGTCGATGAGTTGATGCAGAGACTGGAGAGGGAGGGCGTGCTGGTTGTTGTTCGGCATTGGTGATGTTTTCTTTTTGGTTTTCTTCCTTTGCCCTTGGCTGTTTGTTGCCGCTCCTCTTTTCTTATTTTTTTTCTTTTTAGTTTCTCTGCTCCGTGTCAGCTGAAAAGGGACCAAGGAGAGACGTCGAGAAGATACGAGAGAAAGAGAGAGATAGAGAGCACTTTCTTGACTGAAGGAAGCGTTTTGATTCTGATGTAGACACGATGAATAGATAGATACCCAACAACACAAACACCTGCCTCTTGTTTTTTTTCCACGAAGAAATAAAGAGAAGAACAACAAGACGAGACGAGAGCGAAAAAGAATAAAGCCAAACAACGGATTGATTCTCTTCGACACCGGTCACCTCGACGCATGTGCCCTATTTATCACGAAAGAAAGAGAAAACGAAGAGACGAGCACGAGATGAACGACTGGGCATGAGAAGGAGGGGGTATATTGCGAGTCTACGTACTTATAATAGGAAACACATTCTCGATGGAAGTGAAGACAAAACAGTGATTGCACCGCACCAAAAGGTTTGGAAATGAAGAAAAGAGAAACGGAAATGGTCATCTATCCTCTTCTTTCTTCGTGTCGACGCCTGGTCAGCTTGTGATCTGAGAAGCAGAAGCAGAAGCAGAAGAACAAAAAGAAGAAAATCTGTATACAACAGAGTTCAATCTGGAAAAGAAACAAAGAAGCAAGGAAAGAAAAAGGTTTCGTTCCCTTGCGCTGCGTGCATGACCCCCGTGTATCGCCCATGGTTCTCATCATTGCCGTTCGCTGATCTGTCATTTTCTCCTGTCCTGTGGCATGGCCCAGCAGTCCAAGTCGGTCAGTAAGTCACTTTTGCTTGCATCAGCGGTGCGTGGGGTTGTGGTGAGAAAACAGATCAGTAAACGCTCTCGTCTCTGACGTCCAGACTCATGGCGCCACTGGGTCTACGAAGCAGCGACGGACTGCCCAGCGGCGATCCACTGACGCTCTCGTTCCTGCCGTGGCCGAGCGCGCCACTGCGCACGCTGCCCTCGTAGCCCCTGAGACTGGCGCCGTCGAAATTCAGTAGACTTCGACCGTCCGCGCCACCGCCTTGGAGGTGTACGCTACGCACGCTGCGGCCGTCGGCGTTGTTCGAGTGGTTGTTGTTGGCGGCAGCCTTGTGGCTGCTTGCGTAGAATGAATTGCGCTCACTCACCAGAGCAGGAGCCGAGACGCCCTGATTGGTATACACGCTTGCTCGTTCGTCACGAAGTAGATTATTCGGACGCGGCGCTGACGTGGGCTCGGCGGGAGCAGAGGTTATGTAGTTGCTGTTGTTGTTACCGCCGCCTCCACTGAGTACAGAAAGCGGAAGGGATTCGCGGCTGTCGCCCCAGACACTACGAGGAGCCATGGCGCGCACAGAGGCATCAGTGTCCATCGAACGACGACGACGCTTGGATGAGCTCGCAAGTGTCAGGATGGAAGCGTTATCGGTAAGGAGGTTATGGGCTGTGGCAGAAAAGTAGGTCGTGGGTTGGTGCGGCTGCTGAGAGGCGGTCTGGAGATGAGAAGGAATGGCCGAGGCGGCGACAGGGTACTGGTGAGAGAAGTGGACAGGCGGAGTGGAGTGGGCAGTGGGACTACTATTGGTTTGAGGATTGGACGTCGGGTTGGGATTGGTGGGATTCAAAGCGTTGCTCGACTGAATGGTGGTAAGCGTCGTCGTCAAGGAACGAGTAGACTGATTGGGAGAAGAGAAAGTGCTGTTGGCACCGGCGCCATCGATGCTGCTGAGTGCACCACCAGCGGTAGTACCAGTGAGGGCACGAGAATACCCAGCGTCCGAGTGTATTGTGCCCGGCTGGGTTTCGACTGTGGGCGCGTTCGATCTACTTCGGTGATACATGTCTACGTCGTGGCCGTGACCGTGGCCGTGAGTGTCTTCGCCGTCCTCATCTCCCTCTAATCGACTCTCGGGGAGTGACGAATAACTGCCTCGACTGCTGTCCTGCTCGTGGTGTTGCCGACTGGGTGGAGTGACGTATCCGTCCGTGTTCGAGTGCGATGAGTCCGATGGTCTGTAGTCGGCGCGCCCTGATTGCGGATATGGGTTGTTGTTCTTGGATGCCTTCTTCGACTTCTTGCTCAACGGGTCTTTTGGGCTGTTGTGCGATTTGTTAAGGTTGGTCACGCGCTTGAGCCATGATGCGAATGGTCGTTTGTGTCCGATACGCTCTGCCACATGCACTACGTTAATTGCTTGGTCTCGAATGCGCCCGACTGTTCTTCAAACGAATACGACCGACATACCGGAAGGGCGAGGAGCAACATCTGCCGCTGCCATGGTAGAGCAGGAGTCTGACCCTATCTAGACTGCGGCTGAGGGTACTGCAGGAGCGGTGGTTCTCTCGAACGGCGTGGTTGGCAATGGGAGAAAGAGAGCGTGATGTATTAGATAGGCAGGCTTGGCTATGCTGCTGTTGATGCCTGAATTGAAGTGGGCGTCTGCGATAGCTTACGGTTCGATGGGTTATGCGAAGCGGTGAATGCGAGGAGGCAAGCTTGAATAAGGTATACAATACAAGTAACACGGGAGAAGGACAAGGAATGACGATGTGTGCCCAGCCTGCAAAAGCACCCGTGCGGCAGTTCAACACGAAATATGACAGGAGAGAAGGATGATTTTCTTTCTTGGTTGTTCTGGGAGGTGGTTGGAACAAAGGGAGGTTGGATGGTGGAGAAATGCGACGACGGGGAGTGACTGGCTTACGCTGTACTGTAAATATAGTATCATCAAAAGGTTCAAAAGGCAAGGTAGACGACCACGACCACTACCTACATCAAATCAAAGTAAAAGCAAAGGGCGAAAGCGAAAGCGAAAGCGAAAGCGAGAGCTGTGTGTTGTGTCCAACGAACCGTCCAACGGTCCCCGTACTGCGTACATGACCTACAGTACAAGTACACTATCATCGTTCCACCCTTGTAGATGATAGACTACCTACCTTACACTGCACAACAATGGAAACCATCCCTGCCAGAACCGACCCGTTACTCTAAAGATGCCGCACTGTAAGCGACCCTTTCCCATCCCCCCGCGTTTCGTAATCATTCCCTGCAGATTATTCTCCGTCCAGCCAATCGTCGTTTGCTCTCGCCATAAACTCGCAGATAGGGATGACGTTGCCACCGGTTCTGACAGCAGCCCGCCGTGGGCCCTCCCTTTTCTCCCCACCCGCCGAAATGAGCTTTTCTGAAACCTCGAGGGCCCGTGTAGTGTACAAACTCTCTATGCTGCTCCTACAGCATGATGAGTGATCCTACATACGCGAATTCGAAGTGCTGGACGATCCTCGTAACGATGATTCTCTTGGCACCCTGCGGCGACGATGAAACACGATCGACAAACTGAACGTCTTTCTGCCGTACGATGCTTTCGCTTGAAGCTGAATGCTCAGTTTGTGGTTTGATCTACCAATCGCTCGCTACTTCATCGTACTGCTCTTGACACAATCTAATACTGAACACATCCTAGTCGCCAGACCATGTAGTAAGTAAGTGTACAAAACCGAAGAACCTGGAGTCAGCTCCTGTATGCAGTGACAACTTGATCTACTGCATGTCCGCTCAACGGACAGGGTCGCCCATTTCCACGTCGAGCGTTCGCCAAACTTTACTGCGATTCAAGCCCTACAAGTAGGTATTCATCCGCCGACTTGGTAAGGGATCAGCACCCTGGCCTCCGACCACACATGTGCTGAGGTGTTTGTTCCACTTTTAGGAATCGGTATTTATTCTGGCACCGTGTCTAGTCGGTGTGTGCTTCATTTCACTTTGCTTGATGAAACCTCAACAATTCCTCGGCCATGACCAAACGTGCCCGTCGCTCGCCAGGCTCGCCATTGCTCTTCTGTTGCTTTTTCATGAAAGTGTTCCATAACACGCTTCTCTCAACTTCTCCATCCAAGTCTATACGCTCGGGACTGATGATCTTCATTGCTTTCCGCTCCGGCGTGGCCCATACCCAAAACATCATTCGCTTATCCTTGTCCCCTGACACATAAAATGGTGCGCCAATGCCGAATGGTATTTGAGACGGAAGAGGTGTATATAATTCTCCGCCACGCTGGACGAGCGTGCGGTAGTGGCGTCCACAATTGCCCCAACTTTTAAACACAAAGACAGCTTGTTCTGGACCACTGCCTTCCTTGGTCGCATCTTCAGCGAGAGCATGAGCGACAGGTGTTAGAAGACCACTATCGGACACCGAGACTTGGTTTCTAGGATCTAGAAAGTCGTCGATAGTCCACTCCGTCCAGTCAATATGCCTGCGGCTAAATTCCGACTCCACTTCGAGGTCTGCTGCCACTTCTGAATCCGCGACTTCGGATTTGCGATTGCTATCAACATTGTTCGTGAAAGACTCACCAAACGTATTGCTATGTGGGTAGTCTTTGGTTGTCCTGCGTAAATCATCAGTCGAGTGGCCGCCGATGACATTCCTTGGATACAACTACATCTGGGGATCGGCTGAGATACGGACGCCGTGATCGATCAAGTTCTGGTGCAGACTGCTTGCTTGGACTTTGGTCTTGCCCTCCATGGTGATGAATTCGGGAGATGCTATCGTGTCGTTTGCAGCTTTGAAGAAGATGCGCCTCTCGGGATCGTCTTTGACCACAATGGGTATTGCAAGTTTCGTAGATTGTTTACTGCTGTCTTCGGGTCCATCCAAGCCAAGGGCGAACAAGGAGTGGTGATGACGGTTGAGTTCCTGAAAGTCGTGGGTTTTATTCTTCCAGCCTTGAAAAGTGACTCGCGAGTTTTGTGAGCCATGTGCGATACGAACATCGTTTGACCAAGTACGTCCCAAGACGCGGTCGCGAAGCTCCATCTCGTCGGCCGTCCAGTCATGCCACATGATCATTCGGTCCTCGGGCTGGATTTTAGCTGCGTGCCGCAACGAGGAAGGAATTTTTCCCGTCATCATTGCACGCTGTTCATCTTCCTGGGCAAAAGCACCAGTCAAGATATTGCGCTCCAGCATCTCGGCTCCAAGAGGACCGACAAATTGAAGCAGCGATTCCGGCGTGGCATGATCTAGGCTTGGAATATCCAGACCAGGTTCAGGAGTCTGATCGACAATTCGGCCTTGATCAAAGTGCTTAGGATGTAAGGTCTGCAGCGTCACACCAGTCTTGTTCAGCCGATTCAGCAGGGTATGGTGCAGGGGCGCCGGTCCACGAAGACTATAGCATCACAATCAGAGCATGTTCTGTAGGGAAAGAACACAACTTCATACTCAGGCAACATGGATGGATGAACATTAAGACCACCATATTTCGCATTGTTGAGTATGCGAGGTGGGACTAGCAAGCCGAAAGAAACCGCAACGACAAGATTGATCGGCTCATCGCTAGGTCGAGGAGGTGACCATCGAGTAAAAGTGTCAATCTGATGTATGGGCAGTCCTAGCTCCTCCAGAGCTACTCTCTTTATTGGTACTGATGCGAGAGCTCAGCGAATGCAGAGGACAACAAGATCTAGATCTAAGTGATTACCTTCTTGGATCTTTTTCAAGCCGCGACCTACTCGCTTGTCTGGTTTACAGACGACATCTATCGAGGCAACCTTCTCGGGAAACTTCAATCTGACATCGTTTAGTGCTCTGAGGGAGTAGATGCTAAACTGGTCTGCTCCGCAGAATAGTACTCTCAGAGGATCGTGTATTGCACCGCTGGACCATCGTTTACCAGAGATCGAGCGGGTGCATGACAGGAAACGGCGACTGCGCGGTCCTGCAGTAGAGCACAGCATCACATTACCTACTGCCAGACTGGATACGGAGTAGAGGACACTTGCAGTGGAGGATGAATGCCAAGAGGATGCAAGCAGAGAGAGAGGTCGATGAGAGTCAAGTTTAGACGGCGTCATCACGTGAGCCTTTCCTCAACGCTCGGACCAACACTTCGCTTAGCACAATTTCTGCGAAAATCGCCAGAATCGGCGGAAAAGCCAAGTCTGCGACTTTTGACGATTTGTGTGCCTCTTTAGACGACTTTCCTTCTCTCCCATCAACGCCCAGCGATCCATCCAGAGTTCTTCTTTCGTCAACTCACCGTCGCCATGTCCAACGTCAAGACCCAGAAGCCCAAGGCCGGCCGCAGCGCCATCTCCGATGTCGTCGCTCGCGAGTACACCATCCACCTCCACAAGCGTGTATGTAGCTCAGTTTGATGAAGTCCATCAATGGTCGGGCTGTGTATCTGAAAAGAAAAGACCAGCTGGCATCGGACGGAAGACTGATTAGAATGTGATTGAATAAAGGTCCACGGTGTTTCCTTCAAGAAGAGAGCTCCTCGCGCCATCAAGGAGATCAAGGACTTTGCCGAGAAGGCTATGGTATGTTTCTTATTTTTCTTTTCTGCTTGACCACCTTACCATCCTGTTCGCGCACCCCCAAGCAGCGCAGTGAACTGACCTTCTCTTCTTTCTCTCTCACAGGGCACCCGCGACGTCCGCCTCGACCCCCAGCTCAACAAGAAGGTCTGGGAGGCCGGCATCAAGGGCGTTCCTTTCCGCCTCCGCGTGCGCATCTCGCGCAAGCGTAACGACGAGGAGGACGCCAAGGAGAAGCTCTACTCCTACGTCCAGGCCGTCAACGTCAAGAACCCCAAGGGTCTCCAGACCGCCGTCGTCGAGGACGCTTAAGCGATTTGATCTGCAAATCAAGTTCGACTTTTTAGAATCTGGGGAGGGCGTTGAGAAAGGACAAGAAAAAACAAAAGCACCAACAGTGGAGCAAAGGCTCGTGTCGTCGCACATCTTGGTAGTGATGGCCGAATCTCACTCCATATGAAACAGGGGTCAGAAATGGTCGGAATGTTTGCGAAAAAGGGAGACTCGTTTTTTCCTGAGCGGCGGTTGCGTTAAAAACAATTGTTTTGACTGGTGGCTCGAAAAAACCGGAAAGATTTTGACGAGTCGCCAGCGACAGTACGATGGGAGTTCAATGATGACGGAAATTCTCAAGTTTCGAGCGCAACATGACGATATTCTGCTGCTGCGTTGAGATACCACAAAATATACCACTTTTTCGACCCTTGTATACATGTTCACTTTTTTTTATACTTTTCTTTTCCCCAAATCACTTGACTTTTGCTCTTTGTATGTGTTCATGTCGTATTCTTTGATTGTTCATGTCTGCCTAATTTTTTATCACTCATAAACCCCTTCTGCGAATTTATCCTCATTCCAGAATCCCGACTTGACGAGCCTGCCGTTGCCCAAAAAGTCCTGACCCTGGCTGGCTTGGACGGCGCGGTAGGCGCTCAGCGCGCTCGTGAACTTGACAAAGACCGGTGCGTCGTTTTCGTCTTGTTGCTGCTCCGTCGTCGACGAAGAGGCGTTGTCACGGTGAATGTAAAGCCGCTCGACGTGGCCGTATTCAGCCATCTTCTCGCCCATTCTCTGCATGAGATCGCCGTCCATCATCTCGGCGTCAATGTCTAAGCCCTTGAGCATACCCTCGAACCGAGCGACGATGCTCCAGGCGTCCGAGTCATTGTCATCCTCTTGTTGGCCCTCGATCTTGCGCTTCTTGCCTCCGACGATGCGACCGATGGCTGGACCGGCGAAACCGCCACCTTCGGCATCGGCTTTTTTCTTGCGTTTCTGCGTCTGATGCTGTAGGATCGTGGTTATGCCTGAGTTGTCTGCTCCGAGTCCTTGGCCTTCTTTCCAGCCGTACTTTTGTAGCAGGCGGCGCGCAAAGCCGGGCTGACCTGACACCTTGCTGCGGGGCTGTTCGTCTCTTTCTGGCGATTCGGTGGCCACATTGCTGGCAGCTTCAGCCGCTGATGATGCCGAGCCTAGCCCTCCTCGTTGTGTTGGTTCCTCTGCGTTCTCTGGTGTCGGTGCAGGTTGGCTGAACATGACTGGGGCGCGAGAGATGACCGGGCCCGACTGAGATTGCGGCGGCGGTACTGGGTCAGCAGGGGAAGGTGCAGGCGGCGTAGGTGTCGTCGCCGGTAGCAGATGTGCAGGCGTCTGGGCGTGTATGAAGTGCGGTGGAGGGGGACCAGGCATGCCGGGAGGTGGTGGCGGAATGGGCATGCCTTGGGGCGGTATAGGAGGGAACATGCCGGGGGCCGGTGGTGGAAAGGACATTCCAGGTATGGGGAATGGCATGCCCGGTGGTGGCGGAGGAAATCCCCCTGGCGGAAGTTGCCAGGGCGAAGGTGGTATAGGCAAGCCTTGCGCCGCTGCCAGGTGTTGTAGGTGGGGTAGAAATGGCGGGAGCTGACCAGTGGGCGGTGGGGGAATCTGAGGCACACCATGCATAAAAGAAGGTTGATTCGAGGGCGCGACCGGTGGAGTGGGAGCAGCCGGCGGAGGCTCATAGTCATCGTCGCCATCCCCAGCAGAATCAAACGACGCTGGTGGAGGGGCTCTATTGTATGAGGTGGTCTGCTCTTGACGATCGCTAACAGGCTCGTAGCTGGCGGGAGGAGCAAAGGAGGCTGGTGAATTAGTTAGCAACTTCTCGTGGGGAGGGGACCAGGGTGCGATCTCACGTAGTGCTGGCGCTGCCGCAGGTGCTACAGCGGCGATGGGAGGAGGAGGGACTGCTGCTGCTGCTGCTGCCGCCGCAGCCTGGGCTTCTTGATTCCTCTTGTACTTCTCGTGTGCGTGCAGCCTCTGCTTCCACTCGTACTTGGCGTCAATCTCTTCGAGACTGCCGTGGTACAGTTCCAGTCGTATGGGTTGCTCGGGATTGTAGATGGCGTTCCAGTCTTGCTCTACGACTTCGTGGTGCTGGTTCTTCTTCTTGTTGCGACGCTTCTTGGATTCCCTCGCGCGTTCCTTCTCCAGCTGCTTGTGACGCTCGAACTCGGAGATGTATTGGTTGTCGGCCTCTGGGTTGATCCAGTCCAGGATCGCGTCACCACTGGGGGCATCATTGGCAGACGCAGACTGATGTGATGCCGAGGCCGTGTCTGATGGATTTGATTGCTTGTCCGGCGAGGCTGAATGCGCAGAGGGCAGCGATGGTCTCGGTCGGGCTTTGAATTGAGCCTGAGGATTGGGTCTCTTGATCGAGGGTTGGAAGCGTAGAGCAGCTATATGGGCAAGAACAGAACAGTGAGCTTTCTTTTGTCCAACAATCATCAGCCGGCAAATGCTAAGGTACCATCGGGTGCTTTCTTTTCTTCTTTGCTTTCATCTTCGGCTTTCTTGAAGCTGTACTTGACAGGCTCACTCGAAATTGTCGCCGGCGCTGGCGCTGTGGGATCCTTCTTCTTGAGAAGGTTGGCGTAGAGAGACATCTCTAATGCCCACTCAGTTGCACCGGCGCGAATGCTATTATGAAGTGACCGTCAGTAACAAAAACCCAGTGTTCAGTGAGATGGCCCCCAAGCAGCAGGCAGGCAGGCAGGCAGGCAGCAACGGCAGTTGCAGTGGTGGTGGCTGTCGTATACTCTGTAGGTATGTGTATACAGAAATAGAAGGTACAGTATCTGTACTTTTGTATACCATATCTACAGCAGCCTGAATTCACTTTCAGCTTCACTGTCTGGCTTCTCTACCTCCATAGGAACGCGACATTGTGGAGAACGCCATGACCACTGAGCGACCCTGGGCAAACCACTGCTTTATTGTGGTGTGCATCTCCCAGCAAATCCTCCCCCCTCATATCGGAGCCTGAGTCAACAGCGAATTGGTGGGATTTCCATGAGCACCTGAATTATATTGGCGTTACCTACAGATGTAAAGAGCAAAGTCGGGCCCGACTACTCGGGTATCCAGTGTGTTTCACGACATCTTCTATGACCTGTTTGTAGTCAGATCAGCTAAATCCATCAAGTTAACAGATAACCACTTAGATCAAGACTTCGACGTCTTCAAAGACTTGGATTATGTCTCGCGCGATAGATTATTGCACAGCGCCACCAACTCTGCTTTCTGCCCAAGCACGGCGCCGCAAGCTCTTGGTATCACTTATCCAAATTGCTTGTGTAGTGACTTGCAACGTGGGTCTGACATGTATCGTTGCTCTTGATAGCAATGTAACATACACGGCCACGGGTACGAGTACTTGTACCCTGATTCCAGGCTGTAGCAGATCTTGACATTGAGATGTCCAAGCCAAATTCGTGTTTCTGTGCAGGCAAACGTCAGCTATGCACGATGGATGCAGGCATACTCCTGCAGTTCAATCAGCACACCGCTTAGACAGCCCCTTACTTGCGCTGCTGAGATGGCTGTATGAGTCTTGTTCACGCATCCAGTTGATACTTGTAGTGAGCGTTCGGCAGGCTCTATACCACCACCTTTCTCCAAAGATCCCTTCGCGGATCCGCCGATACTATGGATCCATTCCGCGGGTCAACATCTAGTGGATCTGACTCGTTATAGGCGCCGCTTGCCCAAAGGGGTCAAGTACAGCCTTTTGGATAAGATCAATTTGCGGGGTTATGCGACCATGGCAGCCACAGCTCCTTCGGTCGAGGTACTGTACAGAACCTGGCGCTGCTCCGCACATCGGCGCCGTAGAGTCACATTCTTTTTTAATGTCTTTTTACCGGCCTCGGTAGTACGCGACTATGTACGACTCATCTGTAATGGCACAAAATGAGCATTCCTCTCCTTGCTCTTCACCTCCGTACACTTAATTTATCATCTTTCTTCCTTTCACCAGGTGATCAACTGTGGTTCCTCTTGTGATCTTGGACAGCAGTAGCTGCATATCGTGGGGACGGCTACCATACTCGAAGCTACTCGAACTTACATTACCTTTACCATTGCCACTGTCCGTTATGTTTTCTCGTCGAGAGCCACCTATCGCGGCTGAAAGTGAGTCTTCATCTTCTTTACCCGTGGCCACTATATGTACATCGCTATGCAAACATACATATTGTCTTTCATATACCCAAAGCAAAGGCCGTGTCGCGAGCTTCGATCGCATATCCTGTGTCAAGCAAGTGAAATGCAATAGCACATCATAACTTACTCGCATAATCAGAACGCCCCGATTCGTTGGAAAAGAACGATCAGCCGTACATCTATCCTGATGGTCACGATGTAATCTCTGATTACGATGATGACAACCAAGTCCAATGCCCGTCACACACAACCGAACGGAAGCTTCTGACCAAGATCGATTGGCATGTTCTGCCATTCCTGTGTATCATGTATCTTTTGGCATTCTTGGACCGGTATGTGACACTTCTTCCATGCGTGTACGTTTACTGATCGCTGTCAGTGTGAACATTGCAAACGCGAATGTTTACGGCCTGTCCAAAGATCTAGGGCTTCTGGGACACGAATACAACACCGCCCTGGTCATCTTCTTTGTCCCTTACATCCTCCTCGAAATCCCTTCGAACATCTTGTTGAAGCGTTTCAGGCCGCACGTATGGTGTAAGTCGCCTACCTATTCAAAGCAAAAGTTGGGGTTGTCATCTAATAGTGATTCTTCAGTGTCTGGATGTATGTTTGCATTTGGCATCGTAACCCTGTGTCAAGGCTTCGTGCAAAACTACGGTGGTCTCCTCGCCGTTCGCTTCTTTCTGGGCGTCTTCGAAAGTTCAATGTTCCCAGGTTGCTTTTACTTGATTGGTTAGTGTTCGAGTGACCACTCCTGCGCACAGACCACCATACTCACAGGGTGATACAGGCATGTGGTATAGACGTCAAGAAGCCCAGAAAAGATATTCATTCTTCTTCTGCAGTACAACACTAGCAGGAGCCTTCGGTGGCCTGTTAGCTGCCGTTATTGGTAAAATGGATGGTGCTGCAGGCTATGAAGGTTGGCGCTGGATATTCATACTCGAGGGCGCGGTGACCGCGACTGTAGGCATAGCCTTCTTTTGGCTACTCCCGGACTTCCCAGAACAGTCAAAGTGGCTTGCTGAGGATGAGAAAGCCTTCGTCGCTGCCCGTCTGCGCATCGATCAGGGTCGCAGTGCTGTCGAGAGGAGTATCACCGCCAAAGACGTCTTCAACGTCTTCAAAGACTTGAAGGTCTTTCTCGGAGGCCTGATGTATGCAGGCCTTATTGTGCCTGCGTATAGTTACGCGTACTTCAGTCCAAGTCTTGTCAAAAACCTTGGGTACTCGAGTATTCAAGCCCAGCTTCACTCTGTGCCTCCGTGGGCGGCGGCTTTTGGATTTGCTATGCTTATGGCTTTCTTCTCCGACAAGCTGCGTCACCGAGCTGCCTTCGCAATATTCCCCATCTGCGTGGCAATCGCTGGATTCGGAATCTTGATCTCGGTGCACGACAATCCCAATTTGCAGTATGCAGCATTGTTTTTGGTGGCCGTGGGAGCATACTCGGCAATGCCCATTATTGTGTGTTGGTTCAACCTTAATCTAGGGTCTCATCATCGAAGAAGTGTGGGCACAGCTTGGCAGGTGTCTTTTGGTAACATTGGAGGTATGTTGACCTTTTTCTTTTCTCGAATATTTTTTCTTTTTTTCGAGGTTTTTTTTTCTTTTTCCTTTTTGTCGAGTACTCTTTTTTCCTCTTCTTCTCTCCCTGGTTTTCCTTTTTTCTCCAAGTCTTACCTCTACTCCAAACTGAGTTGAGCTCTCATCTGACAGGTATCATTGCTGTCTACGCATTCCTTGCGAAAGACGCGCCTAACTACCTCACCGGCTACAGTATCTGCCTCGCATTCACCGCCCTCAGCATCGCATCGTGCATCCTGTACTACTTGGCTTGCAGCATACAAAATCGCAACCGAGACAAGATGCCTCGAGATCTCGGTTTGACCGAGTATGAGAAGACGGAGATGGGAGATTTGAACCCCGAGTACAGATATTTGTTGTGATACAGGTCAGCAAGGACCCATCAGCGCCGGATCTGTGTGGAATGTTACGACATTTTCGGTGGAATCTGAGCCGGAAAGACATGATGATAGCTGCTTCGAGCGGAAACCGCGGGCAACAAAAACAATATACTTATGACAATGCATGTACAAATATGATTACGCGTAATAAGAACTACAGCAGAAACTCCATATGATCTGATGCGCACAAGAGAAAGTCGCTTTCTTCTACGTGGGATAGAATTCACGAGCAGTATTCCGCTGAACCCAGGATATCTCTCTAAAAGCGCAGATGAAGTGAAATATATTTACCCAGGTCTGCAGTAGTAGTACTATTAAACATCCGCCATACAACCCACTTCCCGAAGGTTAATCGCGGGGAAGAAAAAAGTGGAGAGTGCTTCATAGAGCAAAATCTCATGCCTGGAGTTGCCCACATAAGCTTTGTGTTTGTTACCTAATTGTTTATGTGATTTGTTTTGGCCGCTATATAAATCTCTACTTGCATAATTGGGATTTTCAATACTTTGTGTTCGAGGTCCGTGCAATAGCAGTTTTCTAGATACGATAATAACCTGTAAACTTGGTAATTCAGCCGATTGCTTAGGTTCAAGAGGTCACATGTTTATGCGGTTCAGGCAGAGAATCGCACACGCGTGTTTGAGTACTGTCGTTCAACCTAGGTTGGTTTTTGTGAAGCTTCTAGGGGGCGTTCAGTACCCCTAGACCACAATGGCCCAAAAGAACCACAATATCCCTACTAAGTAGGGGTGTGACTGAACACACCTCCGTATCATCCAAGGACCCGGACTGTAAGGCGATATTGTCCGGATCGTCACAGTTTTGCTGTTTGACTTGCTCGTGATTTTCTCCTATCATTTGTACTATTCATTGCTTCGGAGATATGTTAAGGTACTTTTGTTTTGGACAGAGATCGCAGATGGTGTATGGATTTAAGAGGATACTGGAGAGAAAGAAAAAGCATCTTTGATACCTTCAGGTCCTTGAGGCAGGATTGATGTGCGTCGAGTTTGTGCTATCAACATATCTGACGGGAGGAGACATCTATATATGATCGTGCGGGAAACCTAGGTGCCAACCTATATCTGACTGGGTTCAGTGACCCGAGGGAGTGGCTCACTGGCGTGCCCAAGGACAGGGTTTGGTATGCACCTCGCGTAGGATTAAGTCGACCATCATCCTCAACCCTACTTCTTACCTTGCCTCATCAGTCTTCCCACCCAGACTTGCCATACCTGGGTACTCCCCAGCTGGACTCCCCATCCCTTCCCTCCCCTCCCTAGACTTTTTCCCCCTCCCTGGACTTCCCTCCTAATCTGGCTTTCCATCCCTGCCTTGGGCTTCCCCTACCTGGACTTGCTCTCATATCTGAGCCTTCCTTACCTGCGGCTCCCCTACCTTGGACTTTCCCATCTAGACTTCCACCACTTCTCCAACCAAGTCTTTGCACGAATTGACCGAGAGGAAAATCCAGAGCAACGACGAGAAGAGGGCCAATTGACATCAAAAGAAAACAGTCACCAAGAGCAAAGATCTCCGACGACCAGGTCTGGAGACACTCCCTCATGGCAGGATTTTCCTCTTGCAGATCTATCTATATACGTACCCAATAAATAGGTCCTGTCTGCTGCTTACTTGCTTTGACTCGCTCGCTCGCTTTCTTTTTGACCGCCCGCATGTCGCCCCCCATTCCTTCCCAATCGCTCGAAGATACACACACTCGCCTACCGGACCACCGTCGCCTTTGCCACCGTTGCCTATGTGTACACAGGGAAAACAAGGAAAATACTAAAATGGAAAATATAATTTGATAGAAGAGAAATAAGAAAACAAACAAATGCTGGTCGCTGTTGAGATGGATAAGAAATGGAATGCCGGATCACAACGCCTCGCCATATGTAACAATGGAAATTAAAGAAATCAACAAAGATGATGATGTCGCCTTGCCTGACGCGACGGAGGGGAAGACGTCCAAGTCATCTGAACCCTCTATGGTTTACCCCTCTTCGAGGGGCTCTAAGTGTATGTTCCAATGACGACGAAAGAACACCTCAAGCCTTGTTTCTGCGGCCACCGAAGATGCTCTTTCTGTCAAACTTGCCAGCCGTCTTCTCGTTCGAGGCAAGGCTGTCGGAGGTGTATGCTTTCTTGCTACCCTTCTTCCTGCCGGTCCTGACATCGCGTCGGCTCGCACAGCAGCAGCAGAGACACAGCTGGATGATGAACGCTAGGAACGAAGAGGCAGCTGCTATCCACATGAACGCAAACATCTTGTTTCCGAGGTTGGCGCCGATGTTAAGCTCGGCGACAGAGGTCAGGACGTTTCGCAGGATTATGAACAAGACAGTGGCCACGACTGTTGCGACGCAGGTGAAGAGGGCTGTCAGAAACGTGAAGAACATGATGACAAAGGCCCACCAGCGGGAGAAGACGGAGACGAATTGCACGAACATCATGACGAAGGACATGCACGCTCCGGTGAGGAAGAGACCGAACATCCATTTCGAGACGATGCGAATCAGGTCGAGATCGTTGGTCAAATCGGTGGGGAGAGTGACTGTGGGACAATTGTGGTCAGTATGCGAGATGCTGCTGCAGAGGGGGGGGGAGGAGCGGAAGAAAAGGACCGTACTTGTGGCGCCAGCGAGAAGCTCGCTGAGAATAATGGACACTGGATCGAACCAATATAGCGTCTCCGGCTTGGAGCAATGGGTCACACCCCGGCTGTCATGATATCCTTCACAGAAGTTCCACAGACCAACGCGATAGAAGTCGTGCAGACCGATGGTCTGGGCGATGGAGTTGACGATGGCGGCATTTGGCACAGAGACTGGGAAAATGTCGGAAAGGTCGACATTTATGAAATAAATGCTGGTGAGTGTACTGAAGCCTCTGTCTGTTTGG
Source organism: Neodothiora populina (assembly GCF_041146345.1). Taxonomy (NCBI): domain Eukaryota; kingdom Fungi; phylum Ascomycota; class Dothideomycetes; order Dothideales; family Dothioraceae; genus Neodothiora; species Neodothiora populina. The sequence continues at coordinate 201,271 of NW_027191417.1, forward strand.
GCGACCTCAACGAGGATCAGGAAAATCCATGTGAGTAGCAATAAGAAGGTGCATATGAAAGTCCAGATTAGGCGGGTCCGGGTCGCTCTCTTGACTTGATCGTGTGTAAAACCTTCAGTGAGGGTTCTGTCTGTTTCCATTGAATGGCCTCTTGTGCCGTCCGAAGATGTTGCTTCTTCTTCTCTCGCTGCTCTTTTGGACCTGCCAAACATTGTCGATGGTACACTCAAAGGGACTCGGCGGACAAAAAGTGTGGCTGTGCGTTCTAATTTATGGTCCGAGAATAATCTAGCACTGCCACCGTCTCGTTTCGTAAATACTATATCTGATGATGTGAAACCAGGGGCTCGTCCACGGGCGAAGAGAAAATCGTGGAGTATTAGTTCAAACAAAAGGGGGCCAGACGGGCCTCTTGTTCAAACGAGATGAGATCTCTTTTCAAGAGGGAGTCAGAGGTAAAAAAAAAATCACACGAGACATAGATTTGGAACTACGGAGCCTAAGAAGAGCAGGGGGAAGGCCATGGAGTGGATTTTGATCTAACCCCCAGTCCAAGCTCGAAACAACGACATCATGCATCGACTCTACTTGCCCTTCCTCGGGCTTGAGGTTGATTGCGTCGACCCGACAAAGACGGGAGACGGAGAGACGGGTGATGAGTTGCGGTGCGCCTCTGCTGAACTGGCGATATGAGACCATATTTTCCTTAGCTGATCGCTGGCAGAGTTCACGCTTGCGACTACGCTTGCACTTCTTGTTGGGGCTGGGGGGCAGTGTGGGTTGTACATCATCTGTCGTGTCGGTCGGGGCGCATTTTTGCATTCACCATTCTGCAGCCCTGTAAGGTATGCATCATAAACACGTTCTCACATGCAGCAATGCAGCCACAAGCACAAATTTGGCTCCCCAAACGTCATACCCGCGCGAACCCGGTAGGGTACGGTAGAGCTAAAAACAGATACGCAGGGACGTAATTTGTAGAAGGCCCAAAGTTAATCTCGACTTCAGATGGTTCATCGTGGAGGTATACAAGATGCAAAACTTTTGCTTCTCGAGATGGCTATTCCCAACACTCGAGTTCGCAAAAGGTGTGCGCAGACGAATGAGCCCACATTTCGACTGGACGCTACAGGTACATCACGATATCGTATGTGGGACTCCAGACGCGTTGATCCCATCTGTGCATTGAAAATCCCAAGATCCTGATTGTCTCAATAACCACAACGTGATTGAACTGCGGCAGAGGGAACTTACGCGGCGTCTTCGGCCGAGAGCCGGCCATTCTGCGCAGATCCAGCGATCCAAGTATCCTAACCCACTCCTCACACCTTTTCGGTGTGGAAGAAGAAGCACAGAAGCGTTTTTCTTTCTCCAACCTCTCCACACACGTCATGCTTTTGCTGATATTGCAGACCGATATGCTTTTGAATCCCTGTGTCCCGAGGATTCACATTGAGGATGCTGCGCATCGCGCGGCACCCAATGCGCATCATGGCCCGAGTTTAGCTTCTGATATACCGTAAAGTAATGACCCTTACTGTACGGTGATGTGATAGTGTGTCTGTGTGTCTCTCACTGCCCTACTTTTTGTCACTGTACACATCCCGGAGCTTCCACTCTACCGGCTCTGCTATCCTTTTTTCTTTCCCTTTATCATCGTTGCGTGCATCCCATATCCCCACATCATCTGTGCTTTTTGGGTGTCTGCTCTGCTACATAGATTCCTGTCGCTTTTGTCTGCATACCACTGACTGTAGCCCCATTCATCTCACCGCCCCCCTTTCTTTTCTTCTTGGGAACAAGGCAGCAATGCTATCCCGCAATCTCTGGCTTGTCGCTTTACTGGCGGTAGGCAGCTACGCACAGTCTTCAGACGAAAGCTCGTCTTCAGAATCGTCGAGTTCGTCGAGTTCATCATCCCGAAGAGCGTCGGGATCCAGCAGTTCTGGCGATGCGAGTATAGTCACTCTCGCCGGCACTGCGTCAGGACCAGATTTCACAGGCAGCCAATACACATACGCATCTGTCTCAGGCCAACTCACCGCAAGTGATTTATACACGTCGAGATCCAGAACTTCGTCCAGCTCCTCTGCATCGAGCACCGGCACATGCACTCACTCGTCGTGTTCGAGCGCCTCAGGCAGCCGCACCTCCAGCGTGAGCACCATCACCTCGACCTCCAAGGGATCAACCAGCATCGTTTCTTTGCTTGTCGGTGGCGGCGGCGTCGTCACTCAGACTATCGTCAACGGCACCGTCACTCTCTCTGCACACCAGAACGCTACCGCAACTACCTCGTCGACTTCTTCTTCTTCTGGAAGCACCTCCTCTTCGGCAGCCCCTACAAACACCCAACCTTGCAATGGCTGGCCCGAGTTCTGCAACAGAAAGTACGGCAACATCACCGAGGTCTGCGCCCACAATGCCGCTTTCAGCATCAAGGGTAATGCTGCAAGCAACCAAGACACGACCATAACCCAACAATTGAACGACGGAGTCCGCATGATTCAGGGAGAGACACAATGGGTCAACAACACCATCTACAACTGCCACACGAGCTGTGATCTGCTCAATGCCGGCACTTGGCAGTCTGGGCTGGAAGAGGTGGCGGCCTGGGTGCGTGACCACCCTTACGACGTCGTCACCCTCCTCATCGTCAACAGCCAGTTCATCTATGTGGACAACTACACCGCCCCTCTGCAAGCCTCTGGCCTTGGTCCCTACCTCTATGAGCCGCCATACATTCCCATGCGTCTCGATCAGTGGCCTACGCTGTCCGAGATGATTCTCACCCAGAAGCGCGTCGTTGTCTTTATGGATTACATGGCTGATCAGACCACGGTGCCTTACATCTTGGACGAGTTCACTCACATGTGGGAGACGCCTTTCTCCCCTACCGATACTTCATTCCCTTGCGACATCCAGCGTCCTCCAGGTCTCAACGAGACCGTCGGCAGAGACGAGCGCATGTACATGGCCAACCACAACCTGAACGCCGAGATTAGCCTCTTGGGCAACTCTTTCCTCGTGCCCAATACTGCCGAACTGAACGTGACCAACGCCGCAGGCCTTCAGCAGCAGATGTTGGGTGCCAACGCGGGCAACTGCACCGGTCAGTTCTTTTTTTTTCTTATACACATCAATGCACAGTGACTGACGTTCTCGCAGAGCGATGGGGCCGCCCACCAAACTTCTTGCTCGTAGACTACTACGACAACGGCAACGGCTCAGTCTTCGAAGTCGCAGCTAAACACAACAACGTCACGTACGACCGTGCATGCTGCGGCATCGTCACGTCCGACGCTGTACGACACAGCGGGCGCGCGCAACTCATCGTCGCCGCTGCTGCTGTGGCGTTTGCCATGAGCCTGGCGTGGTAGAGAAGTAGAGGGTCCATGTATCTATTAATTTTTCTTTAATTTTTTTTTTACCTATTGTCACTGTCAACATCAGCATCTTTTTACGAACCAAAGGAAGGCAATACATCTAACACAATAGGAATGGGAAACAGGAAGGGGGGTTGGGCAAGGGGACGTGGAACATGGTGGCCAGGCGTAACGTTTTTCACTTGAATCTGTCAAGCATCTTTGGTTGGTTGAGCGTGCTTCGTTCTCGACAAGCGCCGCATTTTGTATTTTTTTTTTTATCTTTTCGCTTCTGATTCTTATCAAAATCCAATTATTTAACAATTCACCCTGCCACTTGACCCTTCTACCGTAGTGCATACATCCTCATTCTTACTTCGGGCAAATCGCGAGCGAGTTCTAGGATCATATGGTGATTGATACACGGATCACTTTTCGTATTTACTGTGTGTTCTGATGCTCTTTTCCCTGGAGCGTCGTGAGCGGTAGATGGGCAGTTTTTCGTGCCTCTATGGAGTGGAGTATACATATATATATACATCTCAGCATCTCTGTTTACGTACCTATGTTGCGTTACGTTGCATTGCATGGGACGGGCTGGGCAGGTATGGCATCTGGGATCCACGCTGTACCTCCAGACATGTCCAACTACGTGACAAGTCGTCGCATGGAATAGGTCAGCAGACAGGCAAAGTAGGTGAATTTGCGTGTAGCTTCTTGTAGAGAGCGCATGTCATGGTCATGATTTGGATTTGATGCCGTTTTTTCATATACTACACTGCACACTACATGCGTACTTACTCCCTTCTGAATAGCGAAGTTATTCGTTTTATTGGTATCTCTTTGCATGTTCGTGACTCTTTCCTCGACCCTTCTCGAAGAAGCTCTTTCTCTCCGATAACAAGTTACGTTACTCAGAGCTTGCTCTTGTGGAAACTCCTGCTCTTGTCCTCTCTGAACAGCGTCTCACTGTCAGGATAGGGATCGACGGTGACAGCGTTGAGCGGGTTGAGCTCCGACGCCCTGTGGAACATGTCCTCGTAAACCTTTCCGTCGTGTCTTCCGAGACTGGAGTCGAGTTGCCAGTCGGGGAAGTCCCACGAGTCGACCAGACGCACGGCGTGGGGTCTGATCTCCTCGAGCAGCTTCATGACGGCCGAGGTGCGCGCGAGCTGGATCTGGCGCACGGTCACCGCGGCCGAGGTGTAGAACTCCGAGGCCTCTTGCTCGAGAGTGTGTAGCGCATAAAGGCGGAAGAGCTTGTGCATTATACCCTTGGTCTCCGGGTCGAGGTCGTCGGTCGTCGTGGCGTACAGGGCTTCGTAGAAGTTCTTGACCACCATGTATTGAGAGTGGGCGCGGGACAGGCGGTAGAAATCGACGAGCAGCGAGTTCCATGGCTTGTGGGTTTCGTCGCGGTGCTTGAGCGCTTCGAAGGTCAAGAAGGCCGACCGCCAGGCGAATGCCGAGACGATGTCCGAGTCTGAGTTCAAAATGTCAAAGGCGGCGCCTGTGTCCTGGCGGGAGAGGAAGGTGGTGAGGATCTGAGTCGTGTCGTTGGAGGGTTCCTGTCCCTTGAGCACGCTGCGGGCGGCCTTGAGAAGCTGTAGTTGGTCACGTGTTAGTCCAGTGAACAATGCTTATGGATTCGACTATAGAAAGACTTACGTAGCGGGCGACCTGCTGAGTCAACATGTAGTTGTCACCTTCCCACGTTGCAGTCGGCAGGTAATCAGCATACCAGGTACCGATGCCACTGAAACTGCTGTATCCGTGACCACCGCACGCCCTTCTGCACACCTCGAGACCATCGACGGCGGTGCTCGAAGCGAGTGACTTCAGACCACAGGAAGTGGCGTGCAGATCTGCCAACAAATCACTGCCTGCATGAGTCTCCTCGGGTCCGGCACCTCTCTCTTTGGAACCGACCTTGCCGACGTCTTGGCTCATCTTCTTCTGATTGGCCTCGTAGAGGTTCATCATACCACGACCAGTGAAATGCAGAGCAAAGGTAGTCGCAAGGAGGGTGAGCAGTCTGATCTGCACGGTGGTGTAGTTGAGGACCTGGTTCTCGCCGGCGGTGTTTTGCGCGTCGCGGTCTTGAAACTGGCGGCGTACAGCTGCATAGCGAGTGGCGATGGTCACACCACGGGCCAGAACACCGCCTGCCTGCAGAACGATGGTGCTACGGACCCAGGTCAGGGTGCCATAGATGAGAGAAGGCGATGCTGGACGGAGGTATTTCGATGTCTTGGGATCGATGCTGGAGAATCGGGCAAGCATGCTGATGTGGGGCACCTTGACCTTGTGGAAGAGCAAGAAACCGTTATCCATGGTGTTGTAGCCAAATTTGGGGCCGATATCACCAACGTGAATGTTCGGCAAGGGCTGGTGGGTCTTAAGATCCCGGATCTGAACAACAAAGGGATGAGGCCCATAAGGCTTGCCCTTGAGGATGAGCTGAGCCATGACCACAGCATAGTTAGCTGTTCGGCCGAGCGATCCAATCCACCACTTGGATGCAGTCAGATGCGGTGAATGAATGGTGAAAGTCTTGTCGTCCTCGTTCCATGTCGCCGTAGTCTCAAGACCACGCACGTTCGAACCGTGACCGAGCTCGGTCTGGGCGTAACAGCCAATGTATTCGTAGTTCTGAGCTTTCTTGAGAAAGACTTCGTGTTGCTCCGGACTTCCCTGGTCGCGAAGGGTAATCAAGAACATACTCTCGTGCAAGCCGTACGGGCCGGGCTCGGAGATCAGCTCGTTGGCGCACATCTTGTCCTGCTGCTCCCATTTGTGCTTGACCTCGAGCTGTCTCAGCTTCTTGGCTCTGGCCAGCGCCGTCTCGAAGCGATCTACTCTGCCAGCATAGTAGTTCTGGCTCTTATCAAACACCTTTTCCTTCTGTAGGATTGCCAAGATGCGTCTTTTCCTCTGCAGACCTTCTTTCTTGTGGAGGAACATGGCAAGTTGATCAACATTGATCTTTGATTGTGCTCGCTCATTAGCAAGCAATTCACTGCCTTGAGGGCCGGATGGTTTGAGATCCTTGACCCATTGTGGCGTAGGTACCACGGGTGCCATCTTTGCTACGGCGGGTTGCACAAGACCGGGAAAGCACAGTGAGAATAAAAGATGATCAAGAGGATGTGTCGAGATGTATCAATGGATGATGAGATGGTATAAGATGAACAATTCTTAGGGAAGACTGTGAAAAAAGGGAGAGACAGTAGTATATAACTTATCATATGCATCATCGTCCAATCGTTCACTCCAAACACCGAGGGGTTTGCCTCGGCTGTCTTGCATGCACGGATCGCTGTGAGGTCTGTCAAGTCTATATCGTCGGTCGCCATATCTGGGGCTCCGCGCTTGGCGGCACCTCCCCAGCTTCCGGTCCGCTTATCGAGGGTACGATTTGCTTGTGGAAGACGACCGCTGGGCAGCATGAGCGTGATCGCCGAGGTAAGTCTGGTGTGGGAGATTTCGGCCACATATACCCGCTCACAATCGAGCACATTTTACCGACGCGGACGTAGCCATTTGTCGAACGGGTATCTTCAAGATCTGTGTTGTACAAGTATGTGATGTGTTTAGTGTTGTAGAGTTGTAAAGTGGTAGAGTGAGTAAGCAAGTCTGGCCGTCGTTATTGTTCGGAGTCACGTAGAGCGGTAAAATGAATTCCAAGAAGGTTCTCTGTGGTGACAATACCGAGCGTCTCTTCTACGAGACTTCTCTGTGTCTTCTCTTGTTGTATACCTTGGCAACTTGGTCTCATAATCACCAAGCGCGGAGAGGTAACAAGACCGTGAGCGAGACCGGACATTACCATCTTCACACCTCGAGTACTTTCAGTGCAGGTTGCAGGGCGTTGTTGTGGAGGGGAAGGATGCAGAAACAAGGCGTGGTACCTATCGAGTTTCCAGCAGCGGGCCCAGCGATGCAGGTGGTATCGATAGTGTCTGTTGTCCCAGCGCTGGTCAGAAGACATTCGACACAGAAAACCTCGGCCTTATTTATGTCCTTCTCGTGAGCATGGACCATCCATCGCCGTACCATCGAGTACAAGCCACGATAAACATATCCGGTCTGTGAGACTCCAAGATCGATCAGACCCGCACGAATACAAGATGAGGGTTTTCAAGGCGCTTCATTCGTGTTGCAGCCTAGCTTTGAGTAGGTGACCAAGTACAATCTTCTCCCCTCGCCGAAAATGGACTGGAAAATAGAGAAATGTACTTCAACCCTTTCCTTGAACTCCACACGCCTCGCTATTGACCCAGAAACAAACAAGACGCCCCAGAGATGCAGATGCAGTGTTAGATGCAACGCTGGGAAGACATGGAACCGGACCGACCCATATTCCATCCGAACATTCACAGGCATGTGAGAACTCCCGTTTCCTTGGTCAGTGTGACATGGTATCATTGTGATGCAAACAGGTGCGTGATCCTCTCTCTCTATCTTTTATGCTCATGCCTCGGGTGCACGACTCCGGCCTCCTTTTGCATCTTGATCAATTGACTCTTCAACGTTTCGTAGGTGAACATGGTGGTCATGGCTGCCGGGACAGCACGTAGCATGTTGGTCCCCAGGCCGTTGTAGAAGGCGCGCCATCCCTCCTCTTTGACTATGAGCTTACACATCATGATGACACCACGGTAGCGGGGCTTGTTGATCATGCCGTCCGAACTCGCGGTGCCCCTCTGTTGCGTCTGGAGTCGGGTTCGGAGGACCTCGTGGGGATATGTGGCGGTGGTGGCAGCCATCTTGCTGAGAAAGGTGGCGGCCAGCATGGCGATGTTGTTCTGCGGGGTGCTCTCTGTCTGCTCGCCCATCTCCAGACCGGTGAATCTGAACTTCAAGTATTCATACAGGGGGAACTGAATGGCGACGTGGGTCAGACCGAGCAGGGCAGGAGCGAGACCAGAGTAGAAGGCCCTGATTCCTTCGCTGCGCCACATCTGGCGAGCGGCGTCGAAGCTGTTTTCGTAGTGCCACGGCGTGCGGCGGCCTTCGCCTGCAGATGCGGAGATCTGGGACATGAGCCGGGTCTTGATGACCCAGATGGGATTCGTCGCAGACGTAGAGCAGGCACCGGCGGTGACCGAGGCAGCCATGTGTGCTTGCCATTTCTCGTCTTTTTTTGGGGGGGAATGTATGTTGGCAAAGGTGTAAAGTTGAGGCGATTGGGAGGGCATCACTTACCAAAGTAGTCTGCATAGTAGTCCTTGGATGTGTCGTAAACGCCCATGTAAACGGCCCAGGTGGGTATGTAACCAAAAAGCATGGGAGCCAGGCCCCGATACAAGCCCTTCAGACCATCTTGTCTGACAATGGTCTTGGCGGTGCCGACGAGACCACGATAGATGACCTCGCCAGAGGGGTGGTAGCTGGCGGATTGCTGCTGACGGAAGGATCCTTGAGCCTGGAGTTTGGTCTTGATGACATCGAGAGGACAAGTGACGAAGCCCGAGGCGACACCGGCGACGGAACCACAGAAGGGATTGATCCACACGGGGGGGACCTTCGCGACAAGCTTAGCGAGGGAAGAAGGAGAGCTGGTGGTGGTGGTGGTGGTGGTGGTGGTGGTGGTGGTGGTGGGTTGAGAGAGTGTTGTTTGGGTGGAGGACCCGAGATCGTGACTGTCGCCGGCCATTTCGATCAATGTTCTCGCGCTTTACTAGCGAGTCATTATCGAGGGCAGAGTCGAGGTCGCTGGCTTTCACTGTATAGGTAAAATTGGCTGTCCGAAGGTGGGTTTGATTGGGTGGTGGATTGGACAGTACGGTATACAGTACTGTAGTATATGCTGCGGACTGCGAACCTGCGAACAGACCCAGGACCCCGCGACACGGCCAGAAGTGGAGAACTGCTACCAAGGGCCGGGCATGGACAGGGCAGGTAGACGGACACTGGAGACCGAAATGCGGGTTGGGTCGGAATATACCTAGCTTGGGAGAGTGACACAAAGGCAATTGCAGGGCGGGTTGTGTATATACAGCAGCCGAGGCAGGTAGTCGTTGGAAATTACACTGATGGCTTGCAGCAAGAAGCGTGTGTGTGATGGTCAAAGTGATTTGCCTTGGGGAAACAAGGTACAGAAATAGAGTGTGTAATCACAAATGACAAAGAGCTTGAGGTCACTGAATGAGGCAAGGTCGAGCCTGGTAGTAATTGCGTACAAGTGCTTGTTTCTTTCTTTTGTTCTCCAGATACGGATACACGATGGAGCCCCGCGGCAATAATGGGTGATTTGCAATCCTTACAGTACAGTAGATGCCCGATATGAGTGACGGTGTACTGAGAGATACGCGCGATAGAAGGAAAGTGAAGGCGGCAGGGCTGAATGCAGCAGAGCAGCCAATCAGATGCAGACGAGCCCGGATTACTCCGTCCGTTGCAGACGCAGAGACGCAGAGACGCAGAGACGCAGAGACGCTCAGCTTTGTCGACACGGCGACATACTGCGAGCCTCTCTTTACTACTAGAGACATTCACTCCCACTCCCACTCCACCGCCGCAATGTCGCAACCTTCTCTCACCAACTTCATCGTCAAGCGCCCATGGTTGAAGAGGTGGATGACTCCCATCGCCAACTGGTACACTGATGCCGCTGGGTACAGAAAGCTCGGTCTCAGGTACGCCCTCCTCGCCCTCCTCGCCCTCGCCCGCCACGTTCCTCAACACCGCCGCCTTCTCCAGACAGAGCGACGTCTTGCGGTTATGGCATGCCACAATGCATCTCACTGCTCTGGCTGCTCCATTGGTCCCCAATTGTCCCTGCAGCAGTCGTGAATCGAGCAGGAAATACTGATGCTGTGCCTCGAAATACAGAGCCGACGATCTGATCCCCGAAGAGTCCGACGTTGTCCTCCTCGCCCTCAAGCGTCTCCCGCCCAAGGAGGCCTACGACCGCGTCTTCCGCATGCGCCGCGCCTTCCAGGTTCGCATCTGAGACCCCGGAGTCCTTCCAGCCCATCCCGCATTTCTGACACCGACTTCCAGTGCTCCATCTCACACCAGCTTCTCCCCAAGGCCGAGCAGACCAAGCCCGAAGAGGTTCATACACACCCTCGTCTCTATCGCTACACAGCCGATCCGCTGACTTACTTCCTTCCAGGACTACCCTTACCTCAGCCCCATCATCAAGGAGATCGAGCAAGAGAGGAGAGAGAGGCTCGACCTCGACGCAATGGTTGTCAACAAGAAATAGACATGACTTTAGGAAGACTCCCTTTGCCTGTACATTCCCCCCTGCCGATACTCTTTGCATGACGCGGCCTGAGCGATTGGCCGTGTGGTTGTATGATATACCGCCATCAAACATCTCTTTTGGACTCTATCCCACTGCCTGTTTCTTTCATGGGTTCTCCGATGTCTCAATCCGCAAGCATGTGCTAGATCAGACGTGTTTGTTGGTGTGAAATCTGCCTTGAGATCCTGTTTCACGGACACCATCCAGAATTGCCCGTTGTAACGATCTGCGCACGTCTCGCACAATCATATTTCTACTCAAACTCGACCCACCAAACAGCGTGTGAAAAGGGTCGTTGGGTACGATCACATATACAATTGCAATACCTGCTATGCAAGAACCCCCGCTACGAGTGCTTTCACTATCGGCTCATCGCAATTGATGTCTGTCGAGTCTATGCGATCACCATTCTCGGATCTCTTGGCATCAATCAATCGGATGGGTATGCACGGACCCGACGTGCGGCTGCCTACTATCATCGTGTCTCCATCCTGCCATTACTCATCTGACATTACTTCGTGAGCCGTATCAATTGATACTCGCGAGAAGATTATAATTGCATCAAGCATCCAGAGCCTTGAATTTATACTTGGAGTAGTCTGATTCTATGCTCGAATCTGCATCTTGACCCATACCCTGTCCACCCATCCACTGTACAACGACGTCATTGCCCACACCCACTACCATTCTCTTCTCAGATCTGCTTCTTCCCAGGCTCTATGTTGTAAACTAAAGCATTCCCTATATATGTCCTGATCCTTTCTTCTGTCCTGAACGTGAACTACACTCGACTTCAACTAGCCTTTGGTCAAGTTGGCAAGCCTCCTCGCAGTGGCCACCATGTCTCTACGACGGTCTGCCCGTGTCCAGGCCATTGAGCCCATGTCAAAAGTGGTCAACCCGAATAGTCTGAAGAGAGCATTCGCGACTACGAAAGCTGGAACGAGGAGCAAATCTACCAAAGACACCACAAAACCGGATCATGTTGAGAAGGAGAACAGCATACCCACAGTTGTCCCTTCTACTAAGCGAGATACTCCAGCAAAGCGCCGCAGAGTCGCATCAAGTCCACCGAACATAGCTCCTGTGATAGCATCGCCCACTCCTCTACATAGCACGGGAGATGTTGACGATGCCATTCCATCAAGCAATGGGGTCAGACCCGTGGACCCTCACATCACCAATGCACCGATCTCGTCGCCTCAGGATGGCCATGTGACTACTGCATATTCCAACCATGAGAATGGTGTCCCTATCAACGGACCCGTACCACCGCCAACAGGTACTACATCAACTCTTCTGGACCAAGCCATTGCACATCTCCTCAAAACAGACACAACCGGACGCCTGGCTCCGGTGATCGCTGCACACCACTGCGCTGTCTTCTCCCCGGCTGGCCTCGCCGAAATCATAGATCCCTTCCGCAGCCTCGCGTCAGGCATCATGGCTCAACAAGTCTCGGGCGCCGCAGCTTCGAGCATCAAGAACAAGTTCATCGGCCTCTTCCCTGCGACGGCTACTCATCTGGGTCCACCTCACTTCCCTTTCCCTGAACTCGTTGCCCAGACGCCTCTGACTACGCTTCGTACGGCGGGACTGAGTCAGCGCAAAGCAGAGTACATTCAAGGCCTAGCCTCCCATTTTGTATCTGGTGAACTCTCTGCCGAGATGCTCGCTCGCGCATCCGACGACGAAGTCATGGAGCGTCTCGTCGCTGTTCGCGGATTAGGCAAATGGAGCGTGGAGATGTTTGCTTGCTTCAGTCTCAAGCGCGCCGATGTGTTTAGTACAGGCGACTTGGGGGTCCAGAGGGGAATGGCAGCCTGGCAAGGAAGAGATGTCGCAAAGCTCAAGTCGAGGGGCTCGGGTGGCAAATGGAAGTACATGTCGGAAAAGGACATGTTGGAGTTGTCGGCTCCCTTCTCGCCCTATAGGAGTCTGTTCATGTGGTATATGTGGCGAGTTGAGGATGTGGATGTTGGCGCTATACAAAACGCTTGATATGTTCCTCTTTTCTTTTTCAAGAGGGCGGTTGTATCTACTTTGCACGTACGTTCGGGAAGAACATGTTCGAGTCATGGTCGCTGTGATATGTATAATGAGTTATGATCAAAAGCAGCCGTATCAGCAAACAGGCATGATAAATCATTCCCAAATCTATGATATGAATATCTCATCAATGTTATCGAGACAAGTACATCCTTCTATACCAATGCCGGACCGACTGGATATGTCTCATCTATATATCTATTCACTCAGAGCCCTGCATCTAGCTTCTTTCTTTTCGACTCTGATACGGAGACGAAAAGTTATTACCCCAAGCTAAAGGAAAGGAAGGAAAAAGCAAGGGAAGGCAAGCACCAGCAAAAGATAAAGACTTAAAGACAGATACACTACTATATGACCTACACGAGCAGGTTCTCACATGCCGCTCCTCTGATATACTGTTTGTTTACCCATAGATTGCCGTAAGCAGGCAAGTACCAGTGCAGAACACATCGACTACTTGCGCCCCTACGTACCTAGCTGGGCCAAAGCACGCCGTGAGAACAAAGAGATTGACGCCATCAAATCACCAGTGTCCTGCTTTTTCAGAACATTCGATCTCTTGACACCTTCATACAACTATGACATTCTTACTTGAGATACTCGAGGCTCCCACTTCTGTTGCATGACATTACATGCAAAGCCATGACCAGAAGCAGAGAAGTTCCAGAGGCAGGAGAAGAAGGCAACGGTAAGAGATCCGTCGGAGAAGTGACTGCAAAACATCACCTGCCCTCTTTGGATGCTACTTCCGGTCCAGCCAGTATGTCACTCCATAGCAAAGGATCTGGTCGGCATAAGGTAGGATCTGCTTGTGCGTAAGAGATATACATGGCTTTCGCACTTGTTCCGACTCGAGGCTAAAGTGCAGAACAAAAAAAGACTGCAGCAAAGGCAGAATCGTAGCCGATCTGCCCCATGCTTCTTCCTGTTCTGTCGTCTACTTAATTATGTGACGACTACACGCTCACTGAGCTAGGTAATGACCACTTCCGCGTCGCGAGTAGCACAGAAGATCGGATACGCACATATCTAAGAGAGCAATAAGGAAGGACTTACAATATACTATGTCTGCAAGATCCTAGAACAATATCACGCGTGTTTTGTATTCCCGACATATACTTTATTCGAGCATATAATTCTCAACTTCAACAACAGCAAAAAATAACATATGACAAATAAACGTACATATAATCAACGCTTTACCTCTTCTTTCTTATTACAAATAGAGGTCACGTATGCATAGAAACACAACGAAAAGTAACAAATCGATAGATGATGGGAAACACCACCGAGTATCATCGTATCGCTGTATTGTATCTATACCTCCTACCTATCCATCAGGCGCTCGCTTCGTCGTTGTGTGCCACACATTAGGTCTTAACTTCTCTTACGACCTTCTACACCGTACCTACCTTGTTTCATCATCTGAGATGCAAATATGAAATAATTGCAGCGCTTGATAAAATACACAAGAAGCCCAACCCAAAAAAGGAGCCCGATGTCCAAGGTCATGTGTCTCGGCTATAAATGCCGCAAATCGAACCTCGTCGTATCCCCCCTCCCCCCTCGTGTTTGTCTTTTTCTTTGCTTTTTTTTCCCAACTTGGCTTGATGATAAACAACCAAACCCAACCTAAGCAAATCTGAAACAGCAGCTTCATTCGTGATTAATCTATCTCTTACAAACAACACGACATGCATGCATCGAATCATATCATGTCTCTATGTTCAAACATTAGCACTCAATCGCTCGCACTTACTTGCGTTTTTGAGTACTTATTTTCCACGGGGCAAATTTCACATATACAGCACTGTAAAAGATAGAAAAAAGTCGACTCAAGAATCCAAGGTTTTGACATCGAAATTATCAACATGAAAAGAGGTAATCCCATACTGGTGACAGTAGTTCTGCAATGAAAAGAAAAAGGAAAAAAGGAGCCTATTACTGCTACAAAGCCATATCTTGCCCTGTCAGACGACCTAGAGGCCTTGCCAATATACGTGAAACCATTACGTTGTAAGAGAGTGAGGTTGGAAAAAACAATTTGGGAATGTAGAAAAATATCAATGCTCGCTTTCCAGTTCTTTTCAAAGAGAGGGTCAGAGGTTTGCCCACTCTAGTGCGAGCTTCTTGGTTAAAAGACCCCCATGTAGATATGAGGGGAACAGCAACAGTCAGGGATGAGTGACAGCGTACGCCCCCCTCCGCCTAGCATTAGTCTATGCAAGCGACATGAAATGATGGAAAACAACTGAAACGCCATGCAACTTCTCGATACCCTTCAGCCACTTTACAAGAGACCGAAGATGGCAGCGACAACACCCATGAAGCCGGTGGCGGCAACGGGGATGTACATGCCAGCAGCGGCGCCGGAGGACGAAGAAGAGCCAGAGCTGGTGGCAGAGGCGGAAGAGGAGGTACCGGTAGGGGTGGAGCCCTGACCTGAGGGCTTCTCCTGCTGACCAGCGCAGGTGTACTTGCCCTTGATCACACCGTTCTGCTTCTTGAGGGCGTCGAAAGGCTTGCAGTCAAGGACACCAGAGGACTGGAGGTTGAAGGCACCACGAACGTCAGTGAGAGCAGGGAAAGTGACGCTAGAGGTTTTGTTAGCAATTGCTTATAATTTCAGTGGTAGACAGAGCACTTACTTGGTGAAGTTGCCGTGGAAGTCAAGGGCACCGCCGACAGTGGTGAGTTTGGGGAAACCCTCAGCGTTGTAAAGCTCGGTGTTGTTGGCGACCTGGAAACCACCGGAGATGGTTTTGAGCATGGGCATCGAGACGTTCTTGAGGTCGGTGTTGGAGACAAAGGAAAGAGATCCACCGACGGTAGTCAAGTTGGCGCACTGGACAGACGTGAACTCGTTGTCGTAGAAACCGAGGGAGCCGTTAACCGACTCGAGCGAGGGAGACGAGAAGGTGCTGACGTTGCGGAGAGTCATGTTGTTGGCCCAGATCAGGTTGGAGAGGATGACGGAAACGTTGTTTCCGTTGGCCTCGATGGTGAGAGAGTCGGTGATGTTGCCGAGCTGCATCTCGATGTCCTGAAGGTAGTTGTTGTTGGTGATGTAGACAGTGTCAACGACCTGGAGGTTGATGCCATCGAGGGAGTTGAGCTGGGTGTTCTGAATGTTGAGCTCAGAAGCAGTCTGGACACCAGAGGTGAAGGAAAGACCCTGGAGGGCAGGGAGAGCCTCCCACTCGAGCTTGCCGACGTCGGTGAGTCTAGGGAAAGTGAGGGTGGACAGAATGGTGAGTTGGTTGAGGCTGAATGCGCCGGTGATGGTCTCGAGGTTGCCAGCAGAGAGCTGGGTCATCTGCGTGACGTTGTTGGCGACCAGGTCACCGGTGATCTTCTTGATGCCATCGAGGGCAATGTTGTCGGTGGTACCGGTGGCAATGGCAATGTTACCAGTGAAGGTTGTGCAGGATGCCAAGGCAGAAGCGTCACCAGCGTTCTGGATGGTAGTGGTTGCGGCACTGCAAGAAGCGCTGCTCTGGGCTGTTTTCGATTTCATATCAGTTCCTGCTTAACGTGATGTGGCAAAGGAAGGAGAGTGACTGACCCATTACGCTGCCTGCAAGAGCAAGCGCCGGCGCGATGTACTTCATCGACGACATTATGAGAGGGGAGTATTAACTGTTTTTTTGCCGTCAGCGAACTGTAAACAAACAAACGCCCATGTCTTTGATGGAAGCCACTTGAGTCGAGTAGAATCATTCGATGTCCTTGTGTTCTTCTTTGATAGGCCTCGACATGATGTCTCGATCATTTCTGTTGAACCAGAGCACGAAATCCGTTGAAAAACATACCTTGAAGCTGTAAATGCTACTACAATGGGAGGTCGCTGGGGGATAATTGGAAGATGGGAAAGACCAGCGAAGGGAGTCAGTAATGGTTGATGCGATGGATGATTTGAAGCGAGTGAAAGAAGTGAAAGTGACAGGCAGTTATGGACGGATGATAAGGATCCGGAGACGCAAGCCACGCAAGCGAAAAGGAAACTGCGAGGGAGGTTGAAGATGAGCTGGGAAGGTGGTGGCTAGGAGGAACGCACGGCTTAAGAGTAATCAGGGGGCACAGGCGGAAGCTTGCGCCAAGCCAAACTTTTGGTTGCTAGCGTGTGTCGGTCTCGTCGAATCCGGAATTGCGATTCGCCCGTCGTTGCGAGAAAGTTACTTTGACACAGGGCCAAGCTGGAAGATGGCCAACCAGTGGCAAACATACATGAGGCCCCATACCTCGACTGTTCAACTAACCTTACACTACTGGTCCATCTCGGCTCATCTTCATGGCTTGGGGTGCGTACGTCCTCCAGTACCCGCGGAACCTACCCAGCTCATCGAGCAATCATGTGCTGAACCATTACGCTTCCCAGGGCTTGTTGACCGTGTCTGACTTTTGTGGTCGTGGACACACGCCGTAAGGCCAAGGTACCGAGGGTACGAGCGAACAGGTAGCAAATCGGAAACATGCATTCCAGCCAGCCCACTCCCAAAATGCAGTTTGTTGTATGTGCCCGCTCGCGCTCGTCGTTGTTCCATGGTCTTACCGTAAATAAAGCTTCTTTCAATTACACAAACAGCACAGTGCTGTCTGCAGTGCCTGCCACAGTCCCAAGCATCATCATCAGCATCATCGTCTGCATCATGTCCACCAGCACAAGCCTCTCGATCATCGACGCTGTTGTCCCCCGTATCTCTTAGTCCCCGCGCATGGACTCAACACTGAGCTCGACGCTCTGCCGCCCTCACACACCCTGCAGCCACCGCAATTTCGCCAGACGGTTGATCTATCTCTGATATCAGTCAATCCAATTTCCATGCAATTGCTCGAATGTTACTTCTCGACTGATCGGGGAATTGTCTTTTCGGCGCTCCTGTCTCGACTCGGTCGCTGCGTCCCGACCTCTTTGACTTGATGCGCTGTTCGATATGATTTAGCTTCTTTTACCCAAGAGATTCGATTTTCTCCGGTTCCTGACTTTAGTGGTGGCGAGATCTGGGTGGAGACGGTACCAGCCATACTGTATAACACACTCCCCACCATCTCGAACTCATGCCCTGTTACAGTAAAGTCGCTTGCCAGTCGTCTGTGAGATCCACATAGGCGGCTATTTCCTCAACCGTTCCCGTAATCATAAAACATTTGTGCATGAGGATCCTCCATCGCCATCGCGACGCCTCTAATATATAATAATCCTCAAAACAGGGATTCCAACGTCCCATCTCCAGTGCAAATGATGTGGAGCGAACACTCCCCTTACGCATACAAATAATGCCCGTGACTTTGCGACAGTACTGTACGACAAATGATCTGCATGACAGGACTAAAACCGTCCGCCCGTGTACCACTACTAGAGAACCCAGCGGCGCCGGCTCGAATTTCTTATATGGCCTTGGCGACCTCCACACGTGTCTCAAGATAGAATACGTTCGGCACGACAGCGAAGTCTCTGTCGACAAGCAATGTTGCAATATACTTTCGAGGCTCTTCTTAGCCATCATTCTCGAATTGTCATTCACAGATCCCGCAAGATACGTATCCGGTAATCAAATGGTCTTGCTTCAGTCCAGCCTTCTTGGTATTGTTCAACACTTCCAATGACGGACCGTACCCACAACCAGTACAGTAACTCCGTAACTGGGGCCGATGTGTTGCCCATCCGAACATACCGATCTGCAGATCCACCCTGCGAAGTATTTTCTCTACGAGTCTTGCTCGTACAGGTTTTTTTTGGTTTTAGCTCCCGAAAGCAGGAAGAGACTTCCAATGGCGATCGCTGTTTATTACCAAACACTTGCGTCTGTTCTATCTGGCGAGGTCGCTGATTGTGGTACGGTTTTGGCTGAATGACTGACTGACTGATTGACTGCTCTCTGCCTGCTTGCAGTCCTTTTCTCCGGTTGGCCGGCCAGCTTACTTTCACTTCCTTGCCTTGGTTGCTCACCCATCCACAAAGTTTATCCAGGTCCAAATCTTCTCGCCATGCATATATATGTGTGTTATAACCACTATTTCATCACGAGGGCATGTCTATCGTCTTGAAAGACTGGTTAGGAACAGCCCATGACACATCAATGTGCTTCTGGGATGCTGCTGCATCCGAGACAAGATACGCATTCGCCGGATCAGGCTACGTGCTTTATACGATACATTTGCGGCATCTTGCCAGGGTACCATGTCCTGTATATCACCTTCTCAACAGCACCTTGGGTCTCGACGAGATCGAGTATAGATGAGAAATAGTATGCCCGTGACAGGAACATCTGCACTGATGCAAAAGGGTCGCTTGCTCATTATTTTTGACACCAAGATTGATCTATGTTCATCACCGTAATTGCATCGAGGCGATGGACGAGAACTGTGCAATGTCTCACATGCTGCAGACACATGCCGCACGGCGTTCAACTTTCGACACTCGCATGAGCCGTGCGTCTGGCTTGGTGTGTGTACTGCAATAATGTAACTTGTACAGCATGTCTCTCCCAGTCGTGGATCCTTGTCAACCAAAGACGATGGCGGACGCGTGTACATAACGTCCCAAAACAGCTACCGAGGCAGGGCTAGCCGTTGCGTCAAAGTTAAGGTAGAGCTACAGAGGTACATGTATAAGCAACGCAGCAACATGCATGAACCTTACAGTACTGTCACTGTATGGCCGCAGACCTTGCCTCGGGGCCGCATTCGCTGCACCTCGAATAGAACGAATAATTGAGTTTCCAACAAGGTTTCATCTGCAAGTGGCGGACATACGAACGCACTGATAAGCTTCACAAGACCACTTGCTTGGACCTGGGTTGGACCTCTGCTATGTCGCACGCACACACCTTCGCACACTGTATAGAGTCTTGGCAAATTCGGGATTTGCCTCCTTCGGCCTTGAGAAACCGCCGTGGACAATATTTTGTGGTGAGGAGTGTCTTTGTTGCGCTGTACCTTCCTCTTGGAGGGTTCGTTTTGCCTAGGATTTCCAGGATGAATCACGAATACGAATGTCTTGTGCAGTGGAGAAGGAAAGACAAGATCCTCCCTGAAGGAAGATCTTTCGTGGATTCGTCATGTTAATCCCATTTTTGGTTGCTGTTGTGGGTCTCATCCGAATGTGTGGTGCAATGGAATCTTCCATGCAAAGAGACTTCACCACACACAGATAAGAAAGCTGATGTGTTGCACGACCGACTTCGTTTATGCGGGACATGGTGAACCCTTTGTGATACTGCATACATGGGCTAGAGGCCAAATGTAAGGCCCTGAATACCTCCCTATGAGCAATGAAGACGAGAAGAGTATTGAGCAACAGCGGCGACTCGATCTAGCAAAGAAGAACATATGCATGCGGTCTGGAAATTGTTTGTATGCTACACAGCGCTGCTCATTGATAGCTACCTTTTGCGTGTGGAAAGACTCGACTCATACTGGCAACGCTAAGGATAAACGGTACCTGACCTTGTGCTGTACTGTCCGCTCAGCTAGATAGGTAAGCTTGACGAGAGGAAGCCTTGCCCATGGTCCGATCCAGATGTGATGACACTATACCGATACCACTCGTACTTCACACACATTTCACTAAAATATACTGTGTACAGTGAAGAAGAAGAACCTGTGTATCAGAAACCAGCACGTGAGACGGTGGTAGACAATGTTAATGTGTTGCAGACCTGAAACAGGGACGACCTGATAGAGGGGGTTCTTTCTGTCGACGCCAAGGCTTGCGGCGAGGCCAGTCGTTGCAAGAGTCAGGTAAGGGTCGGGAAAGGTACCTTTGGAGCGTGAGGGAGGTACAGTTGTGATAAGCTTGTGTCGCGGCAGCAGAGTATAGCCGCCCGGGTACTACAGATGAAAGAGTCTCAGGGCCAGATGGAGTGGGGACATATTTGACCAGGATAGAGTGCCCACCGACACATCTGTGAGTGACGTAGAGAACTGATATAAATCTGTATCCACTGCAGTGTCTACATATGGACTTTAGCAGATATGCGGAGGGTAGCGGGCGGAGGCTGAAGGAAAAATAGAGTCAGCGTGGAGCACAAAGCGATGGTTTACGGCCCGCCAAGGAGAGGATACCATTTCGGGACAAGATCAGCGGATTGCGCATCCACTCCACGTTGACTTGACGGCAGGTGCAGCGACAGCCAGAAGCAGAGAGGCAGGAACCCCGTACTCGTACCTACCTTACTTGTCCACATCCTACTGGTCTACGCAATCTCTACGCAAGTTGCTCGGTGTTGGGAAGACGCTTTTTTGCCTGTCTATTTCACTCCATCATTGACTCGCTCGTCCGACATCTGCCATTACGCCATTGTGCGATAGCGATTGATCCTCCGACTGCTCTCAGCGGAGCGCAAAATCACGAGGACTCCAGCGCCGACGGGCCTGGCTATCATCGCCAATCTCTAACCATCCAGATCAACTTATCTATTGTCCTTGTGCAAGGCTAGGTCAGCACTCTTGGGTGTCGGTAATCACTCGCTCACTCGTCCGATCACTCATACTCTCTGAGAGAGTGGTGTGCATCTGCATGTGCGTGTGAGTTGAGTTCCTCGCCCTTTCTGTCCCTCTGAATTGTCCTCCGAGGACCACGGAGCATTACAACTCCTGCACCATCATCAAATCCATCTTCCCGACTTAATCAACCGCTACACCACAACATGCTTCTCCCAAAGAGCGGAGTGTCGTGGAAATCGGCCAAAGCCAGACTTCCCCCGACGAGAGCGATATGGCACTTCCTGACCCGCACGCGCTTTCTGCTGTTTGTCGCAATAGGAGGGATAATAATCTTGTTATGGCGAGGTGTCAGCGGCACAGCTGGAGATTTGCAGAGGTGAGTTCCTACCGGGGAAAGTCCAGAAAGAACGAAAGAGAAGAGAAACTCGATCAACACTTGTGATTCATCTGATCTGACTCGATGTGTGCGAACTACAGATTTTACTGCTTTGGCCCGGCAAAATCACCGATGCAGATGACGGCCAACGAGCAGATGCTCTGGGGAACACATCAGACCCCGGTCCTCTTCAACCACCATGCGCCCGTCGAGGTCAACGCCAGCACCGTCCAGAAAGTCGACCTCAACCCCATCGTTTCTACAGCAAAGGGCAGCGCCAACGAAGAGCGCGTGCTTCTCCTCACTCCTCTGCGCGACGCCGCATACTATATCAACGACTACTTTGACCTCATCTCTCAACTCACCTATCCTCATCACTTGATCGATCTCGCTTTCCTCGTTGGCGACTCTACCGACGACACCATGGCTGTCTTGGCCAAAGAGCTGGAGCGTGTTCAGACGGCCAAGGCCGATAACCTGCCATTCCGCAGCGCCATGATTGTCGAAAAGGACTTTGGCGTCCAGCTGTCGCAGAGCGTCGAGGACAGGCACGGCTTCGCCGCCCAGGGACCTCGCAGAAAGGCCATGGGTCGCGCCAGAAACTACCTCCTGTCCGCCGCTTTGAAGCCCGAGCACTCCTGGGTATACTGGAGAGATGTTGACATCAAAGACAGTCCCAGCAAGATCATCGAGGACTTCATTGCCCACGACCGGGATGTCCTTGTGCCCAACATCTGGTTCCATCGCTATGAGAATGGAATCGACATTGAGGGAAGATTTGACTACAACAGCTGGCAAGAGAGCGACCAAGGTCTTAAGCTTGCAGCGAGTTTGGATAAGGATGTTGTGCTCGCAGAGGGTATGCAATTCTCTCAGCTTCCCAGCAAATGGGACACATGACGCTGACAGTGTGTTCTCAATCACAGGCTACAAGGAATACGCAACCGGCCGCACCTACATGGCCAAGATGGGCGATTGGCGCGACAACAAAGATATCGAGATCCCCCTCGATGGAATAGGTGGTGTAAATATCCTGGTGAAAGCGGATGTCCACAGATCAGGTATGGCATCATTCCTCCAGCATGCTTTCTTTCGCTTTCTGACTTGATGAATCCAACAGGCATCAATTTCCCCTGCTACGCCTTTGAGAACCAGGCCGAGACGGAAGGCTTCGCCAAAATGGCCAAGCGAGCAGGCTACGGCGTTTACGGATTACCGAACTATATTGTCTGGCATATCGACACAGAAGAGAAGCCCGGAAATGCATAGGCATGAAAGGGAAGAAAAAGAATATGAAGACTTCCGATTTTCTCTTCCTACCTTGTCCTTTTCTGTACCTCTTCATCTCTTTATACGAATGGGTGGGCGTGGGGCTTGTGGCTCCACTCTTCTTTTCCCGGTCTATACGCTGTGGGACGAAGAGCATTACTGTGGCTCTCTACCATAATCGCTGTTTCTATTGCCCCTCCTGTCCTTTTCTTTTCATTCATGCCGGAACAGTTAAAAAGGAAGGTGCCCCTTGAGAAGCCCCATCGTTCTAAACCCCCTTGGAAATAATTACAATCCCCATACAAGAAAAACTAAAATGACCTTTTACATTGCATTTTCCTATATCTACTGTGCATTCACTGAATGACCAACCAACCATCCGCGCCATCACTGCTTACGTGGTCTTGTCTTCAATAATCCGCGTATCGAATGGACATTAGAGGAAATAATTGGGAACATTAATGGAACAGTGATATATATTGATAACCTCGTTCTGTATAAGGTATTAATCCCAATGTAGTTTATAGATTCACAATGCTTTGTTTGTTCTTTTATGACAACTCATTTAGAGGTTTTGAACAATTGATAGTTGGACAGTAAGCAGTAGAACAGCACACATCTCTTATAAGTTTTCTTGCCGAGGGACCTAGGGACTAATAGTACACTTTAGGAAGTAAGAGACCAAGGACATACTACATGTATGAATCCAAAGTGGCATTCCCCGCCGATAGCTTCGACGGCATATCCGTCTCGTCTGTTGTTGTTCTGTCAGGCCTGCTGGTCCTTGAACTTTGCCTGTTCGGAGCGAGGTCCGCTACTCTATTTTTTACTTTGACCTGAATGTCGACGAACGCTTCAGCATGTCCATCCCCATCCTGTCTTATTTTCTGCAACTGCAGGAACTGGCGGCTAAATTACTCCTTGTGAAAACCCAGAACGAGCCATGTCTTGCTGTTGTCGATGAACTTCTCGTTAATGGGATAGGAAAAGAGGCGCGAAGCACAGCCATCAAGCCTTTGTTCCAACATTGCAACGACATTGCTTTCCACAGGATGCATCACCTGTGTAAGAGATAGAGTAACTCGAAGAGAGGGGTCTTCTGGCACCACTACAGCATCTCGCTCTCCGGATCATAGAGCCGAATCTCGCGTCAATGGTTTGCGAACCTCTTAAGCAAAAAAAAACAATTGCGCGCGTGCCCAATCAGACGCCGAATGGCTCGCATAAGCGGATATGTTCTAGGCTGTTAAACGGTTAATTCCTCTAGTCACCGATTACACTAACTCAAATACTTCCGACTGTATATGCAAACGACTGACTATTTGAGGCCTAGGTTACTACTAGGGCATCTTCGCTCGACTCATTAGAGTAAAACGGTAAGTGGCCACAGCCTTGGGTCGATTCGCAATGCCCTTTGGGACAGAATGGAATGATACTGGTCTCGGCATCTATGCAGCATGAAATGTCATTCATATCCTTGGAAGGGAATCGTGCTTCATCCGAACACTACCTTTCTATTCAATTAGCAATTCCGGCGATTCTTGTGGCTTAGGTGATCTCTGCTTACAGTATTTCTTTTCTTCCATCACTTAGCCTCGCGCAGCTCGTAGCACCAAGTCATAAAGGTGACCACCAATGGTCTCACGTAAGGTCATTGCATGATGGCTAACGTGCCTGGAGCGTCTTGCCTCTCTGAAATCGACATTTTTCCATCATACACAATGAAAGAGGAAGTGCCGCCTGGCGGGTCTTCCAGATCGACTTCAAACCCGCATGAAGACGATCCAGACCGCACCGCCAATTCGGATGACTTAGTCTCACCAACCAAATATTCCGATGACAATGACGTGCAGTGCAGACTGCCTCGTGAGCAAACCAAAACGGCATGCCTGCGTTGCAAGAAGCGAAAGGGCAAGGTGGGTTCGCATCCCTCGTCACAATTGTGGTTTTGATATCGACGTGTCTTTCAATAGTGTAGCGGAGAGCGTCCGGTCTGCTCGTACTGTCAGAGGAGGAAGATCGAATGCAGGTACGATACCAGGATTGGCGCCTCCAAACGTGCAGAGCTCGAACGTCAGTTGGATGAGGTAACGTTTCAATCAATCGGGTTGGGGGCTATATTGCACGCTATGCAATTCGGATCTGACGAGGACTCGACCATGCTGCTTGCTCGTTTGCGCTTAGGCGAAACATTGGGTGGCCTCGCCAGCTCGCTATCAAAGGTGCACGATCGTCCTGGCACAGCAGTGACAGCAGGGTCACTCGAAGGCGAGGTGGCCGAATTCCCAGATCTAAGGTACGTGTCATTTGGGGATAGTACCACGGGAGGTGCGCAGCTGACTTGACTGGGATGGGACTATAGATCAGGCACTACCAGCAATGATGACGATGCATTGCGAACGAGCCCTCGAAACGCTGTTAGCAGCCATAGCCAACAAGAACTGTCAACTACCACCATGGATATCTACTCTCCGCAGCATCACTATCGCGTACCACTATTCGACAAAGAACGTTGGGCATCCGATGATCTAGATACAGTGAGACGACAACTTCTGGGGGTTGATGGCAGTGTGGGCACTTCACAGGACTTCGGCGAAATTTTGACTATATCAGGATCGTCGCCTAAACATGAGACCATGGCGAGCATGCAGAATCATCGAGCCTTCCTTCGAGGCCTCTATGATGGCCAGATTGAGGTTTTGCCTTTCATCACAGTCCACCCTAACATCAAGAACTCATTTGGTAACTTGCCTGTCTCGAGTGCCGTAACGGCCAATCATTTTCCAGAGCATATTCAGAGTGCTCAGAAGGACAATCTCACGGTACCTGCATGGGCAATGAAGGTTGTGAATGGATCTTGGGATGGTGTGTACGGCCAGGACCCTATGACATCCTTTCTTTTGGAGCAGCAGACTGCACTCGAAAGAGGTGTCACCCCCGACACAATCTTTGGCGCTCATCCATACGTTGGAGCCCTGTCCAATGGCCAGATCTATGATCGTGCGCCTCCTCTCTCACAGTGGTCTGCACGTATGGTCAACAGTATCAAGGAGCCTGACCAAGGACTCACCCTGACACGTTGTGCATCAATGTACCACTTCTGGTACGTGATGCGCTGGATGATCTATCCCACAGTTGCGACATACGAGGCGATACCTGCTTGGCTGAGACCGACACCGTCCCAACTGTTCAAGCCACATCCAATGCTGTATGATTTCATGACGTGGCCGGGGTTGCGTGACATTGCCACAAAAGACCCAGGGCTGCAGTCAAGGTCCAGATGGCTCTTGGAGCTGGCAAGGACAATTACGTGTCACTGGGACCAAGCTGAATCGGAATTGTTGTGTATCAATCCGGCTACCAGTGAGATCGATTTATCTCTGGCTGCGAAGGTGTGTTGTAAAGCCGTCCTTTTTGTGCATTACAATCTGACCGATATCAGGAGAATGTAGATCGCGACGACAGGTGGTCCGTTGGGCCAACCATACGTTATTACTTGAAAGATGCCGATATGCACGTACGTATCCGCAAATGAAGCGATCGATCACTTATGGACCCTTCGAGGATCGATGTATAAAAACAACCTGAAGAGCCTTTTGGACACACACAATACAACGATATAACGCCACTATAGTCGAAGGAGTTTCAGCTATATTCTTTCCAGATTCAGCACGCGGTTTGTATTCCGGTCACACTTCCATACGCACCAATTCTTCGCTTTGTTTCCGACAAGATGTCGTACATCGACAGAAAGTGTATCGACTGGCGTCAACGCCGTTTGATCATGGAGCCGCGAGAAAGGTCTTTCGGGATTACGCTCACCACTCGGGTAGCGATTATCGCATTTGGACATGAGAAGAAGCGCAAGAGTCGAGGAAGGAACTTGAGGAATAAGCCCAGTCACGTACTTATATGATAACCGAGGGTCATAGCCTTCATCGAGATGGACAGAGATCGTGTGGACAGTCGTCTTCCTTCTACTGCAGGAATTTCGCGCTGACTGCACGCACTTGTCGACTAGAGCGTGACAAGTACATGGTGCTGTTGGATAACACAAGCATCTTCGGTGATCCGGACAGATACACACGCAGCTGACCAGGGATGCACATATCTTGATGCAGCTTTCACAGACTCGACGACAATGAGCTCAAGCTCATTCGCAAACTTGTCTCACCGAGATTTGACAACCGTCTCCTCTAGGCCTCGTGAAAGGGGTGAAGACCTCATTCACACATTCCAACTCCTGTGATCGAACCACGACTTTCCTATCTCATATCGAGTTACGCCCTTACGCGACTGCTACAGCGCGTATGGATAGGCCGATGCGCTCTAGCAAAAGCGCGCCTTGTGCCCTTGACAAGAGAAAGTCATGTACACAAAAAGATAATAAAAAAAGAATAAAAGGAGAAACATAGATGATGCAAGAGGAAAAACGACCATATAGACTTAGTGTCCAGCAAGATCAATTACTACTTTCTTGTGTACTAAAGAAAAACAGTCAATGGACCATATACAGCCCCGGTCGAAGGTACAACTCTACACGGAGTGGAACTCATAACATCAGAACCCGAGTGATATCGTAGACGGGGTGCAGTGATATTGCGTAGTGTAGTCCCATGCATGGATTATACTCACATATTCACTCGTATAAACCTCCGTTCCAATTCTAGACATCACCATCTTACATCGACTCAAGACTTCCAGCCATACCCAGCAATAGAGCTATAACACGCCTTTGCCACTTTCGCGAGGACAGAGCTAGGGATACACCCATGTCCGTCTGACAACCAGTAAGGAAGAGACAAAAGGAAACAGATAGCTGAAAGCCACGACAATGGCTGGCGCAAAAAGGGACAGGGTCGCCCCTCGATTCGACCTGCCTTGTTGCATCTCGACTTTGTCCTGGTTTTCAGTCATGTTTTTTGCGGACATTATGTCTTGGTCGTTTTGGAAGTATGGCTTTGCTTATATGTGAACATTCTAGCATGCGGATGGGCTTAGATGGGAAGGATATGAATACCTTACTTGCGGATCAGGGAGATAATTCTGATTTCTGGGGATCGGTGACGTTTCGAAAGGATGCGCGGTCCCTTTTTCAATCCTTTTTTCCTACTCTCTCCCTTACCTTGTCTACAAGCGACTACGAGATCGGTGTGTTGGAAATGTGAGTCGTGTGATTGCATCTGTATAGTGTCTTCTGGCATAGTGCACAGGAAGTCAGGTAGCTAGGCAGCAAGCGGTCTTATATACCTGTATCTACAACAGCTATCACTCGCATTTGCACTACTTATTCTTCGTCTTCCATAAGAAATCATTTCTCTTCTCCTTGCGTCTTCGCACCCCTAGAAGCCGAAGGAGGAGAGATAGAAGAAGTTGACGTCTGTTCTCTCTCCCTCTTCTCCTGTCTCCGCGCGTCGAGCCCATCGACGCCCTGTCCCCATGCACCAGCCTTCTTGCCCCATTTCATCGTGCCCCAAATATGCGTCCAACTGAACGTCGGAGGCGGCTCTGTCGAGGTACGAAATGGTGATGCCGCTGCTTGCGCCAATGTTTTCGGAGACTGCGTCTTGTGGGTCTTGTTGGTTGGACGCTGCTTGTTGTCGCCTGCTGCTGCGCCATTGGCGGCTAGCTCAGCTAGCACTTTCTCCTCGTTTGCTCGAGTCAGCAGTGGGTTTGCGCCGCCCTTGTGGCGGAACAGGACTTCGTCTTTCTGTTCGTCTACATTGGCTGCTGGTCCGATTCCTACGTCTTGATGGTAGGCGAATGCATCACCGGCACCAGTTCTGACGGTGCCTTGGTCGGCCATGTAGACTGAGCTAGGAGATGGAGAAGGCGAAGAGGACTGGCCTTCCCATCTCCTCACGTGAGCCGGCAGAGGTCTGTGCCAACCCTCCTCGCTCCTGGCCCACCATTTCGCGCTGCACATCTCCCAGATACGGCTCTGTGCTCGCTTGAAGGCGAATTTCTCGTCTTCGCCTGTGAAGGCGCTGGATTTGTTGAAGTCCGGTCCGCCGTTCATCATGGCTCTGCTGATAAGTATGTTGTTGTCTGGGTGGATGGCTCGATCCTGTAGAGATCGAAGATAGGGCAGGTCATCGTCCGGGTCTATGGGCCCTGTCGGCGAGTCTGATCTGGTCGATGCAGACCGAGCGAAAGGTGAGTGACGACGAACACGATTGGGAGGGTCGTCTTCGAGCGCGTCGGGCGCTAGCATTGCTGTAAATCGCATGTGTGAGTAGTCTACTGGTGCATTGTCGTCCTCTGCAAAGTCGGGGTTCGAGGCTAAGATATTGGGGCGAAAGGGTGCCGTGGCGTCCTGGTAGGCTTCGGCGAACGTCTCAGCATAGACAGCATCTTCTTGTCCCTCGAGATTCTTTCTGGCCGTCGGAAAGAAGAGATCATCTGGACCGGCCTCGGCATCGAGGATGAGTAGTTTACAGCGTGCTTCGTAAAGGGCATCGAGAAGAGTAATGAACCGCCTTGCCTCGTTCTTCTGCAGTAAACTAAGCACTGGAACATTCGTCAAGATGAGGGTGTGGTACGCTGAAGCTAGAGATATGTAATCAGCAGGACCAAAGGCCGTGGTACTGCAGAGCTCGGCAAAGGTGAAGGAAACGGTTTGGGTGGACGCATTGGTACGTGAGAGGAGAACATTCCGGCCATATACACGCATAGTAGATGGTACCCACTCCGATGGTATCAGGGAAGCGAGAGAGGCTGCATTCGCCTCATACTTCTCGATTTCTTCAGACGATGCGGAAGACGAAGGTCGTATCAAATAGTTTCGCGGTGCTTGCGGCACGTTTGGTGTGTCCGCCAAAACCTCAGGCTTAGCGACTCTCTCAGGGATCGAAGCAACAGTCTCGGGTTCTGGAGTGAATGCCGTCAAAACTGGGACACTCTGCAGGTCATGATGCTCATCGAGGTGCCAGATATCCTCCTCATCGATGGCGTCACGTGTTGGAGCACTGGAATCGACCTCGTGCCGGCGGTAATCTCTGCCGCCTTGCATTTCCCACACTTCGCACCTTGCCTTCAGAACGTCTAAGAAGTTCGCAAACTCGCCCTGACCTGCAAACATGTTATCGCTACGCCCCTTTGCTGCTCGCCCACCAAGTCCAAAGCTCCAAGCGAGTGAATCCATTCGTGACGGAGGAGGGGCAAATGTGATGCCTGCTGCCTTGTGCAGCTCCTCCGGCATTCGGTTAGATGTCGCGATGAGCACACCACCAAGCTGGAAGAAACTAGTCATCAGATTGGTCATGATCTTACTAGCCGCTCGATCAGGCAATTGGAACTCGTCTAGGAACAGAATAGGTGAGGTCTGGATCATCTCTCGCGCTAGCCATAACAGAGAGTAGTCATCGACATCTGAGCCATTCGTATTCACGGACTGCGGTATCCGCGGACGTAGTCGGTCACGTCGTAGCTCTTCCAGTTTTGCAAAAGTTTCAAGGATAAAGGTGTTGAAGTGCCATCGAGCCTTCTTACGGTTCGGCAGACAGTCGGCAAAGAGATCAATGAGCATGGATTTGCCGGTACCAACCTCACCATGGAGCATAAGGCCTTTGGGAGAATCTAGACTCATTGCGGCTTCATGACTGGTCAACGTCCGCGTCAAGGCCAGACTATCCCTCTTCTCCTTCTGAGCCAAGAGAGATTGCCATATCCCTCTCTGTCCCAGTGAGCTCGAAGAGACATCTTGTTCTTGGTTGCTCGAGGGTCCAACAGCCTTGGAGATCTGATTCAAGCGATGCTTGTACTCTACTGTAGGTTCGTAATCTTTCAATCTGTCGTACAACTTCTGCAGATGTATTGCTGGAATAAAAATTGGTATTCAATGCCATAAGTTGTTCTTTCTTTGCTACCCACCAAGTCTGTGCTGTGAGGGGTCTGGTGTTATACGCTTAGTTGCCACCAATGCTCGATACAAGACGAGCGGATTGGTGATGGCAACACCGGTGCCCACGGCCGGCAAGGACATTGAACAATGATACGAAGGAAAAGAAGCTGGTCAATGTGATATGTACTCGATTCTTCTACATTGTCAGGAGGGTCGTTGTAGCCAAGTGAATATCATGAGGTACTTTGCGCATGTTGCTCACATATCGTATCAGATGCCGCGATAAGTTTCAAGATCGACTACGTCATCCGAATGTTTCGTGTCGAATGGCGCGAGTCATGACGCTTGATTGTGCAAATCGTGGAGTTGACGATACGATATCACAGGGTCCCTCGAACTTAGCCCAGTCTAGAATCAACAGTAGAATCAGAACCAACCACTGAAAAATGTACTCTTCGATATTATGCGTGCTGGTGACTTTATGAGCGGATCTGTCTGCATTTCGACTTTGCCATGAGACAGGAACAATGGGAGGGCAACATTATTCCTGCCCAGCTGGCTTTCTTTGCCATTTACAGCCCCCCGCTCGGCTTGACTGATGAGACATTCAAGGAGCAAGTGGTTTTCTATTATTCTCGAGAAGCAAGGGAGGCAAAGCTGCATAAGAAGAAGACGGGCGCAGGGAGTAGTGAAGACGAGGAACATGCTGCGAGAGAAGAACGAAATGAACAACTGCGACAAGTTGGCCTTGCCCAGGGCATGGTGGACTTCGCGAGGTAATTCACTGACAGCATAATAGTTTGGATATTACAGGTTGGACTAATACTGTGCAGGAGTTTTTCCAACGGCGAAGCGGTAGACTCGGTAGACAGCGAGAAGTCGCGGATTATTATGCATGAACTGGAGAAGGGCTGGTGGATGCTAGCTGTATGTGAATCTAGTAGATTATGTTGTTGTTCTTCTCCTGACTAGACGGGTAGTCCATCGATTTGACTCGACTTGGAACACCAGCTACTGGTGTGACTAAAGGGCAGAAGGAACCCCCGAGGGCGAAAGTGGAATATTCGTCGCGAGAAGTCAGTCCTGCGCCGCTGCTTCTTCAACAAGTTCTTACTGCATACCGCACCTTGCTCCTCCATCACGGCCCACGGCTTAGTGATCTCTACGTGCGCTCAACTAGAGACAAGTTCTGCAACATCATCGATCGCTACTGGACACGCTTCTGCCGTAATTGGGATGTTCTATTACATGGCAACCCAGCTGTCGAGGCATTTGGTGGTATCAAGCTGGCTGCTGGTGGGGAGTTGGGAGTAGGGGTAGGTGAAGAAGAATGGGGGAGTGGTGAAAGAGAAGTGCTAGAGGACTTGATACGCCAGACAGAAGGTCTCGTCGACTTGACAGTCTCGAGGTTTGGTCAAGCTGCTCCGCCGGAGCCAGACAATGCTGCTGATAATCCATCTGGAGAAACTATATCAGAAGCTGCGTCTGGTTTCCCTTGGCTCGGCTGTGGTCATTTGCCTGCAGCATCGGATGGTGTGATATTCGGTGGTAGTGGTGCCATCACTCGCGCTTCATTACGCGATGTTTCCGAATGGGTACAGCAAATATACACTTATGGGGAGTATGCATATGGTGTCAAGGACAACCCACAACGCCAGAGGAGGAAGCGGCGACGGCGAGCACAAGGACCGGTCGTAGACGACGATCAAGACGCCAATCTTGGGCCAACAGACCTGAAAAAATTGGCAGCCGAAACCAACCTTAAGCAGCAACAACAGCAAGACAGATCCGACGAGAAACCGGCGGGAGAGCCATCTATTATTCTCCCACACGACCCTCGTCCTCAGGTTCACGATCGCGTTGCCTCACACGACCATGCCACCGGACAGTCCAGTCCGCAGATAGCATCACATCCTGGCATACCACCTCCGATCGTCACTGCTGCCGAAGAGTCCTTGAATGCTGCTTCCTCAGCAGCTGATGCGCCAAGAAAAGTGTCTGACGATAGAAGAGAAGCACCGTCCAGGTTCGGTGTTTCTGACAAATGGGTGAAATACCTTACTCTTGGGTTGAGCACCTACGCCGGCGGTGACGCCCAGAGCAAGTCAAGGCCGGAAGCTCCCAGGCGAACATCTTCTTCTAGTTCGAGAACGCTTCGAGCTCCTAGATCAAAGTCGAATGTCAGACAATCAAAGGAGCCTGACATTCCGGAAGACGTCGAAGAGAGTGCTATGGCCATGCTTGATCCTGCGCCAGATGGGTTTGAATTGTCTTCGAAGATTGCAACACAAAGATATCTGGAGAACAAGGGCCATTATCTAATTGGCTACAAGGGTGATCTAGATAGCATGCACACGGACGACGACGGTGCTTCAGCGGCATCGGTCCCCGTTGAGGACGGTGGTGAAAGGAATATACTCCGAGTCCTACAAATCGAGCTGAAACCATCTCCACAACAACAGTCAGAAGACGCAGAAGGAGAAGAGCTAGGGGACTTCTACAAGGAGGACTCTTCTGCGCCCGAGAACGAAGCAACGAAGAATCATCAACGTCTCCGGGTGCTGGTCTACGTTCACCGCCCATTCATATACACCTTTCTCTTCGAGCAACGCACTGGATCGCTACAGCTATCCTCTTTCTACAAATCCATACACAACCACCTTCGACCTTTACACAAACCTCTTTTGAGATCAACCTCTTTACAGCAAGTCGCGCAACGAATAGCGGAAGCTCACTACAATTCTTCGCAAGAAAAGCCCGACGATCAGTCCCAAAGCACGCCGAATCTAATATCACGCTTCCCGGTGTTCGACCTAGTCTTCGATCCACTGAAACTAACCACGCACACTTCAATACCCAATATACCCGACCCTGGCACTCCAGCAGCAGAAGGCATAACCACGTCTTCACCATCATCATCATCATCATCATCAACAAACTACGCCACGACATCAACAGGCTACAGCGGCCCGCCAAACTGGACCAGACTAGAAGCGATAAACGTGCACTCAGCCATCCTGAACACTCTATCCTCAACCTCCAGCAAAGAACGCGACCGGCTCGAGCGAGAACGGACGTCCAAAACATCACGAGGCTGGTGGATAGTATGGATGCGAATCCCCTCGACGCCGGCAGCGGACAGTGACGGAGAAGAAGGCGCCGTGGCACGAGGACGCGACCGATACGAAGACTGCCGCACGGCGTTCCTCGTCCGCAAAGCCAGCGACGGCAGCAGTACCTCTGCCTCTTCCGCTGGCGGCCTCTCGACGCTGGGAGGCCTGACGAGCCGCAAAACATCAAGACACGGCCTCCGAGGCGCCAGTGTAGACTCTGGACGCGCAGGCTACGCCAGTAGAGTCAGTAGCGGCATGGGCAGCATGTTCGGGTTTGGACTCGGGTTCGGAGGCGCGTCGACGTCTTTTGCGTCAGCTGCAGCAGGTAACAACAGCAATAGTCCAACGACTACTACTGCGGCTGCGGCTGCGGCGGCGAGTGAGAGCGGAGGAGTCATGGAGGAGGGGTCGGGCCCGGGGTGGGGACTGGGCATTGATGCTCGGAAGTACGTCGAGGGACTTTTAAGTCTGAACAGATGAGCTAGGCGGGCGCGGAAGACTTTCAGATAAGACCGAGATTGCGAGAGGAGGAGCACCAAGGACGGAAGAAGAGAGATGGAGGATGGAGGACGGCTTGATGCTGATCAAGACAGCCCATTGAATACCTGTTATAGAATGGTTCGAGAGCCTCGAAGTGACCTACAATAAACGTACATGGGACACACTATGCATTGTCCGAACTGAAACCTACGATATCTACCTTGTATACATTTCCTTATTCATTTTTGAGTGAGGAAACGGTGATGGGTACTCGGTATACCTTTGTAAGCGGAGAAGATTCTACACTGTCACATTGTTCGGTATGAACAATTCCGGGATGAGCAGCATGTTGGTCCACCGGGCGATGGCTGTCTATAGTGTCATAGTCATAGCGTGGGCAGGCATGGGATGTGACTGCTAAGGGTGTTCTAGTTGTGGAGTGGCATTGAGGATGTGGCATTTTACGAGTACTGATATTGGTCACGATGTACACACGTGCTCGCGTCATATTGTCGTCTGTCATGAGATGTCACTCGTGCTGGCGAAGAAGGGTCCCGGTTCATCTCCCCTCAATAGCCCAGAAGGAGGCATTCGCAAGAAGATGCAGAAAGGGAATCTCGAAATCTTTCCTTTTTTGATGTGAACATTTGGATATCGCATTCGCCATGAATTTCTTGGTCCTTTTTTTCTTTTGTCTACCTCAGTCCACCAAACCCCTTCGAGTCATGATAAGATAGCAAGAGGCAGCAAAAAGGAAAAAGAAGACGTTGTGTTGTAAGATAAGCTTCGAAGCCCTTTTCCCGAAACGACGACACAGCAATCAAATGCGAAAAAACCCTTCCTTGGCTCGTTGGCCGTCCCTCAACAGCGTAAGATTCGTCTGGGATTTTTTGTGGTCGACAGCATAGAAAAAAACTCGAAACTCTTCTCGGGGTGGTTGGTGGTGATGAGAGTAGTGAGAGAAGCAATCTATGATCTGGGCTTCTCCTTCTTCTCCTTCCAGAGGGCGGAAAGACCGACTCCGGAGACCTTGACGACCTTGAAACGCACACCGGGAATATCACCCTTGGCCTTGCCCTTACGACCGAAACCGGCGAGGAGGACCTCGTCGTTCTCGTCGACGAAGTTCAAGCAACCGTCATTGGGGACTGGGAAGTGTTAGTCAAACGGTACTTTTGACTCGGGCTGCCATCTCTTCTTCGTTCTCATATTTCTTTTGGCGCTGACTGTTCTTCAGGAAAAAGACTCACCGAAAGCAGTGACCTTCTTGCCGTTCTTGATGAGCTGGACACGGACACACTTGCGAATGGCGGAGTTGGGCTGCTTGGCCTCAACACCGACCTTCTCAAGGACGATTCCCTTGGCGTGGGAAGAACCACCGAAAGGAGAGGACTTGTATGCGGTTCCGAGAAGTCTCTTCTTGTAGTTGAGATCGGCCCAGCGACCCTCACGGCGGGTGTTCTGGAGCTTGCGCGCGGCGTTCAAACCTCTTGGCTTTCCTTTACCCATGTTGGCTGCAAAGAAGAAGAGATGTTAGTTTTGGAGAGTCTTGTAGAGAAGGACGAATTGATTCAGTGGGTGTGGATGGATGGTGGATGTTGGGTCTCCTCTTGTCTCTGCTCTTTCCAAACTGGCGGCAGAGATTCCAGAGCAAGAGATGTCGATGTGGAGCTGACGATGGTGATGATGATGATGATGGTGATGATGGTGATGAGCAGATAAATCCTCAGGGAGACTGACCGGTTGTTGATGGGGGATTATTGTCGAAAGGGTATCGTCGTCGTCACGTCAAAAAGGTCGAGCGAGGCCTTCGAAGATTCAAGGACGTGGGCGTCGCAATGTGTCCGTCCGTGCGTTCGCTTAGCAAAATTCGCCCTTTTCCTTTTGGTCATGACTGTGTGCGGGCGTCGGAGAACCGGCGCTTTTCTCTCCGGAGCTCGCAGGGGCACAGACAGCGTCATGTCTACCTTATCCTCTCTTTAAGGTAAGGTAGTTTTACTGGACTGCCTTATCTTATCACTTTCCCTCGCTCCTTCCCGCGTCTGTCAACAAATCCAACGTGTATCCCGACGTGTCACGCTGCCTTGTTTGCGAGGTAACAGTAATTACGAGCAATCTTTCCGCTTTTCTGCACTTTTGTTCCTTATGGCTCTCCTTCTCCCAGAAATACAAAAGTACAGCTAAGACTGTTTCTGCCTTGCCCGTCTGCCCTAGCTTCCCTTTGCGCCCTGAATGATCTGCCTGACCGCCGCCAACCTGTGTTGCAACCCTGGCAACCAGCCACCTTGATATAGTAGTCCTACTAATGTACTCGTAGCACGACTCAAGCTAAGTGTGATGATTGTCTTTCTTGTCTGCAGAATTTCCAAAAGTCTTTTTATCTTTCATCAGGTCAGCTCTCTGTCATGTTCATGAGCTGAACAAATCCTATTTGTCAACTCCACATCACCGCCTGCTGCGACTCAGGCTCCCCACATCCCATCATCTACTGTACCCCAAACTCGCACGTCCTTGGTTCGGTCCATGCTGCCATCATAGCGACACACTTTTGTCACCTCCTTGCGCGGCGGCCCGTTCGAGGCGACTACATCACAGATGAGAGATTTCTCACGTTTGCTGATGCTTCCCGGGGTGTTCGCAACGTTCCTGTCGGTCTTGTCAACTCCTGCGTACTGCGAGCCGTGGCCCTTTGCTCCGCACGAACGCTATTGGCCGGAACACGAACAACATCTGAAACGAGACCTTGAGATACAGCAGAGACTAGACACAGATGTCCCGGCGGGAGTGCGCAAGATGTCGGACGACGAGGGCGAGAAGTTCTTCATGGACTATTGGCAATTTGGTGATACGCTGGGAGATGCTGGGTCTCAACGGTCAAACACTAACATAGCATCCGATCGAGCCGTTTCCTCGAATCCCAGCTTCGGCAACTCCTCGAGTCATTGTGATTTACTACCACCACTTCTTCCTCACAACGATAAGCAGACATTCGTCATTCTGCCTCGTCTGTTCTCGCGCGGTCTCTTCGAGCGCGACTTCAAATGCCCCGGCGGCACATCGAGTTGCGCATCCATAGGCCAACCGGACACATGCTGTGCGACAGAAGAAACATGCATCACGGTGCAGAATACTGGTAACGGTCCCGTGGGATGTTGTCCGGCAGGCGAGACTTGTGGAGGCGAAGTGACAGGTTGCAATACCGATGCTGGCTACACGAGCTGTCCGGGCTCGGCTAATGGAGGATGCTGCATCCCCGGCTATGTTTGCCAGGGCGTTGGCTGTAAGCTGCTTTCTCTTCGTATCATTATGCCTGGCGTTAACCCTCACTTCAGGCGTATACACGGGCTCTTCGACGACGACGACCACTCTTCCAACCGCCACTGTCACGACAGGGGCGACAACTAATGAACCCACGTCTGTGGCCACGACAACGACTGCTACATCTGTCCCTGCTGCTTCAGGAACGCCAGTCACCTCTGTGCAAACCGTGACAACAACCATAGTCTCGACACCCCCAGCCAGTACAGCAGCGACTACGGTCACCCAAACCATAGTTATCTCTCCCTCTATTTCGTCTACTTCCGCCTCCGCTCCTCCTACAGACTCTATCACCACAACATCGTCCACGACAAGCTTCGTTTGCACTCAGGGTTACCACTCATGCCCTGTGTCGCTAGGAGGAGGCTGCTGCCCCACCGACCGATCCTGCGCAAGCGACCGTCTCTGCGTAGCTACAACCACAGACTCATCATCATCCTCTCCCACCTCCTCCCCTACCTCAACCGGCTCACCCGCCCCACCAGTCCGACCCACATCAGGCACCACAGACGCCTCATCCGAAACAAGCACAACAACCTACTCAGGCTGCCCGACAGGCTTCTACATGTGCTCAGCCTACTACCTCGGAGGCTGCTGCCGGGTCGGGCGAAATTGTGACACGACGTCCTGCCCAGCATCCGACTCGACCTCGGTCGTCGTCACATCCGGCTTGACAATAGTAGCGGGAGGCAGCGGCGCCACCTCCGTATCGCCGCCTCTCGTGACCATAACCTCGACCACCACTCCTGGGGGAACTTCGACCGCCAGCGACGCGCAAGGCACAGGAACCCAAGGCTCCTGCGCAAGCGCCTGGTTCTCGTGTGGAGCAGACGTCGGCGGCGGCTGTTGTCCTGTCGGCTTCGTGTGCGGCGCGAGTTGCACCGCGACCGTCAGCGGTCAGAGTAATATCGGAAAAGACAATCCTAGTAACGACGCTGTTAGAGGGGTCATCTTTGGGTGGGGAGTTGTGTTTGTGGGCCTTGTTACCGGGTGGGGTATGCTGCTGCTTTGAGCATGCTCTTGCCTTTGCTCTTTTCTGTCTATTTTATTGCTATGAGGAGGCACTCCGAAGGCTCGAGCAAGGGGTGGGGATGATGTGGATACGAATGAGCTATTAGACAGCAGTTATGTGCGTGTTTATATGATTGATATGACGAAGAAGAGGAGAGCCTGCACGATAATGACGAAAAGATGGCTTCTTTGTTGCAAGAAAGGTATATGTAGATTCCCTTTCCCTTTCTTACGAGAAAATGAAAAAAGTAAAGAGATGAAAGAGAGATTGATTTCACCAGTACCAATATCGAGTCAGGTCAGAGGATGAACGCAATCGTCATCAGTGCTCAAATAATCATAACATCATATGTGGTGAGACCATCAGCATCACCAACCCTCATACATCAAGACCACAACCGCGCCCTCATGGTCCGCAATAATCACCCACTACCTAACTAACGCCAGCCGAACCCGCCCGTCCTCTGAAGCTCTGTAGTCTCGTCCTTGACTGGCCCATCGTCACCGTCACGCTCCGTCTTCACCAAGACCGAGAGCGGCGAAGTAGGAGAAGGAGAAGGAGGGTCATCATCAGATCCCCGTACCGGACTCCTTGTCGTCATGTCCGCGCGCACGAACTCGAGCAGGTGGTGGGCGTCTATGACGTCTTGAACCGACATCTTTGTCTGTTTTCGTCGAGACTAGAACCTCGCCCTAGAGTTTATGTTTCTGGCCTTTTCTTTTCTGGTGGCTGTGAGGTGGCGTTTTGGTTTTTGAGGTGAGCCGTGCAGGACTGCGGATTACTTTCGCGTGGTACGGATCGGTTAGAAAAATGAGATGTTGGGTCGAGGGGGAAAGTCACATAGGCTGCAAATTTTCTGTCGAGCGTGATTCGGGATGGGTGGGTAAATGTACGATGTCGTGGCAGATGAGTGTAAGACCGAGGAACTGCAGTAAGCTGTATTTCATGGACCTGCGTTTTCGAGGAGCGTGGACAGTCGAGTTATTGAGAAGAGATAGACATCGACTGACGAGGGCCGTAGCAGCAGCTTTTATGATATGGACTTGCCAGAGACACACTCACGGATCTCCCAGTCCACAACAATATGCCTCAATGGCGTTGTACAAAAAGCATAGACTCCCGATGTGATGTGCAACTGGACCTTTGCCCGCTTACCAGCGCTGTGGCTCATCCACTTACCTTGATAACCGCGAGACCCATATCCCGACAGTGCAATTGAAAAGCGAACTTGGGAGATGATAATGTCGTGCTGGTGCTCTCCGAGTCACATTGCTGTGTGCGATCCGAGATGCCAAAGTTTCCGACATGGAGTACAGACTCGGACCAAGAGTCCGCGAATTGTGCGTTATTGGCAGCAGTCTGGAGATGATGTATCGTCGAGAAACGATTTAAGGTCTGTCTCTCTTGCCGCTGCAACTACCCGACGAGAGAATCTGGCGGATTGTAACAAGCAGCTATGAAGTAAAGGATTGGCATTTGCCGAACAGGTTCTTGGGGGGCAGCTTCTTGCTTGCCCAATGTTTGCCTTCCTTCGGGAGAGGGGAGTTGCGCACACCGTCGGACCATCGAGTAATTCGAATGCTTCTCGAGCGACGTGAGGATACTACCTTACTAGTGGCCAGCAGCAAGCAGACTGTCCTCGAACGAGTAGCATTATGACGAAGGCAACCCAAGGTCACGCTCCTGTCCCTACCATGGCAGAAGAAGGGGGGCACGCCCGTCACGGCAAAGAAGAAGGGCTCATCATGCTCCACACCTTTTATTTACAGACACTTTCCAACCTTTCGAGGCGACGCAGAAGCTCATATACCTTAGCTTCTTCACATGTGGTCAGAGAGCGTTGACCACGGTATGACAACGAGGTCAAGCTTAAGCGGGTGGCTGCCGGTCGTGGAACTCTACTTGGTGTAGCACACCCGACCCACGAGTCTACCTTACCTTATGCTTGTGATAGTCACGAGTATACCTTTACTTTTGGCTGCATAGATTGCTGCAGTGGCTTGATGCAAGTACAATTCTGCGCAGCCAGGCAGCAGAAATTGCGTGACAGAAAGGTGAGTCGGGCATGATTCATGATGCACAGATGCATACGTGAGCTGATGTATACTGTCAGGTGAAGTGACGAGGATGCGGGGTCTGAGACGGGCAGGTTCGAAGGCACAAAAGGGGCGGGTGCGGTCAGTCATGACGAGGGAGAAGAAGAGGTTCCGGTTGTGGTGGGTCTCCATCCCAACACACACGCACCCTTGCTTCTTGCTTTGTCGTCGCGCTCTGCTCTGATGCTCTACACTCATCTGATCAGATGCAATAACCATTAGTTACCTAAGTCCGCTCGCCAGAGACAAAAGCACAACATTGTCTAATCAAAAGACTGGTGCAGGGCATCTCTGCGGCGTGCTGCGGGTAGATTAAAACAAGAGGGGAAAGCGCGGGGTGGAATACCTCAAGGTACCTAAGGTACCTTGCCTACACCCAAGGTGCAGTGGAGTTGGGAGCCAATGACGTTGAAGGCTTGGCGGGATTAATGCAGATCAGTGAGGACTGATTGCACCGATTGCACCGATTGCACCGATTGCACCTGCACTAAATTGCATACGGTACCTTATGATGGAAAGAGCACTACTACTACTACTAGTACTACTACTACTTGCAGTTGCAGCAGTTACGATATTCTGCTTCACTCACTTGTCCATCTCTGGCACAGCACATGGTTTGGAGGGATCCAGCCATCCACTTCTCCTCCTCCTCCTCCTCCTCCTCCATCGATTACCGTATCCATCTCCTACTGACAATTTAGCTCGAGGCAGAAGAGAAGGGAAAAAGGAAAAAGGAATTAAAGACATCGCATCATTCATTCTTTCCTTGTCGGCGTCGCCCACCATCACTACCACCACCTCTACCACCACCGCCGCCTCCATCTCCACCGTCACCATCGTTCAATCACCCGGTCCTCGCCTCGTCTCTTCCGCAGATACTCTTGCAGTTGCTGCTGCTGCTGTTGCTGTTGCCGCTGCTGACCGCGCGCCTGCCCGACTCCCAAAAGGGCCTCGCCCATGATAACTGCTGACGCCGAGCCACACTGATAGGAGCGACATCGTCTTGTCAATCCTCCCGTCGCGCCCCTTCAGCCTCCATCTCGCCGTCTGAGAGCAGGAATGAAGGCCACTTCGAAGCTGACTTCACCACGCCACCAATTATTCACCCCCAGCACCACCTGATCTGATCCAACAACCTCTCATTGCGGCTGCTCGAAATATGGGAAACAACGCCTCCGGCCCATCCATCCAGAGCGAAAAGGACCAGGCACAATCTCACACACCAAGGCCAGATTCCAACATGGATCGGGCTATGCGCAACCATCCGACCACATCTGTCATGAACAGCACCAAGCAGGACCAAGATACGGACCGCCCTCCTCCGGTCAAGAAGAAACAGTACAGCAGCATCATGGCCTTCCGGCTCAGTGACGACGCGAGAAGCTGGATCAAAAGCAACCGCACCCCGATTGCTACTGGAATTGCAAGCGTCAGCTCGACACTCATAGCTGTATGTGACTCTCTGACCACATCAATCGTTTGATCAGTTTTGGAAGTTGCTGACTCGTCCCAGTATCCGCTGGATTTTGTCAAAGCTCGCATGCAATCGTAAGTCTGATGGTGCTGATCCTCAAAATATACATAAAATATACATGGCTGATCCGAATCAGCTACAACACCAGATTCGGTGCCACCGCTTATGATGCCTGGAAACATGAAGGAATCAAGGGCATGTACAGAGGTTTGTCAGCCTCCCCGTCTCATGTCGCATAAAATCTCTGACTCGACTGGACAGGCTGCCTCACCCCAATCTATACGATAGCGTTTGTGCGAGTCATCTCTTTCACCACTTTCCAGAGCTCCAAGCACTTTTACGATGATTTCTCCAAGCTGCAGTTCGGCGTCTCGCCACTCGACATGGCCAACGCCCCGGGACAGTACCCGAATATACATACTTTCGGCTGCTTCTTTTTCGCCGGCTGCGCTGCTGGCGCTGTCATCCCTGCCTTCGCCGCTCCCTTCGAACTGCTGAAGCTTAAGTCGCAATTGGCAGGCAAGATGGCTCGCGATAGTAACGCAAAAGCCGGCTCTGCCAAATTCAAGACCGGCACCTGGGGCCCCGCACTCGATATGATCCGCGAGCGGGGTGTCTTTTCGCTGTGGAAGGGTTTTGGGTACCACCTTGCGCGCGACACACTCGGAACAGCCATTTACTTCAGTGTCTACGAAGCAATCAAGCAGACTCTAGCCAATGCTCGTGGCAATGACCCTACCGACCGCCGAGCCAGTATGCTCGCCGGTGGGTTTTGTGGCATGGCGAGTTGGATCATTGTAAGCCACTTCCTATCCGCTCTTCCCTCACCTCGCCCCTGCTAATTCACCCCATTTCAGATTTATCCGATCGATGTCAAGAAAACGCTGTACCAAAAGCGTTTCTTATCTGGTGAACCGCTAAAGGGCCCCAGCGGCAACAAGCTCAACTACCTCAATGCTGCTGGATATCGCGGTAAGTTGCCGAACTCGTTTGACACAAGCAAGCTCGCATAACTAATCGCCGCAATATAGGTCTCGGAGTCTCCATGGTGCGTTCTGGTGTTATCAACGCCATGTTCTTCCCTGTATTCGAAAGTCTGAAGCGCGTCATCAATGCCTTATGACTACATGACGGAGGCCCGGACCACCCCGGAACCGACGTGGATTAATACCACATAGACTCATACCAGAGTGACACAAACTCTGAGATGACCAATACACACCATCCTGGCGCAGGATGTTCCACTACTGCGTTTGCACAAAGGCAGCGAACGCAAAGTAGTACCACAGTCGACACATCAAGGTCGACTACCACTGTACCTACACCACTTTGCCTTCCATTCAGCGAGGAGTTTCCAGAGGTTTTAGCATGGGACGGACGATGGTTAACGGGAGTTGCATATTGGGAAGGCGTTGTGCGTTCACTACCAAAAATACCCATCAAGCCTATGTGGATAGGGGCGGATTCTTATGGCGTTCTCTACTGTACTTTTAGCAAGTAAGCATGCATGCACGGGAAACGAGCCATGAAGTGAGGGGGAGGGCATGAGCATCGGAAAGACATGCACAGGTATATTTGAGCGCCCCTACTGAAGAAGTGGAAGCGGCCTGCTCTTCTTTTTTTTTTCCTTTTTCTTTCTTTTCTACATGATCAGAGATGACTTACAATTACTTTCTTTTGAATTTTGTCTTGTCACATGCCGTAGATCTACTTCAGAGGTAGACTCTTAACACTGCTTCCGATGCACATGCGACCGTCACGCGCACACGACGTGAGTTGGCGATCGAGAGCAAGCTCTCTTGTGTTGTTTTTTCCATGCCGTAAGAGGTACTTGTATGTAGTACGTCACTCACATAGCACTGAGCACATGCTACATACCTTACCTTAGCATTTGCGATGGGAGGCTGGAGGTTCCCGATCACTAGCCTCAGTGGCGCGCGTCCTTTCATGCACTGTAATCAATACACTGCGGCTTGACACTGACACGACCTAGCTCAGGAACTCTCTTCCTTTCTTTACCTCTGGCTTTTGTTTTTATATATAAGCGGAATTTTGACTTCCGGTCTCTATCCCGGATAGAAAAGGACCCTTTGAGCGTCTACCGCATGTCATGCACGAGCTAGACCTCACTATCTGCCGGTAATTGGTGTCCAGAGGCGTGACGGAAGCTGTGATAGTGGGGCTTTGCTTGAGAACAAGGAGGGGCACGCCTGTGTCAAGAAGTCGAGCTTAGATCACACCGGCTTGTCAAGAGAGGACATTTGCATCCTCATGTTGAAAAACTTCATTCATAACCGAGCTTTGATTACCTGATCATCACCATCTTACCGTTTGTCAGACCCTCGAAACCCATCATTGGCACTTCGCAGCAGGTGTCAAACAAAGGCATAAGCTGTGGTGGCTATTGAGCGTTCTTCCAACCGGCAGCCGGACTTTTCAGCTGTTGCCTTGACAACCAATCTGCATTTCTCCATCTTTCTTCGCAATCCTTCCCTTAAAGATTGGCGTTCCATTGGCTCACATGGCGCAATCTCATGGCGCTCTGGTTGCGCGCA
This sequence comes from Neodothiora populina, assembly GCF_041146345.1. NCBI lineage: Eukaryota > Fungi > Ascomycota > Dothideomycetes > Dothideales > Dothioraceae > Neodothiora > Neodothiora populina. The sequence continues at coordinate 245,927 of NW_027191417.1, forward strand.
CCTCCGGGTAGGAAATCAGGGCATGGACTAGCTGAGCAGGGGGTACTCGTACCGCATTTCATACTGCCATTCAAAGTATGCAATCTAGGTAGGTTCGAGCATGGCCGGCGTGGCGGGCGGTTGGAAAAACGATGTGGCTGGTGCTCACCCAAGGTTGCGCCTCTGTTTATCCTCGCGAGCAATGAGCCTGGCAGTGTGTGTTTCCCGCACCACCCGCATGTGAGTGATTGATTCTAGCCGTACGGAACATTGCATGGGTGAGTGCCATTATCGAAGCTCACTACATGTTGCCCTGCCATTCCTTTGAAAGTCTACCATAGTAATCATCTTTCGTGTGTGCGTGTGTGTTTTCTGGAATCCGTACGCTCCACCTGCGCTTTTCCAGCATCTAAACAACATCTTCGTCTTTGCGGCCAGGAAAGCCTCTATTGTGCGACACCTATCATGGATTGACCGAAGACATTGATCTGCGACCTGATCCCCGACCCGGCCTTACGACATCGTGCGCTCTTTCGCGATTCCATGCCAGTCACTATCGCATCATGTTGAGACGAAGGCTCCCGCCACATGTCTTAGGCATTTTGACACTGGCGACCGCACAGAACATTGCGGCATCCGAACTCCCATACAACCCGACTAGGATCTTCCACGCCAATGCTTCTAGCTATGCCTATGTCATCCAACCCGACACCGACTCCAATGGTCAAGCGCAACTAATATCAGTCGATGTGACAAGTACTCTCGAGGCCTCGAGCTTTTCAAAAACCACCCTTTACTCGACACTACCATTCTTAGAACAGGACTCCAATGCTGCTTTGTTATCAGTCGCCGACAATGGTGGAAACATAACTCTGGTCTCTGGTGATTGCTCGAGTCAAGCCCCTCCTCAGATCTGGACATTCACGCCGGATCCAAAGGCAAAGAAAGGCAATGGCACGTGGACACAGCAGACGCTGTCGTCGCAAGATGCACTGGGAGGAGTCAGGTTCCTAGGGGGTGGCATGGCTTACTCTGAAATAGCGAATGGCAACTCATCCGACACCAACCTCTACACGTACGGTGGCATGTGCCCAACCGAAGGAGCGACTGCGGCCACCTGGACTACGGCTGCTAATTATACACATCAAACCGTCGAATTCACTGTAGAGCAAGCAAGTAGCGGAAACACCTCGTACGCTGCGAAGGCAATAGCTGGCAGAGGACCGCCAGTTGCAGAAGCAGGCTTCAGCTTGACACCTCTAGTACCCTCATATTCCGCCGATACAACGGATGCGACCCAACAGCAAAGCTTTGTCTTGATTGGAGGCCACACCAACGGAGCTTTTATCAATATGTCCCAGGTTGCCATGTTCTCTCTTCCACAGCAGAGTTGGACTTTCCTAGGCATCGATAGTGTCGGCAGTGCCAGCTCCAAGGCCAAGAAAAGACTCTCCGCAAGATCCTCCAGCAATAGTGTTGTTGAACCAAGGTCTGGTCACACTGCCGTGCTCAGCGAGGATGGTGACAGTATTGTGATGTTCGGTGGCTGGGTTGGAGATGTGACCACGCCCGCGAAACCACAATTGGCCATCCTCGAGCTCGGGTCAGGTTTCGGTGGTGATGGAGACTGGGCCTGGAATGTGCCAACTTCCGGCAGTGCCAATCTGACCGGATCGGGACTTTACGGCCACGGCGCCGTCATGCTGCCCGGAGGTGTGATGATGCTGTCAGGAGGATTCTCTATCCCATCCCCGAGCGCAACCTCCCGTATGTTTCGAAGGGCAACAACAGCCACAAACACTCAGACCCTATTCTACAACGTCACTTCTTCAACATGGCTATCCTCGTACGATCCGCCAGCTGCAGCAACATCTTCTTACTCGTCTTTGGGCAGCAACGAGAAGAGCAAAAGCCTTTCCACGCCCGGGCAGAAAGCTGGTCTTGGTGTTGGTCTGGTAGTCGGGGTAGTCCTTATCGTTGGACTGGTCGCTTACTACTTCTGGCGCGCTCGTCGACAGAAGAAGAAGCGAGAGAACAGATTGAGCGACAAGGAGGGTCTGGTCAGGCGAAGTGACACGTTCGGCAACAACTGGTATGCGGGCAGCGACACTGGAATAGATGGAAGAGGGGGCTCTGTCGCAGCTGGTGGAATGTGGGGCGAGAAGCCTAGCACTGCTGCCGAAGGGTACGCCTCGCTCCCGCAAAACTATAGTGAACAGCCTGTTCCGGAGTCCAGACGAGACGTAGAGCGATCAGGTGTCCTTGTGAATGTCCCCAGCCCGACAAGAGGCTTGAGGAAGAATGGGCCGACTCGCGCTCAGTATCAGTATCATGCCGCGCCCAGATACGAAGATGGAAGAGTCAGCAGGTCAAGCGGCAATATTCATCCTATCGAGGAACGCGACGAAGAAGAGGATAGAACCTCAGCGACGGGTGGAATGAAGCCTTTAACCCTAGTCGAACGCAACTTCGGACCAGCCGCAGGTGCCCATGGCGGAGACAAGAGACAAGACGATCCATTCAAGGACCCACCACCAAATCCCCTACGCAGCCATCCTGTTTCTCCTGAAATCGGTCCTCCTGTAGGCAGTACTGTTCGTCGCTCGATTACCAATGCGACAAACGCAACGAATATTAGCAACATCACCACTGGCACAGACCAAGTCTCGAATTGGATTCGAGAGTGGACTGCCTCGTACGCCGCAGCAATGCGTCCAACCTCAGACAATCCAGCTAGTAACAGCAGTGGACGTGTCTCTCCGACCAAGACGGACGAGCGAACCTCATCAAACCTGAGTGAGCAATCGAATCGTTCTGGTATTTCAGCCGGCGCGACCAGCGTTGCTCGTACTTCATCCACCCGCTCGGCCATGTTCTTTGGTCTGTCCGGGAGACCATCCATCACACCTTCACACACACCTATTGAGTCCACATTCCCTAATAACATCTCGGGCCCCAGTCGAAGCGGATCACCTATTCGCAACGAGTTTCGGTCCCACTCGGGTCATCATCTCGTCGCCGAGCGTCCCTACGCCCAGCGAAGTACAACCGCAGATTCGTACAGTACAGCAGCAACCACCTGGGGTCAACTGATGGAACAAGGCGAGGCTCTCCTTGGAACTGCCAGTCCGACGCATAATACCAGGAAATATGACACCGCCATTGCACCTCTCAATTACCCCAAGCGACGTAACGGTCAGAAACCAGGACAATTGCCGCACGAACAATCAGATTCGTACCTTTTGGCTAATGCCGGTCCGACACCTCCAATCCCACCTCGCAGACGACTCGGTTGGATGGGGAGTCTTCGTCGTGCGCTTGGTACCTACGATCGCAGTTTCTCGTCTGCAGCACCTCTGAATCCTCATCATGGAGATTCGAAGTCAATGCCGCCGCCCATGCAAGAATACTATGACCACATCGCATCAATCCGTTCCAACTCAACTTCACCGAACAGGGGCCAGCGCGCTGGGGCTCACAGTCGCGCAGGTGCTTCGTCCAGCATGTCAAACGGCCCTAGAAGAACAGCGAGCGACAGTTCCGAGTTTCTGCGTCTGAAGCGCGGTAGACGCGACTGGGAGGCTGACGCAGGAGACGGAGAGGATCCACGCTGGGCGCCCTACCGCGATGAACCAGACCTGGGCGATTGGGGAGAGGGCATGGTACCGGACATCGTGCTGCAGCGATACTACGACGTCGATAAGCCTCTACCTCCTATCACAGGCCCGAATGGCGTCGGAAAGAGGGGACATGGCAGGAACCGAAGTGGAACAGTGCTCAGCTCGCGCAGGCCCGTCGATAGTGCCATGGATGTAGATCTGCGCCGGGATGCGGGCTCACGACAAGAACCAAGAAAAGCTGGCCCAGACGGCGACGAGGACGGCGAAGGCGATTGGGACGTCGAAGGGGCGATCGCCAAACGAGACGTCCAGGTCATGTTCACCTTACCCAAAGCTCGCTTACGAGTCGTTAATGCGGACCCGGAGAGTGCGAGCCAAAGAAGCGTCAGTGGAGGCAGTGCTGCAGCCGTCAATGTGGTGACAGCAATCAATGATCCTACTGCTGTCACCGCGGCTCAGCAGCAGCAGCTTCTGCGAGTCAAGTCCGAAACGGACAGTCTCGAATCCTTCCGGACCGCACAAGCACAAGTCGGCGCGAGCTCCCATGACAGTAACGGTGGAGATTCGGCCCGCGAGAGCGCAGAAACCGTCCGCAAAACGAGCAATTACGGCGTCGAAATCACAGAGTGGGAACGCCAGGCGCTCGAGCAGCGAGACGATGAAGAAAACCAGCGTGTACCTCCACCCACCACGACAGCTACCACTATATCGCGAAAGCCCATTCCTCGTCGAGCTGTCGCGAATAACAACGATGACGACGATGTACAGGTTGTCGATATGAGGAGAAGCAGAAGATAACCCACTCGTTGTCCTTCTGCTTCAATAAATGAAGTATAGATATCATGAAGGCTGGCTGGGGATATAGAAAAGGGAAAAATTGGCTTCGGCAGGTATATATATCATGGCTAACATGGGATCTTGGATTGGACGAGACGATGGCATCATGATGATTATATCTATCATCTTTACGACCGAGCTGGGCCCCGGGAGGGATGGGCTATCTGTGGGATTGTTTCTGTTTACACCGCGCTTGCTATTTACTTGCTTGCTTGGCTTTCTTCGTTCTCCTCTGCCATGTCTCGTTCAGGGATTGGTCGACTGACTTACTTGTATGACTTTTTTTTCCTCTTGCGAAGGCGTTTTCGCAAAGGAGGGGAGGAGGGCCGTTATCCACTGCTTGGTGGTGGGAACCTCATCTATCAGCAAACCCAACCTGCTGCTGCTGCTGCTGCTCATGTGTCGAGACAGACCTGGACATCGTCGGTGTTTTATGTACCTTTTTTGCTGTTGATAGAAATACTGAAGTTGAGACTTTTTCTTGCATCTGTGATGAATGATTTGAGAATCATTCGCGTATGCAATGTGTCGCTTCTTACTGTAATGCTATGCTCTATGGATTGAGTCTGTGGTCTGAGCACATACTTAGCGACAAATACTTCGATCGCCCAGAAATTCGTCTTATTGTCCATCGACACTCCAGTCCATGCTTCAGTTGTGAAGTCCCAACATGGCACTGAATCACATGTCCAGAGATGCCTTACTGCAGATAGGGGTAATTATTGTACAGTAACCCTACAGTACTGTAGTTGCTTGCTTGCTTGCTTTATCCAGTACAAGTAAAGCAAGCGAGAAGCCAAGGCTGAGCTGCTGCTTAAGAAAAGGGGCGGCCAATGCACGATCATGCTTGGCCGTGCGCGCGCGCGCGCGAAAGAGGTCCCTTATCGGTCGGTACAGTAGGTCGATCTACTGTAATTACTCCTTATAGGCGCGTCTATGGTTGTTCCTGCGCGTTTCTTACTCGGAGTCGACTAGGCTACTCGTCGCCGCAGGCCTCTTTTGTTCATGGAAGCAGATTTGCGCTATCTCCTTTCTTTCGTGCGCCTCTCGGCTGGGATGCCGATGTAGATGTGGCGTAGTACAGTGGCACTCTATGTCGTGTAATGGTTGGGAGATGTGGAAAAGTTACCTGCTGTACTTCGAGTTGGGACTCGTCTTGGCGTTCTAGTGCGCCTGTACTTGTACCTGCAGGAGCGAAGTGGACCGCAGATCAAGGGTTGTAGAAGTACCTTACGACCAAGTGATCAAAGACTCAGACGCATTGAGGTGGTTTACTTATTTATGAGCACATCACAGCCTCTCAAGGTTCTTATCACGATTGCGTTACCGAATGACTCGTAGACTCTATAAACTTCTCACTGCTCGACCAGTCGCTGTCTTGCTGCAAAGTGTATCTCTTCCACCATTAGACTTTCGCCTCAGGGCCTGCCGCCCCAGTGTCCAGCACGCGCGCTAAAAGGCTAATCCATCGGTGAGATTTCGATAACCAACGGCTACATGGGTGATCTTGCACGTAAAGATGCATGACCGTTTCCACGACCACAGCTGAGACGAGCTGAACTGGACAACGTCTTTCGAGGTCACTCTTTTACCTCCTTCAGTCGAGGTGCTTGCTACAAGTCTCTGGGTCGCCATCGTTGGATATGGTGGTTCTGGGGTTGGGACTATTGGCGGCCTACGAGCGAACCTTTCATGGGGCCTCTTCTGTCGTCTCGTCGAGTAAGTGACTGGCTACCTTACTTCCTGTGTGAGCGATTGGTGGTCGATCCACTGTACAGTACTGTAGTTCTACCGTCTTGTGGAAACTCCTCTTGGGACTGCGGGACATCTTACAGTAGTAGGTAATATTCTGGCCCGAAACGGTAATGTGAGAACCTGGTTGTCCTTTTTCCCCCCTTTGCGATGGATTGACAGCTACTACTGTATGTGGCACCGAAAAGACGGTACAACAGCCACCAACCCTTATACCTATCTTAGGGGGTTCAGCAGAATCCAGCCAATACAATTGTCTGCCATGGGTTTGGCGTCCACACAGGTAGGTCTTGTGGGAAGCTCTCTTTTCTTTCTTGTCATCTTGTGTCGCATCTGTTCCTCTTTCCCATTCTTGTATAGGCTGTCGTCGCGATGGCTTCTACCACTTCCATTCCTTTAGTGTTTCGTACGACGACTTTCAAGATCTTAATACCTTTGGTGCTGCTGGCGGTGTCTTCTTATTTCTTCTGGCCTATACCCTCGTCTGCAACATCAACGTTACCGACGCCACACTTGGACGTGAGCAAATGGGGATTATCCAGCTCTAGCACCTGGGTCTACAAGTTCCCTAGAGATGCGAATCACCATGGTCTCTCTGCAGAACAATGCGATGCGGCATTTCCAGGATTCTATGGAGATATTGAGTCTGCGGTAGAGTCGCGGAAGAACAATCCAGTCACTTTGAATGAAATTAAGATTCATGATGACAAGTGCCTCGTACGGGTCCTGATCTACGATTCCGAGGTATGTCAAATCTGGCGCGATGTTTTCCGTAAAGTACGACTAAACCATTCCAAGATCTTCATTATCCAAGGAAAGACAAACAAATATTGCTGGATCGGACAATGGCATGAGCGAACGACTGGACTTTTACATTCCATCAACCGCGCAGTGATGAGCGTGCCATACGGAACCATCCCGAATATCGAGTTCGTGTTAGACTTCGACGATGACCCGCAGAGACCCATCGACATCATGCGCGGTCATGGTTCAAACAAGTCGACAGTCTGGGGACTCACACGCCGGGAGAACCAGCGTCACATCTGGCTCATCCCAGATTACGCATACTGGGCATGGCCATCCGCGCGCGTCGCCAGCCACCAACAAGTACGCCGCAAGATGGCAGACGCCAACGCCAAATTCCCCTGGGCGAAGAAGATATCCAAAGTCGTCTGGCGCGGCACCACACATCTGAACCCCGGCATCCGATGGCCGCTTGTGAAGCTGGCAAAGGAAAAGGAATGGGGCGACGTCAAGGTCTGCGACATCTACCAGCCAAAGACAAAGCAATTCTGCATCACACAGGACCAACATTGCCAGTACAAATTTCCTGTGCACACGGAAGGATACACGTACTCTGGCCGCCTGAAGTACCTCCAACTATGCAACAGCGCGCCCGTGGTGCACAAGCTCAAATGGCTCGAGCACCACCACGGCGTCATGCGACCAAACGGCACGAACCAGAACTTCATCCAGGTGGAGCGCAACTGGACAGATCTAGAATCAAAGGTAAGCAGACCCTGAAACACCCCACGACCCAGCACTAACCCCCCCAACCCAGATCCTCTACTATCAAGAACACGAAGAAGAAGCGCAGCGCATAGCGCAAAACAACTACGAAACCTTCTACGAGCGCTACCTGACGCCCGCCGCGACATCATGCTACTGGCGCAAGGTCTTCCACGGCTGGTCGCGCGTCCAAGGCTTCGAGCCCCAGCTGTATGTCAAGAACGAGACGGACGGCAGGATGATGCTGCGCGGCACGTCTTTTGAACAGTATGTTGTTAACGCTACTAAGGCTTGGCCTGCTGCTTGAGATTTTGCGTTTCTTTTCGCTGTAGCTTTTTGGATCGAGGGGTTTGGGGGTTCTTTTTTGGTGGGTTGGGATCACGGAGTCTTGATAGGGTGAGAAGGGTGTGTGATCGATGATGTGAATATAATCTGAGAGATATCCAAATGTAAAACGCGGCATATACTTGACCTATCAATTCCATGCTTTCCGAGCTCACAAACGCACGCGAGACACTCATTGCGAAAACAAGACTGAGTAATGCAAGACAGAAAAAACCGTGTCCTGATACAGAATATATATATGCATATACGAAACTCATCCCCATCAAGCCAACCTCAGCTCACAAACACCAATCGACCTCAATAACACTATCAATATCACTCCTGCCACCCGGCCGAGTGGGATCCGGAATCTCGGCGCGCTTGACATAAAACTGCCTGACGCAGCCCTGGGCGTCTCCCTCAGCATGCACGAAGCGCCAACTAATCTTTTCGATGCCAGCCTTCAGCGCGGGCCTCAACTCGCCCAGACTATCGTGAAACTGCCACCCGTCGCCCGGCATCGAACTGCCCGGATACGGGTACATTGTGCCTTCTACAAGGTCCAAGTTCGGGAGGCCCTTGGGGTATCGCGCGATGCTGAACCCGTTGGTGAAGACGACTTCCTCGGCGTGCGAAGTGTAGCGTTGCAGAAAGGCGTCTGCGCCCGCGACGTCGCTGACGAGGTGAGCGGTCGGCACAGGGAACTTGTGCCAGCTCTTCCAGTGGTGGATGGTCAGTAGCGGGTCCGGCCCGGACTCGTACCATCCTGACATGTCGCCGAACATGTCTAGCTGGTTGAGACCGGGGAGTTGGGTCAGTTGCACGGTCGGGGAGGTGATTCTGCGCACGCACGCGCGCCACATGGCGTCGCCCCAGCCGGTCTTGAGAGCGAGGCATTCGGGCGTGTGAGAGGCTACTTGTGCGAGCAGGGGGAGTGATATGAAGATGCCGGCGCCACCCCATGCTTTGAGTCCCTCTGTTGCGATCCCGATATGGCGCTCGGACAGCGAGCCCAGGTACCAGTTTTTGGTAGGGTCGAAGGCGGAGAGAGCATTGTGTAGGCGAGCGAGGGAGACGAAGAAGGTGTCGTCGTCTATGATGCCGAACCACTTGGTCTTGGGCCCGCGGTTGTCGTACATGGCCTTGCCTAGACCGAAGTTGCTTTTCGACTCTGACTGCTCCGAGTAAGATGGTGGCAAGATTGTGACGTTGACGTTGAAGGCCACGATTGTGTCTAGTGTAGAGTGAAGCGCTGTGTCATTCGGGGTGTCTCGAAGCAATACCAGGAGTCGTGCGTTGGTGTTCGAGAGCCATCTCGCCATTTGCGGTAGACTGTCATCAAGTCGGTGCAGTGAGGTGGCCACTCCAAGCATGATCGTCTCCGATCCGGCAGCTGATATCGAAGCGCTGCGCGGTACAGGTAATGAAACCGTACTTCCGCAACTTGGGAATAGTGTCCGATTAACATCGCCTTTGTCATTGCTTCCTGCTGTTTCTATGTATGAGGGCTCTGTGAGGAGAGGCCATGATGCATTCAGGGCAGACTGTCGGACTACTCCTCGCGAAGGCTTAGCCACTACACAGTGCCGACGATACTCGAACGTCTTCGATGTGATATTCAGGCGTTCTAAGACTTCCATGTCATACGAGGGACTATTACTGGATTTCTTGCCCGTCCATTGTGACCGGACCATATCCGTGTAGTCCGGCGTACGGAAGAAAAAGAACGATGCAATAAGCAATAGGATTACTCCCGCCGTCCAAGCAAGACGATCATATCGCCTAGCTGGTGTTTTCATATAGATAGACATGACAGGCGCTCACGTCTTCGACTCGTGAAATCGTGTACGATGTCAAGACCTCGAAAGTGTCCCTTGGATGTAGTTTGTAAATCAACCAGACAGACATGATCGAATAGACCTTATCAACTCCCATGATTAGTGGCGCTTGATCGCCTGCCGGGCAGAAAACGTTCACATCGTTTCAGGAGCTGATGCGTTGCTGCTGCCGCAAGTCAACGTTGTTGATAGTCGAGTCGTGTAGAGATCTGGGGTGGCGGTATAGTCAAAGTATCCTTTAAACCTGAGTAATTCAGTAACATACTGGGGAAAGTCGGATGATCCTTTCTTGTTGTGGTATTGATAGACCAGCACTATCGTTCGTTTTATGATCTTGGTTAGCTTGGATATGCAGGGACAACGTCTTCCCCTTTTGCATTCTGTGATCAAGCCGCGCTCCACCAGCAGTCCAATACCTTGCACTGTACCGCATGTGCTCTGCAGACCCCTATCTCCTTTGCTTCAATCGCAAATGTCCAGTCATTCTAGAGCGTAGACTTGAACTACACTACACCTACAAGTGACACATGTATACAACACTACTATCTGTAGTGACGGGCACGAGACAATGCGCTGCCTCTGTATAGAAATGATAATGAATGTATTTGATCTGCATGTGCAGTAGGTGTCTTCTCAGAGCTTAGAGATCTGTGTTATTTTCTATCAGGAGGCGTTACTTGTGATTTAGATCTGGATGGCTGTACTACACGCTAGCAGTGGCCATGGATAATATAATATTAGTGGCGCAGAGAGCTGCTGAACAAGTTTTGACATCGCTGACAAGCCATCCGTGAGGCCTTAGTGCCTGCTTCGCAGCTTTCCTACTGCCATGAAGCTTTGTTTTCTTGTGCCCAGTCATCGAAACTTTGTGGTGCTTTTCCAGTCACCTTCTCAACTTCACCTTCAAGCGTCGCCTCAAAGCCGTCCCTAGCATACATCTCCAGCCATGCCAGCAATTTCGCATAGTCCTCGGCCAGACCCAAATTCTGGTAACGCTGCTGGACTTGCTCAGTGGATATTTTGGCGTGGACTATTTCACGTCCCAAGATACTGCTAAGCTTCAGAGCGATCTGAAATGTGGGTCAGCATTCAGATTACTCTCGCATCTACGGATTACAACATCTATACCTCATCGTAGCTCAGAGGCTCCGGTCCCGTAATCGTCACATCGGTCGGTGGCGGATTAAGACTTGTCAAGCATGTAAATCCTACGCTCGCGATATCTCGTGCGCTCACGAACGGGATCTTGCCATCTCCGCAGGCCGAGTATATTTTACCCTCTTGCATGATCGTAGGCTTGTGTTGCAATTCGGACAGATTTTCTAGCAACACTTTCAGCATCGTGATTCGAAGCCACATCGACGACAAGATGGCTGTTGTCTTACCCATGAACCAAGTTGGACGGAGAACGGTGTACTCAACACCTATATCGTCCAGATGCTGCCAGACTTTCCCAAGATGCGGTCCATCCTTGGTTGCCGTAGTATATCCTAACAAGACAAAGCGCTTGACCCCATACTGTTGGGCTGCAAGGTCGATGAAGGAAGTCAAAGCAGACGTGCTATCAGCCAGTGGTGATGGGACAATATATGCAGAGGTGATTTTCTGCTTTCCTGGGAGTTCATGGGTGAACGGGCTACTGTAAGTAGACTGGTCAAGCCAATCAAACTTGACCGGTATCATGCCTTTTGGTGCATTCTGTTCTGCACCTCGAGAAGCTACCAGAAAAGGAATATCTGCATCCTCGAGCATTCGAGCAAGGTGCCGGGAGGTCTTGCCTGTACCACCAGTAAGAAGGACCGCCATGTTCGCAATACTCGATGGTCTTGCAGAGTAGTATTGATTGTGTATAAGGAATCAGGCGAGCTGCTCCATCAGAAGTCCTATTCTTGATATCATGTAGTCTATTATGTAGTCTCTGCTCATAGTCACACGGCAGTCACTGTATTTATGTTTCTCGCACACTGGTGACTGGAATTACTGAATAGCAAGGCACCTGCAATACCCAAGTATGATTTATAATCGTATACAGTCCTGCCAGACTCCACGGTTGGTAAAGTCTTGGTTGCAAACTATTAATGAACGATCTCACGTTCGCAGCTCTTGATCGAACGCATAGGCAAGCGAATGAGCTGTGGAATGATAGTCTTTCGGAGGAATACATTCTCCCATTTGGAGAGACTGCTACTGTATCAATCTGCGCTTGGCTCTGACGCCCAGCTCTAAACGGAGGAATCCTTCCCGCTCATCCTGACGGAGTTAAGTGTACGTCCTGACCTGCTGGAGTCAACAAGTGTACATCCTGACATGCCACACTTCATGCATTTGGGTGGTGCAAACATCCGTCGCCTCTGATAAATCAATCTTGTGCGACATTGTGTAATACTTGTGCAACACTTTAACTGCGCCTCGACTCGAGAATAGTGCGAGGCTTCACGATAGTCGTCCGCACAGATGATCACGAAGCTTCGTCGTCGTTGATCAATCATTTTATTTACCTTAACCATGTCCTCACTATCCCACCATCAAAGTGTCTTTCACATTACAAAGCCCAGCGTGCCTAATGATGGCGCCCACTCGGGTGCGAGAAAACGAAATCGCCAAGCTGTATCATGTGCAGCATGTAGAGCAAGGAAGTCAGTATCACCTTTGAATCACTATTCGATGTGAGGCACTACTAACGAAATCGAAGGCTGAAATGTGACCGACAACTACCATGTACTGGATGTGCGAAGAGAGGAGACTCGGACTCTTGCATATATGCCAATGACAATACTAGTGATCGTAGCCACCGTGATGGAACCCCTCGAACCTCAGAGGCACAGTTTCGCCTGCAAAGGCTCGAGTCTATCGTCACTAGTCTCATGCAGATGCCTAGTGACAGTGGTAGACCTCAGAATGAGTGTAACGCCGAGGAGGCAGGTATGGAATGCGTGAACATGCCGCAGGTCATTTCTTCGGGAGGCCATCTCGACATGCGTGGATCAGAAAGCAACTATTTTGGGAACACTCATTGGACGACTATACTGGAGAATGTAGGTGTACACGAATGCTCGTAGTCATGATCAGGCATCGTTGACAATATCAAGATTCGGGAGATCCAGGGTGTTCTTGAAACGACCTCGGATGACAATGACCAGATAGACTCGTCGACTCCGATAGACGGCGCAGATATTGTCTTTGGATCACTGCAACCGCTTACGATGAATGAGGCCTGCAAATCGTTGCCGCCGAGATCTACCGTCGACAGGATGCTGGCAGTGTATTTCAATGCCAAACAGATACAATTTTTAGGTCGGCTGATGTACCAAGTCTCTTGTTCTATACGTTACTGACCTAGACCAGGACTGACACATACTGGTAAATTCTTGCGTGAGGTAAATTCATCTTATTATCCTCTTCTACATGACAAGGACACAGAAAACTGATAGTAATACATAGTACGAATCCTTCTGGGCCGACGCATCTTCTGTATCACTCCTCTGGATGTCAATGCTCTTTTCGATACTCTTCATTTCTTCGAGAATCGAGCAGGCAAAGACGTTCGACGGCTCAGTCTACACTAACGAGATATCTCAAAACATCTACTTCACTCGCGCTCGACAAGCACTGATCGCTGGAGAGTACCAAAAGGGAAAACCTTACTCGGTTGAGTCGGTGACTATCTATGGCATGTGCAAATACACGCAGTGCGACGACCCCGACTCGGATGTATGGATGATCATGGGTGTTGCTACACGCCTTGCTGTGAAGATGGGATACCATCGGGACCCCCGTCATCTGGGTCAAGTCTCTGCGTTCGAAGGAGAGATGAGGAGGCGAGTTTTCTTCTATGTACAGACTTTTGATCTAATTTTGTCTTTTTCTGCTGGACTCCCCGCGATGATCCGTGAAGAAGAATGCGATGTCGACCCTCCGAGCAATCTTTGGGACTCTGACTTCGACGAAGACTGTGAGGTACTTCCACCATCGCGCCCGCCAACCGATCCTACACCCATGCTCTATTATTGTACCAAGGATCGACTACTTAGAGTCTTTCGAAGTGTATTTCGCCTGGCGATGTCCTTTGAAAGCCATGCCTATGCAGATATACTCAAGCTCGACAAGGAACTTGACGAGGTTCGCTCATCGATCCCACCCACACTACGACCGAAACCTCTGAGCTCTTCAATCGTTGATCCTCCTGATCTTATCGTTAACAGACGACATCTTGAGACGATGTATCTGAAGGTCCTCTGCGTCCTACATCGTAAATACCTCACCCACGACAGGTCGAACCCCAACTTTCAGTATTCTCGCGACAGATGTACAAGTGCAGCACTGAGATTACTCGAATATCAAATGGAACTTCAGATCGCCTGTCGACCAGGAGGTCAACTCTACGAAGAAAGATGGATGCTGTCCAGCATCAATCAACAGAATTTCCTCCTGGCGGCCATGATCATCTGTCTTGACTTTTATGAAGTTGCCAAATCCCCCGAATTCGCAAGCTCCGAGGAAAGAGCATCACAGTCCAAGAAACAAGAACTGTTGAAGCGTGCTTACGACATATGGGTTTCGTTTGGAGACCTCTCACGGGAAGCTCAACGAGCGGCCAAAGTCATTTCTGCTCTGCTGTCAAAAGTGCAACGGCCGGACATGGCTTTCACGCCATCAGCTTCGAGTCGCAGTAATCCGACATCGTTAGGCAGTATTTTATCGGAGCCTGGCTTGACAAATGTCTCCATCGCCTTGATTTCCCCTGAAGATCTGATCCATGGCGAGTCTGCGTCGAATGATTCAGTGAGGGAACAAATGCACGCTAGTTTCGACTCATTACAGGTAAACATGAGCTGTGTAAATCCACTAGATACGCTTTTCGATACCTCTGATAACTTCGATTGGGTAAGATCATCGTATAAAATATTGCATTCGCAAATACGAACCTGTATCACTAATGTGTTGTCTTGCTAGGCACTTCTTGATCAAGGTTTCTTCGATCGTCTTCAAAACGTCGATCAAAACTTTCAGCTCTGACACCAATCATATGACTGGCAGCTGCAGAGGAACTCAACTTTAGCCACAACTATGGATGAATGTCCAGTATCACGACTTAATGCTGTAGCTTGGGGGGTAAGGGTACAGGCACACCTCTCGGCTCACTCTCACTAGAGGCGCGAGTATGGATGGTCGAGATGTACGATCGTCTCTCGGCGTGTGCCTGGTGTTCTGGGGATGTGCTGGCTCGCACTCATATAGAGTGTACATTGTCTTATAGCCAGCACTCGATCATGAAGTGGGAGTGACTTCCACGACCAAGTTGTGACTGAGTAGCAGCTAAGCAATGACCAAGAGATGACTGACAGAATGATTGCAGTCATGCTTGTCAGATGGCGCAAGCTTTACTCGATAGACAGCTCATTAGCTACGCTAAACTGGGGGTCATCTCCTGGCAAAATTTCGACGCTAGCTATGCGGTGTCCTAATCGACATTTCAGCTAAAAGTGTGGTAACTCTTTGACCTGCAATTCGGCTTAGGATCTACCGAGAAAGCTCTCCAATTCCGTATAAGATGGAGGTGAAACTTTGTGCTCTCCCAGACATGCGATGCTGTAAGACTCATTTTGTGCGTGTCACTCGATTACTCTCACCGGATTATTCAGACCATGCTTGTTCGTCTTCGCTCTCCGAGAAGTCTGCATTTTCGGGAGCTTTGGCAGCTCAGGACCCCAGAGACTGTACTCCCTCTGCTTTTCACACTCGCACATTTCTCTGGCTTTGGTCGTGCCGTCCACTGCTGCACTTCCTTCGCGGCAGCTCTCGCAACATGTCGGGTCTTTCTCCTCGCAATCCGCGCATACAACTAGAACAAGATGACACCTCGATGTACGACACTTGCTCAACCTATCTTCGGCTTTGCCACAGACATGGCATTGAGAGACAGGATCATGCGAAGCCTCGTCAAGACTCATTGCTCCTCGAGCGTCGAAAACGTAGTTCTTGCCCTTGAAAAGCGAATCATCTGCAGTCATTCGTCCAGCGGCTATTTCCTCGTCCACCCAATCTAGGTATGCTGCTATACCACCACGCAGTGTGCATATCTGGCGATTGACACCGACCGTAGCATCGTCGCGCTCAGCCATCCATCTTGTGGCTTTTTCGCATCTGATACCACCGGTGCAGTACGTCAGTATCTGTCTCTGCGACTCCCCCTCACCAGTCGGTGTCGGCGAGTCCCGTAAGTAAGCCGCCTTATAGTAACGAGGAAACTGCGAGAAGCGGCGAATCTGTGGCCGTACCGCCGGACTCCTCGTCCTAGGATCCACAAAGTAACCGATCCTGCTTTCGTAGTGATTCCGTAGATCCAGCAGCTCGATGTTTTCTTCATAACAGCGACGATGGAACTCGGCCGGCGCCAGTTCCGCGACGACTTGCCACGACAAGGGCGCATAGTTCGTGATACCCAAAGGTGTAATCTCAGCGCAAACACGCACAGAAGCATCCGTGGCTGGGTTGAAGACACAAGCGCAACCCGGCGACGGTTTAAAGAATGCCTTGCGCTCTTCTTCTGACGAAAGCGCCAATCTCGCAAACGACCAATGCGTCGTGCACGCAGAGATGTATTCCTCGATCGCGAAATCCGTGCCGCCGACAGTCACATTGAAGCCTTCAACCGCCACCCTGATCTTGCCCGTGATCTCGAGCCTCGAGGTAATGGCTCTGTGCCATGAGGCTAATTCTTCTACTTGCTCGGATGTGGGCGTGGGGATTGCGGGCTGGTTCGCAAAGTAGCGGTAGAATAGAAGAACTTTGCCGCCGCTGCCTTGCTCGCGCGCTGGACATGTGCATTCGTATGATATCGGGTCTGACGTCCCTTGTTCAAGACGTCGAGTTGTCATTTTGCAGCTGGACTGATATCAGGAATACATGGGTCTGAGTGCACTCTTTAATACCATTGTTGTCCAACTCATAAGTGTGTACCATTAGCGAAGGCAGAGTATGGGCAATAAATCAAAATGACATTTTCCTTGGCGGATTGGTCAACACGCACCAGTCGAGAGGAGGAATTGATGCGTTTTGACCAACACCAGATAATCAATAAAGACATGTGGAGAATATTAATGGGTTTCGTAATGGTAAAAAATACTTGAGTCCCATGCATCAGAGCCAGCGTGGAAAAAGTCACTCGTAAAGTGCTATTGGCATCATATCATGCTGGTCCTATCTACAAAGGATTTTCCATCATAAGGTATCTACAGTCGTACTCTTCTTGTTAGTCAAGAATCAATATGCTACGTGGTCCTCCGTAACACTTTTTGCCAACGCCAGATGGAACACGAATGCTCATGCAATATTGGGGTATCCAATCCTGATCATGATTTCCGGACTCACCCTACCATCAAGTATTGTCCCTTTCCATAAAGACACTTCTTAGCGTGCGCTGCCCAATGAACGGAACCAAATGTTCGGTAAAAGACATAAGGGGTATCCATGAAAACGCCGTCATAACCCCAGAACGCCTTGCGAGAAAATTGAAACAAATGCAAAAAAGAAAGTGGGAATATCTTGTTATGTGGGAGAATTTTGCGGGACGCTGCTGTCGCCGCTTCCACCCCGCTCCCTCCACTCCGTCTTGATGCCGCCTGTCGATCTTTTCTTGCGGAGGCTGAATAGACTCATCGCTCTGCTGGCGATGCTGTTTCTAGAGTCGTTGTCCGATCGCGGCTCCTCTTCTTGGCCCGCTATTTTACTAGGGTCCTTCAGAGGGTCTACGAGAGCACGCGTTCGAGGCCCAAGATTCAAAAGGATAGGGTACAGAGCACCGCCAGCGAATCCAACCACAGCAACGACGATCGTATACTGGACACCTCTCGAGCGGCTGACGGCATACGCTATAGCAGGTAGTATTGCGCCGCCAGAAATGGCAGCGGTAATGACAGCACTAGCGTCTTTGGTATGTCGGCCCATGCCACGTAAGGTCTGAGCGAAGATGAGAGAAAATATAGGGCCTTCGAAGCAGAATGTCATGGTGAGCATAATGGATGCCTTTCTTCCTTGAAGGCTCATGGCTAAGGCAGAAAAGACAATCAGACCAAGAAAGTAGAATGCCAACAAATGTCGTGGCTTGAAGAGTAACAGCAGCCCAGCAGTGAGGAATCGGGCGGCAGCAAAGACACTGTGGTCAACAGCAACTGCATAGACGTCATCTACTTCAGGGTCCAGTACACCAAGGTACGAAGAAAGACCTGCTGCGATCACCTCTTGAGCGCCGACATAGCACCACATGGCAAAAGTACCGATGGCGAGCGTGACCCAGATGATGCGGACGCGGCCGCCGAGGACCGTGGCATAGTTGGCACGGTCCATACGCTCGCTGCGCTCTTCCAGCTCCTCATCTGTGCCTTCTGGAAGGGGCACGTAGAAGAATGCGATGGCTAAAGCCACGGTGAAGAGGGCAATCCCGGTGTAAGCCCATTGAGTATTGACAAGAGATCCTGCGTCGGTCTCTTTGAACAGCGCCTTCCGCGCAATCAGAGGAGCAATTACTGTTCCTATTGCTTGGAAGCCCTGAGAGAGACTCAAACGGATCTCGGCATACTCTTGCGGGCCACACATAGCGATGAATGGATTCGCAGAGATCTCCAAGGTTGAGAGACCCAAGCCAACAAGCACGTTGACTACAATGAATGTAGGGAACGACACTAATACTGCCGAGGGCCAGAAGATTAGAATGCCACATGCATATATGGCCAAGCCAACTGTGTAGCAGGCGGCGAAACCGTAGTGTTTCAGTACTAGGCGGCCGAAGGTCAGAGGACCAATAAAGTATCCGGCGTAATATGCACTGTGTATGCTGACCGTCTGCCCAGCCGACATGTGAGAGACCTTCTGAAACTGGGCATTCAGTACATCCAGGAGGCCATATTCGAATCCCCAGATGAAGAACAGGATGGTGACCATGGTGATTGGGAATATGGATTCGCGATTTGTCATCTGCACAAAACTTTTCTTGCCCTTCACATTGACGAAATCAAAAAAGTTTTGTGAGCGATGACTCGTGTTTCGAGACGAATTGGTCAAGGCGGTTTGCGAACGCTGGAGCTGGTCCGGGAATTCGTTCATGTCTGGTGTCGTCAGGAAGTCCATCATTCCCATGGGTCCATCGTCTTCCTCCTCCGTTGCGTGCCCATGCGTCGTTTGCTGCTCCAGCCAGGCATGCTCCGGCACAGATGGCACCCGATGCATCTGGGATTGAAAAGTAACACCTTGGTCGATGGATGAATGTTTCTCGGTGACGTCGCCTTCGTCGCGCAGCATCTTGGGTAAGTATCGCGACACCAGAGGTTTCAATGCGGGCACACATGCGCACATAATGCCCACGTTGACCTCAATGGCCGACCACATGAAGGAGAAAGAGGAGTACCAAGAAAAGTCGGTGGCATCCTCGACCTTACTGCCATATGTCTGGACTTCCGAAGTGATTTCCTTCAGTCGGTAGGTTGAAGCTGATTGCAGGTAAGCGATCCTGATGATATCAACCACGGCAACGAAAACACCAAAGCCAAAAGTCACGACAACGATAATCTTCTGTTTCCTCGGCAGTCGCATAGAAGTCAAGATTGGCATCGGAATGAACAATATTGCCAGGTCGGTGATGATATTGAGTGGCGCTGAAGCCAAGTAAATTGTCACAATGTCAGTACACTTGGCATGCGCTGGCGTCGGGAAGTCGTATGCAGCATGAACCGGATCACACTGGAGGATGGTAACCAATGTGAGGGCAAGGCCACCTGCGTTGACTACGAATAGCGCGGCTATTGTGGCCCATCGGAACGTCCGGTTTGTCTTTGACAGTGTAAGATAAAATGCTAATATGGACGTCTTCTCAGCCATTAGTGCTGGATTCTGCACGGTATGTTAGCAATCACTTCATCAGTGGCTCTGTTAAGAGACTGATCGTACATATAGCACACTGAAGGCGTATTGACTCTTCAGTAGCGCATTTTGCCACGATGATGGAACGTCGTCTTCGTGACGGCCTAGTCCATTAAAGGTGCCGTAGCAGATTGCAAAGGACATGCCAAAAGCAAGCATCTTGTGCAGGTGTCAGCATGCATATTTTCAGCGGTTCGGTAACCCGGATATTATACATACCCATGCCACCATCATAAAATAATCATCAAGCATGAACTTCTTAACGATCCCCGCGCGCGAGATGCAGCGCAAGGTCACGAAGGTGGTCGAGAGGCATGTCATCACAACCACCACGGTGAATACGGTGGTGCTGCGCGAATCATATTGACCGCTGTCTATTGTGCGTTTGTCCATAAGAGTCGAGGTCAACCAGTCAGATATGTCGGGGTAATATGTCGCTCCAACCCATCCTCCTACGCCATGCAGTCCGGAAGCAGCCTTCGAACTCTTGCCAAATTTAATGACGGCCGCGGCACCTGTGGCAATGGCGTCCACTGCCTCACAGAGATGTTGACGGCCGGGCTTACTCGACTGGTGACTAGATAGTATTGCTCGGAGTCTTCAAGCCAACCTATGACGCTTCAGACCCGCCACCTCTTTCTTCCTTTGGTCTCTTTTCTCGATCTCTGGGATTGCGCAGTCTGAAGCTTTGAGTATTTGCGGGGCAGACGCTTGAATATTATTCTTTTGCCTGTTAAACACGCTTGGAACAGGCAACAAGGTGAAGCGGTGACACGTGGACGGCAACGCTGATCCGAAGAAGTAGCAGGTATGTATGGACAGCGTACTATGGCAGGAGTATGACAACAATGTAGGATATGTACAGCAGGAAGAGGAGGTCAGCGTGAATTGAGATGCACTCGAAAGCGCCGTTAGGCGGAGTAGACTTTCCACCGTCACGCTCTTTTCCAACGTCTTGTTTGGAGGGTCGAGCCAGTCTTGGTACCTCAGCCAGGCCCGACTTGGTAAAGAAAGCAACTGATCATGTTCTGTGACTGAATCGTCGCACATGTGGTCCCGCCTTTGACCCCCTCCCGAATTTTGTCCCCGGATGTCTCTTTGGCGTGAAGCTTGACACTGGTTGCTGTCTAGAGGACACGCTACCGTGGCTCCGCTCTCGCTCTGCTTAGCAAGAAGGCAGACTTACGGCGCACTAGTCGCTTGCCATGTCGTGGCTACGAAACATAGAACGACTGTACAAGTACAGTAGCTTACCCCATATTTACGAGGGAAAATTGCGGGTGAGTAGTGGCCATGAGAGCAAGTGTTATGACGCTCTCTGGCCCTTGTCGTCCCGAGTACACGGCGCAACCATCATGCACCTTGTCTTTGCTTTCCCCCATCTTCGTGTATTTTGACAGCTCGACTCTCGCGACCGCCACTCTGCAGAGTACCACTCGTTCATGTGTTGGCTTCGATCGATATCGTGGGGTACATAATCGCTGCACATCACGACATATGAGGCGCACACACTGACGTTGCGACTTGTGATAGTAAACGTGATCGGCAATTTGACGCCTCGCATATCCGTGCCGAGGTCGCCGTGAATAGTATCAATAGGCGACTCGCGCATGACCGGAAGGGCGGCTTTAGTAGTACAAGAAATTTTTGTGCTCGAGCATGGATATGTGATCTTCAGCTCACGACCTCGTGTCGAATCCTCTTAGCACATAGAAATCTCAGTTGCTCAAGGTCCTGCAGATCATGTTTTGACCAAGACTTGGAGGGAGGCAGAGCGGCTCAACGTTGTCCGCACGGCACCGTTGCTTCCGCTTGCCTGCTGTATCGAACATATTATCTACCTGTGGGCATGAAAGTGAGACATTTCGCTGCCAGCACAGTGATTGTTGATGCTGCACAGAGCCTGATCGAATGGAGTCCAAAATCTGCTTACCGTGAAGCTTTTGGCTGGATCGCCATTCACACCTTTAGTCGCCGCATTGTATGGTCATGCACTCATGCATCCGTGCTCCTTAGATCTGCTTTTTAGTTTGAACTTTGCATCCTTGGCTGTGAAGTTCGGCTGTCATCTTGCGCGTGCAGGAGATGTTTTCCCACGCGGTTCACGAACAAGTACACGTCGAAGCTACAAGTAGCCTCCACATAACCTTAACCCTTTTTGCGGGCACCTAAGACATCCCAACGAATACGAAGGTATACGGAGTACATTTAGCAGAACTCCGTGATCAGGCTCCGACACTTGATGAGCCATGTGTTGTTCTACTAGCTGTACCGTTGCTTAGCTCCGACGTGGAATCGGTCCATATGAACTAGATTGGTCCTTAACAACACATGGACTCGAACAATCCAGTCCATTAGCCGATATGTGGACTGCCTTAGGGGGAATTGCTCTCACCAAATATGCTGTTCACAACCACCTCAACCCATATTATTTCCTTCTGACCCCCCATGTTACCAGCGACTAATGTCGATGCCATGCCTGACATCGAATCATCTCCAGTTTCGATACCCTGTGGTGGCTACTGGACTAGTAAGCCAACTAATATTACGCCAACTTCAGTTGTACAGTAGATACTGTATTGGTGAACCCAGGGCCATGACTCACCGAGTCCTCCACCATGACCTATTCCCTGACCGAGTCCAAGCCACGAAACGCAGTGACTGATCGTCATGAGTACTCCTGGAGTCTCCCAGCTTTCCCCTGGATTCAGTCATGCCGACTGCTATGAATGAGCAGGTAGCCTCTGGCGCCATGTCGTTAATAGATAGTTGCACCAGAGCGCATTCTCGGCACAAGATAATGCCCACTTCTTTAGAAGACAACGCCGCCAAGTCCATCGCGCTCATTCTTCATCGAACCAGGCATCCCGTAACGACTGGCTTGCTGTTGACCTATCCCTCCAGTCCAGTCTCATGATTCGCCCGATG
Organism: Neodothiora populina; assembly: GCF_041146345.1. NCBI lineage: Eukaryota > Fungi > Ascomycota > Dothideomycetes > Dothideales > Dothioraceae > Neodothiora > Neodothiora populina. The sequence goes on from NW_027191417.1 coordinate 268,629, forward strand.
AAGTCTTTGTCGCTCCGACACACTTCTTTCTCCGTCGTACGTTCAAAGGGTGTCGTCTTCGATTGCGAAATCTCACTCATGAGCCAGAGATTCGCGGCAATGGTTGGTGGTTTAGCTATTTCCTCATATTTGCCTGGGAATGGGCCGAAATACTGAACGTGTCGCTTTAGTACTTCTAAGCCATACTCTTCATGGCCGTATGGAACAGTTCTCGGGCGAAAAAGATTGAAGTTCCCGCCGTAAATCAAACTGATGACCTGGCCTAGCATTAGAAAGGAGCAGAAAGAGCCACACAAAATCTGTGAGCTCTTCTCGAGTTCTACTTCAACATACCATTGCTCCAAACGACCAGATATCAGTCGCAGTATTCCATGGCGTCTCCATGATTACTTCAGGACTGCTCCACATAGGGGCTCTAATTGGAGTGCCATCTCTAGCCCACTTGGACTTCTGAGAGTAGCACTCCCAAAATCTCCGAGTTGTATGTCCGTGAAGCGGTCCTCCCCTTCTATGTAATTCACGAAGATATTGTCAGGTTTGACGTCTGCAGATTCTGATCAGCGTTACGCGCGTGCTGGGGCAAGACAGTCTTACAAACCTGTATGTACAATGCCATCACTATGAAGTACCTGTAAGGCTTCAAGTATGCATTTTGACACACGCTTAAGTTCTTTTCGATTGAGCGTTCTCTGAATCGAAGCATTGAGGAGGTCATCTTCGAGGTATTTTAGAGCGATTGTAGGATAATCGTGTGGCTCGATTATCTTATCAATCAGTGGCCGAAAGTAGTGACAGCGGTCCTGGTAGCTCTTCAGCATCTCCGATTCATTCCTCACTCGAGGGTGTCCCAAGACTGCCTTTATTACAACATTATCATGATGCTGATTTCTTGTATCTTAGTGTGTAGGCTTTCGTACTGCTTAGAACCAATTTGATTCCAGTCTGTCTGTTGGCTCACTCCATCCGATTCTCATCTCGCCACAGCAGCAGCAACAGACCCACAATAGACCAGCAGCAACCGCTATGATATACATCAACTACACACCAACACAACTATTCGATACGGCGTCCAAGTATCCCAATGACAGTCCTAAGACACAAGATATAACCAAAGCAATAAAATTAGAGAAACAGACAGGGTCGCCCTCGGCGTCGCACATCGGAGCACTCCGCGAAACTTACCTACGCACCACCTACACACGTGACGGAATAAGGCTGGTAGGAAGGGATAAACAGTCGAGTAGACAAATGAGGACCTGATATACACTTCATCTAGTCCTTCTTTGCTTCTGATTCTGATTCTCGGCCGGCTGAGTAGGTACTTTCTGTAAAGGTCAAGACAACTGTAGAGCGACAACTACCCGTGCCATTGACACACCTCGGTTATAGCTTGTTATCCCGACGATTCGACTCCATACTAGGCTCGTATTAGACAGTGCATGTTGAATGGGTAGCTAGTTTTGCTTTCTTCGACACAAACTCGCTCTCGGTCGGGGGTCGAAAGATCGAAGGGAAATATACCTAGGAACCTCATGGGCAAATACAGGATACACGTGTGGCAGAGGCAGGGGGGGATCATCCACCGAGAGCAGGCGATGCTTGTACAAGTGCGAGTGGGACAACAAGAAAAGAGGTAAGTGAAAAGTGTAGTAGTAGTGGTAGTAGTAGTACTTCTTATAATTTACCGACCGATTGTCAAACCTTCCACGCGGAACAACAATAACCCCCCTTTCTGCATCCGCCTTCCAACTTCGCATCTTGTTGAAAAACAAACTTCGCTCCCCTCTGCTTTCTGATGTTCCTCATTCTGCTGCATCTCTCGGCGGGATTCCATAGCTCCTGTTCCATGTCGCTTCTTCTTCTATTCCCGCTTCTCCGTCCCAACGTTAAAAGAGAGAGAGACAGAAGAGTGTAAAATAAAAGTAAAAAAAGCCAATGCAAAAACACAGATGTACAACAACGTCTTCTTCTCCTCCTGTGATCCCCCAAAACCCTTGTCTTTGCGATCGTTCTGTCTACTCTTGCCCGAAACCCATGGTCTCCTCCACAGCCCACATGAGCTTGCCATTGAGCGTGTCGTACGTCTTGTACGGCGGAAGGTCAAGACGATTGAAACAAGTATGCGACTTGGGCAGTTGAGTGTCCTCTCCAGACTTTTCGATGGTGAAGCGACGAGGTCCGTCCGAACCCTGGAGATCCTTGAAACCGTTGACAGGGATACGTGAGGTACCAGTGGCGAATTGCAAAAGACGGGACTTTTGCTCGCTGTCCCAACTTCGGATACACTGTTGGATAGCTTGTTAGCGGACGTTCTTGAAGACTCAAGCAGCAATAACCGGCTAAAACATACCTTCCAGAAGTTTTGGATGACAGGATCCTTCTCGTCGTAACCACGGTAGTCGGTGTTCTTCATCCAATCGTCGACATCAATCTCACTGATACCACCAATCAGAAGTTCGAGTTCTCTCTCGTCGAAGACGTTCACGAGATCCGAGGGGACAAGCTCGTGGAAGCCTGCTATGAATGCGTTGAACTGCTCCTCGACACGCTTCTGGATGCGCCATTCTGTTACGAGTCTGTGTACCACATTAGTCGCCGGGCAGAATTTCGGGTGGACTATGACACATACTCGACGTATTCCTTCTTGTTGTCATTTGTGACCTCAATGTCCCTGCCACCGGGCTTGAGATCGACCGTGTTTCTCTCGCCAAACACCTCATCCTCGACGGAGAAATGCTCGAAGATGACATTGTCGATATCGTTCTCACTGTAAACAAATTATTAGCTGGTTGGTGCACGTTTTCACTCTGAGTACAACTTACAGCATCCACGTGAGCGTCCTGTGGTAGTCGGCGTCGACGCCCTCCATATCAGCCAAGGCAACCTTCTTCCGTAGTATCATCTTGTAAAAAGCACCAATGAAGAATGCATCCAAGAATCGTCTGTGGAAGATGGCCAGACCCACGACACGGCCGATGAACTTGAAGTAGCCCAGATGCTCGGGGTTGATGCCGGAGTGAGGATTGATTTGTAGAGTGTAGTTGTCGATTGCCGAGTATTCGAACAGACAGTAAAAGGGATTGAACATTTCGTGAGAAAGAAGGAAGAAAAACTCTCTGTTGACATGATTAGCATAGCAATTGGCAAAGTATAAGAAGAAAGAGCCCGTTTGTACCTAGAAAGACCACCGTAATCGAGACCGTCTTCACCATCAAATTTGATCATCAATCGTTTCTTCAGATCCTCAGGGCTCTGGCGCATAATCTCGGCGTAAGAATCCTCAAAGATATGAGATCTCCGGACTTTGACGTGACATTGGCCGCTGAGGATACGCAGGGCAGGCTGAGATCGGAAGTAAATGAGCTTGCGTCTGAAGTCACGCTTGTACTGGGGCACGTTCTGGTCCAGGGAAGATGGCAATCGCGGATCATCCCATGTGGTTGTCTTGGTGTTATGGTCGACAAAGTACACACGAGCGGTGTTGGTGAGTCGCATTTCCCAACCACTGGGCAAGGGGCCAAGCTGAGAAACCGGCTGCTGCTGAATGGTGGTGTTGGTGGCGTTCTGGCCGTACATCCTAATGTATTGCTGTCGCCTGGGATCCACCCATGTCGTCGTGCGCGTGTTGTGATCAACAAAGTAGGACCTTCCTTCAGGAGTGTGTCGTTGTTCCCAGCCGGCGGGAAGCTCGCCTGTACCGGCGGTGGTAGCGCCTGTGGCCATCATAGAAGCAGCGTTGGCCGCGCTGGATGGCGTGGCTCCATTGGGTGGAGATGCGGAACCGCCAGAAAGCGTAGGCGAATTTGCACCGGTGCGATCATCGGGAAGCATTCTGTTCTGATGGCTGACTCTCTGGGCGTTTGTCTCCCTGTCAGCAGCAGCTCGCTGGGCACCCTGATCGAAGTTCGCCGTGGGCCTGATCCAGGTGGTCTGGCGGGAATTGTGATCGACGTAGTATGTTCGTCCCAGATTGTCTTCTCTTCTCTCCCATCCACCGGGTAGTCGACCTTGTGAATCCTCGAAAGCGGTGAGACCGTTTGCTCTTGAGCCAGACGCGGCGGCACCACTCGGACCAGACACACTTCCGCTTGGAGGTGCTCCCGATGGGGCACCGACCGGAGCACGCATGTCTACTTGAGAGCCGTTGGCCGAGGACTGTCCGTTGGCTAGCGGAACAGAGGTTGTCGAGCGCTGTGCAGAAGGTGTCGACGAGTTCGCGGCGGGTCGTTGGAGATTGGTAGAGAGATTGAGGATCAGCTTGCCGTTGACGACAACATTGTCATTCGACTTTTTGAGGTCGCGCGTGAGCATCTCTGAATTTGCGTGTCAGCTTTTAAGATAGGTGGACTGGCAAGGCAGAGTGCGATGGGAGGTTTGATTGAACAAGGCAAGCCTGAGGACGAAGAAGGGACTCACCGTCGCCGCCAGCGTCCAGGTCAATGACGCTACCGATCTTGACATTGACAACACCGAGGAAGCCTTGATCCTTCTTCTTGAACTTCTTCTGGTCGAAGATCTGTACCGCCAGAACGCTGTCTTCATTGGCCCGCCTGTGGTTCTAAGATCAGCAAATGGTGCATTGCGGGCTCGAGGTACACCTCTAAAGGATCATGGATGCAGAGGAGAGAAGGCGCCGAATGGCAAGAGGAGGAAAAGAGAACAGAGGGGAGTGCGCACATGTCGAAGCTCTCATTCCAGTACGGGTTCAGTGTCTTTTTGATGACGCCCGTTGTTTTGGTCTGCTCGCCATTTATTGTTGCGACGGCGAAGGGGTCGGGGAATCCTATAGTCACGCGATTAGACCGTGGATCGCCAGGCCGGCAGGCATTTATGAATGGCAAGGGCAGAGGGCAAGGCGATGGAGATGTCGAGGCCTCATTGTGCTGGTGATAATTGATTGGAGGTATGGTTTCACTCACGAAAGACATCTCTCTTGTAAAGACCATCTGCCGCAATGACTATTTCTCAACGCGTCAGCCTCCTCTCAAACGACAAACTATCATCATCGAGGGTTTCCATACTGGTGATCCTGACATTTGGCTCTCGCGGGACTTCCATGTCGTCTTATCGAGGCCGCAAAGGCGGTGCGCTGAAGTGCAAAGGCTCAACAGCCTGGTGCTGCACGTGGAGAGTGTCGATGCCGCAAGCAACCGCAAGCAAAGAGAGAGAGAGACAGTGTCGAGGAGGAAAAGAGTGCGACAGGAGCGTGCAAAAAACCCCCAGAAGATCCTCCGCTATCCAGGAGAACCTTGGAAGGCGACAGCAACCAACAGCAAGTGCCCAAAAGTGCAGCAACAGAGAGTAGTCGATGCGGGGCGGGGCTGTGTGTGTGGGATGATGCTGATGATGATGACTGGACGCTTCGTGGCGGCAGCGGCAGCGACAGCGGCAGCAGCAACGACAATTACAATAACCAACAGCGACAGCGACAGGAAAAAGAAAGTCGATGCGAGAGTGTCAGTGTGTCTTGTGATGTATGATGTGCGTGAGATACAGGTCAAGAAAGTGCGTGTGAGGTGTGGCTATGCTAAAGTGGGAGGTGAGGTAATGTATGTACGTAGATAATGAAAGGTGGTAAAAGTAAGGTAAAGTCAAGTCATCCCCAATGTGAATCGTAAGGTATTGTAAGCCAATCTCGACCGACTTGCTGCTACTGGAACTGCACAACCGCCTCCGGGAGGCAAAGGCAAGGCAAAGTAAAGGCAACCCAAGGCAAGGGCAAGGGCAAGGGCAAGGGCAAGGGCATAGGCAGAGGCGAGAGAGAATAATGGCCAAGGGTCCAATTCACACTACTACGATCCTTTTTCTCAGCCAGAAGTTGATGCGCTGACTGATGTTCAGGAAAAGGCTTTGCTCAGGTAAGATAGCTCGTAGGTAAGGTACTGTTACATGGCTCTGCAGCCTAGGTTCACCACCTTATCCGCGCCAGTCTATCCTACCCTGTTCTAGCTGGAGAGCACGTTGTCTTGTCACTAAGGCTACCTGCCCTGTGTGCACTGCAAATATACAGCAAGCGCAGTGTACATATTACACTATTGCACCATTACACCATAAACAAAGTCACAGACCCATCGAGAAGAGTCGAGGGATCCAAGTCCACGGCAAGGCGTCCGGCCTGTGGGTTGTGGCGGAGACTAAGAGGAGCTTGCTTGGCTGGGGCTGCCACCACTAAAGGACCTTTCTGTTCAAGTCACCTCAGGTCCCTGTGGAACTGTGACAGTAACCACCGCGTCATATTGCCCCGTTGTGCCACGGCGCCCACCTCAGTCGAGGTACTCTGAATTTACAATAGCAGCTGTTTTCCAGGAATGTGCGGACAAGAGCCGCCCAATTACTGTACACGAGCGTCTCCGAGCGACTCCAGCCTTTCTTTTCTGTCTCCTAGTCATCATTCATCCGACCGCAAGCCCGTTCGCTCAGATTACGCTCAAAGTTCAGGCATACCATGCGAGGGAATAAATAACCATAATTACTCGACTCACCAGAACGAAAAAATCCAACTCTTTTTTAAATGTCTCACCTCTCCACATCGCGGCTCTCTTTCCGCACGGAGTTCATGAGCCATACTAGGTAGGTAACTCTATATCACCTCCCGGTGTTCGAATACTACTTTACCTTGACTGGACGAGTCCACCATCATCGCGGAAACAAAGACCTGGTCCATTTCCGTGACATCCGGTGTAGCGGTCTTGCTATGGCACCTCGAAATAACCGAGTCTGATTGAAAGCCATACGGTAAAGGGGTCCATAAAATAGCTCAAATGGTGCGAGTTCGAATCTTGCGCCCAAAAATAGACCTAAGCAAGCAAGCCAGCCAGCCGCCTGTGTGTACAGGTGTCTGTGTAGGGTCGAATAGCAATAACGCCTTTACTGTATTTCACTCGCTTTTTTTTCCGTCCCAATACTTCTAATCTCAATAACGGGCAGGCACGCAATCGTTCATCCCAACAATAAATGCATTTCTGCATTTTTCCCCCCACGAATCTCGCCGAATCCGTGTTTTTCTTTCTTGAGTACTTCACGCACAACATATTCCATAGACTCGCAGTGACCCTTCGGCCTAGCTCAGTCCGAGCCGAGAACGAGGTATACCGTGCTTGAAGGTACCGACCGCCCGATACAGCAAACATACAGTAATTGATATTAACCTTATATTCTTCCGTCTGCCGAATAGAGTTCTCGTCTTCAGAGTGCAAATACATCAGGTCCTCATCTCCTTCGAGAAGGCGCCGCGGGCTATGGTAACATTATTGGGAGTGTGATTTCCACCAATCGATCGCTTGTCTGTGGTCGTGTCTGTATACCAAGGAAGGTAATTAGAGAGACACCCACCTTGACCACTACTGCAAATCTCCCGCGCGAGATGAATAAGAAGCTTTGCCCTTTTCACTCTCTCTCTCGCGCATCGCCGCCCTCGTCTGCAGGTCTTGAATCACGATCCTCCTGGCCTGTTTTTGTGGCTGTGCTGCATTTGGTAGGATTCTTGGTCACTCCATGTCCTGTGCCGTCTTGCGGTGCTTCTATAGTGGTTGTATCTCGTGCAGGGAGGGGGGCTGTATCTGTTCGCTTGCATGAGTTGAGATTGAGGACAAGACAGGAATAAGCGCGCGCGAGACACGAAGGATTTGCTTCCGTTGCTTTCATGTATGTTCTGCAGTAAGCGAGTCGTTATGTTTACCTGTGTCTGTGTATATCTGCTATCTATGTTGTCAGATTTGTTCTCATTGGAGCACTTGAGTATGCTGTACTGTGCAACCAGGCTGTCTCGTATATTCCCATGGATTTCGTCGTAGTCATGTTTCCGTCAAATCTACCCCAAGGATCTCAGCTCGACTACATCTTCGTCGAAACTCTTCCGTCCGGCTTGTCCATCTTCCATAGCTCCCATCAGTCTCACACCTTCCTCGTCGGTCCCCTCCAATCCCTCTCTGTTGCTGTGTCCAGCTAGTCCGTCACTTGTGTCGCCGCCTTCATCCGACTCCTTGGAGGGACCAGGGTCCGCACTGCTATCTCTGTGTACAGCCATGTAGATGGCAGAACCGAGGATCAATGTGGATCCGATGATAGACATCGAACCCGGTGTTTGGCCAAAAACGAGCTTGTCGAAGGTGAGAGCGTACAGCATGCTTGTGTAAGTCATGTTTGTTGCGCGGGACGATTTCTCGTAAGACAAGCCTGCTGCAAGAAGGAATTGCTGTTGTAGGTGAGACGTAGTTAGTGTTGTTGATTCGATGTCTAGTGCCCCACGTAGACGATGGCCGTGCCAAGGGGGTCGATTGCTTACCATGGTGAATCCACAAATGCTATGATATATGTCAGCATCTGATCTGCTATGCAGTCGTTGCTCTTGAAGTTGTTTTGAGGTTGGACTTACCCAAGGAAGATCAACATTCCCCATTCCCGTGCACTAGCAGGCAACAAAAACCCAACACCAGGCAAAGTCAATTGCGCAACAGTGCTGACTATCGTACACCATACGGCGAAATAATTCGTACTGATCAAAGGATGCGCTCTCCTACCTATCCATCTGATGGTGGTGAATGCACACACGCTGCCGAAAACACCAACCAGTGCGAGTCCAACAGCCGCGAGACGCTGTGCAGGTGTTACGTTGTCATAGTTGGACGCGTCAGGTATACCCGGGGATGAAGAGGTGCCATTGACGGGTACACCTGGGACCATGTCTCCTGTACTTCCTGCTGGTGGAGCGTCGGTTCCGGCACCTGCGAAGAGAGAAGTAGGTCGGGCAATGAAGATCACGCCAACAAATGCAACGAGAGAACCTATCTTCTCGATCCGTGTAAATGGTTCGTTGATGAGGAACGAGCATGCCCAGCAGGACAGTGAGGGGGCAAGGAAGGTGATGACTGTTGCGTCGGCCATAGGTAGATAAAGTAAAGAATCTGAATCAGAGACATCATGATGAGTGTGTCAATCGACAACTGAATGGGCAGGACAGGATTATGCTTACAATACATTCCGAAAACGCCAAAGAACCCGCCCAGGCCACGGGCTACGAGTAACGACCGCACCTCCGGAGCACCCAATGGAAAGTGCGGAGTCTTCGTCCACCACATGTACGCTGATGCTAGCACTACAGTGATGCTCATTCGCGCAAAAAGAATCTTCGAGTCAAGTCAGTCTACACAGCCTTGATTGTGTGTAATGTAGGGAACATCAGATGTGTCACGCACTTGAAAAGGGTGCAGTCCTTTGCCATTATTGCCTTCGACCTCCAGCATCCTAGTAGTGATATTCATCAATGTACCGAAGAACATGGCAACAAGCATATACAGTAGTCCTAGGTTATGGATCCAGATGGCCTTCAGTCTAGCACTCCAAGCTTTCCGCTTGTAAGCTTTCCCCTCTGGTAAGGAATGCTGTGCATCTCTATAGTCATGACGAGAGTACGCTGGACTGAGCGATCGAGGCCGCAATTGTTCATTCTCGTCTAATGACAGGTTGCTCAATGTGTCCGGACTAAGTGGCCTATTTGGTCTATGAAATGGCGGTGCTTCCAGAAATCGTGTGCCTTCCGGATCACTAGAGTGATGATATGGCTTCTCCGAGGTCACCCTATGAAGAGGTATAGTTGTTTCTCGCACGTGGCTGTCTAAGGGACTCGTGGACCTTGTTGTGGCAGATGAAGCTTTTTTGTCATCGTGGTAGTCAAGGTTATTGGGAACGGCCAAAGTCATAATCAGTCGCTGAGAATTGGCATTAAAGGATATCAGAGAAAGAGCTAGCTAATTGATCTACTCCGGACCAGATGTGACCAAATTATTGCAGCTTCCTAACCAGGCCAACAACGAACGTGAGGCAGGACGACTTAGGTTATGGTCGGCTGGATATGGATGGGAAGAATGATTCCTGCACAAGAGTTATAGCACTCGCGTGCTTGACTTTTTGTCGATCGGATTGGTTCATGAGCGCGTGAGTGGAGGGAATGGGGGTTATGTGCGGTTGGCCAATGAGAAGCCACGGCTCGATGTATGACAGCATGCGAAGTCATGATCTAACCTAAATAGTGCACCGCCCTCCTCCATTCGCCTATCTCATGGTTCTTCTGGGTCTGCGATACCGGAACAACGGTTGCTTTTGCATGACATGATAGCCGCGGAGGGGATCTGGCGGTGAATCTAATGTTAGCATTTTCGTGCTTGGAGGTACTTTGCACGTGACGCATCTAGGATTGGCGGTGCTAGACATGTTGTAGTACCTTCGTAGATGCCTCCCCCACTACCGTGTATTTCGTACACAATTGATGACCTGATGATGTTGATCGAGATGGTATAGTACGTAACATACGAACACGGATCTGTCGCCATCAGCTGAAACTCGTCAGAGGGTCCCTCGCATTCTGCAAGCTGACGTGTGGAGACCTCCCCCTAAGGTAGGGATATCAAGCTCATACAGCATCATAGGACGAGCACGGTATGCTGTTGCATGAAACATGCCACAAGTCAACTCACGTGTGCTGTCTCAAGACATGGTCTCAACCTGAGCTTCTCGGGCCTGATATGTATGACTTGCGCTCATGCACTCATGTTTCCCGCACAGCTGTGTCGAGTGGATGCCAATTAGCCGTGTGCAAGGCACTTTGCCAAGGATCATCATCCACTCAAGGACAGTCACAAGCAATACTATATCCGGAGACACCATCGAAGCCTACCATACACGGGTCGGAAGTAAGGTACCCGTTAGTAAGAGACAAGAGCATGCTGTCCTCTTTGATAGATGGATAGGTGAATCTTCTGCATATCAGTAGATCTACCGAAACCTTCGAGGCATGACTAATTGCACCTTTTCCAACACTCGCCCATGTAGAACAGGCCATGGCGATGTATGCGGATACGTGTGTTGAAAAAGGGAAGATGGCGTTGGAGATAAAGTAAACGTGCCCATCTTGGGGTGATCCCGTACGAGGATGCAATCCGAGGCTCTGATTCTCAGCACTGCCTGCTAATGGCAACGACGCTGAGATGGGCAGAGAAACCGGTAAGCAACAGTATACGAGTAACCTAACTCTAGACGAAAGCGCGCCCCGTGTTTGCATCCCTATGTACGTGTTCAGAGGAGATTATAGATTCGTACGCCAGATACCAACCATCTATGAGAAAGTGAAGGCTATTTGACGCGCATCAGGGTAAGTCTTGACCATATTCCGTGAACATATGGCACTTTGTGGCTTAGTGAGTCGCCACGCCAGTTGCGTATGGACCTATAATAGCTCTTATCGTTGTTCACCTTGTGCAGTTGTGATCATGAGAAATGATGAAACGCGGTATATCGAAGCGCACGGGGCACACATTCCCCATGTAAATTATGATTTCGTTTTCGTGCCCCGGATGTAAGGCACACTTGTACGAAGATAGAACGGCGGATCATTTGTGTGGCTGTTCGCCCGAGAGAGACGGAGGTAGGATCCTTGAGTCTTCTTGAAGTGTTCAACATGAAGGAAACGCTGGACAATTGGTGGACAGCCTTCCACTAAAGTCAAGTGAATTCTGGAAAACCACGATGCACATTCTAGCCCGTGGAATTGGACAAGATAGACGTTGCCTATCACGGTAGCAATCTCAGTAAAACAGTAGAAATGAAGCGAGAAGCGATTAAGCCGATCAAACCAGTGAAGCTAGCTCTTCTGTACGGGTCATGGCGGAGATGGAGGATATGGAAGATTCCTCAATACCTGCGAGCAAGGCGGATTTTCTCCAACGGTCTCGTTGCATATTTCCCGCAGCACATGAGGCCGAGGGTATAAGCCTGCAGCAGGTACGGGACTTCCACATGGTTCATCTCAAAAGACGAGAGCGGAAGTTGTTTGGTTGGACAAAACCCGCGAGGATGATGGATGCGGCGCAGGCAGAAGCGAGCCAAGCTACGGGAGGATAGATAAAGAAAGGCTTAGCGTGGGGAAAACAGATTGGAGGCGATTAGCGCAGGGATGCTAGGCTGTTAGAGGCATCAAGCTAACCTGTTCCTGGATGGGCTCATGCTGTTCAGTGGGTCTCGGGAAGAGTGTTTTTGTTATGATTGTGGATCAGGAGAGCGAAACACAAAGTGAAATTGGAGCTTGCGTGAGCAGGGGTTAAAGGTCAAAGTCTAGGAGTCGAAGAGACAGACACAAAGCGACTGGTACTGTATGTGAGAGGATGTAGAGCAGAGATAGGTATCTTTGGCAGTCTGCTCGACCACATGCAGGATGCAACAGGTTGTCTGTATATCGTGCCGTCTCATGGCAGATCGATGGTATCAATGCAGGGGAAATAACGGCTTGTCAATTTCATCCTGAAGCATACTTCTGCCATGGTGACACAGCGGCCTCAGGGTTTTTCGAGGCTTACTCTGTATTGGCTTCCAAGATGACAGCGATACGCAATAGCGAGAGGATATGGAATAGACGGGCAAACGGTCGGTAATTGTGGTTGACAATGCGCCCCTGCTTAGCGCCAACTGGCGGTGGATGTTATGGTGATGTGGTGGTCTTTGCACGAAGGCCCGGGTCCAGAGCGGAAGGCGGATTGGTGCGTTCCTTGAATCGAAGTGCAGTAGTTGGTCGGGGACTAGTAGTTAATGTAGAAGGACGGGGGTGGATATGCTCTATCTTCTTTCCCATCTCTAGGCGCAGGCGATTTCACAAACTACGAACACCATCACCAACTCCATCCCAGACCTCTCCCCAACTTGGTCTTCGATGATCTCAACGTTCTCGTCTCACTGACCCCAGTCCTTCCTTTTTTCAATTGTAGATAATCTTTGCCAGCATTCTTTTTTCGGGCCAGGATATCTCAGCCATTCTTTTTACTCCCCATACACTCCTTAATCCGCCAGCGCTTCACTTGTGAAAGACACTGCAATCACACCTCGACGCCGCGAAGCGTCACAGACACCCAATCGACAATTATTGTAAACACACATTGCTCAGTGGCAAATCGAGACGTTGTATCGTTGCTGTAGATAATCATCTCTGGATCACTCGACATACGCCGCTGCTATCTTTGGATTTCCACAAAACGCCTTTGCAGAAGCCCATAATCACGGCACTGTTCTTTGCTTTGCATCTGCAGGACGACCGACCATTTTGAGTAATTACAGCCACCGACCAAGCCGACATAATTCGAGAATGAAGCTCCAATTGAGCTCACATAATGTCTTTCATCCGCATAACTTCCACGCCCAGAGTGGCTCGAAAGCGACGCGGAGTATGGAAGGCGCGGCGACAGTGGTAGAGAGATCCGGCGCTTCTGTCACTGCGTCGTCCAAAACCCCTGCACAAGAAGCCAACACCGACAACTTGATTATTGGTCTTACCGTAGCGTGAGTTTGAAGATCAGCCAGAAAAACATAATCATCAAAACTAACCGGCCAACAGAATCCCCATCGCTGTAGCAATCGTGGTCTTAATTCTCCTACATCGCCGTGTCAAGCGAAAGCAAAGACAGGAAGATGCCGACGACAAGCATAAATCTCTGGACTTCGGCATGGACGACGTTGTCACCAGCAGCAAGAAGACGAAAGGAAGACAGCCCAAGTTGCCGGAGATGACGGTGACAGACATGGAGAAATCGACCTTGTCAACCATCCACTCGCACAACAAGGGCATGTCGCTCGACATCAACACTCCTTATCTTCTTCCTGCCGACGTTAACCAATCGAGAGAGTCTTTCGCTTCAATGTCAAGGACGCCTCTTGACGAGGAAGACCCTTACCGACCTGTGACCATGGCTAGATCTGAGGCTAGCTCTATTAGTTCTCCCATCTCTACCCGCAACCCCAAGTTCGGTGGCGAATCCGGCTCCAACACTCCTTCCGGTGACGCACCCCATGCCGGACTGCTCCAAAACGCTCAACGCATGTCAACTTCTGATCCCTTCGCCGACGACGCTTCTTCTTCCTCCTCGCCTGACAGCGAGCACCATCACTACGAGCAGCACCTGTCTCCTGTCGACAAACGCAGATCTCTAGCCACGTCTCAAACCCCTACCGTCCAGGTCACTCAACCCAAGGAAGTCCCTGCTGCCGTACCCAAGATCGAAGAACCCTATGTTGTCACCCCTCCATCCCCAGCAGCACAACAATCGCATCCTGCTGCTGCCGCTGCTGGACTTTCCATCAATGTCCCACCACCACCTCCTGTCATCAACGAGCCTGCGGTCGAAGAAGCTGCTGCTGCGCCTCAATCGAACCGCATGTCTACTGCCAACCCTGATGCCCGCCGAGTGTCCGTGATGGGCCTGAGACCTCTTCCTCCGGATGATCCTGCCGACAACCCTGAGCAGCGTGCCAACCGTATCAGATCTTTCTACAAGGAGTACTTTGACGATTCTAAGCCCAACCCGTCCGGTATCTATCCCCAGTACAACCCTTACGCAGACGAATACGAAGGTGGCTACCTCGAGGACGGTGCCATGTACGACCCTGACTCCGGTGACTTCATCCACGCACAACCACCTCGACCACCGTTCGCTGAAGGCATGACCCGTCGTGCCATGACCCCTGATTTCACCCCTGGCCGCCGCATGCGCAGCAACACTGCTTCTCTTCAATCTACTGGACACATTGACAACCCCGCTTTCCGTGGCCCTCGTGCACCTGCACAGAAGCCCATGCCTCCACCTTCGGCGCTCAAGTCTTTACCCACTCCTTCCAAACTTCAAGGCGACGATATGGTCTTCCTCAACCCTACCGACTTTGCCCCTCTGCCGACTTATCGCGATCAACAGCTAGGCCGTGGACCTGACAGTCCCCTGGGAGTTGTCAGACCTTATAGTCCCGCTGTTCCTGCTCACAACCCTCTCCTCAAGAGTTACGACGACATGGCCGCTCTTCCCAGCCCGTGAGTATCTTTCCATTTGTTATTCTATGAGTTTTTAAGACTTACGTAAATCGTTTCAGGCATCTCCTTCGTAAATCAGGCACCTTCACATCTCTCGACTTCGCACCTCCTCCGCGCTTCCGAAACGTCGATGGAGGAAGTGGTAGCGATGCAGGCAGTATCCGCTCGAACCGCAGCGGCATCTCCGCCATGCAAAACAACGCCATTCGTGCCGGCGCCTACAGAGTCTCTCGTTTACCGGCGCAAATGGTTGGCACAAAGGACGATCTCGCAATGTCATTACGTCCGACGTGGGAGTTGCGTGGTGTGAATCCCGGCTCAACCTAGGATGACACATTATTGTGTCGTTGACCACTTGCAGCCACTCTGAGACGAACCATGCCCCCCCACATCCCCGTTGAATCTACCAAATCCATCTCCAGCGGAGTAGAGAGATCATTATCCCCACCACGTTTTGTTTTGTACGGCGAATTTCTTTGTTTTATTTGGTTTTTTACTATTCACTTCTCTGAGCGCCAAAGTTTTGTTTTGTACCTATCTTCCGGCAATCTTATCTCGGCATCATCCATCCTCCCCTGAGCGAGGGGAGGCTTGCAATTTATCGTTGTTCATACGCTAGACAAATCGAAAGGAAAGGAGGGTTTTTAGAAGAGAGGAGGTGCACAAGCAAAGATTATCAAGAGAGAAAAGAAAACGCTCAGTAGGAAGAGGATGCGTCTCTGGAGGACAGAGGACGAAGGGAAGAGAAGGGAGAGAGGAAGAGAGGGAAAAAGTCTACATGGTACATATGCACGTTCTTTTCCTTCTTTCTGATCTTTTCTTCTCGACCTTATGTACCTCGAATATACCAAGACACGTATCGTGTTTTTTCTTATCCGTTACTTTTCTTGGCTTGGTATTTTTTTCTCCATTCATCTTCTTCCGATCGACTCGTCTTTTCCTTTTTTGCTTTGCTTTCTTTCGTAACTAAAACGTGTGTTCTCTGCTTGTTCCTGGTTTCAATGCGTGCATTTGTTCACTGGTACCACCCTGGAGTTGTTCTACCTGGCGTTCTCAGTGGTAAAAAGGGCGGTTTTGTGTTCATTCGCGTCCGGTAGTCGATGAGAAAGGTGTTTAGAAAAAATACAATGATCACAATATATGTACATACCTTACATACATGACCTTGTCTCTCACATGCCTAGTGACGGCCATTTCCCTTAGTTCTTTCCATCAGGCTGGCTCTGTCAATCCGACACCTGTGACTTTTCCTTTATTTCCCTCTTTCGTTTCCTCATTTCTACTCCCGATTCGCGTGCATGAACCGACAGATACACTTCACAGCGTCCCGAACGCAGGCCACCACTCCGTCATCATGACTCCTGTCCCTGTCCCCGTCGCGTTGGCGTTCGTCGTCAGATTTCCTGCTTCCGCTGAGCCTGATCCTGGTCCCGCTGTCCTCGTCATTGCATCTCCGCCTCCTGCTCCGCCTGCACCTACACTATCGGAGGTCGAACCCAGCTGCTGCTGCTGCTGCTGCGGGAGATATCCAAAACCCCCGGGCGATCCAGTATCGTTACTATACCCATACTCAAATCCCGACAGAAAAGCTGAAGACGAGGGATGCTGTTGTTGTTGCTGCTGCTGATGTTGCTGATGAGTATTCGAGAAAAAGCCTCCAAGACTCACGAGGCCGAGGTTCTGGTTCAGACCGTTGACGCCGATGGATTCCGAGGTCAGCCAGTCTTCGAAGGGGGTCGAGAGGAAGAGGTTTGATGATTGGTCGTCTGAGAGGGGGGCTGGATCTGGGTGGTTTGGTTGGTGCGAGTAGAATAAGGGGTTGCTGGGGTGTTCTGTTGTCGAGGACTGGTGCTGGTGCTGGGGATCGGGCGGGGTTGTGCTTGCGTATGTTGGGCTTGCGGTTGAATGCACGCCGCTTGGTATCGTGTTGTCTACTTTGCGTCGCTTTCTCGACGTGTTGTTCTGCTTGCTCTGCTGGACCTCACTCGTTTGTCTCTCGCGAAGACTGGCGGCTATGTACGACTTGGCCAACTTGGCGAATCCGTCGCATAGCCTGTGGAATCGGGTGATGGTGTCCGAGGATTCGTAAGCGGGGCCTAGGAGGATGGAGGAAACAAAGTCTTCGAGGAGAGATAGATCGGGCAGGGAGAGTGTGTTTACGCAGTTTGTGAAGATTACCATGAAGGGTGTGAAGGGGGTGTTGAGAATTGTCCTATAATGGTCAGCCTTACTTGTAGGTTACTGCTATGGTAGGAAAGAAGAACTACCAGTTGAAGTATTCAAGCCAGACGTCTTTGCTCGCGACCTGAAGTGTTCGAATCGCTTTCTGGTGGGACAACATCGCGGACCGAGCTGCGTTGATGCAATACGTATTGAGCGACAGTGACAGATGACTCGGATCTGTGTTTGCCATGGGCATTTTGCGATACACAAGCGTAAGGAGGCAATCGAGAAGGACTTCGTTGGACTCGCCCAGCATCTTGAAGTAGAACTGCTCGAAATCAGGCGATTTAAGCATCTGTTTTAAGTCAGCACATAATCACCGTAAGCTCGGGATACTGCTTGATTCTGATTTCAATGGCAAGAACGTACCTGCTCATTCTTTGCTGCCGCATCTTGGATCTGCCGAGCAAGGTCTTCAACGGCATGCATTCTCTGCTCAACCGTACTGGTCGAGGCGCCAGGACTATATAGCTTCTCGTAGATCATCCCATGTAGAGTCGCCACATCCAACGCGAGATGCGCAAACAAGCCCCAATTCACCCATCGAGGATCTGTAGGTGGCTCTGGATACTCGAGAGCGACATCGTAATCCTGAAAGGTCGAAGACACGCCTAAACGAAGCGAGAGACACTTGTCGTTGAAGTAGATGGTCCAGAACAAACCTTTCTTGATTCTTGCTTCCTTGGGGTTGTCCTGATTGATGACGTTCTTACGGTGCCATCCGAGGCTTTGGCATAACCTTGCACCGGCGCACGTCAAAGTCCAGCATAAGGAAAAGTCCGCTGCTTGAATGGATTGGGCTGACTGCAACAATGTCAGCACGTACTCTAGGTAGTGTCTGTCTCAGCCAACTTACTCCAGTAGCCAGAGCCGTAATGTTCTCTATTGTCGGCGCAAGTATCAGAGGAAATTTGAGAAGACTATTCTTCAGATTCGCCAGACAACGTTCAGCATATACGCGATATGCAACGCCAGACGCATCGGTCTTGTTTGGCGAATGTTCGATGAGAAGTGGATGTCCGCTGAACATGGAGTACAGTCCGCTATGCACTATGACCTGTAAAGCAACAGAGGCTTGCTCGGGTGCATCGTAAAATCGTTTACAGTCGTTCGCGAATTTATCGGCATCGAAGTCCATGTACCAATACCAAGCCAGAATGGTTTCATCACCGGTATCTGATCGATCATCAGCCTGTGGCCTCGGAAAAGAAATTCAATAAAATCACTGGTGTGTACCTTTGACAGCCCGTATGACTTCCATCGCTGCTGAGCGAGGTGGAAGTGGCTCTGGAGTCCCAGCTGCGCCGTTAGATGTACGATTCACCCGAAGACGTGAACCGTGGCGATTAGGCCATCCATGTTGTTGCATTTCTTGCAATGCAACGAGGGCAGCCGACACATCCGGATCGTTTCGTACATTCGTATTGTGACCCAGCAAGCTTTCCAGTGTGCTGTGAGCTTGTTGGGTAGAGGCACTCAGAGACGATTCACCCTCAAATTGTGCCGTGGCACTATGCTCAGGTCGAATACTCTCCTGGCCTGCATCGTGTTCTCTCTCATTCTCCCTGGGGTCTGTCTTGGGAGATAGTACTTTTGGTTCTTGAGACGACTGGTTTTCAACCAGACGATGGAGCAGGCGCTCGATACCCGTCAAACGATCTTCAATCGCATCGATCTTTTGTTCACTACAGAACGATATTCAGTGCGAGAACCTGCCGCAATCTGGAGAAAGACTCACTATTGGTTCGATATGAGCACTCGCTGACGCTGCTCTTTCGGAGGCCGATCAGAAGTGTGACAAGTTATTTTGGCCGTGGAGCAATTAGAGCAAGGCGTAGCTTTATCACAGCGGATCTTTTTGTTTTAAATCACGTTTTCTCAGCGATTACCTTCCAATGACGAAGACATTACGCGACTCACCTTTCTGGCTCGACAATTGTCACACTACTCACATACAATATCAGAACTGGACTATCGGGACAGATACATGATTTCTCAACGAACCGCTCGCGCTGCTATAATACCCAAAGGCGTACTTCCCGACTCCGGGTCTGTCATCTCAACGAATCACTCTGCGAACCATACAGGCATGGTCACCAAGGAAACGATGACTCGATAAGATCTGGACGATTGTAAAGTTCCGTTTTTCTATGTTATGTACATGTTCCCAACAGCATCAGAGGGGCACTAGTTTGCACTGGAGACCTTTTCCAGCTGCCAAGTCAACGTTGAGATTAGTCGCTCGTGAGCGCATCTGACTTGGATTGCAACGATTGAAATGCATTGCACACGTGCTATGGATACCTGCTTAATTGAACAAAACGAATGTCGCTTGTACCGTAGAATAGTAAATCCACGAACATGTGGTTGGGGACGTGGCATCGTGAAATATTTATCTAGTGTCCTATCTGGTTTCGTAATTCTACTTGTGCCAAGTGACAACACTCGAGCCTTTCGTGACCGACTCCTCCACTTCACCCGATACATGCAATGCTCAACGCCATGCTGGAAAACAAAGGACAAGAAAGGAAATTGCTACTGATCATGAATCTTTGAAAGCATTGTCTCTCGCAAAGGCAGCCATCATGTCCTCTCTGCGCACCGGTGCCGGACTCGCAACTTTCACTGGCACCGAGGAGGCCAGATCCCCTTCGTCGAGTCTCTTGTTAGGACTTCTCGGTCTGCTGCTGGGTGTCGAGGAAGGGGCTGTCGCTTGCTTTGGACTTGCACTATTCCTCGATCCAAAGCCCATTGCGGCAACCCCAGCTGACACCTTGTCTACTCCGTTTGAGATCACAACGGGGCTATTCTGAGGCTGCGCTCCCGGGCGTGGACTGTTCGTTCGACTTCCATTACTTGCATTAGTTCTCAGACTGTGCTCTGAGTTCTCGACACCTATTACCAGCGGCTCCCTCAGAGCACCACTCTCCTTGGGTAAGCTTGCAGCAGGAGCGGTAGGGGTACCGTTCATCTCTTCATCAGTGCGTCCATAGAGCTCAGGCCACCACCGAACTCTCCGAACATCCGGAAAAAGCAGACGTTCATTTCCAGGAACATTGTCGTCTACAGTAGGATCAAATGTAGGGTTTGTGAATTGATCGCGTCTAGAAAGGAAATAATCCCAGACGGATCGAGTGCGTTCGGCCAATCGAGCTTCCACACGCTCGCGCTCACTGTCCAGGAGGAAGGTACCGTACTGACAAGAGTAGAGCTGATAAAGGAGGCGGCGGAGGAAGCGCTCATTGTACTGAAAACGAGTCGGATGCTGCTGAAGAAGTTGATATGTCGCCTCCAGGAATTGGTGGAAAATCGGGCTGGTCTCCTTGACCTTGGTCGCATGCTTGTCGGCCTTGCTAGGTGATCCAGAGGGGGCGAGATCTTCAGGGTCGATGGCAAGGGACTCTCTGCTGTCGTTCTTCTTGCTGTTGTTGTTTCCGAACAAACCACGAGCGGCGGACAGGGCGCTTTCGAAGGCATTACCGCCGCCATTACCGGTGTTTGACTGCGATGCAGCGTTGGCTTGGCTTTTGCGATCTCCCGCACCGGCGACACGCTCATTCTCGACTTCGAACCACTTTTCGCTGCCGAGGAAGCCCGAGCGATGCTTGAACATGTGTCCGAACGAGACAAAATCCTTCTCCACAAGGACAATGAAGCCCTCGAGAGTGCGATAATACGGATCGAGACAGATCTGGCTGAGGGCGCTTATCTGACTGGTGCGATCCCAGCCATCGGAGCAGTGTATGAGAACATGTGAGTGGTTGATCCCCACCTGTCTGGCGACAAGATCGGCGCCGCGAAGAAGAATGGTAATGTAATCGAGCCACTTGCTCTTGGCCAGCAGCTCCTGACTAGGCGGGAAGTTGGTATAGTCAGAGGTGGAGCAAGCGTCGACGACTTTGTTGAGGGAGTCGCGCATGACATGGATGTTGGCGATTCCGAGGAACTCTTTGGTTGCATCTTTGTAGTACTCCATGTTCTCTGAACCCATACCAGTGGCCTGGTTTGCGATTGCGTTAACCTGTGGTCTTGCATCGACGATGAAGTTGCGTTGCTGCGACCCGTAGATCTTGGGTATGGACGCAGGCGTGGTCGAAAGATTGGACTCGCTGAGGGACAGCTGAGCCTGATTCTCTTCCTCCTCGTTGTCGTGGTCAGATGCAGGTGTAGGCGAGGGCTGTGAAGAGGCTAAATCGGCATCCTCGACACTGTTGGTATCAAGACCCTGCTGTTGAGTTGACGGACGGGCTGAAGTGTCCGAGTCACTCGTGACTGGGCGTGACGTGGCGAAGATTGCAGCGACAAGGCGCTCGTCCTGAGCATTTCTCTTTCCCTGGAACATACCAACCAGTGGCTGCGCGCTTCTTGTGATCGAACAGTTGTTCACGGGGTGAAGATAGGTCAGGGCGGGGATGCGAGTCTTGGAGCGGTAGCCGCCTCCGTATTTGAGGACGTTGTCGGAGATGGTAGACGGCACTGCGAGAAGAGCCGGATATGTCGGTGAGTACTGGATGAGAAAGGTCAGCAAGGAAGCACCAGATGGCGTCTCCGAGACCTACAGCGTAGTCCTTGTTCAGATCCGACAGCCTCCATCCTCGATCGGGCAGTTTAGGATTGATGCCCATTCTCCTGAACTCTGCGCGTACGTCATAAACCTCCCAGCCATTGATCGCCTTCTCTGCCGGCGGAGGGCTGTATTTGAAAGCATAGAGCTTGTCGATGCGATTCAGACAGGTAAGCGCTTTGATCGTCTCGTAGACATCTCTGGCCTGGTCTTCATCGTCGAATTGGAGGGCCAGGAAGGTGAAGTCTCTGCAGCGTAATCGGATCGAGGAAGGCTGTCTGTACATGGAATGGATGGGCCTGAAGGTGCAATAGGATATGATTGGGTAAGTGATCCATATTTCCTTTGGTCGCTGCCTGGTAGGGAGTGCTTGTTGGTGATCCGGATCCGGACGCGCGGGCGGACAGTATGAGAAGATCAGGTGGTGCTGAGCAAGGTGTAGAGTGCCAATCATAGATTCTCCTCGTCGACATAATGTCACTTTCTCCACCTGCTACAGTTATTTCTTGACTCGGTCAAAGGAAGCGAAGGCGTGTGAATGCATGCCTTGGAGATCCGTATTTTGTCCATGTCTGTGTTGGTATGGATGTTGTTGTTACACAGCACCGCATCAAGTGAATGAGGGGTGATCGGGGAGGGGCATCAGTATCCGGACGTCATGGGATAGCGTTGAGTTGCGCGCGATAGACGACTTTGGGTTTGTTGCAGGGTATATCTGTATTAAGATGATTGACGAGGCGGGCGCAATGAGGCAGCACAGTGCTGTACTGCACGTATAAGCCTCGGGGCGAGTGGTGGTGTATTATTGTTGCAGTATACTGTACCTTACCTTTGTACAAAGAAGGTAATTAACAATCGTGAGAAAGTGATAGCTTACAGTAGAGCAAGTTATCGTACAGTAGAATAAGGTATGGGGTAGAGAGGAGTACGCGGGTCGAGCAGCAACAACACCAGAGATACTCTGTAGATAATTACAGTGCACTACAGCATCATGTGAACCACTTCATTTTTATACCTAGGGTAGGGTCAGTAGGTATGACGGAATGTCAAGGATCCGCCGTCTGCCTTGAAATAAAGTAAGATATCTTGCAACAAATAGCCACAAGGTCAGGCATCCATCAATCAATCTTATCAGCGTGCGAGATTGCTTGGCACAGATAGCCTAGCTCAAGTAGTCCTAGTCTCGGGAGCGTGTGCCAAGCCCGCACACATTCGAAACCCGCTTCGCTTTGGCAATTGTCAGTAGCACACACGCAGCCGACGCTTCTTCGACCTTTTCGACGACCAGCGATTCTTCTTTAACGCCCTCGCCCATCCTCCCCTAACGTCGACCAGCACATATCGATCGCAAACATGGCCGCAGTTCAAGCAGCAGGAGCCATGTGAGTTTCCACCTTCTGCACTTTTGCACTTTTGCCCACTTCAGCCCCGGAAACAGCCAATACTGAGATTGCGCACGACGATTGTTGGACGAGGACGAAAAAGAAGACACACAGAAAGAGACAGAGCAAGAGCAGTTCCGCTGACCACGTCAATCACAGCTCCAAGAAGAGAAAGTTCGTCGCCGGTACGATTACTCCCACCTCATTCATGAGATCCATCCCTCCGTATGCGCGAAGCGAGCGCGCACAGTGGCCCGCCACCGCGCGAGACTTGGAGGATACATACGGCGAACATAGCGAACAAGAATACTGAGAAAACAATGACAGATGGTGTCTTCTACGCCGAGCTGAACGAGTTCTTCCAGCGTGAGCTGGCCGAGGAGGGTTACTCTGGCGTCGAGGTCCGCGTCACCCCCACCGTCACCGACATCATCATCCGCGCCACCCACACCCAGGATGTTCTCGGTGAGCAGGGACGCCGCATCCGCGAGCTCACCTCGCTCATCCAGAAGCGTTTCAAGTTCCCCGAGAACTCTGTCTCTCTCTACGCCGCCAAGGTCCAGAACCGTGGTCTTTCCGCCGTCGCTCAGTGCGAGTCCCTCCGATACAAGCTCCTCAACGGTCTTGCCGTCAGGAGAGCATGCTACGGTGTCCTCCGTTTCATCATGGAGTCTGGCGCCAAGGGTTGCGAGGTTGTCGTCTCTGGCAAGCTCCGTGCTGCCCGTGCCAAGTCCATGAAGTTCACCGTATGTTCTTTCCCTTTCCCCGGCAGTGTAATAAAGCGAAGTTGCTGATTTTAACCAACAAACAGGACGGATTCATGATCCACTCCGGTCGTCCCGCCGAGGACTTCATCGACTCCGCCACTCGCCACGTTCTCCTCCGCCAGGGTGTCCTCGGTATCAAGGTCAAGATCATGCGCGGTTCCGACCCCGAGGGCAAGGCCGGTCCCCAGAAGACTCTCCCCGACTCCGTCACCATCATCGAGCCCAAGGAGGAGCCTTCCATCGTCCAGCCTGTCTCCCAGGACTACGGTGCCAAGGCCGCCGCTGCCCAGCAGGCCGCTGAGCAGGCTCGCGCCGCCGAGCAGGGTGAGCAGACCGAGGCTCCCGCCGCCGAGGCTGAGCAATAGACGTCTTATCAATGGTGATATGATCTGACAACAAGAGGAATTCGGGCATGGTTCGGGTGTTTTCATCAATGCTTCGTTGCAATTGTTATGGCGACACGTAAATGGAGTAGGCGCTTTTATTACGCCCCAAAGATGGGTCTTGAGGAAAAATAATCAAGAGACTCACACATCACGTCAACAAAACAAACCTTTTCAACTGCACACTCCCCCCTAAAAGTAATTTGCTTATATGAGAGAGAAGTGTGAAAAATGATGAATTTGAACGAGCCATTCTGATTCGAACTCGGCCCACCGCAAAACACACCCTTAAAGGTCAAGTTATCTGACCTGTATAACACTCTTGATCTTCTGTCATGAACAGAATAGCTGTGTCGCCACACGAGCAACATGACTATGAAGCTGTGCGGTCTCAAGTCAGATCAGTCCTAACGTTCACGAAGCGAAGGGCAGTCGATGTGTTGCTCTCAGAAGTTTATGAAACCACTGCATGTATCCACCGTTGCTGTCATCGTTTTGATACATATGAAAACATAGCCACATATAGGGGAATTATGCGTACCACCAATCTCCCCAATCTCTCCCCATGACCGTCGAGGAGAGCATGGGGGAGTCCGCTGCACTCGGTGACTCGTACGTAAAGGATCATGAGATTTGTAGCTATGTGCAACAATCTTGACGCGGGTGTCCGATGATGTATACATCCTGAAATCTCGCGTAGCTGCATAACAGAAACTGCGATGGCCATCGGCTGCGATTGGTTTGTCTCCCTCTGGATATCGCCTGTGAAAAGGTGGAAAATGGTCACAAGGCGGAGAAGATCGTTGCCGCCTTCCGACAAGTGCTTTGCGGAGAATTCGCGTGGAGTGGAGATTTTGGTGAAGCCAATGACGGAATGGTTCGCGGCCAGCCAAGCTCCAACCGAAGTTCGAGGCGAGAGGCAGCCCATGTTGTTTTTTGCTGCTAGTTCAATCAACGATTACTTTGCCTTAACCCGTACTTTTGGTGAGCCTAACGAAGCGGGTCGGAAAAGCCTTTGACCAAGTTCGAGTTAAGTTGGGACGACAGAGCGCCATGTGTGAATGATGCTCGAAGCTTTGTGCGGCTCTGGATCCAGGCCCTGATGCAACTGTCTGATTGCATCCTCATCCGCATCGCATCCATTAGTTCCATTAGCAGGACCTCGAGTAAAGTACTTGGACCTTGAGGCAAGGTAGGCGGGAAAGCTTGCTTCTTTTTTACATCATCGCCCTGCCGCTGCTCTCTTTCCCCTCTGCTACTTGTGCATGGCGTGTCTGTCGCTTATTACATTGCTTTGTTTTTGCACCCTCGACGGTTGTTGCCTGACTGATGTCTGAATATAGTCAAGAGGTTCCCAACTTGCTGCTCTGTTCCTGAAGCAATCTCGTATTTTCACTGCCCTACGATCAGCCGCTACCCGCCGTTCGTTTCTCCATATCACCCATTGTGGGGGCGGAGCTCTGATAAACAGCCCAGCCCAACAGCTTCAGTATATAATCCTTCGTCGATCGCCTTCCTTCTGCGCTTTCGTCTTTCTTGCCCATTTTTAAAGAGCAACTCAGCGTGTCCGAGCTGCGATCATGGCCGCCGACGCAGAAGATGTGTACTGCACGGTTGGTCTCTCATATATTGACTATATCAACATAGTGCCCAGACTGACGAAGCGAAGCTATTGATGAGCGATTCTTATCTACCAGGTGAATATATTTGAACAATAGATGTGCGTGTACAGCTATCTGACCAAATCACACTCAGGCGCTGCGGTACTGGCTCATTCCTTGCGAGACAATGGCACCAAAAAGAAGCTGGCCTGCTTGGTCACCATGGACAGCCTCCGGCCGAGTACGATAACAGAACTCAAGGCCATCTTCGACTATGTCATCCCTGTGGATCGCATAGGAAACCCGAGCCCGTCTAACCTCTATCTCATGAATCGCGGTGACCTGCTCTACGCATTCACCAAGATTGGTCTTTGGCGCCAGACGCAATTCCGCCGGATCGTGTACATTGACGCTGATGTCGTGGCGCTGCGGGCTCCTGACGAATTGTTCGACCTTCCGGACACCTTTGCTGCTGCTGCAGATGTTGGTTGGCCCGATATCTTCAACACCGGTGTCATGGTCTTGTCCCCGAACATGGGAGAGTATTGGGCCCTCCGTACGCTTGCCTCGACGGGCGACACCTTCGATGGCGCCGATCAGGGCTTACTGAACCAGTTCTATGAGCACAAGAACTGGCATCGCCTGAACTTCACCTACAACTGCACCCCTAGCGCTAACTACCAGTACGAGCCAGCATATCGCTACTACAAGTCAAAGATCTCCATGGTACATTTCATTGGCAAAGAGAAGCCCTGGATGACAACAAGAAGCAAGGATGCTGCTCCTGGTGCATACAACGAACTGCTATATCGATGGTGGGCGGTTTACGATCATCACTTCAGAGCACCCGTACGTGTGCGAATTTCCCAAATTTGAGTAGGCGGTGCTGACCAAGCCGATGCAGACATCCGAATACGCCTCCGGACGTTACACCCCTGCCTCCTCCGCTGTTGTGCGACACGTCGCCGAGCCGGAGCCCTCAGGTACTACCAATGTGGAACCGGAAGCGCTGGTCACAACGACAGAGCCGTCAATGGCAGAACCCGTCGTTCCAGCAGAAGAGCTAATCAAGGGAACAGTTGGACCAGTCAACACTGTGGCACTCAGTGACTTCAATCCTCCTATTATGGAATGGGATGCGACCAGGTTGGTGACCGGAGATGGACTCTTTTCTGACAATATGCTGACTCTTTCTCTAGATCAGCACCACCTGCCGAATCACGACCCGAGGCTGCCAATTTCCCCACTCAGACGTATGTCTTCACCGAGAACAAAGAGCTTTTCCGCGCGCCAAAGTCATATCCGGAGCCACCCAGAGACATGTGGTACGACGTGCCAAAGGAGAAACCAGCACCTCCGCAAGTCAAGCCGCCTTCGATCTTCCCATGGGAGCAGCGAGACCTTCCGAAGCCGTCGCGTGTCTTTGCTGAAGACATACAATCCCCTCCAGCCTCATCGCCCACCAAAGAAAAGGCAGAGGAAGAAATGGCGCCTCCGACACCGACAATCAAAGTCACGGCAGATGAGCCATGGTCAGCTTTTGAGTCTAAGAATGCGTGGGATCAAGTTACTGGTATTGATCGTTATGTGCGCGCGTTACACCAGCGGAACAGAAGTTCGATCAGCGGCGGATCGCGGATGAGCATCTCAGAAAGTGTCTCGTCGCCCTCTGTTGAGACATCGACGCCGTTCGAGAGGAAGGAGTCTTTGATCTTGACCGACTTTCCGTCCGAGGTTGACAGACCGAGTCTGCCGGTCACGCCAGCTCCTATGAGACGATCCATGTTCTGGGGCGAAGAAAGAGACGAGGCGGGCAAGCTGCCAAGTGCGGAGGGTGTACCTGACCAGGCTGACTGGGTAAGACGCACCTGTCAAGTATTTGGTGTCGTATGACTGACATGTGCATTAGGACCCATCGGAGAGATTGGAGGAGCTTAGAAGACATTCCCTGATCCTGACACAGACAGATCTGACCCTGCCTAGCAAGATACCCAACAGGGCTATGCCACCCAGCGCAGTCGAGGTCCCGGAGGCAACATCCCCGACCAAGGAATCAGGTTTGAAGACGGTCGAGGTCGCGCCCGGCATTGTACAGGATGTCCCAGCCAGGTCGACCCCACCCGTTGAGGCCCCTAGACCCACACGGGCTGGCGGTGTTCGTTTCGGTGCGGTGGATTTCATCAAAGAGCCCGGTGATTGGGAGAGAGAAAAGCTACTTTCACCCACAGAGGGCGATGCCGAGGACGAAGATGCTTTCCTCGGCGAGTGATTTGCTGTGAGGAGGCTAGCATTGCGATTACGACACGAAAGAGACTCACGATTTTCTTAAGAGGGGTGTATGGTCCAGAATGGTCGTAAGAGGATGTGGGATACAAGGGACAGAGGAAGAGAGTATCATTGCAGATCTTTTTGCTGTTGGTAATGACCGATACCCCCTTCTGCATCTTTTGCGTTAGGTGAATTACTTTTGTTTTTTCTCTGATCATGTATAACTATATGCACCCCAGTGTCTTTTTGTTTTCTGTATATATGTATATCAAAAGCCAAGGTATCTCATAGCATAGGTTTTTGCTTTCCTTTCTACGCATGTCACGATTCTTTGCGGTTGTCTATAGAGCACACTGTGATCTACTACTAGAGCCCTTGCTCAGTATATCGCTCGCCTACCCTGTGTGGCCCCGAAGTCGGGCATTGTTTTGGTTATTACTGTAAGTAGGGTCTATGCAGGGCAAGGTAAGGTACTTCAGATAAGCGAGATTGAGGTACTTTAATCTTGTACTTGTACTTGCACTTGCGCGAGTGATCACCAGCGCTTACCGTCTACAGTATCTTGGCACTAGAAATGGTCTCTGAGATAAGATATGCCTAGCCAAGGACTGTCAATTTGCACTCACTGTACAGATGAATGTGGATGTGGACCATTGAGGTGTGAGAGAACTAGCTGGTATGAACGCAGATGTTTTGGTCGTAGTGCAAATTGAAGGTGAATGACTATCCATGACCAGGGAATAATAGATACAAAAGCACCACTTCCAGCAATGAGGGGAGATCGTCAAGGTCAAGGCAGGTAGGTAATTACCCCACGTGGAGTTGGCAGGTACGGTACGTGCCCTGTGATTATTTGTCCCACACAGGAAGGTACGGTTCCTTGTATCCAACCTTGTCCTTCTCACACGCAGTACACACAAGACACATACACCCAGCCAGACCCCCACACCCCCCCCCTCTCTCCGGCAATACAATCCACATACATACCAAGGAGAGAAACAATGTACTACATAACGCAAGCCCTGCACGTGCCGCAAGCACTGCTCTCCGCCTACGGCCTATACCTCTCCTACACGAGCATCCAGAACCTGCGCCAGTACGAAGCACAGAGCGAAAAAGCCGCCGAATGGAGCAACACTGCCGCCGAGCAGCTGCACAAGACCAGGACCACGCAGGCCAATGCTGCTATCACCGTATGTTCTCTCACTCGCGCAGGCGCATTCATACTCAAACAAGAGTTGTCCCGGGACATAGCTGATTTTCGCCTGCCAGATCCTCCTCTCTTTCTCAACGGCCACAGTGCTGACTTTCGTCCCGCACGCCCTGCCGTCGACCGTTCGCTTCGTGTTGTCGCCTGCTCTGCTGGTCGCGACTCTCGTCGCCCGCGGCCATGTGTCGAGTTTTTGGAGTAGCAAGGCCAAGGTCCCGTTCGTGCAGGGGTATAATGAGGCGATTGGTACCACGAAGGATATCGTGGATGTGTTGAAGCTGTTGGAGTATAGTTGGGTTGGGATGAGCTTTTTGGGAGCGGTGGTTGGGTATTAGTAGTTTGCAATGGTTGAGGATCATGGCCTGGGGAATGGGCGATGGGTGGGAATGGGTCGGACTGGACTGGACGAGCGGCGAGATTTGGTATGGAAATGAGGTATGGTCAGGACAAGGGCTGGGAAACACGGCCTGGACGGAGAGACGCTCCAGTGAGGTTGTGTGGGATCATGCTCTAACGACGTTAATGGATTGCAAAAACCTATGCGGACTGGCTTATGATTATGGGTTACACTCATCTACGGAAATAACGACAAGAGCCACGTACTGATCTACATCAGCGTCATCGATATACCTCTCTGAGTATCCACGATTAAACTTGATTACGAAGTCACATTCAACTTCACGTTTACTTTCTCGTTCAAACTGAACTCGATCAAAAAGTCACGTCGAATCCACTCCCAGCAAAAGAACCTCTATTCTCCTTGGAAGGCTTGATAATAACTTCATATTCAGCAACAACTCTACGATTATGGATTTTGAATCATGAAGCGTAGCAAGTAGAGAGAGAGCACAGAGTAGAAGAGAGCAGAGGACGAGGAGCACATACAGGCTTACCCCCCAAGTCAAGCAGCCATTAAATACCCTGCATAACCTTACACCGCTTCAACTTTACTATTAGGAAAATATTTAAAGATATACATACACTACCCATTTCCATCACGCAAATATGAACGATAGAGGATGGGAGTGAGAGGGGAAAAAAAAAGGAGGAGAAAAAATATTGACCGCGCCAGGGGTCGAACCTGGAATCTCTTGATTTCGCATCCAATCCGAAGAATTGGAATCGTAGTCAAGCGCCTTGCCATTGGGCCACGCGGCCTCGTTGATGTCTATCTCGCTCGCCCTGAAAGATTATATACTTTCCTCCGTGAGCATTTTCCAGTCAGGCGTGGTTTTGTCAAGGTTGTCGTGTTGTATCGTGAGTTGTGATCCACGACGTGTAGTATGCGTATGACTCACCCTGTAATCAGACCAAAGACCTTGTGTACCTAGTCTTCGATTTCGTACAGTGCGGGGCTCAGATCTACGGGGCTCAAGTCCACCAACAACTCATCTGCTGTACTTCAAAGTCTGCTGCCTTACCCTGCACTTCGTACATTACAACGCCCTGACATACGTAGCTATTACGAAGGCTGCTTCGCTTGTGGCTGATCTTGCAGCGCACAGGGGCACATGTAGGCAAGGTAGGTAGGTAGGTAAGCAGGCTCTGGGCCCCCTCTCGCTTAGGTCTAGATATGTAGTATTGACCTGTGAAGATCTGCATGGGGTTGTATATCTTGGTTGAGTGTTCGTGAGGTTGAAATATCTGCGCCCTGCCCTGTGCGTGCGTGCGTGTGTGTGTGTCCCTCTATCTCTCTATCTCTCTGCCTCTGCTTTGTTCAACTTGTCTCTAAGGTCGGAAACGATGACGACCCAATTCCTCTGTCCACGCTGGTGTAGCGGGAGGACGACACGATGGTCGAGTCGAAGATCACATGGTTGGTTTTGATAAAGCTTTAGGTATCATTGCATCTTTGCTACGGCTTCCTTGGTCGTGTCGATTTCTCTGATCCTATCTAGAAAGGTGCGGTGGAAGGTGCGGTGGAAGGTAAGTGAAGAGCAGAGTCCAGGTACAGTAGAGCGATGGGATGGTCATGGCGGCATTTTAGTAGTCGATATTCACCTAGTAGTCAGTGCCTACTCAGTGCCGTCGTGAGCCAAGGCTCAAAGGTCTACTGTGCTGTAGACTGGGTTAGACACGTAGTGTGTGAGGGTATAGTGGCTCGAGGTCTACTACCTACCTACGCTTTACTACTGTGAACGGCCGCAAAGTCTTCAATATCACTTCGTTGAAATGCTCT
Organism: Neodothiora populina; assembly: GCF_041146345.1. Lineage (NCBI taxonomy): Eukaryota > Fungi > Ascomycota > Dothideomycetes > Dothideales > Dothioraceae > Neodothiora > Neodothiora populina. Next base: position 300,045 of record NW_027191417.1, read on the forward strand.
AGTGCATACTGTCGCAAATATGGCATTTCGATGTAGATGGCGTGGTTACTGACACGGCCGCATGTCTGGCAATTGGAGGGGATATTTGTTCTATAAGAGCAATGAAAGTCACAGTCTCTTGATGGATACTGCTTGTGTCCTGTTTTAAGATATTGGAGATATCCAGTCCAAGTTCCCCAGCTTGAGACAGAACGTAGCCTAGTCGGTTTTCATGGACTAGCATTGTCTCAACCTGAAAAACAACAACTACATCGAATCACTTCGTCTTCTCGACTCCTCCGGGCCCAGAATAATGCTGTTGGACTCCATCGACGCCTCTAGCCAGTCCTCCAAGCTTAGCAAGAACCCACTCGACATGGCCCCACTGAGTAAACGCAAATGTTCTTTCACTTCCTTTTCTCAGCTTACTTCCGACCCGGGCCTTTTCGAACTTAGCTTCGATGTCCGCCTCTGTGAAACGTCGAGTCTTGGTCTTCAACATGGCTGCTATTTCCTCGCGTGACATGCTCATCTGTTCCTTGCCGATCGGCACGAGGCAGTCGGCGAGGTACAAATAGTCTTTCGTCAGCAGTTTGAAAGTCATCATGTTGTAGTCGATGTTGTGAAAGACCAGTGCGCGGCCAGACGCGTATTGGGCTTTGGACTTGATGAAGTGCAGTGGCTGGTCTCGCCAGTGGCGGCGGGGATTCAGGTGGTGGGCGGTGTGGTAGCCGTCATTGAAGCAGAATCGGTTGGACTATTCGTCGTTAGTTCTGACATTACACGAGAGGTTTCCTCTGGTGTGATAGAAGAACAAATTAAAGAAACCAGCAAAAGCAGTAGTATCATACTTGCGACTTGCTTCACGCTTCGCACAATATCAAAATGGTTCGAGGAAATGAAACGTCGGAGTGTCAATGAGAAAAGAAAGAAGAGGGGAAAAAGACTCACAGGAACATCAACCAAAGTGATACTCGACCGAAAGTCCGAATCCGGCTCAATCTCATCAACAAGGGCATGCTGACCAAAATTGCCGACCATCATAAAAAACCTTAAGATGCCAAAGGGCAAGAACATAGCAAACAGCGTCGCTTTAAAGTTGACCTGAGTAGCCATGAACCAAAAGAAAGCATAGCTCGCGTACTCGCTCAGGCCAGCCTTAAGCGCCATGCCGGGCTTCCCCTTGCGCAGGAAATAAAGCGGCAACTCGAGCCAGACGAAGAACACAAATCGCCCGACATAGCAGAGAAAGTCAAAGACGTCGTCGCGTTGGTAGCGGAGTGTGGACGAGAGGTCATCGGCGCCGTTGCCTTCGACGTGGTGGTGCTTGACGTGATGGTAGTAGTAGCTGTCCCACGTGTGGCCCATCAATGGCTCCAGGATATAGGGAAACACACGGTCGATCAAGGAGAACTGCTTCGAGAGGATGCCGCCGTTGTGGATGTGGTTGTGCATCATCAGAGTGAAAGGACCAGCACAGAAAACCGACCATATTGTGTGAGGCACAGCATGCCAATAGCTAAAGTGGCGAAACAGCAAAATCGCAGACGGCACAATCGTGGTGAAGTGAATGAGTAAATGCGTCAAAAAGACAACATCAGTAGGGTGGCGGACTATCTTCTGCCCGACCCGTGAGTATGGTTGCACAATATACTTGTTGAGTGTAGGGTTGATGTCCTTTTCGTCCCAGGTAGTGAAGACGGTAGGCTTGAACCGAGGATCGTTCTTGTTGTTGAAAGCCGTCAATTGATCGATGACTTCTTCGTCAGTGAACTGGTCATTGGTCGCAGCATTATCACCATCGCTTGCGGTAGACGATACGGCTGTCGTGAACTTCTCCTTCTTGATATCGCGGAATAAGTTCTCCAAGACCAAAGTATCCGGAACCGTCAGAGCGGGATCAATTGCGCCTGGCATGATTAACCAGAGCAAAGAGAAAACAAACAAATCTGATAGCGACCGACGGTATATATAAGACAAAACCACAAAAAAGATCGACAATTTACAAGACAAGACACCGACGCAAAATGAATACAAGCAAGTATGTGTACTCAGTTCAAGAAATAACACCTTCACAAGAAAGGGAACAGTACAGCAGGACCCTTGAATCACACACTGGAAACCCGCAAAGGCCGAGCGAAACTGGTGACCCTAAAGAGCTTCCAGACTTGGGGAAGACTGATCCATCTGGCCCTAACAAGCTGCGAAGGTTGCTGTTGCCGGAAAGAGTAGAGAGAAGGGGGGGGGGCGGCGGAAAAGACGCGTGAGCGTAATTTGCCTCTTTGACAAGGTGATATTTATGCAGCTAGAATTGTGAAATTTATGTTGGTGAGGTTTAACATACACGACGCGGGAAAGAGTCGGCGATTTCTTTGGCCGTCGAGTCAGTTGCGAAAACGTTTGTTTGGTCAAACCACTTTTTGGACATTCACGGACTTTTCACTAGGACTTGTCAGAGCCTCGAACTTTACTCGTCGTGCTGTTGGGGTCTGATGCAATATATTTGTACCTCAGGCCATCAACTCATACTTCTTGCTATACCTCCCCAAGTATCGCTCTAATCACTTATCGTTCCACAACATTACACGGAACTTGAAAGCGAGCTCAAAGAGATGGAGACGATAGCACTAATCGTACTGTGCTTGTACAGTATGCTGTACAGTACCTCGAGGCAACTTACCGAATCAGGAAATTTATACGCACCAAAGATGACGACGGGTCACGCACCATCCGCAAGACCCACCACGTTTGCCCATACAGTGACAACAAACCTGCTGTGCGATGTACAGATCACTGTGACTAGGTTAGGCAGCTAAATGGGCCTGAAGACACGTTCCTCTCCCTGTTAGTGATTCGACGGCTCACGCGGTGGGAATCGGCAGGCTAGTAATCGGTACAAGTACAGTAGTTGTACAGATACCACTGTGACATTCCTCTCTTCTTTTCTAGTATTTTTCGTTCTTATATACCCCTTGAATACAAAACAGTCACACCTATCAAATCATCACTTCCTTTCTATCTCTCAAATGCAGCCCTCAGAACCCACATCTCCCCGTGCCTCATGCCCGAACACAAAAGCTGCAACACCAGCTCTGACACTCTACGACACGCCGAGTAAAAGGCGACCAGCACCTGGGGTGGTCGCCTAATGCGTGGAAGAGTGAGTACTTTTCGACAACACCAACAACCCCCCTTTGCACGTGTGTCCCACACTCTATGGATCTATTCGAAGATAAGCAAAGTGATTTGCGCCAAAGACTGATCAATCTACCGTTGCAGTCCGATTAGCGCTGAATTACAAACAAATCTCCTACCGGACCGTCTGGTTGGAGTTGCCAGGTATAGCGCCTACGTTCCGCGCAGCGTGAGTAGTCTGGCTCGAACATGAGTGTTCGTCAATGACTGACCAGGACCAATGATGTCGTATGCAGTGGGATCCCACCGAACAAAAAATGTCAAAAACGCATTTACGATCCCCGCCGTGTCATTCCCTCCTACATTGCGTTCTGATGGAGACCTGTCTATAATCCAGGACTCGGCGGTTATCGCTCCACTGCTTAACAGCTTGTATCCGGGCACGCCTCATCTGCACATTCACGATAACGGCGCCATGGGCACCCAAAGCGACTCAACTGCGACAAAAGCCCAAACCTGCGTCGCGAGAATCTTCACTGCTCTTGCGCCACTGACTCTGCCGAGTGTCGCGCACACGCTGCTGAATGAGTCGAGTCAGCGGTTTTATATCGCCAAGCACGCGGCGCTGTTTGAACGGCTTGGTGTAGTCGATTCTTTGTCTTCTGGTCAGGGGGCAGATTACTCTATCGGGATGGAGGAGAAGGTGTGGGCGTCTGTACAGCCTGGCTTGAAGGAACTGGATTCACTATATATCGTTGCTGGAAATGAAGAAGTCGAAGTAGGAATGGAACCAAAGCGGTTCTTGGGAGGGAATAGCGAGCCCTCGTTCACCGACTTCGTAGTCGTTGCTGCAATCAAGACTCTGCAAGTCGCCAGACGGGACTTATTCGAGAGGGTTGTGGGTGAATATCAGGGTCTGAGAGGGGTTTTTGGCGCGTGTGAAGAGTGGCTTGTGGAAGATTATTAGGCTGTTTGATCATTTTCTGGTCTTTTTGAAAGCGCTGTCCAGAGTTCCTTGGCCTCGTTCTCTCTTCTTCCCTCGTGGTGTCATTTGCTCTTGCTTTATCCCTGCGCTTTTATCGACATCCTCCTCGCCTGCGTCGCCGCCTATACCTCCCTTTTGGCCTCTCGTGGGTCCCTCTCCTTCATCCTTGAACAGCGCTTTCCACGATCCGTCTAGCACTCGCGAGTCGTCCCCGTGCAACCCTACAGCGTATGCTTCCTTGAGTCCACTGATACAGATCTCTCGCCTTTCAGAGAAATCAAACATCGGTTTAGGATACACCATGGATCCGTTATCGTCACGTTGGACTGAATCTCCTTTACCACTCACATCGCCCTCACCTTTGACGACCACTCCCGCAGCCCGCTGATCCGCAATCGGCGCCTTCCAGGGCTCATAGATATACTTCTTATCCAGCGCTGCCAACTCCGGAACGTACTTCCTAATGAACGCGCCCTCCGGATCCCATTTCTTGCCAAACGCAACCGGCGAGTAACATCTGTAGAATTGCGAGTAAAATGCCACACACGCCAACCACATCCAGTTACCGCTGTTGCACGCCGTCTCGTGGTCGAGGAGCAGCTCCTCGAAGACTTCTGCGCCGCGCTCCCAGTGGATGTAGCAGCCTCCGCGCGTCAGGAAGCAGGCCACTGCGTGCCGGCCGAGATGGTGGATCCAGCCTTCGGTGCGCAGTTGGCGCATCAGGCCGTCGATCCATGGGAAGCCCGTCTGGCCGTGTTTCCAGCGTTGGAACCATTGTTCTGCGACTGGGGAGTCGATGGTGTAGGAGCCTGTTATGAGGTTTGGGATGGGGGATGAGGAGATGTCGTGGGTGGAAGGAAGGTGCCAGGGTATGAAGCGACAGATGGAGTTGCTGGCCTGTTGAGCGAAGTAGTAACCTTGAGCTGCTTGCGCGGCGAAATACATGTCTCTGAACAGCAATTGACCATGGAGCGAAGTAGGTGGTTCGGAAACGGGTTTCTTCTCTTTGCGCCGCTTGTCCAGGACAGCTTCGACGCGCCACCAAAACTCGTGCACCGACAGTGTCCCGAAATGCAGATGCGGCGAAGTGAGACACGTACTCTGAGGCTCGAAAGCAGTAGGTGCCGTCTTGGGCTTCTCAAAAGTACCCGTGAAATCCTCATCCGCGATGACTTTCTCCAAAACCTCAAGCGCGAGTGTTTCGCCTCCTCGATGCGGCGTCGTCGCTTCTCCCAATCCCAATTCTTCCATTGTAGGCACGCCAAAATCACCGTTAGGACCAGCTATGCCCCCACCGTAACTGTTCTCTTTCTCTCCCTCCTGCCTACCACCCTCATTGAAATCAGGTTTCTGATCAGGAACGCTCTGTTCGACACCCTCTAAGCTCGTATCACCAACATCAGGCAAAGAAGTCGGCGCAGGCAGCGGCCTATCCACCTCTCCAATCTTCGCCCCAGCGGCCTGAAGCTGCGTGATAGTCATCGTCGGCTTGCCACCATTACACTTGACAATCTCATCTGGATCCCAGAGCGTCCGACCGCCCTTGACAACGGTCACTCTGACGTCCATCTGTCGACAGATCTCGACGACGGCATCATCTCTCGCGCGAGCGTAAGCGTCCGTGTCCTTTTCGAACACGACATCGGTGATCCCCCACTGCTTCAGCAATTTAGGAAACACAGTCTGTGGCGCTTCACGGACGACAAGAAGTTTCTGCGTTGGATTTAGTGAGGTCAAGGACTCGGACAGGTTGCGTTGGCTGTCGGTGAGGAATTGCCATCTGTTCGCGCCGACGCGGGCGCGGTAGACATAGTGAGGATCCCAGGTCCAGACGCAGTAGAGGGCTGTGGGGTTCAGAGAAAGGGCGTGAGCTAGAGAGGGAGAGTCGTGCAGACGGAGGTCTGTTCTGTACCAGTGTATCACGCGACGGGGTCCCTCATTGTTGTCTTTACCTGAAGGTTCGGATTGCTTCGTGCTTTTTGGTTGCACTTTTGCTTTCTTTGGGGGCATTGTATTAGTCAATCTCGCCAAAGCTATAGTTTGCTGACATGCGACATATGATGTCGATTTGTCGCAAGGGAATGTCTCTGCTTTGAGGATAGCAGTATATCAAAGTAGTAGTGAGCTTGCTACCGCTTTACGCAAGGGATGTAATCTAGTGTAGTAAGAAGTAGACATTAGACCATACCTACACCAGCAACGGATCATGCACAGGACATTGGTAAGACCAGCTGATAGAAAACCCCAGCCACATGTTTGACAATACTACACCTAGCCAACGCTCATCGAGTCCTGATATATCCACATTCAGCCGATGATGACATGCCTCTGGAATAAGCTTTCGCTAATCAGGAGTCAGATCTGAACGCTGATCATCACCATCACTGGCGGCCACAAAAGGTAACCTCAAGTCGCCGAGACAATTGGTCGCCGGGAACGCCGAGACAAGACATTCAGGACAGCGGGATTCGATTGGAAAGAATAAGAGAAGAATCCATATACATCGCATTATCATAACAAATAGTAAGTAATATGGTAGGAACAATGGTGGTGGATGATAAACAGATAAAGCCGAGAATGGAACCGCAAAACAAAAGTCCCTAACCACTATCCCCCATCGCAAAGCACGCCGACAGACGTACGTACATGCATACGTTCGCGCTGTGTGTTGTCTTCAAAGCAACAGGGTATACACCACCCAACTCCGCAGTCCGAAAAACCCAGTGTCCACGCCATTGTACGACCCCCCTATTTTGAACCATTGCTCACCTCGCACACAGCGAAAAGAGCAGGAGAGTTTTGACTCGATCCCCGGTTAATGAAAACGCCAGCTTGATTCCCTTTGCTGTAGAATTGCACGCATCTCTCCTTGAGGACTTCTGAGCGTCCAACGGACTATGTCGCGGCAAAAGACACACCGCCAAAACAGACCGGACCAGTATCATCACGAGAGGAAAGCACTTCATGCCTCGGCTTTGAGGACCGGGTATGAAATGTCCTCGTCATGCTTGATTTCATGATCCTGATGCTGAGGCTGCTCGTGGTGCTGGGGCTGCTCGTGCATGGCCTCGTGCATGGGCTCGTGGTGGTGCACGTGCTCGTGCTCCTGGGCTCCCTGGACAACGTCTTCCTGGCCCTCGAACTCCTGGCGCTCGATTCTCTCGCGGATCCAAGAGCGCAGTGATTCGATGACCCTGATGTTCTCGATCCAGTTTTCTTGCGACTTGTCAGCATCGCTGTTGGCGGCGCTGGTGTTGGGTGACTGGACAGCGCTCTGAGGTGGCAGAGGAGTGGAACGAAGAGCAGGATCGAGAGAAGAGGAATCCGGGCGCTCTTCGGCTTCCTTTGCGTTGCGAGGAGTCTTGGAGCCATCGTCCATATCCATTGCATCCTCAGATCCGCGCTCCTCCTTTGGTGCGGGAGCTTCGCGCTGAAGGCGGCCGCCGCTGTACCTGCGGCCCTCGAATGAGTCAAAGGCCGAGCCGAGACCAGAGGCAGGCGCAGAAGTTGTCGACGGGTAGCCGTTGCCCATGTCAGAAACCGCAGTGACTGCGGGGAGGCTTGGGTACATGTTGTTGCCGTTGACACTGCTCATGCTGGCACGAGAGTTGGTCGACATGGGCGAGTGGCTCGACGAGGCGTAAGATGTGACGGAAGCGGGAGTAAGAGCAGGTGTGTCAAGGGCGCTTGCGCTTGAAGCCATGTTTGAAAGGCTAGAGACACCGTTGAGAGCAGAGACTGCGCCGCCGGATGACTGACCGCCGTAGTGCATGTTTGGCGGGCTGTCGCTGGAGCGGTAGTGATTGTTGTTGTTGTTGTTGTTGTTGTTGTTGTTGAAGCCAGGGTACTGAGTGTGCTGGGCGTGGAGGCCAGGCTGCTGGATGCCGGCTGCGGCTGCGCTGTTGGAGTTCTCGTAGACGGTAGCCTGCAGCTGCTCGAGGAAGCGATCAATCTCGTGCAAGTCGTTCTTGGTGCGCGCATTGGGAAGCGGCAGCGAGTAGGTCTGAGACATGGAAGCGGCAGCCATGGTGCCGCCTGTGCCTCCCATCATGCCGCCGCTAGAGCCGCCGAAGCTGTCGAGAAGGCTCTGGGTGGTGTTGTAGGTGCCTGCGTTGCTACCTCCGTTGCCGCCAGCGTTGTAGCTGTTGCCGGTCGAGTAGCCGAAGCCAGTGCTGATGGGCAGGGGAAGATTCTGCGACTGCAGTCTCTGGCCGACATCGTAGTAGCTGCTGGGGTCGATGGCCCTGCGCTTGATGTCGCCGAGGAAATCGTTCAGAGCCTCGATGGCTCTCTTGCGCGTGTCCATGCTCTGCAAGTCCTGCAGGGTGTTGGTGGCAGGAGCAGGGTAGTTGACCTGGCCATAGCCCGCATAGTTCTGCGGGGCATAGTTGTTGAACTGGTTGTTGGCCATGTGAGCGGGGTGAGAAGGGTATGGGTGGGGTTGAGACAGATCCTGTCCCGGTCCATAGTAGCCTGCTGTAGCTATGGATGTTAGAAAATCTGACATCTGTCCACCGGGACCAGACTCACGCTTGCCATTTTGTTGGTAGGCGTTGTTGCCGCCCCTGTTCTGCATGTTCGGGTCTGGAGATCGCATGAGGACTGAGTCGTCGGCGTGAGTCTTGACATGCTTCTTCAGATCCTGGGGGCGCTTGAACGCCTTGCCGCAGAAGTCGCACTTGTGGGGCTTGAGAGGCACGTGGACTCTGATGTGCGAGGTGATGTGGTCGCGCTTGACAGTGGTGGTGCGGCAGGCACCCCAGTGGCAAGTCAGATTCAGGTTGTTAGTGCTCTTGCGGCCGACGTGGCGCTCACAGACGTGATCCTGTGGAGGTTAGTAATGCATTAAGATGAAATAAAGATGATGCGACTCACGTAAAGAGCCTCAGGCGACTGAGATCTTTCGCCACATCCAACCCATTGGCACGTGAGAGAATCGACGGTCGAGGTGGGTGCCTGAGGCGCGGCAGGCTGCTGCTGCTGAGGGGTAACCATGCCGATCTGTGAGTTTGGATCGTGTTGCTGAGGCTGCATCATCGGCGACTGGTGCTGTTGCACTTGAGGAGGCTGTGGCACGTGGTGTTGTTGCTGGGCCTGTTGTCCCTGCTGCTGCTGAGGCTGCTGCTGCTGGGAAGGGTCTAGTTGATGATCAAGAGTGTGATCGATCTGAGGTTGGTAGAGCTGCTGATCATGTTGCTGCTGCTGTTGCTGCTGGTGGTCATGTTGCTGGTGATCGTGTTGCTCATGTGGTTGCTGCTGAGGTTGCTGCTGTTGTTGTTGTTGTTGCTGTTCCTGAAATTGTTGTTGTTGATGCTGGTGGTGCTGCTGCAGCGCCTCCTGCACCTCATCGATCTGGCGTTGTTCCTGGGGATCCATTTTATCTGTTGTCGCTGATGGCGATGGTCTATACCACTACTATACAGACGCTCCCAAGACCTTAGGGCGCTCGCGTAGTCGCCAAGAGTTATGAAGCTGGATGGCCCTGGAGAAAGGGTGTTATATGCGCGCGTCGTTCTGGTGCAGACGCAAAACAGAAGACTTGCAGAGTTACACGACAAGTGGAAAGTGTTGTAACGTGAGAAAACTCCTTTTTGGACGCGTCAAATCCACAGTCAACTTGTCCTTTTGTTACAACAAGTTTCGAGATAGAGAGACGAAAGGACGAGGTGGAAACGACAAGACAAAAAGTCTGGGCAGCGCGTGCGGAGGGGAGTTGCGAGTAATAAAAGTCCAGCACTCTAGCAGCCGGGCGGGGCCAAGGAAAACTGTGAGGAAGGAGGCCGGCCAAGGGAAAGAGCGGACTTGGCTGATTCGGGGTATGCGAAGTAATGCGATGGCTTGGCTAACGAGAACCTAAGACACCACCATTCGTTTTTTGTATCGCTTATGTGAACTCTGACCGTCCACTAGCCGTCTCTATGCCAAGTGATTGGATCAGTCGTGAATCTGGGTGGGTTCTGCCAAGCAGGCCAAGCCTTGGCGCCCAGTACCATCGCCGTTTGTCGATCCTTGCCCATGATGATGCGATGGGGCTGTGCAAATTGTCTTTTCGCGTCTCATCATGTCAGGCAAATATCATGTAGCCGTGGTTGGGTAGGTAGGTGTACTACTGACCAGGCAAAGCTAGGGTACTGCTGTACCGGTAGATTATCTACCTGCTTTTGTGCAGAGGTACAGTACGTCGTCTGTAGCTGAGAGCAATTTACGGAGCGAGTATTGCACGTATAGATATTCAGGCTATCGTAGGTAGGCAGGATAAGGCTGGGCTTGGCTGGAAGACTAGATGTACAGCGGATACTTGTATGCACTCGAGCCTTTTGCTGCTAGAAATACACACACTGCGACAAAGGACTCACAATATCACTACTCGAGTCAAAAGCGTTAAAAGACAGACTGAACGAGTAGTCAAGATCAACCGACGTCGTCGCGAAGATAAACCCTTCGAGCACACGCGACATTTACTGTACTGCGACACACCGTCTCGTCCCATCGCATATCAAAGTTTAGTCCCAGCACTTCCCCACGCATCTAGTCCTCGTAGCTGCGAAAGCATGTATCTCTGTACATGTTGACAGCTCTAGAGTGAGCTGAGCAGCTACTTCGTATCGCACATCATCTCGTCTGTCCGTCTCCTGAATCTTACCGTAGAGGGCTTCCGACGGGGGCGAGGTACTTTATACACAAGGTGGGGGTGCATTGATGTTACCATGCTGCACGTGTACAGTAGGAATTCTGCCTCACTGTTCGAGGAAATACTGCACATATTCGACGAGTCTGCCTGAAAAGACGAGGAACGAGGCTGTTGAGACAACATGTATATGAGATGTGAGGGTAGTAGCGGCGATACACGATCTCGGGGTACAATATAGTAGGTACAATAAATAGCCACAGTACACCGTACCGCACCTCCACGTCGAACAGAATATATTGAATAGTAGTACCAAAGACTCGCGCGGGCTGGCCACGTCCATCTCCATTCCTCCAACGAAGGGTCTTCGTCAGCTACCTTGGCCTACCTTTCCGCAATCAATCTTCTTCCCGTGTTTTGCGTGCCTCTCAATCTCAATCTCAGCTATATTCCCCGTCTCCTCTCCTTGCTCGTTCAATGGGAAACTTCCGCCCAACTTGGCGCTCAAAGCCAAGTGCCCAGAAAAGCAGAGGAGGGTTCCAAGACATTTCTGCTCCGCCCACTTGTGATTTCCCGCCCCCCGCCCCCTTCTCTCTCTCTCTCTCTCTCTCAATCATTTCGCCGAATACGTACGCCTTGGTTGCCCTTTTGCGCTCGTTTCGCTTATCCCGCTCTCGCTACTCTTGGCTTCCCTCGGAGCCGGAGTATCTCCTTCGATAGTACATATCTTCATCTAGGGAAATCCCTTGACTACCGGGAAAAAAGTCTACTGCGCTTAGGTAGAGGTAGGTTTCGAGACATTTGGTCGGAACCAGACTCGTGTTTCACCAAGGAATCGAAGGGGATGGGAGTCGAAGCAAGCGATTCTTATGCTTTGGGCTTGGCGCACGCGTGGGTGGTTGGAGTAAGGCTGTGCTACTGTGCTACTGTGCTGCTGTGCGGTGCTGTGCTCTTAGCTAGCTAGGGGACTTACGCGTTCACCTTATGGATCCTCGTGTCTGTCTGTCCGTCTGTCTGTCCGTCTGTCCATCTGTCCATCTGTCCATTTAGGTTCATGGAGGCAGGAGCACGTGGGCTCGAAGCTCTTCGTCATTCTGTCACCCCCGTTTCTGTAAGCGAAGTGGTGACATGTCAGGCGAGGCGATCGTAAGTATTTCCCCTTCTGGCCGACCTTTTGTCTTTTCATGCTTTCGGACGCCACAGTCGTCTTATTGTGTCATTCCGTTTGCTTCATTTGCCTTTTTTGCCGTCGGGTCGATACCACGTGGGCGGCTGGTGGATGATGGCAATGCTAAGGTGGGAAAGGCTAGACGTGTGTACTGTATCGTTACCCTTCCGCTGTTGGAAGTTTGAATCTATGCATGTCCCTGTTCTTTCAGTCGCGAGGTCAGTGGCTGATTCTCCACGGCATGCAAGCTCTTGGTATGTACGTTGTGAGTTCGACGTGAGTGTGTCGTGCGAGCGTTGCAGAGAGGAGGTGAGTGGGAGACCAGGAAACCATGAATGGGTCTGGGGAACAGCAATCGTTGTACCGTGCAAAAGTGTATCTAGAACATGAACTGCAAAGCAAACAGAAAAGAAAAGACATCATCTCTGTGATAGATGCCTGTGACGAAACGCCTGGCCGTGAGGCACAGTATCCACACGCGTGCGTATCCGTTCTCTACACCATCAGTCGTCGATTCGTATCTTGAGTCTCCATGAGATTGCCTCCTGGCGATGAAAAGCCAGCGTAGAACCAACGCAAAGAGAAAACAGAAATCATGTTTCGAGCAGAGACGAAACCTCAATACGGCGCAGCGCCAGCAGGAACCTTGGCCTTCTCAGGCCTAGCAAGACTATCCTCGGCGCTCTTCTCAGCGGCGTTCCTCAGCTCTGCCTTCTTCCTCTCTTCCTCCTCCTGCTTCTTCCTCCAAGCCTTCTCCTCGCTCTCACTGACGCCATACGAGAAATTACCCGCGCCACCTCTTCCCCTCAGCATCTCCTTGACAGGCGCCGGTTGTTGCGCGCTCTTGGCCGCAGCAGCACTGCCACCTTGTGATTCTGTCTCCTGCGACTTGGGCTGCGGCGTGCCGTCACCCAAGACATGACTCGTGCCCGCGCCGGTGAATTCGCCTCTCATCTGCAGCTCCCAGGGCGAGTAGTAGTTCCCCGCGCCTCCGCGACCCATGTGCGCATATTGTTGGTTGTGCAGTGAGTCATGCGCGGTGCCGGCGTAGTTGGCCAGTGACGTCCGCGAGTCCAGGTAGTCTTCTGCTTGCTGTTGGTTCTTCTCCAGGTCCTTGGAGGCGGAGTTGTTGGCGGCTGGAACGCTCGCTGTTGGGATGATGACGCTGGGGTTCGTGGCGGCTTCGATGTTGCCTGCGCCTCCGCGGCCGTAGGCTGGCATTTTGGCTGAAAGCTGTTTTTGGTTTGTCGAAAGAGCCGATGTGGAGCGTGATCACGGAATTATTGTTGGAGTCAGAGAATCGTGGGAGGGTGCGTGAATGGTCCTTGGTAGAAATGGGAAGCGCACGAGCGAATCACTAGTGGAGGGGAAAAGTGATGAAGCTGTATATGGAAAAATATATGACACAGAGGCGGGGTGAAGACCAGGGGAGAATGGGAGAAAAGGAGTCAATAATAACAAGGGAAAAGATGACCGACGAGATCAACCAATTAACAATCTCTAGCACAAAAGGAAAGAAGAGAGAGAAAGAAAAAAAAAGTAACACACAATGATACAATACCTTAGTTAGTCCAAGAAACCGCCCATATCCAACACCATATCCCCCCTCTCATATCCTCCACCCAACCACTCTTATCTACACCACCTCCTCTTCACTCACATCTTACACATTTCCCTTTCTTCGAAACAAAGCAAATGCTAATTGGGTTTCGTAACTTCCTCGACTCTGGTTCATGACGTAGCCGTAACCGCCCCGCAGGTCATTCGCCAAGCGCTGGCTAAACCTTGTTGGGGGGGGAGCGCGCCGTACTGTAATCTGATTCTGGGACGTGACGGTGGCCTCATGTTGATCTGTGAAGTGTTCTCGTTGCTTGTCCGGCTCCGATATCGTCGGTCGCTAAGGTAGGTTGGGCTTGTAACGCGACTCGTCTTGTGCTTTTATCGTTTTATATTTACCCCACAACTCTTCGCTGCCAAATCACCGTCTCGTAGTCGGTAGGGCGACCCTGTCTTCACCAAGGTATTCATGCTGGACTGATAGTAATTCATGGTCTGGGAATGTTCAGATCCTTTCATCTAGTGGAACATTCCATCATTCACTGCGAGGCACTGAACGCGGTTCAATATGTACGACGAAGAGTAATAAGTTTATATGGAATATAGAATGGGAGATAACAAGTATAGACTAGAAAGAAACAACCCCTTCATGCAACACTTGTTTTGTAAAAAACATTAGGAAATAGAGTATAATCAAAGGCTTCGTCGTTTTATGTCTTCCAAGACTCTAGACGACCATCTCAATCAGAGCAAGCAGGGGCGTTCTTCGCGGTCTTGGTCGCCGTGCTGAACACAGTCTGCGTGCTCTTGACCAACGATACCTTGGTCACAGGCGCAGGTGTGATGAACACGGTCGAGCCCGCTGCCGAGACGGTCGTGGTCTTGACGACGGTCGACGTGGAAGCCGGCAAAGTGGTCTTAATGATTACGGTGGAGCCTGAGGACCTGGTCACCGTGATGGTGGACGCGGCGGCAGTGACTACAGATGTAGCGCTGATGGTGCGGAAGCTTGTCGTGGTGGCCACTTCGCCAGACTCTGTGATGTATGCGGTCGAGTAGGCGATGTTGGTGACAGCAGCGCCGGGGAGTGACTCCGTGGCCACGGAAGAGACGGTCGCGACACTGGTGACAGTGAAGACGTTGGCGCTCTCAGTCACGGCAGACGTCTTGAACGCCAGGATGGTGACCGTCACGGTCGAGGTGGCAGCCTTGAGCGTCGTGACACCGCTCTTGTTGATGGTGCTGGTCACGCTGGTGTAGTAAGTCGAGCCAGGGAGACTTGCGGTGGACGTCTTGACGAAGGTAGTGAGAGTTGTAAGCTGCGTCACGGTGGTGGTGCCTGCGGCTGCACGAGCTTCGACGCCACGACGGAACAGACGTGCTGCATTTGCTGTGGGAATACACTTCTCTGTCACTGTCGTCTTCTTTGTCGTGGTCTTGATCGCAGTCACAAAGTTCGTCACGGTGCTTGCCTTTGCTGTCGATGTTTTGACGGCGCCAGCCGCACTCACAGTGACTACAGACGTCACGACGCCACCCTTGCGAGTTGCAGTGCTGTAGACAGTCACGACGGTGCCCTCGGATACTGTGCTTGTGACGGCTTTAGGAGTGGTTGTTCTGACAGCAAATACAGTGGTGGTCGCCTTGACAGTGGAAGTCTTTCCTGCTACCGAAGTCGTCAAGGTAGTCACAGAGGTGGTCTTGATGGTAGTGCTCTTTCCTTGAACGGTAGTGGTGCCGTAGACAGTCTCGGTAGACTTGAGAGTTGTAGTGCCAGCAGCAGCAGTAACAGTGGTGAAGACGGTGGAAGTGGACTTCAAGGTTGATGTCCTGAAAACTGGCTCCGGGGTGATCGTGGCCACGTCGTTAGCAGTCACTGTCATGACAGAAGTGCTGGTGACGTCAGGGACTTGGATGGTTGTGTACAAAGTCTCCTTGTCCGTGACAATCTTGGTGACATATGCGGTAACAAAAGGAACGCTGCTAGACGAAATAGACGAAGAAGACGAAGCAGACGAAATGATTGAGGTAGACGACACAACCGAAGAGGTGACAGTGCTGCTAACAGTCGAGCATGGTGCAGGAGCGGATCCAAAGCCGACAGTGAAGGGCTGGACGTCGACTACGCTAAAGTCAATCCAGGAAGTGGTTGGGAAGAAGGTTGCAAGCTGGTAGGCGGCGACCTCGGAGTCACTGAACTGCTTGGAGAAGCCTGCACGCTGACAGATGTTGGATCCAGGACCGTAGTTGTGGTACTCTCCGTATGTCACTCCGTCGGTCTGTGGAGCCGACTTGCTCCACTGAGTCCAGCCAGCTGATCCGATCATTGAATCCATGTAAGTGCCGATATATGCGACGCGAGCATTGTTGTTCCAAGGACGTCCAAGACTGACGTTCTTGAAACCAGACAGTCCCGCAGCGGGCTTGAGCGTACATTGATCGAAGACGAAACCAGCTTGTGTGGTGTTGGTGGTACGCTTGGCGGCAGTGATGGCAATTCCGTCCTCGTTGGGTGAGATTGTAGAGTTCAAGAAGTATCCTGATCCGGCGCCGAAGATGAAATCAACGTTACCTTCGACGTAAGACTTGAAGGCAAACATGGAACCACTGATGTACAAGGTGTCCTGATTGCCGTAGATCTGGCAGCCGTGCATGAAAGCATACTTGCTGCTCTTGACAGCGAAGCCAAGAGATGCGATGTTCTGCTGGGTACCGTTGTTGTTGCGGAAGTTGATGTTATAGGCATTGAAGTAGTTTCCGGTGGCATACACCGTGGCAGCATCGACATCGCTACCCTCACCTTGAGTATCCTCACCATAAGACTGCTGGATAGTGACCTGATTCTGAGCGAAGTCATCGGTGGAGGAACTGTAACCCATGAAGATGGTGGAACCACTCTTGTTCACAATAATCTTCTCCTCATAGACACCAGGGTAAATGAAGATCGTGGCGTTGACCTTGCTGGTAGTGGGAGCGACGTCCAACGCAGCCTGAATGGTGTTGTAAGTAATGACTCCAGGGATGCTGTTCTTCGAGACGATGATAGCACCGGTGGGAGGAACGGTGCCGTTGTATGCGGAGCTGCCAGACACGGTGATGTTGGTGGGAGTCGTCGTGTTGATTACCGCAGGCATGGGAGTGCTGATGGAGTTCCAGAAGGTCATATCAATCCATGAGGTAGAGTCCATGACACTTTCAAGGGGGTAAGTATCAGAGGTCAGAAGTGTAGCATTGCCAAATGCCAGCCGAGCTACAGCATTATTTTCCCAGTTGGATGGACCGGAGTTGTTGTACTCGGCGAATGTGATATGATCAGTTCGAGGATCGGTAGCAGACCAGGTCTTCCATCCAGAAGGGTTGATAACGTCGTCAAGGTAAGAGTTCTTGACAACAACAAGAGCATACTGCGAGTAAGGTCTTCCAAGGTAGATAGTGTTGGTGAGATCGACTGTAGCATCGGGAGCATTTGTGAACAAACACTGATCGAAGATATACCCACCAATGGCAGATGATGAAGCCCTCGAGTGTGCAGTGATTGCTGACTTGGCTCTCTTGGCACCGATAGTGCAGCCCTTAAAGTATGCCTTGCTGTATCCCCAGATGAAGTCAATTGCACCACCGATGTAGCAGCTCTCGTAGTACTGGTAACCATTGGTGGCTCCGGTAAGAAGAGTGTCCTGCCAGCCTTGGAAATAACAGGCGTAGAAGCCAATGTCGTTACCATAGATGGAGCCAGCAAGTGTCACATAACTTGGCTGAGAGCCGTCGAGGTTTTCAGAATTAACAATATTGATGTTGTAGAAAGAAATTCTGTTGGACGAAGTCTGAATGGTAGCAGTCTCGGCATCGGAGTGACCGGTAGGCAACGGAGAAACAGAGAGACCACGTGCAAAAGTAATGGTGACCTGGTTGTCCTTGTATGATTGTCCGGAGTTGCCAGTAGTGTAACCGATGATGCGAACAGCGCCAGGGCGGTTGATCGTAGGGACCTGCTCGGTGTAGGTACCTGCGTACAAGAAGATAGTCTGGTTGGTTGAGTCCGTGGGCAAGGAAGCAAGGGCTGCGGTGACATTCGCAAAAGAGCCATTAACCTCCCCATTTGATGAGACTAGCACGGCGTATTGTGGAGGCACAGAACCACTGTCCGGGTGTGCGTTGACCGTCGCAGTTGATGTCGGACCAGTCACAGCCGCACTGCTAGAAGGAGAGGTCGCGGATGCTGGAAATGTAAACGAAGGTGCCAAGTTGTAAGCCGTCATGTCGATCCAAGATGTGTCTCCGATCCAGTTTTGGAGAGTGTAAGCATCTGCTTGAGTGGAAGTCAAGGACGTCGCGAATGAAACACGAGCGGTCCCGCTCTGCCAGCTACCTGGGCCAGTGTTGTTGAACTCTCCGAATGTGACATTGTCAGTCTGGGGACTGCCCGTGGACCAGATCTGCCAACCAGCAGCGTTGATGTGCTTGTCAAGATAGCTGTTCATGTAGATGGCAGTGGAGAAGCTGTTGTATGGGCGTCCCAGATAACTTGCTCCGAACGTAGTTCCGTATGAGGAAGTGTACGTAACATAACAGGAATCGAAAACGTAGCCAGACACAGTACCAGCGGCACGACTCTGAGCAGCAATACAAGACCCCTTAGTGTTGGTGGCAATGTAAGACTGGTGGAAGTAGGCG
Source organism: Neodothiora populina (assembly GCF_041146345.1). NCBI lineage: Eukaryota > Fungi > Ascomycota > Dothideomycetes > Dothideales > Dothioraceae > Neodothiora > Neodothiora populina. Next base: position 318,171 of record NW_027191417.1, read on the forward strand.
GTTGAGAAACCCCAGATGAAATCGACACTGCCCTCGATGTAGCAGTTGCTGAACACCTGAGTGCCCTTGTTGGTGAGCAAGGTATCCTGGAAGCCAACAAAGGAGCAGCCATATGCTGCGATGTTGGCGCCATAGAAATCAGCAGCAAGAGCAGCAGTGTTTGCAGTCTGTGGGTAAGTGTTGACGAAGTCGATGTTGTAGACGGCCAGACCCGACTTGTCATTCTTCTTCGAATAGATCACAGGAGTGAGCTCATTCTTTCCCGCACTGGTAAGCTGACCGTTGGAGATCTGAACCTTGACCTGATTCTGCGTATAGTCGTTGACATATGTGGTCTGACCGATCAAAGTCACTTTACCATTGCGGTTGACTGAGAATTGCTCAGTGTATGTGCCAGGCATGACAAGGATGGTGTACGGCTTCGAGTCATTGGGCAATGCTGCAACAGCCGCAGAGATATTGGAATATTGACAGTCCGTAGCATTGAGAGAGACAACGAGAGTAGCGGAAGGTGTAGGAGTGGCGCAGGTTGCAGTCGTTGAGGTGCTGACTGTAGAGCTGGAGATGGTGCTGCTAGAAGTAACAGAGCCGCTCGTTGTCGAATTATTGTCAGAAGAAGACATTGCTGAAGAGCTGATGATGGTGCTGCTAGTGATGGCGGAGCTGCTGGTCGATGATGCCGACGATGTGACGGAAGAGCTCGAGCCCGAACCGGCCTGGGAAGCCTCGGAGGCTTGTACTGCGCTCAACGCACTTGGATCAATCCAGCTTGTGGAGAAGGTACCGTAGCCTGGATAAGCATTGCCGAAAACCTGGTCAATGTTGAAAGACGAGATTTGCCCTACGGTGATTTGATGATCACAGGCGGCGTTACGGCTGGCAGAATTGGTCGAAGAGTAAGCTCCGGCGCCAGTAGTGAGGTATTCTCCATAATACGCTGACAGAGAGCAAGACGTGGAATGAAATCCACTTGGAGCAATGAAGCTAGCCAAGGACGTGTTGCGATAGATTGCCTGAGTGTATACGTTGTTTGGTGCGGCAAGGTAGACATAAGTGTTGGTGTATCCAGGCTTCTGGACCACGTAGCTGGAATCGACGACCAATGTCGAGTTGTAGTCGACACTGTTGATGGTAGCACCCTTGGCGTACATGATGAGTGCATTCGAGTTCAGGGGTACGATTGTTGATCCATACACGTAGACGGTAGGGTAGTTGGTGAACAGCTTGTCTGGACCCTCGATGTACGAGTTGTAGATCAGAGCAGTGCTGTAAGATGAATAGTAAACGCCTGTGCCGCCAGAAACAAGAGAGCAGCCATAGAAGGCGACGTTGGAACCCTTGACATAGGCAGCAGGTGCAGTTCCAGAAGTGGCCGAATTGGTCAAGTTGAGATACTTGAAGGTAGCGCCCAAGGAGTTGCTTGTACCAAACCCAATGGCACCGGCGGTTCCACGCGTGGTGATGACGACCTGGTTACCAGCATATGATGAGGCTGTGGGGCCAACAATGGTAATGGTTTGTGTGCCTGGAATCATAACAGCTTCGGTGTATGTACCGGCCTTGACAGAGACAGTGGGAACGCCACTGTTCTGTGCCGCCGTCACGGCAGCACCAATGGCGGTAAATTGACCAGAACCATCAGTAGCGACTGTCAATGCCGTGACCTGTGTGGAAGAGGCCAAAGACGTCACCGAGGTGGATGAGGTGGACGAGGTCACAGAGGTCACAGAGGTCACAGAGGTCACAGAGGTCACGAAGGAGCTGGTAAAGGATGAGCTGGGGTTTGAAGTGTATGGGGGAGGCAGGCAACCGCACGAAGTGGAGGTTGTATTCTGGGCTGATACAACAGCAGCGAGCCCGGTAAGGCCAGCCACAAGGTAAAACCGCATAGCGAGCGTACGGTCCTAAAAGAAAATAGTGAAATGGAAGAAGAATAGAAAACTGAGCGCGCCTTCTCAACAGCTGACTGCTTGCCAGCGAGGCCACGGCATATTTATGTCGAATGGAATCATGTACTTATAAGCTATGTCCTACCATATCTTTAGCCATGCGTCTTGCACTGAGCCGGGTTTAACAGTCATCGTGGTTACTCAATCCGTGCACTTCGATATAATATGGCTCACTGAAATCAGTGACTTCGAGCAGGGCAGGCCGATAGTATCTGGACCGGACGAGATTGCTTAGGTACGAATCTAGCCTAAGTTCTACGCCTCATGTCCTTGCGGGTGGCACGAGCGGCAGCACCACATTCATGTACCAGTATCTTCGTGTTGGTCGCTCGTCAAACTCGTGTATGATACACTAAGAGAGCATCTCGAACCAGGAGTGATCGTCTCGTGGTGTCCGCCACACGGTTATGGGTGGATCCATCAACTACAGTAGTCACTTGATGTTGAACTTGATGTTGAATTGCTTCGCCAGAGACATGAGATATGGAGACTTTCATCTGCCTACCTTCTGCGTTCTTGAGCTCAGAGAATGCATCGACATTGGTGGAAAATAGCAAAGCTAAACTATGTTAGATCAGCGCCACTGCGAGGATAGCTTAATCTGATATCTGATTCAGCACGCGTGGGTGCTCCCGTAAGAGCAACCTTGTTTCTGGAAAACCTTACCAGCCGAGAATGAGCTTGTAGCGTGCTGCTAAGACATCTCTCTTCTGCTCGAGCAGGCAATGCTTAACCTCTACTTGTAACCGAGACTGCGGGTCAAGTTCCTATCATAAATGCTGCTAAGATGTCAATCAATGCTTATGCGTTGCCGTGCCTGGACACCCCTCGGTGCGAATCTATCGCTGATCGGCACTTGTGTGCTTTTTCCAGATCGACCAGAGATCTGGAACATGGACAACGATCCTAGACCGACTTTGTAACACCGCGATTGTGCATGGTCTTCGCAAACCGAAGGCTTCGTATGCACACACTTGGTCTGATTTTAGATGCTTCGGGGATTTAATGGACAGTGCCGCAAAGACGGCGACGACGGCGATGGCGGCTGCGGCTGCGAGAGGGTCATAGGCTTCTAGCCGACCTAAGGTATGGGTCAAACACATGCAAGGTACCACACCAACAAGGTTCTGCTGTACTATAGGCACTGTACCTGAGCTTTTTACTGTATCACCTGAAGTTCAAGAAAATTCGCGGGTGCACAGACCGACAAGGCACGTGGTGGATGGTTTTCCCGAGCAAACCTCGCTCTCATTGGCTTAGAATTTGTTTCCGAACAGGTTCGTAATTCGAGGGATGCTTTGGCTGAAGCGCTAGCACATAAATCTCTGAACCTTGCGAGGCTTGTAGGGACCCTGGATGATTGAACTATTCTGTGAGCTGTCTTGTCTCAGATGACTGTGCGAGGTTCAATCATGATTGAATGCTCAAAACACACAATTTTGTTGCTGCAGCGTAAAACGTTTCCCGATCACAAGTGAGGTACATGCTGCAATCGCGGATGCATGTCGATCATCGAGGAAGCATCTGGGATCTTGAAGCTGGATTACCAAAGCTCACTCTCAAGCTTTTCGAATGGTGACCGGAGATGGTCAGGCAAACTGAACATTGGTACGCAGACATTCAGGCAGAATAAGGATTGTCAATCCAGCGGTACCTTGCCAGACTCACCCTCAGAAGTTCGAAAGGACAGGTGCATCGGCATCTGAGTGCGGGAGAGGATACCAATCAGCCAATCAGAAGACGATATGTACCTGGTCTGCAGGCCGCTCTGTCCAATTTTAGCAGCGGTGAAATAAAGTATAGGTACTGTATTCGCAGAAAGCATTTCAGCTGAGATTGATCCCGCGCCAACTTCGTCTTTGTGGCGTACCATATAAGTATCCCGGCACAATGTGGTCTTCAGGTCTGGCCGTCGTCGCTTACAACTACGGATATGAAGTAAATGTCTCACACCCCTACACCCCATACAGGAGGCCCGAGCATACCTTGTGAGGTGAACGCAATGCCGTTGACTCGGCCCCGATCGCCCGAGGTTTGCTACCGTTTATAATCCGGAGCTGGGTCGGTTGTCGTAGATCTCGGGGATGTGATCGAGCGTGCTTGGACAACGGCGAAGATTGCATTGCGAAGAAGCCTGAGCGCGTTTTCAAGGTCATCGCACCTGGCGCACGCTACAGCGAAGGTGTAGTCTGTTAAAAGGATGCTGGTATGTTCGTACTGGCTGTCACGACGGTATACTTGTCCGACCAGATGTTGCCATCTTTCAAGCCTGACAGGTGGGGACTCGCTTGCACGGTGGCAAGCATCGTTCATCCCAGGCTTGCCGTTACCGCAAGCACCACCCAAGAACAGAGGGACATGCCGTAACAACCGTAGAATTGCATAAACTAAATCTGGGTCATGCCTCTGTCACCAACAACTAGTGAGAAGCACGTTGCAAGGACTACGGGTAAGGCCGACGTTACGATTGCTGTCAACTGTCGGCCGTGCCGGCTGAGTGGTGACTAGTAGGTAGGTAGTGGGGCATGGAAACAGAGCTACCGAGGTGGGGCATCAAACCTAGTGTGCCAGTGTTGCGATCTACAGTATGAGAGTGTCACTGCCGCTTGCACGGCTCAGATGCGAACTTGCACTGTACACATCGGTTCTGGTCGCATGCTCGATTCGAAGCGTATCGTGGAGTGGATGTGGTGTGGATCTTCAAGGATGTAAGGATGATCGAGATAGCAAGGACTCGGGACATCACTAGATGGGGTGCCCATCTTCAGCTAGAATCGGTCATTGTGCATTGAATGCGTTCGTTAGCAATGTTGGCCGGACCCAGAGTTCCACACGGTAGTGACCCACGAGCACAACGCGCTCACCTGCCTAACACATACCAATCTGTGTGGCTTAGCCTGACGACTGACCTCGTGCTGTGCTGCGGCATTTGATAGCCAATGCCACTCACGAGGCAACAGTGGACGGTGGAGCAGTGCATATCCTCCTACCGGCAGTGCACAGACACGCCGTGGTCGACCGACGTTATGAATGGCGCTCTGCTCTTTCAAGCTGTAATCGCCAACCGCGAGGTCGCAAGCCTCGTGCTGAGTACGGGCATGATATCCGAGTCTCGCCACTTTTCTCAAGTGAAATTTCACTCGGAGATCTTTCGATCATCTACGGCAAGGGCATAGAGCAACCACTCAGTCCGATGCCATTGGAACTTTCACCTAGAATACTATAAGCACTCTTTCTCCGAGAGACGAGCAGGTTGACGAAACCGTTGTGCAGAACGCAACGATAGGGGTTCCCTTGAGGTAGGCGTCTTCATGTGGACGGTTTAGGAAGAGCTGCATGCCCACCAAAAGGTCATTGTAGTAGAGAGCATCTCAAAAGATACTTTGGGTGGCTTTCCCATTGGACGTTGGTGGTGCTGTAAGGGTGCAGGGTAAACGAATGGTGCGGTAGTGGAAGATCTATCTGAGTCATGAGCTGGGTATGTAGGTCGCGTGTCTTGGTGTCAGTGACTCGGTATACTGCATGATGTGATGGACTTATCGACGCCTTATCGACGCCTTATCGTATCTCCAATCTCCGACTCCAGCTTCACTCCGTCACTCTCTCCATCCATTAGGCAACATCCTTGCTATCTCTCCCATCTCTACACACTCATCTCATTCCTCCCGGACATCTTATAGTCTCTCAGTATAGTTATGAAGATTTCCGCTTTGCTCGCCGCTTGTGCCTCCGGCCTGGCTGTGCAGGCCCTCTCGGTCCCTCTGATCGCCCAGCAGGTGGCTGGGAGACTGCAATCACCCTTCTCTGAACCCGAAAGATCCCTGATCGAGTTGTCGCCAGGCGAGACACGGTGGGTGACTGATGCCGAGAAGTGGGAATTGCGAAGAGTAGGCTTTCGTCTTGTTCCTTGTGCTGCGCTTCGAATTACAATACTGACACACAAGCAGGAAGGGCGTATGTTCTACGACATCACCTACACTCCTGACCTTGGCTCTGTGCCCAAGTCGAATGCCGCCGTCATATATCCCGCGCACACGGCCTACAACTCGTCTGTGAAGCCACTGTTGAAAGAGCTACAGAAAGACAACATGTACGCACACTTGGAGAAGTTCACATCTTTCCACACCCGCTACTACAAGTCCGAATATGGCGCCCAGTCCTCCCGCTGGCTGCTTGATCAGGTGAACAAGACACTTGCTCATGCAGGTGCTCTTGATCACGGCGCTCATGTCAAGCACTTTGAGCATCCGTGGGGCCAGAACAGCATCATTGCCACTCTGCCCGGCAAGTCCGAGAAGACGGTCATCATTGGCGCTCATCAAGACAGCATCAATTTGTTCTTCCCTTCTTTGCTCGCTGCTCCTGGAGCTGACGACGACGGGTCGGGTACCGTCACTATCCTGGAAGCTCTGCGCGTCCTTCTCATCGAGGACGATATCGTTGCTGGCAAGCAGGATAACACAGTCGAGTTCCACTGGTACAGTGCCGAGGAAGGTGGACTTCTGGGCTCTCAAGCAATTTTCCAGAGCTACGAGAAGGCCGGTCGCGACGTCAAGGCCATGCTTCAGCAGGACATGACCGGTTACGTTCAGAAGACTCTAGATGCCGGCGAGCCCGAGAGTGTCGGAGTCATTACTGACTTTGTGGATCCTGGATTGACCGACTTCATCAAGGAGGTTATAACTTCTTACTGCGATATTCCATATATCCTGACCGAGTGCGGCTACGCTTGCTCTGACCACGCCAGTGCTAGCAAGGCTGGCTACCCAAGTGCCTTTGTTATCGAGAGTGATTTCAAATACTCTGATGGCAAGATTCACACCACGGAAGACAAGCTGGAGTTCTTGAGCTTCGATCACATGTTGCAGCATGCCAAGCTCACTCTTGGTCTGGCCTATGAGCTTGCCTTTGCTCCTTTTTGAGAGAGGGTAGCTTGAAATGTTGCCAGGTCACACCTTGACACGAGGTCTTGGTGTTGTGTAACTAATCAGAATGTCCTGCGCAATAATGTTATGTGCTTTTGTATAGAGCCCTGCATGCTTGCGCGATCACGCCTCAATTCTTGAAATTCGTCGAAATGTACTTGTCTAGATCGGTGCACTTGCCATTAAAGAGAATCCTTGGAGCTTTGTCGGTCCGCCTGTACCTTCCCCAACCACGCTTTGAGCCTACTGAGCATCCCATGCCTGTCCATCTTACCTACCTCATACAGGATACATGCTACCTTCACAGCCAGTGCCACGTACGGTATCAATTTGTTCAAAGAACCATTTCCAATTCATTAGATACATTAGCTGTCCATTAGGTAAGGTAAGTTAGGTAGTCATAACTCGAACATTTCTCCATGCAACCACTTCCACCACCATCTTTTTTTTTTTTAGTCTTGTCTACTTCGAGTAAATACCAAGCACATCCGTCGAGTTCTTATAATCCACACCACACTTGGCCGAGAAATCACCAAACATCTGACCCCTCTCCTCGATCATCTTTGCGAACCCATCGCGCGAGCAGCTGAACCCAGGTCCATCCACACATCCAGGCAGTAACTGCGGGCTCTGGTTCACCAGAACGCGGTAGTACTCGCCCGTGCTGTTCGACGAGTCTTGGTAGCCGTAGCTGTCGCATTCCATTCTCTCGACGGCGATGTTGGTCAGGAAGGGCAGGATCTTGGAGCTTTGCCATGCGCGGTAGGGGTTGATTGCGTCGTTGGGCATGGTCGCGTTGGCGTCGTCGGCACCGGTGAACGCGGAGTTGTTGAAGAGGCCTAACGCGACGAGAACGGTAGGGGGAAGCTCGCGGTGGGTGAAGGATACAGTCAGGTCTTGCGCTTTGCCTGTGGCGTTGGCGTTGGACATGAGGAGTTGAGCGGTGGCGTTGACCCAGGGGAAGCCGACGACGCCGGAAATGGGGTTTCCGTAGCCGGTGTTCTGGAAGTACATGATGTCGTTTGTGTATTCGAATCCGAGCCACTCGTTGGCGGAGAAGAGCTCGAGAGAGCAGAAGGGCGAGGAGCCGCGGATTACGGACTCGTAGCCGCAGAGCTCAAACATGCCAGTCACGTCGTTCGCGGTCCAGTTGAAGCTGGGCACTGCTGCTCGCAGACGAGAGAGAATGGGTGCGGTGTAGATCTTCTGGTACGTCTTCGACTGCGAACTGCCGCGGCTGGAGGAGTATGCGGGACACCCTTCGTAGGGAGTCAGGGAGTCTGCACCTTCCTCTTCGCCTTCGCTGACTTGAATCAACTGAGTCTCGTTGGGCGAAGTAGCAATTCCGGAGATGAAGCTGTCGGCGGATCTGACAGTGCGCTCTGCTGTGCTGGTCCACACGCGGCTGGGGTCAGCGAGATCAGGATAACGATCTCCAACATCGATACCGAGCTTGAAAGCCTCGAGTTGGCCGATCTTGGTCAGTTTCTCGGATTCAGCATCGGAAATCGGAGATTGCCAGTCGGAGAGGAATCGCAGTGCTGCTTCGCTGCTCCGCGACCAATCCACACTACTGTTGGACTGCTGGCTAGCGACCAGCTTCTCCACGAAAGGCTCGATGTAGGTCTCGTAGTCAAAGTCATTTGCGAAGATTGCTGCGTGGCGGACTAGGTACGCTGCGCGCGTCACATTGCAGCCTTGAGGTGGAGCAGGGTCGAATGCTGGAGACTCGGGCTCGAAGTAGGGTGCTACACCAGCCAGATGCTCCAATGGGTCGAAAGTGTACTTTGCGGCGACCAGCGCCGAGGCTGAAAGCAGCGCTACGGTAGTAGAAGTGAGGCAAGGCATCCTTATACTAGAGGGCAATACGCGACGATGTACACGGATGCAGACAAATCAACCCCACCTTGTGTAGGAGAATGGGAAAGTAGCAGCGAGTGCGTGAGAGGTGGGAAGAAGAAATCTAACAGTAGTGTCTCACAGGTGCATACCAACCTTTTGTAGGTGCGAAGACACATGCAACGACAGCACGCGGGCACTCGTGTTTACGTGCTGACAAGCTTTGGGCATCTGTCTCTCACCAGCAAAGAAAAAACAAGGCAGAGCTGGTCATTGTAGCAAGATGCCACTGCAGTGATGATGATGAAGTTTGATTTGCAATCGCTCCTTATCCGGAACCCGGTGAGGTCAGGGTATGACGGAATCAGGGCTGCTTTAGCTTCAGGTCCCACCCAGGAACTGGAATCGCTCGCTGAGATCTTTGCGGGGTGGTACAGGGATGAGCTACACTTTCTTCAATTCGATATGTCTGTAAGGTATTAACCACTTGGTGTAGCAGTAGTCGATATTTGAAGCTATTGAGATATCTCAGGAGCAACTGATGAGTAGAGAAGACCAGGCTGATTCAGGAGGCAGGGCGGCGCGTCGCCGGATCTCGAAACAAGCATCTGTGGCTGGCGTCTCAAGCTTTGACTAAAAAGTAGGCACAAACTCCACCAAGCCTTGACCGAGCCTCCATGTACACTACGTCAACAGGTCTAATTGACTCGCAGAGTTCTCGGAAGTCAGGGAAATTACCTAGGTAGCCACAGATCGAGCGAAATAGTTCGCTTAATTGAGTCGCCAACCTCAATTTCAATCGAATAGTGTACTGTAGCCTTAACCCTACATGCCACAATGCACAGCCACTTGGGGCGCTGTTCATTCCAAGTCCTGCAGTGACACGAGTAGATCTCTCGCTGACCCTCGGGAATTGGACGAGCGTCTCAATAATCGCGACAATGCTACAGGACGAGAGCATAGAACAGAGTGAAGACAAAACTGACCGCTGACCTCATGGAGTGGCAGCTGTTGCCTTACAAAGAGTAGACACGCTCGGGAAACCCTGTCGACCTATATCTTTCTTGATGCTACTCTCTTCTGATCTCTACATAACGACCGCTGTACTACCCATCAATCTTTGGTGAGGATATGAAAATAAATAGTCATGGATTGGCTGTAATGACGGATGGCATTCTTGACACCGCTTCATGGAAAGATCGACGTACGAAACAAGAAGTAAAAATGATAAGTTATGAAAAGAAGTGAAGTTTGTCCGAATGACTTGTCGTCCCTTCCCGCCCATGCCTCTCGCACTATTTCCAAGGCGTTTACTCCATACATCAGATCTCTCTAACGTTCAGACGCAATCTGTGCTGTATTCCGAGATAAGTGTCTGATTCGTTGGATCCAGCTCACGAGGCATCATCAGAGCTGACATCAAACCGTTGAGTCTTGACAATCCCAGGATTCTGCATCATATCTCGCCTTGGCTCCAGTATGTTCTCTTCGCTTTCTGTGATGCTATGCCTTCTCGTATCTTTCACCAGTTCATCGTCAATCTCGGCCGATTGAGTCTGGGCGCCAGACTTGCTGATTGTGTTCATGGCATAGTTACGCTGAGGCTCAGTGCCATATGATCGCTCACGCCATTTCCTCATATTGCTGAACAACGGTCGGAGGAATGGCACACAACTGACGATGATCTGTGCAGATGTCAGTGGACAGTATCTCAACAATGCATTGATGGAAAGTTCTACGTACTCCGACATTGAATTCCAGTGTGCCAAGCATGACGACTGTGCTGTTGTTGCCACTATCCACCACTTCGTGTAGATACCCGATGCGGACAATCGAGGCCATTGTCGTGAAAATTCCGAGTCCAAATACAAAACAGAGAGCCAGCTTGGCTCGTTTGGTGAGTGACAGCGAAAGGAAAAGAGGGATAGGAAGGAAGAAGATGATCAGATCACAGACGACAGTGATGCTTGCCATTGTGTAATTGACCGGGCCGAATGGAAGGCAATACCCAGGAACATTTGCATGAATGTTCTTCTCCAACTGCTCAAAGTTAGAGGATGCTTAACCGAACACTAATGTAGAATGGCAATGTGATAATCTCGCGAAGCCCCGAGAGGACATTGCAAGTCAGGTCGAATGACCTGGAGATCTGAGGTCACCGCGATCATCTAACGAGGATGGCCAAGCCTAGGTGAAGATGAGAGAAAAGAGCTAACTCACCGGGATACACCAAAATAGAACGATAAGCATAAATGCGAAGTGAAAAAGGGTTGATGCGATGCCAACAGTCCATATGACACGGCGGTACGTCCTCTTATCAGCTCCTTCTGTCAGGCGGAGGTAACTGACACACAGTGCGAGTTTGAAGCCTTTTTGAGAATGTCAGATTTGGTAGGGAAGCAGAACGGAGTCGATCTGACTTACCTGCAATCCCGAACTGATAGAATGGTTTGCCAGCATAGCTGAGCTGTCTTTCTGTTAATCGTTGCAACTAATTCATCTGTGTGATCATCTCATACCACTTTCAGCGGCTGTGCGGTTTGCTTTGGTCGGTCTGCAAGCGAAAGTCCCAGGCCGTATCTGGTTTCTGGCAGGAGGTCAGAATTGGCGGCAGCTTTTTGGCGCAGGAACGCAAACTTACGCACAATGCAAAGGATGTTGTATATGACATCGAACAACTGCAATTCAGAACCTACTCAGCATGCAAAAAATGGTCTAGACTGTGGTCGGGCTGTCACTGACCAAAGTTACAAGAGTTACCCACTCGTCAAGTGCCACCGACCCAGATCGAATGGCAAAACGGAGTGCGACGCACAGTATCGCAATGACAGTGAACACTACATTGACAGTGATGATGGCAGGATATTCTGACTTCGCATCGATCTCTGGAGTAGCGTGGTATACCCAAGTCATGATGATTGACCGCCAATGGAAAAGGTCTTTCTCTATGGTTGGAGTCTTGGTCGAGAACTTGGCTTAGCAGATCAGACGCACCGGGGCTTATAAGTGCTCAAAGCGGATGAACATCTTCTTTTCACAGGAGCACTATCATACACTGACGAGCCGACATGATCCATATCGGTTAGAACAACCCAAGCTAAGGAGAATCAAGCAACGAGACGGCGTAGCAGATAGAACGTATGTGTATGTGGAGCTAGTGCATCCAGGGAGACAGCCAGAACAAGATTCTGCCTATGAGATGTGAACTTTACACAGACTTACTAACGATCATAGCTATGAGTATGCGACCTCGAGACCGCAGTCATCCGCATAAGCTACACATGCGAGACCAGATGGGCTAGATGGACCAGAAGGCATGGGGGACCTGGAAAGACGATGCTCTGATGACACGACGGTGTCGGTGATCACTCTCCACATATTGCGTAGGATTTGGCACATGTCGTCCAAAAAGAACGCGTGTGAATGTATCTTAGGCGTTCGATTCAAATGTAGAGCAGCAGTCGACCTACAGTGGGCCAACTGAGGTCCGCGGATATTCCTACGGAGTTATAATAGTTGTTTAACGCAAGTAGATGAACTGGACGTCCACCGATTAAGCGAAGCGGCCCGCAGCGGCGGCTCGTGCAGTTTATCCCCACGTGGCGTGATTAATAGTACCTTCCTTATTTAGGTAAGGTAGACACCAATTGCGTTTTCCAAACAAGCACGCACACAGAGCCTCAATTTGCGGTCCTCGTTTAATAGCAGCAGGCATGCAGTCTCTGCTGCCCTTCAAACTGTAGTGCAATGAGCTATGCGAGTATGAATACCTTCGCTCGGCCGTAAGTCAAGTAATATGCATCACGGACAAGCGACTAGCTCCCAGCCCGCAAGTATTGCCTCTTCATCTCCATCTCGTTACCCCGATCTAACAATATCGATCGATGCAGGTGACCCTTGGTTCTGGTTCTGGGTCCAGTGTAAGGATATTACAGACCAGGAACGCAGAACATAATACCTATTGATTGAAAAACTGACTGTGGGCTGTGCCTGACCGCTCCACTTCCACACCAGCCTCAGGTCATCCGAGCAATCTGTGATGGAGATTCCGGAGATGGGTATGATCGGCGAAATGTGTAGTGTTAATGAAAGAGTCCACATTATTTCTATTGATTACAGACGGCGTCCCCAGCGGTTTATAGGATATATTGAAGGCCTCGACTCATGGCTTCTGGAAGGCTGACCAAACGGGTCCTAATAGCACTCCTACAGGCCCTAGTCTTGATAGTTCCCATGTCTGTGGGTACCCTGAAGCAACTTCATCAAAGGCTGATAGGCTTGAGATTACTGTTGGGCTTCGTCTCGTGGTAAAGACGGATGTTGTTGCCGGTGGGCGAATCTTCAAGTCTGTTCTTTTAGTATATGTTACGGCCGGTTCCTGTGCCTGTCGAAGCGTTTGAGCTTTCCACTGGATACTAAGCACCATCTTCAAGTGAAGTGTATACAGCCATGTCTGTCGACAAAGAACGCCATGTTTCAGAAAGTCCATCACTACAAGGAGGAGACTGGCCAGCGATCAATGATCGTACGAAAGATGATGCGCTTGACTATCTCCAGCAACACAAGAATGAAATAAATGCTGCTCTAAGTCATGATGCAGTATACATGAAAAGACTGAGAAGGAAGATCGACATCTATGTCATCTCGGTAAGTAAAGGAGAACCCGATTCCTTGGACCTGGTTGTGTTTGAGTTGAGACATTGGCTTACTCGAATAGTTTCTTACTTTTTGCTATATTATGAACTTCCTCGATAAGATCCTGCTCAACTATGCAAAAGTTATGGGCCTTACGAAAGATGCCCATCTGCATGGTCAAAACTTTTCCAATGCATCTTCGGCATTCTTCATCGCAGTGCTGATCATGACGGCACCGAACAGTATGAATACAAGTGTGCTTGTGTTTCCAGTATACTGACACATGGCGCAGTCTTCTTGCTACAGCGTCTTCCTGCCGCAAAATACCTCGGAGCGACGCTCTTCCTCTGGGGCATAGCTACAGCTAGTATGGCTTCGGTACACAACTATGGCGGACTGCTTACAGTCAGAATTTTCTGTGGCATCTTCGAGTCGGCCATTCCACCGTCATTGATGTTGATCAGTAGTCAATGGTACACGCGAAAGCAACAGGCCTCGAGATTCGCCTTGTGGTATATGGGCATTGGCTTGGGCCAAGTACTTGGTGGTCTTATATCCTGGGCTTTCCAACACGTCTCTGTTGGTGCTTCACTTGCTGGCTGGAGGATCATGTTCGTCGTTCTGGGCTGTGTGACACTAGTGGTCTCTACTGGCATTTTCTTCCTGGTCCCGGACACTCCCATGCAAGCCTGGTTCTTGAAAGATGAAGAGAAGGTAGCTCTCTTAGAGCATGTGAAGGTCAATCAGACCGGCATCGAGAATAGGCATTTCGTGCCATCCCAGATTGTCGAGGGCTTCTGTGATCTCAAGATGTATGGTCTAGGCTTGATCATGTGTCTCCAGGGAACTGGCGGAGGCGTTGTCACCACATACTCAGCCACAATTCTAAAAGGTTATGGCTACACCAGTGAGAGGACCGCACTCCTGAACATGGGCACGGGCGCAGTCACTTGTGCTTCGACCCTGCTCTGCGGCTATGGAGTTCGCTACTTCGGACACCGCTGGGCCTGGATCATCGCCATGACTATCCCCACCATCATTGGAGCGGGATTAATGGCCTGGCTACCGACTACCAACAAATCAGGCGCTCTAGCTGGTGTCTATCTTGTCAATACTTTCCTCGGAACCACCCCTATAATTTACCAATGGTTCACAGCAAACACAGCTGGACATACCAAGCGCGCATTCGGAAGTGCAGTCATGAACGGGGCTTTTGCCATCGGCAATATCATTGGACCGCAGACTTTCCAGGACCGCGATGCCCCCGGTTACCAACCCGCCAAGATCGCGATGGTTGCCTTGCAAGCTGCTGTCATCCTTGTATGCGTACTTTTGTTCGGATATCTAGTCTGGGAGAACAAAAAGAGAGCTCAGAAATCATCGGAGGACGTTGCTGAGGTGGAGGATGCGAAGGCGTATGCTGGTCTGACTGACAAGCAGAATCTTGAACTACGATATGAGTACTAGGGGGAACGAACGGCAAACTTGACGCATGCATTATCATGATCACGAGGTTGCAGCAGGAACTGCTAATGTGTTGATTTTTTCCGAGAATACGATTTCTATCTCACACTGAAATGTCATGTAGTGACATCTGTAATATCACCTTCACACATGAACGTGCAATGTTGTAAACCCACAGACGGGTCATTATCTCGAACGAAGGAATAGAAAATGGATCTCTAGCGTAACATACGACCGCGGGAATAGCCATCAAAGAATAGGCCATAGCACATCCACAAGTGCAGTAAACCGGGAATGGCATAATTTGCGAACGACTAACCCTGCATATGACACAGTATAGGTATATTAAAGCACTAACCACGACCCACAGTAAGGAATACAAGCTTCTCTGAGCATTGGCCACGAACGAGCACGGAGAAATTCGAATTGGTTTCCATGATTGGGTTACTTATTTCACTACTGTATCGGCTTTATCACACAACAATTGCAAATCCTTGTGGTTGAGAGAGGGCCCCGTGTCGGGTTCCAGAGCCGCGGCAAGTCGATAATATAATAAGTCATGAGATCGGACTCCTTTTGCTTTGTGAAGATGATGTGGCCACAATAAAGGAAATACCATCGAGGAACGCCCGAGTACTGTCTGGACTTTTTCTGGACCTGATTAACCACCCTCCCCTTACCAATAGCATCTGCCTGATTCGTCCCTGCTGGATATCGTCGAAGAATCATGGCTGCTACCACAGCTGCCGAAGGAAAGACCGGAGGTGATGACGGATGGTACGCGCAACACGACGGCAAAATACTGGTATGCTTGCTCGAAGGATCTCGGTGATGTCCGGTGGAGGTCCGATCTGACTTGACCACGCAGCTCGGTGACGGTCGTGAGGTCGAGCTTTTACACTATGTCTTCAACCACCCTTCGATAGACGAGATGCGTGGCTCGCCGAGTGGCGTGCTCAAAGCCATTGATGAGTTCGGAAGCAAAACGTATCTGATGAACGTTGGTCCAAGAAAGGGGGTCTTGATGTCCGAGCTTATTGCCAAGGTCAAACCAAAGACCATGGTCGAGCTTGGTGGGTATGTGGGATACTCTGCTGTGCTGTTTGGGAATGCTGTGAAGCAGGCTGGAGGAGAACGCTATTACAGCCTCGAGTGTAACCCTTTATACGCCGCGATTACTAGAAGCTTTGTTGATCTAGCTGGCTTGAGCGACGTCGTCAAGGTCGAAGTTGGCACTAGCGATGGCAGTCTCAGAAGACTTTGTGCTAGTGGTTCTGTCAAGAAGATCGACCTGCTGTTCATTGATCATTACAAGCCGGCTTATACACATGACTTGAAGGTGTGTGAAGAATTGGGGTTAGTGCAGGTGGGAAGTACTGTGACTGCAGACAATGTCATCCATCCAGGCGCCCCAGATTATCTCGCGTATGTCAGGAGTACTGTTGAAGAGAAGAAACACAAGGCAGCGACTGGGGAGACCAAGGAGACAGATCATCCGAGCAATAAGAACTGGTATCTGGGTACCGACCAAAGACCAACGCAGAAAATAGCAACGGACGTCGTGGGCAATCCGAATCTAGTGTATCATACCAAGTTGGTGATGAGTTATGAGCCAAATGGGATTCCAGTGAGTTTCAAGGAGCACATTCGCAGATACGGAAGCTAATCAGGATCAGGATGGAATCGAGGTTTCGAGATGTGTCGGAGAAAGCTTGACTGACTGAAAGATAGCTCAGCGAGACAGTCGATGTGGGGTAGCTGGCGGATCCGGGAACACTCTTTTGGCAGCTTCTCTCACTTCGAGACGATTGTAAACGTTGACGCCGAAAAAAGTCCTGACAAGCTTTCTTGTTTCAATGCCACTAGGCCGTCGTACTTCGGGCCGGTTACAAATGGGCAGTCTGACAAAGGCTAAGTGATGATGGAAGATATCTGATGACAACGCCAATCGAGAAGAAGCATAATTCATACTATGCCTCAATGACTGGTGGAAACAAAACCCGAACGCGGGCTTGAAGGATGGGTATCTAGTAGATGTGTTTAGGTTGCAATGAAAGCCGCCACTCATGAACCAGAATAAAGGGAAACAAGGAGATGTTGTAGCTAAGGACATTATGAATAGTGAAACGTGAAGTCGTCTTTGGAAGTCGCTCCGTCAAGGAGTGTCCGCTAATCTTCGATAACCTCTCCAAGGACAGTCAATGTCTAGAGAATTGGAGATTGTGAGAAGGTGCATGAGGAGATGCTGCCATATAGGTCTGCATACCGTATGTACGGTGATGGAAGCATCCAAGTCTTGACGCTCACCTTGTCCCATATGGATCAGGGCGAGGGTAAGCCGTCTCCACCGTCCGAGTAAGACGGCATAGGGGAAAAGGACATGATTGAGACGGACCTGGAGGTGGAACCGATTATCAAGCGACCTGGTAGGTAGAACGAGAGTGATGTCTGTTCGCGCTAATAATCCGTCCAATGGCGGTCTTCGATTTCCTCGTATTGATTGTCGTCGATTGGATCCTTTTTAAAAAGATCTTTGACAGCGTCCTTGAGACGACGGCTCCACGGTACAGAGTCCTGAGCCTTCATCTTGTCTGTCTTGCGTCGCGGCCTACTCTGAGATCGATCATGGCGATTCGTAGGCGAGGGGACAGACGAGGAACGGCCCGTCGCGTGTCGGATCTCGGTATCTAGCTTGCGCAGATTTTCAAGACGAGAAGGTAGAAGGTGCAACTCTTTATGAGTTGGCATACTGGACAAATCCACTGGTGCAGTATTAGACCTTGAGGCACTACCCGCTGTCCCGGTCGGTCCCATAGTTGTATTTGCAGGCGGCCCTCCCTCACGACCAAAGGTCTTGGTGTAAGGTGGTGAGCTTGCACTCCTTTTGGACCGTGAGACTGAGCCTTCTCGAGACCGTTGCACCATTGATGGGGACAGCCCTTGTTTATTTGGGATCTGTGGCTCATAAGGAACCTTTGCTGAGACTGGGATCTCCCAAGGGGGCGTCCTGTCGTATCTAATGTCACTGGGAAGAGTCACATCCCGTGTGTAGACAATGTGGCGATCCATGTGTTTCAGGCCTTGGCTTGCGTCGTGCAGCAAGGAATAGAAGGCTTATAATAGGACGCCTACCAATTCGACGGCGGGTATTTCTGTGCTTCAAGAATCATCCAAGAAAGGTACCAGTGAATAGACCTTGGCTAAGTGACAAGACGAAAGTGCTCATATAGTTGCATTCGATACAGCGGAACGATACCTTAGATACGCTTTGCCTCTGACACTGACAACTGCCCATGCGTTCTATTCCCAGGCGTTTACGACCGGTGTTCAATTGTGTTTATGTACCTACCCGCCGCCCCCAACGGAGTAATCGTCAGAAATTAGTCGTATATAACTATGTTGCTGACCTGGCCAATGACTTCTACCCTGGTATGTTGGCGCCTGCGCTTGCGCGAAAGATATCATACGACGTCCCAAGAAGGTGCCAACACGTAGTAGGAATGCGATTTCCCGTCCACATTGCGCCATCGATCTTGGGAGCCTGCCAAGTGGATCTGTACGGCAAGTGTATATTCCATTGCTTATCGAGCCTACCGGTCACGCACCCTGCATGTGTGTGTCAGTCTGAGCACCATGGTTTGCTGATCTTGATGTACAAATGGTTCCCCAAGGGCCCACTGTTTCCTCCACAAGAAACTCTCCACCACTAACGATTCATCCAAGCTTAATTGAACATGCGAACCCTTTGTTTTCTTATACCCACAGACTGGTTCCCCGGCAGCCCCCATATATGGTTTCACACAGTTCATGAAGAGTCGACACCTGACTATGCAGATAACTTGCTCTATCGTTCAATCATTGGTATCACATTGCCGCTCGGAGACAATTGAGTAGTGGGTCGGTCCAGAGTCCCGGGCTCGGTTGGTAAAGCTTGGAGTCTTGGCAGCAAGACTCCATGATGCGTCCGCGATATTACTCAAGTCACTCGTCTTGTCTGATGCAGGGAGTGCCGGGCGCTTAAACGAGCAAATCTATTTGCTTTCGATCGAATAATGGATCTATGTCCCTTGAGTTGTCGTCAATTGCAACATGACTGGCTAGCTACTGCTGCAAACTATAGTTCTGACCAGCTTGAATGCTGCAGCGCCGTCACACGGCGCGTATAGTCTTGGAGTTAAGTTACAAAATGATGTCTTCTCTTGGTACCTCCTGGATTTTTGATTTCTGCGATTGTAGCATTTCCATTATTGACATTGAATTTTTGCGCTGGAGGCTGCCAGAATGTTCAACATATTTGCTTTTAACTTTGTGGCAGCGGTAATTATTTGGTCATGTCGTCGAGCATCAGCGCACACAGGTAATGGCACTCGACTCTTTCACATAGAAGTCCAAAGTTGAAAAGTAAAACAGTCATCACATATCCAGGGTGGCGAGGTGACAACCTCAAGACAAACGGCACTCTTCCTGAATATGACCCCAATCAGATTGGCGTTGGAGTAGAGAATGGCCAATGGACTTTTCCATACGGGTGGGCTTACATCGACTTTGTTTTGCGATATACCGAATCAATTCGCTGACTCTCTCTTTAGTCAACAGTGGATATATCCATGTTCGTCTTTTGTCATGTGCATATCTTACTGGCGCTAATCATCGTAGGCGGTGGCATGCCACAGTCAACGAATAGGTATCTCATATCGTGCTCATCTTTCCATTCGAGTTTAGTCTGACTGTATTCAAGGAGTCTCTGGCCTGTATCTGGTGGAGCTGTGGCTTTCCAACCAGGCTGGTTCCAAGGTATGAGAACTACCAAAAGCAAGGGTCACACATTCACTGATGCAACAAAGGTCATTCAAAAGCTCTGATCTATGTCAACATTGGAATCGATCCTCCTGGAGGAGTTGGTATGCTGTCACGCCGGCCTTACTACATACATAGGCACAGACTGACACTTTCACAGGACCTCCGAATATGTCTCATCCTGTTGTGCCGCCCTTCGAGATAGTAGGCCCCGATAACGAGGCTTATAATGGAACCATTTGCCTCCCACAGGTTCCGTTACCGACGAACGTCACATTCAACATTGGCGACAACGTCACGATACAAGTCATTGAGACAGCGCAGCATGGCGCAGCCATTTACAACGTCAGTCAGCCATTGCTCTTCGTTTTGTGATGAAAACGAATGATGCAACTTTTCGGATATGCTAACAAGGACCCCAGTGCGCGGACGTAACGCTTGCCGACCCAGCAGATGTGCCGATGGTCAACGAGACAAATTGCTTCAACTCATCGGACATGGACTTTGCTCTTGTGTTCACGACGGCAAGTCTGTCGGGCGCGACCACGTCGGCTCACCTACCATCAGCACTCGTGGTCTTCATCATGACTGTTGCCGCATTCTTTGCGTTTGGGGTGTAGTGAATGGAGCAATTACTCTGGTATAACATGATTTGGCTCCCGGTAAGGAGGATGACGGATACAGGGATAAGAAGGTGAAGACTATACCCATGGAAGGCACGACTGTACATAGAAGAAAGCCAAGCGCATAATCACATCAGATTGGAAGATTCTGTGCTTTTCAGTCCTAGCCACTTGATCCGCCATTGGAGTAGACTGTGCACCAAGAAGGGTGGTCTGTGTATCATGGCAATGCCATGTAAAGATGGCCATCGGATGAGGTTGACATTTGATACAAATCGGGACCTAATTATCTATAGTATACAGTACCTACCTAAATAGATCTGCTGTGGACTCGATAGAAGAAGCGCACCATCTCGGGCCGACTCCGACCCCGAAAGCTGTACGGAGATAATGAAACCCGGGGGTCTCCCTGAATGTTGACAAGACAAAGCTGTACAACTAAACATAGGAACGATCAACGATCTTGACATGGACCAAAAGTTGAGAATAATTGCAGTCATGTACGCATCTGGATTATAGAATCCTGTAATACGGTCCGACTCTAGTGTGCCTCCGTCATGGAATCGCCACGCTCTGCGAAGCGGCGCAAAGTCGACGCAACTTCAACACCAGAAGCCACATCAACACCCACCAATGGCACCGGCAGACTCTCAGCGCGGCGAGCAAATGCTTCTTCGGCGGCAAAAGTCAATGGAACACCATTGCAGGTGAAGGCGACGAGTGCAACCGCGCCTCGACCCTCTAATACCACCATTTCTGCACGCAAATCGACAGGCAATGACGAAATGCATGTCTATGATGATTTTGAAGGCGCCAATGGCACACCTACTGTCACGCGAACAAGCTCTACACGTGCAAAGTCAAGGCTAGATGCTAGCGAGAGGAGAGCAATCAGTAATCAGGCTGCTGCGCATGGCTTGAATTCATTGCGCGCAAGATTGAATGCACGGGTTGCCGCAGAGGAGAAAGCCAAAAAGGCCAAAGCAGACCAATTGGCTGCCTCGGGTGCAAGTGCACAAGCAGTCGGTGGCGCAGAGGAAGCAACACAGCAGGAGCAAGAAGAAGCAGCAGAAGAGGAAGAGGAAGATGAAGCCAGTAGGGAAGGAACGCCAAGAAGCAGCACTCGACCGCGGAAAGCGACCGCCAAAGTCCTACAACAAGAAGAGGAAGAGAGGAAGGAAAACGAAAGAACGAAATTCGAGGAAGAACAATATGAAAAGGCCATTAGACGTATGGCAGCCAAGGCTAAAGCTGCGGAAATGTTACAGGCGAAAAGTAAGGCTGGAAGCGTGAGAGGGGAAGGAACGCCGGCGAAGGGTAGAACAGCAACCCCAAAAGCCAATGGAGATAGCGCCGTCAAACGGACTGCTACTCCCAAATCGACGAATGTGAAGAAGAAGGGAGAGGAATCGGCCAAAACAATCAAAGTGTCTGCGGCTACACCCAAATCTGCGGCCAAACAAGCCGTTGCGGAAGTTGCTCCAGCACTGGAGGAGGAAGTGCCGGAGGACACTGCTTGCAAGATTTGTGGAAAGCTCACGAGTCCGAAGACTAATATGATGGTGGTTTGCGACGGCTGTGAGAATGCATATCACCAGAAATGCCACAATCCGCCAATTGCGAACAGGCTTATCAAGGATGAGGATTCCGAATGGTTCTGTGTCGAGTGCGTCTTCAGGCGAGGAGCTACCACAGGCGCTACTGCTACCGTGGTGCCTAAGAGGAAGGCTGGCAGACCACCCAAGCCTAAGCCTGTTGTCGCAATCCAGAGGGCCGTGGATGTACTGGACGAATCCGAAGATGAAGCCACTCCGCTATCCTTTACAGCCAATGACGAGCATCGGCCGGTGACAGACAAGGAGACGCCGCCACAAGCCCGCGAGCTAAGCCCGATGATTCTCGATCTTCCGAGTGAGCCTCCCCCTCCGAGGCTGCCTTCGCAGCCGGCGACGCCCGCGAAAAGTCCTGTCAAAACACTGCTACAGCCAGTGGCAAAGCCTCTTCAGGCACTTTCATCCGCAGACCTATCCATAGCGCACGATGACCTGGAAGCGCTCCAATACACAGTCCTTGAACAGGTCACCGGCCGACGACCCAATTCTTTGATTGGACTAGACTCCGAGATCAATCAAATCTCAAATCTGGTAGACCAGACCATTTCCGCAGGAGAATCAAACTCACTTCTTGTGATTGGTGCTCGAGGAAGCGGCAAATCGGCAGCGGTCGAGTCGATTCTCAGAGATCAAGCGCAGAAGCAGGCGGACGCCTTTCACGTCGTGCGACTCGACGGCTTCATTCACACGGATGATAAGATCGCCCTGCGTGAGATCTGGCGCCAGCTAGGTCGAGAGATGCAAAGCGACGACTTTGAAGCGTCAGCAGGGAAAAGTTACGCAGACGCTCTCACAACACTACTGGCTCTGCTTTCACACCCATCAGAGTTTGGACAAGAAATGTCAGAAGGACTGAACGGAGAACATGTCAAGAGCAAAAGTGTGATTTTCGTGATTGACGAGTTTGACCTGTTCACTACCCATCCTCGACAGACGCTTCTTTACAATCTCTTCGACATAGCCCAGAGCCGCAAGGCACCTATCCTGGTGTTGGGATTGACGACAAGATTCGACGTGGCGGAGCAGCTGGAGAAAAGAGTCAAGAGCCGATTCTCACATCGATTCGTTCATCTGGGACTAGCCAAGAACTTTGACTTGTTCAAGACAATGTGCCAGACGTGTGTCTCACTCGAAGGAGCAAGGCAAAACAACACAGACGTCGCCATATCCGCCAACGCAATCTCAGCCTGGACGGCCCTGATGAGCGATCTCTTCTCGACCGAAGAAATGCATCATCATCTGCGATCGATATACTACACGACCAAGTCCCTACCAGCATTCAAGTCCTCACTTCTAGTCCCCCTATCCACCCTTCTTCCTCTCCGCTCTTTCCCCAGCCCACCCAACCCGCATCTACACGCCTGCCCAACCCTCCTCCAAACCCTAATCCTCTCCCTCTCCCCAACCCACCCCCAGCTACAAGAACCAGACACGAAATTACCCCTCCTAACCTCTCTCTCAACGCTGCAACTATCGCTCCTCATCGGCGCCGCCCGCCTCTCCATAATCCACAGCACAGACGTCGTGTCGTTCGCGCTGAGCTACGAAGAATACAAGACGCTGGCCTCGCGCGCGCGCATTTCCGCCGGCTCGGCTTCGCTGTCTGCGGCTGGTGCTTCGCCCTTCGCCAGCAAGACCAGCAATAATCCAGCAGCAGGAGGAATGGGGACGGGAGGCCGAGGCGGAGGCGGAGGAGGCATCAATAGAGTCTACAGCAAGCCGACGGCGCGAAACGCATGGGAAGGCCTCGTGTCGACAGGCTTCATAGTCGCCGAGAACGCGTCGTTGACGTCTTCGCTCTCTGCTAGTACCAAGACTAACGCTGGTAAAGCTGGAGGTGGTGCTGGTGCAGGGGCTGGGGGAGGCGTCGGGGGTATGAGCAAGGATTCGGCGCTTTTCAGAGTCGACGTGTTGCTTGAGGAGATTGCGGAGCTCGGGGGTAGACTGGAGGGCATGGGTGGGGCGATGGGGAGGTGGTGTAGGGAGATTTGAGGGTTTGGCTTCCGTTGGCGTAGTGTCGATGTAGGAGAGGAATGAGAAAGGGACCGGTGGCTCTTCTCTGGGTTGTCGTCCTCTTGGACAAGGAGAGATTGAAAAGCGGACTGTTTCATGGTTCTGTTACAGTACCTAAAGAACAGTCAAGAGAGACAAGAAAGAGAAAGAACTCAATAAGGTCTATTCTCCCTCCCTCCTCTCAACCCCTCGAGTCTAGCTCTTAATCCAATATCACTCTTCTCGCCGTTCCCATCGCCACCACTACTTCTTCCGGTACCATCTCCTGCTCGAGCAGCTCGATCAGCTACTCTGTCCCCTGTCCTGCCGGCCCCGAATAGTCCTCCGCCAGGCGTGCTGACTCTTTTCAGTGGACTTCCTCCTCTGGCGTCTCTATCACGTCCAGCGTCGCCGTGCGAATCCCGCGTACTCCGATGTTGCGAGGTTCTTGAAGACGGGAAGAAGTCGGTCGTGGTTGATTTACGGACGGGACTGGCAGCATGCGAGTAGACGCCTAGAGAACCGCCGTCGCTGGTTCTCGGATATGCTGAGGTTGATCTATCGCCGACTGCTCCTGCTCTTGCCGCTGCGCTGCCTGGTGGCGCCATGGGATGGAAATCCGGCGCTGGACGTCCCCCTGCCCGAGAAGGTGCGAAGCGTGGAAGGAGTTTTGGTGGCGAGAAGGTGGTGTCTGGACCTGCGCCTGCGTCTCGCATCATGGCGGAGAAGGTCGTGTTGTTGTTTAGTCCCATAGCACCTGTTCCGCCTAGTGAAGATGTGGTGCGGCTTTTCGTCAGTGGTGTCGGACTGATCAGCGGTCCTGGCGTTCTGGTCAGCTGGCGGCCGGGCGTCTCGGCGTATAGTCGCTGAGTGTCGACGTTGTCGCCCAAGTGGGCGGCATAGCTTGGATTCGGGTTGATCTTCCATCCGCGGTTGATGATGGTGGTGGGCGTGTAGACTTCGACTTCTCTGCTTCTTACGCCTGGGTTTATCGCGCTCTCGCGGCTCTGGGTGCCGACGTCCCGCACGGGTTTGTTCAGGGCTGGATGCACGAATTTGGTGTCGTATTCGTTGAGGACCTCCTTGTGGAGAAGCCTGTCGTCTGTTGCTTTCTGTTCGAAGAATTTCTGGAAGACCAGCAGTTGGGCCGAAAGGACGGCAGCGAGGACGATGGTGGTCACTACTGTCACCGATGGACGCGGATCAGATGAAGTCGTGGGCAGGAAGATCCAGTAGACCAAAACATGTCCCGGAGAGAAGAGGGCGAAGAGAGACAGATGAAGAGGTTTCGGGTCCCAGATGGACAGTTCCCAGACGTCAGTCTTCTCGTCGGGACGAGCGCGTGCTGCTGCGCTGGTGGCGGCGAGTTTGGCAGAAAAGTAGGCCAGAGGCGAGTTGGACATTGGCGACGAATCCACCTTGACTCGCCTCGCTGACGGTGTACTCGGTGGCACTTCGACATTGGATTCGAACAGGCGGTATTTCCGGGTTCTCGTGAACAAGTAGACGGCATTGAGGATTGACAACAATGCAAGTGAATTGGCTGTGAGGCTTGCCTGGACATAGAGTATAAGTATCCCCTCTCTATTTTTTGTCTCACAACTTCAGGAGAATTAGAAAAAAAGCTCACAAAGAAAGCAAACCATCCACTTCCACCGCGTCCATCAAAGTCACCAAACACATCGTCGCTCCTGCCCCCGTCTCCAGTGCCAGCATTGGCTCTCGCAATCATAAAGATGAAGTTGGCGGCGACCCCGATCGGGATGGTCCAGTCTCTGAGTTGATCATCGATGGCAGACTCGTGCAACTCCTCGGCCAGCCACAGCAGAAAGTCGTACGGATTCAGCAGTGCTTTGATGCGCTCCGAGAAGGGCTGTCGTCTGATGAGTGGCGGCATGATGTTTTAGTATGTGTGCGTGTTTTATTGCAAGAAACGAGATATCTTTTCTTCAGTCCACGATTGAAATGGACGATTCCCAGAGTATCACCTTCCACGCCCCCTGCTTGCTTCTCTTCTACATGCCGCGACGACCAAGAAAAAGCCAACCGTTCCCTTTCCCTGCTGGGATTGACTCGTTGGATACCTACCAAGAGGTGGAAGTTGTGTTTACTCTGTTACCACAACGAAGATACCTTAATTGCCCTTTGTGGAATTCATCTTCATACACAGATAGCTCTCCCCATGCGGGATGACGCACTTCTCCAAGTCCGACTGCCGATGATTCCCCGCAGTAAGCAGCAGCAGCAGCAGGAGCGACTCGCCCGCGACCTCAACAGCTGCCGCCAGGTGCAGCCATAGCGAAGATATATCGAAGATATCTACCGTTTATATACCAGTCATTTACTGTATCTTTCTATCTGTCGAGACACACAAGATGGCTCTTCCTCAGTCCTCGTATAAAGACAGACAATTCATCGCTGTCATTGGTGACGAGGTATAATTGCACCAACTCCAGCTCCTCCTTCTGTGACCACGATCAATGCATATGCCTCGATAACTGACAGTCAGTCTGACAGGATACAGTGACCGGCATCTTGCTCGCCGGCGTCGGCGTGAGTCTCGCAATCCGCCACTTGGTCTACAGGGTTATGTTCAGGAACTGACAAGAAAACAGCACGTCACCGACCCCCCAGACAGCCAAAAGAACTACCTCGTGGTAGACCAAAAGACGGAAACGCCAACCATCGAAGCCGCATTCGAACTATTCACAAGCAAGAGAAAGGACATTGGCATCTTGCTCATAAACCAACATGTGCGTCTCTTTCTCTTCCTCTCTCTGCACCCGACATCTCCAACAATACACCACCCTCACCACACATGAAGAGCAAGGACGATATACTGATAGCATCTGCAAACAGATCGCAGAAAAGATCCGAGGCCGAGTAGACAAATACAACGAAGCCTTCCCGTCCCTGCTCGAGATCCCCAGCAAAGACCACCCTTACGACCCGGAAAAGGACAGCGTCATGAAGCGCGTCCAGAAGATCTTTGGGGAGTAATAGCACATTGTTTACCATTATCGGAAGAGGGACGTGTTCTGCATATTATTGGATAAGGGAAGGTAGCAAAGAGACGGGCCAGTGAGGGAGGTTGGTGTATAAGTGACGCCGGTGGCGCGAAGTGGGACGAAGAAGACAAGAGGCAGCCTCGGAGATAGTTGACTGGCCATGTCCCTCGACTGAGACAATTGGAAAAGACCAGGGAGAAGAAGAGGCGAGAGACAGCTCTGAAGATGGTCAGAAGCGACAGAGAATGGTCGCATGCATGACGAAACACTGACACAAGACGAATGCAAAGTCGAGGACTCCGTGGCCGTGTGAGCGCATTATGTGTACGGGGGACCAAGAAGGCGCGCAGAGCTCTGAACAGGCGAGAATTATACCCACAAGCAAATGAAAGCACTTTTCGAACAATAGCGACGCCTTTCATCTTCCTCTGCATGCGCGAACACCGTCAAGCGCGAGGACACCTTTACATACGCCGACGAAGATCAGCCAACCAAGAAACGTAGACCAGCAAAAAGGGACAATTCATTGTGCGGTATATATGCAAAGTAGTGCCCTCTCCTTGCATCTCCTGATGACTCGCAATATATAACGTCTTGCTCATCTCATCTCGCATCAATATACTAATATCTGTCTCACCTTCCCCATCCCCCGTCATCATCGTCGCATGCAAGATATTATAAAATACAAAATTTGTACGCTTATCATTATACCAGCGAACGAATCCTCTTAGCTGATCAGTGTTCATGGAAACGTCCTCTGAGCTGGCCCCCACCTGTCCGCTCGCTTGCTTCCTTCAAGCACATGAATTGCCAACGAGAAAATCCCCATTCTGCGTCCAGTCTGTTTCGTCTGTCAATTGTCGCATTTAGTTGACAATCTCGACCTGGCCGCCGCGCTTGAAGATGACGGTCGCGGTGAGACAGGTGATCTTCTCCTGGTCCTTGGTGTAGACGTCTGCGAGGACAGTGTACTTGCCCTGTTGTCGTCATTAGTATTGTGTTCTGTGTAGGACAATCCATGTCTCCATGTCTTCTGAATGGCAAGAGTATGACAAAACAAAACTTACGGGAGGAATCTCCTTGGGCAGCTCGACATCCTTGGTCAGAGTCATAGGGCCCTTCTTGAGGGGACACTCGAGGTCAACCTCCTTGATGTTCTCGCACAGATCGGCCTCTTGGTTGATGATGCGGATCAGACCATACTTGACTTGCAGGTGCACCTTGGCGCCCTCCTCGACGTCCTTTGTGAAAGTTCCGCTTGCTTTGATCGTGAGAGTTGTGCCGCTGCCATAGCCGTCAGTTCATGGTTCCTCCAATTCTTGCCACAAACACCGAGGCTCTCGATCTCTGTTTTGACGAAAAAAAGCTTACGCTGAGGGAGGGTTGGGAGACAGATCCACACTCGTGATCTCGAGGATCTCGTCGACGGGCTTTGCACAGTATTGGAGAGGGTTGTCGCCAGGCACGGGGAAGACGTCTTCGAGAGTGTGTTGGCTGGAGGACTCGGCGCCCATGAACGACAATGAGCGAGCGCTGGCGGCGGTCGTGAGCAGAGCGGCTGCTCCGAGGACTGAGAATCTCATTTCGACTGGGTGTTTGTGTATCTGCTTCAACGAAAGACGAACGTGAAAATGGAAATGTGGGTTCAGTGACTGAAATTCAAAGAGTTGATGAAGAGGTAGATCAAGGTGGCTGGTGCGATGGGGTTCGAGAGATTCTAGGTCTGGGTGTGATGTGGTATGGCTACGCCTGCCTGCGCCTGCCTGCAGTATACCGCCATTGCCAATGATGTCGTCGTTTCCTTGGCAGTCGAGGTGCATCCTGCACGTGGCGCTTGTGACCCAGTGTGACCCGTTTATCGTTCTCTACTCCACTAAATTCCCCGACGCTAACACAAAGTGTATGCGGGTGACAGATTGGGCCCTTGATAACAAGAGATATCGCTCATCTCAATCTATAATATACAGATTTTCATATCGAACGTTCTCAGGTATTCATGCATCATTCGGACTCAGTATAGACGACATACAACCATACACGGGTATCAAGAAAATGAGAACAAAACCAGCCACCCATTCATCCTGATGCGGCCACAGCTGCTGTCGGCGCTGTGTCTAACCAAGCCCAAGTCACATCCACTCTGCCGCTTGCTATTGGTGCCATTTGCTCGAATGCGCCGGGACTGACATCAAGATCTGTACTTTTGCATCCAACACCTACGAGGAGAAGCATAGTCAGCTTGTGATCACGCGCAGAATGTGTACAGAAAGATCGTGGTGAGTACTCACAGCGATCGACAACCTTCAAGTCGACACTTCGATCAGCTCCAACTTCCTCGTCGTACCTCTTTGCGCGAATCATGAGTCCACAAAGGGGGTTTGCATTTGGATTCGAGCCTGTCGATGCTGCATCGAAGATGATGTGCGATACTGCTACGATGTTGTCTTTGTCGGATGAAGTAATGCCGCAAGATCCGAGTCCGGTGTCGTAGTATGTCAAGTCCCCAGTGAATTGTTGCTTATTTGATGGCAAGGGGAGGTTTTTACTGGTACAATATCAGTATCTTCAATATCACGGGTGCTGTGGACAGTAGCTATGATCGTGAGAACATGTATGCACGTACCCTCCACCCCCCGAAGATCCACCTCCATTATGTTGCGTCAAGCCAACAGCCAATCCAATGACAAGTGCAATGATCGCAAGGAAAACACCAAGTACCGCGACCAAGAACCACCGACGTCGCAGTCCTAGATATGTCCGATGCGGTGGCAGCAGCGCATCGAATCTGTTCCTGATGCTCTGTTTCGCGACCAGCGCATGTCCACCACCAGTCGCATACCCATCAGGCTCGGTCTTGGCGGCCGAGGCAGCCGCAGCCACCGCCGCATTCTGGTCCCACTCAGGGATCGAAGGTTGTTGCGTTGAAGCTGGAGCCTGCGCCGACTGTGCGGCCGCCGTGTCTGACATAATTGTTGTGCATGTACTAAAGCTCAGGTCACGGACAAGAGAAGTAGAGAAGGGAAAAGGTATAGGGGAATGTTGGAGATTGAATCACCGCGCCTCACGCTTTCCTTTGCCCATCTTCGAAACCTGAGACAACACTGCCGAGAAATTGGGAAATTCTGTTCGCTGTGCTTCACCGCTATTGGCGCGCTGCGCTGCTCCTGAGAAGCCGTTCATTTCCGCGAATTTTGGTCGGGTCGCATTCGTTCGCCGCTGGACGTCGAATTACTCCACCATGATGCCTTGTTATCAGCTTTCGGTCTGCATACGGAAAACAAAGATGTGCTCATCAAGCGACCACTTGATGCTGCAAAATTGCGCGACGATGATAGTAATGCTCGACTGAGCCTGATGAATTAACTTGGAGTATCAGAAGATGGCGATCAGGCGTGTTGTGTTGCATATCTACACCACTTTTGGCTAATCGCACACTCATATATGGACCTCTGGACCTACCTTGTTGATCTATCTATCTATCCGTCCAAGGACGCAACAAGATGTAACCAGAGACTCGACGTAGCGTCGGTCGCTGGTATTTTCTGGATTGTAAAAAGTGGTGGCAGCCACCACTCGATTCGATATTCCATGGTTGACACATGTCTTTTCTTCTGTGAGCTCCTGCCACATCTCCTACGGCCAATCATATGTTCAAATAATTCTGCAATTGAAAAAAAGAAACAGGACTCTGATGACACCAGCCAGTCATTACCGAGTCTTAGCTACTTCCGGCTCATTTGGATCGAAGGCTTGCTTCAAGGACATTTTCCCACGCCATTGGAACACATGCCCGAGACGGATGCATCAGGATCAGGCCGATGGGTGTTGCAGGGCCGAGTACGCCTCCAACTACCTCGCTGCCGCCAGTGGTGTATATTGCGATACAGTCACTTGATGTTGATAGCTGCTCGACTCTCGCTGAACGTAAGTGTGTCGTCATCACATTCGTCGAGTCCTTCAAATTCCGTGTCAGAACTCATCCTGCGCTCGTCATCGTCGCCTACAAGAACAGTAGGCACTAGAGCATTACGCCAGGGTGTACCGGATGCCGTCATGGTAGCGTACCTCTACCTTCAATGCTGCTGGCAGAATGCGAATGTCACACCTGCCATCTACAATGCCACGTTCTCAATGTGGCCATGTTCCAGGTACAGTCATATGATGCAGTACATTCAAATAAACACGTTACACTGTACCTGGTCACCTAGTCTACTCATGCAATCAACAGCCGCGTGTAACACAGCTGGTTGTACACAGGCTTATTTCCATTATATCTCCTTCCTACTCACGAAAACACTTCTACGTCCATGAGCACCCTGTCTATAAGTAGAAGCAGACAAACACCACACGATGCACGGACTACTAAGACAATCATATCACCTCTCTTGTACTTCACTTCTATAGACTTCTTTCAATTCTACATCACAAACATTGACTGCTACGATCAAGTATTGCTTCGCGGATTTCCAATTCTGCAGTACTACTTTCGTTCTACTCGCTCCAAAGTAAGTACATGAGTCTGTTCAACATCGACAACGCGCTCGTGCCGTTACACATCCTTACTCTTCTGTTTGGTCTTACGCGCTTGTTTACATCCACTACTGCGCGTCACATTGTGACGCTTGTTACGACGCGACCATTGATCGTAGAACTACTACTACTTGTTTTGCGTCAAAGGTGTGTGGAGAAGCAGTAGCAGGTACATTGATACTGCTACGCCACTCGGCAAAGATACAAAATGATCCTGCCGGGATTAGAGGTCAGGTTTACGAGCTCAGTACAACGCGACTGCGTCACCCTGTCCGTACCTTGTCACAAAGCAAGGTACCCATTATACAACTAGGAAGATAGAGCAGTCGTGACACCTTTGATAAATCTCTAGACAATTTTGACGTAGGACAATATGTTGAGATACAAAGCGATGTTCATGGCGAAAACTGCTGGACATTTTCAATGAGCTAACACTGCCTGCAGACATCATTCGCACGTCACCTTAGCCTAGGGACCAGGCTATCATCATGAGCGACAAGCTTCTGAATCATGCCATCATATGATAATTCGACCTCACTTCAGCTAGTCCTCCAGCTCAAGGTCGCTTTGTGACAACGCCACTAGTCCTTGCTTTTCACGCCTAGTTCAAGACACCTGCGACAGCAAACGAACCATTGGGCAGCGACATATCTCCGAGAACTCACTGATAATTCCTTGATTACCTACAAGAACGACATAAAGTCCGCCGTCGCTGCGGAGTGCTCACTTCAGCCCTTCCACCAAGAAACATACTTGCATACTGAACAAATCTTCTCCGCTTGGATAACTGCATCACTCAGCACACTCGGCCTACCAGAGCAATGTACACGAGCTGAAGAACCATTCATCAGAAGTTCACTAAAAGCATGTCTTCCTCACTTACTGGCGCCCCCCTTCCTGCAATTGCAGCTAGCCCGGTACAATACTCTGCTTCTAGATATCAAGCCCGCATCAGAGAGGATAATCGTTGGTGGAAAGAAGCCGTCATCTACCAGATCTACGTCCCAAGCTTTAAGGACACCAACAAAGATGGCTATGGCGACATACGCGGTGTCATACAGAATCTGGACTACCTACATGATCTTGGCATCAACACCATCTGGCTATCTCCTGTGTGCGACTCTCCCTTCTACGACATGGGATACGATATGTCAGATTATCGAAGTATTGGACCCAAGTCGGGCACTATTAATGACCTTGAAACACTTATCCAGATGGCACATGAGCGCGACATGAAGATACTTATGGATATTGCGCTCAATCACACTTCTACCGAGGTGAGTCTTGGCTGACCTGAGCCTATAGTCACCACTACATCTGACACGATTTTCAGCACGCGTGGTTCAAGGCTTCAAGGGAAGCGCAGTCCGACGTTGGGGACCAATCAAAGAGAAACTACTATATCTCGCGCGACGGCAAAGTGGACCCAGATGGCAATGAAATGTCTCCAAATAACTGGGAGAGTGTATTTGAGGGCTCAATGTGGGAATACGATGAAGTCGCAAAGAAATACTGTAAGTCAATTTCTCTTGAGAAAAAAGCCAATCTAATACTTATTGTCTTGAAGACCTACATATATTCGGCAACGTGCAGGCAGACTTCAATTGGGATTGCGCAGCATTACGTGAGGAGGTCTTCGAAGTCCTCAGATTCTGGCTCGACAAAGGCATTGATGGATTCCGCCTGGATGCAATCAATCTCGTTAGCAAAGTGCCTGGTTTACCTGATGCTCCTATACTCAATCCTAGCCGCCACGAACAAAAAGCGAACGACTTCTTCGCAAACGGTCCGAACATACACTTATACCTGCAAGAAATGTACGAAAAGGTCTTTACCCACTACAAGTGCGTAGTTCTAGGGGAGATGTCCTGTGGCATAACTACGCAGCAAGCCGTTGACTATCTCGCGCCTTCGAACGGAAAGCCTGAAATCGACCTGATCATCCAATTCAACCATGTGGAACTGGATTGCATCGATGGAGATAAGTGGCTGCTACGAGATTGGCAGCTGAGAGAGCTCAAGGACGTCACTACCAAATGGCAGCATACGACAACAAAGATCGGTGCCTGGAATACTGTGTGGGTATGTCACGCGAACTCATTCCTTTTGATAAATCGCGAGATGCACTGACAATGGGCACACCAGATGGAGAACCACGACCAACCACGGGCAATCTCGCGTTTTACCTATCCCACCCTCGTCCTGCGCCCATATGCAGCGAAGCTCCTGGCTCTGCATATGCTGACATTGAGAGGCACAGTCCTCATCTACCAGGGTCAGGAGCTGGGGCTGGCGAACCCGGAAGACTTCACAGAAGACATGATGCGGGACATCGAGACGCTGATCTTCTGGCGCAAGTGAGTCCCCTCGTTCGGCCAGGTGGCACGTGCCCCCTCGCGTGGCAGATCCTGATGCAATGTCGTAGAATCGACCATGTTGCTACCGATGAGGCCTCTCGAAAGAGGCTGGAGGCTGCCAAGCACGCCATCAAGGTCAAGGGCAGAGATGCCGGCCGAGTACTCATGCCTGTAAGTCTGCGTCTCCCGCTATGATCTCGATGTACTAACAGGCTTAGTGGGACAGGACAGAGCACAGGGGGTTCACGGAGCCAGACGTGACTTCCTGAATACCTGCCATGAAGGATGGTGCAGAGTGGTGCGCAGAGGCCGAGTGCGAGGATCCGCAGTCGGTCTACAACTTCTATAAGGAGATGATCGGCTTCCGAAAAGGAAGCAACACTCTCGTACGCCTGCTCTTCCATGCTCTTCCTCTCGGGCTGAAGCTCTGTTCCACCTTTACTGACACTGATCCTACTCAGCTTTACGGAGTGTACGAACCCGTGGACCCCGAGTCCCAGGAAGTCTTCGCCTACTTCCGCCGTAGCGAAGACGAAGCGCTGCTCATCGTGCTGAACTTTATGGCAGTATCGGTGACCTGGACTCTCCCTGGGGATGCCTCAGCGTGGGAGCTCTGCGCGTGTACGTATCCTGCAGGCTTGGGTCTGCGTGAGCTCCACAATGAGCTCACTCTCAAGCCGTATGAAGGCCGGAAATATATACTGAGGAAGCCACAGCCGTGGATGAGGCAAATCCACGTGTAGGACACGTGAGGATTGGACCATGCGGGTGGGCATGGCTCAAGCAGATATATGTAGACAGAGACAAGATATTGTCTTCTCTCATTGTGTTCTTATAATGCATGTTTTGTGACTGCACTTCCTGAAACGTGACATGGCACTTCTGCACACAATCAGATCATTCAAAATCAGTTCGCAGACATGTAGTAATCATACACTCATTCTCAAGGGTCAGCCCACGAGATTCATAGCTTAGAGCTAGGCACGACCTGTAGATCAGCCCGACTCAGGTCCTTGACACTCTTCTTTCCTAGATTACCCAGCATATTGTCCGTGTCCGCCAGCAAACATTTCAGAACATGCTCGACACCCTTTTGGCCAGCAATAGCAAGTCCATACATATATGGTCTGCCAATCAGCACAGCCTTTGCGCCCAGCGCAAGTGCCTTGAGTACATCACTGCCGGTTCTTATACCACTATCGAACAGGAGCGTTAGGTTCGACTGCTTGACTTTCTCGTCGGCTGCGATTTCAGCAAGCGCGTCGAGTGAAGCTACGGCACCGTCGAGTTGACGGCCACCGTGATTAGAGATGATGATCCCATCCATACCGAATTCGATAGCTTTATGCGCGTCTTCTACGGTCTGGATGCCTTTCAGCACAATAGGCCCATCCCAGAGCTTCTTCAAGATCTCAAGATGCTGCCATTCGCGATAAGTGGCCGAGTTGACAACACCGAGCCACGCTTGAGACTTCTTCAGCACGGAAGCATTGACGAATACTCTAGCGGCGCCCTGAACTGTCCCAGGCCGTTTCAGTAAGCCCCATGCTTCTTTGAGTTTCTCGAGCGAAGTCCTGCTGTCGCTCGCTAGCATCTCTTCGTAGCGCTGATTGAATACTGGATCGGAATGACCGATCTGACAGCCGTTGCCCCACAGAAATGGTAGATACGACTGGTCCAGATCCGTAGGTCTCCAGGCCAAATTGAAGGTATCGAGAGTCACAACAAGGACTTTATACCCATTCGCCTTGGCTCTATTCAGCAAGCTCGCAGTGACATCTTCATACTGCGGCCGCGGCCAATAAAGCTGGAACCAGCGATCGCCATCGCCACTCGCCTCAGCGACCTGCTCGATCGTCCTGGTCGCCGCAGTCGACAAGACCATCGGCACGCCCACCTCTCGACACGCGCGCGCAGTGGCTTCTTCGGCGTCAGCATGCATGATATTCTGCACGCCCACGGGACCAACCATCAACGGGCTTTTGTACTGTGTGCCGAAGATCTCGACACTCATGTCACGCTGGGTGGCGTTGACCAGCATGCGCGGGCGCAAGCGATAGCGATCGAACGCCGCCGTGTTGAATGCATGTGTTCTACCGCTGCTTGCTGCGCCGTATACATACCCGAAATTGCCTGCAGGTAGTTTCTCTTGGGCCAGACGCTCCCATTCTGACGGCTTGGTCGAGAAGATGGGGTTGCGCAGTGCGGAGTAGATCTCGCGCTGGTATGAGGAGAAGGATGTGGGGTCGGGCAGCGTGTATGGACGGTTTAGCGCTGAGGCACGGGTCTGGTCTGACATCTTGGTTGTCTTGTCTGTCTGACGATACTTGTATTTACAGGGAATGTGTCTGCGTCAAAAGGAAGCTTACTTGCTTGGCAGGTTGGGCTACTTATGAGGTAGTGTTATATCGTTTTGTGGTGGGGTCTTAGGACGTGATAGTTGCATATGCAAGCAGGCCCAGCTTTCACCAAGCCTAACGTCATCATCCACTTCTATCCGGTAAACAAGGCATAAAATAATTTACGCTTGTTTCACGACGTCCTTTTGCAGCAAAGTTCCCCTCATTTGTATTGTGATATATCCGCTTATACTGGTGAGCTCTACGCAGTCGTACCAGAGCTGATCATCTATTCTTGCTTTGGAGCCTTTGCGATAGAGTATACTGGGTATATCTAGAGATAACAGTTTCAACGCCGGACTACCACAGCCATTTTGGATACATATCTTAGTAACATTCCAAGATAGAGGATCAAACACAAACCGAGGAAGCAGACATAAAAAAGCTATATTGAGACCCTCTCTAAGATGAAGAAGTTCTTCAACAAGGCCAAAGAAGCTCTACGAGACGATGATTCTCGCGGCGGCTTCGCACCATCCGCCGGGAGTCATCCTCCACAGCAACCCCTTCCATCCCAGGACCAGCCGGAGAACATCCAGCCTCCCCACCCGTTGGAAATGATGAGATATCGTTATCAGCATGGCACGAACCTGGGAAGCGTCTTTGTGCTTGAGAGGTGGATGGTTGGGAGTATGTTCGTCGAGGGGTCAAATGGAAGTTCAGAACTGGTCGCGGCAGAAGGTGCTGTAAAGGCAAGTCGCTGTGCTCTGCACTCTAGATGTCCATCTTCGGAGCAGGGGGACGATCATTGCAGAAGTGTATCTCGCTTTACTAACCGCCGAGACATTACAGGCCGAAGGCATGGATGGAGCGAAACGCAAATTCGAGCGACATTGGAATGAGTATTGTAGTGATGCTGATCTTGACTGGCTGGTCACCGATGCGAAATGTAAGTCCTCGTGTCTCACAGTGATACAGACAGTATTCTCGAAACGCATGGAAAGCTTGGGCAGACACGTCCATTCCTCGCGTGAGGTCGCGGTAGATTGCGAGATATTTTGACCGGCGTCATAAATTGCGATAGACTGACACCATCACCAGGCAATTCCATTCGCCTGCCCATTGGATATTTTACACTTGGCCCAGCTTATTGTGCCAATACTCCATTTGCCTCGGTAGCGCCAGTTTACGAAAATGCATGGGCAGCTGTCAAGAACTTCACCGCTCGATGTGCGAGCCGTGGCATTGGCGTTTTGCTCGATATGCACGCTCTTCCTGGCGGCGCCAATGGCGGAGACCATTCAGGCACGAACAGCGGCAAAGCAGAGCTGTGGAAGAGCAGCAAGAACCTTGACCTGGCAACTCGTTGCATTCTCTTCGTTGCACACGAAGCAAGAAGTATGGATGCGGTGATCGGAATCCAGATTGTGAATGAGGCCGAGTGGGACGCAAAAGGTATGTCAATGACTAGGATTGTCACACCCCAAATTATCAATTGCCGGCTAACGGTGTTCAGGTATGTATGGCTGGTATGACCATGTCATCTCACAGGTCGGTGGCATTGACTACACAATGCCCATTTATATCTCTGATGCTTGGAATCTGGGTCAATGTGTTGGATATTGCAATGGCAAGAACGGCCTTCACGCCGGAAAATGCGCCAATCCAGTCGTGATCGACACACATCTCTACTGGGCTTTCTCGGACGATGATAAGAAGAAAACGCCACAACAGATTACTCAAGAAGCTTCTGGCAAGCTGTCTGAATTGGACGGCCATGATGGCTCAGTGATTGACCATGGAGGCATGGGTGTTGTCATTGGCGAATATAGCTGTGTTCTGACCGAGGATTCATGGGGCAAGGCAGCTGCACATGAGAAGGAACACTTGGTGAAGGAGTTTGGACAAGCACAAAGCCATCGCTATCAATCCAGAGCAGGCGGTAGTTTCTTTTGGACCTACCGAATGGTACGTGAAACACTATTAACATATCTCGAGACTTGCCTTGCTAATTTGTCGCCCCACAGGATTGGATGGACGGTGGCGAATGGGGTTTCAAGCAACAAACCAAGAACTCAGCCATTACACCGCCACATAGCTTGACCCTGTCCCATGATGACGTTCGTGGCCGGATCTCACATGCCCAATCTCAGAAGGATGGGAAATGTGGCAACACTTTTGGATCTCATTGTCAGTACTGGGATGGCCAGCATCCGGGCAACTACGAGCACTGGCGTTTCGAGAAGGGATGGCATTTGGGCTTCAACGATGCAATGACTTTCTTCGGAGCGCGGGCAGATGGTCAACTAAAGGGCGACGGTGGTGATAAGATCGGCTTCCTCGATCTGTGGATAAGAAAAAGAATCGTCGACAGCGGCCAGGCTCCGGGTGGATTCTTGTGGGAATGGGAGCAGGGATTCCGACAAGGAATCAGAGACTTTTACGACTTGGCCGGCATCTGAACACAATCTTGTGGTTTCTATGCTGTTAGATAGACACCGTGTCTGCCAGACGATCGACGAGACAAAAGTGCAACATCGACATCTTGATAAATCAGATCAACAGAGCGATATTCAAACATAATTACAGTCAAGCAGGACGCCTTCACTCTGCTTGCGTGGTATGAGGTCCAGACGTGAGATGCACGGTCATGTTGCGCGTCTTTGAGACATTCTTATTTGGCCCTTTTGTTGATTAAACTCCTTATTCGTCACGCAACAAGCGATATTTATCGCGACAATAATGAGCCTTGTCACAAATACATGTCAACAACATCGGAGATGCAGCTTCCGAGCTCGAGCCGAGGACGCTAGACTCGGTCATGTGCCGATGTTGCAGCCAAGAATAACCCCTTGATCCTTGATCCTCTGTGCCTGCATGAATCGCCCAACTTAGCTGCGCCACTACTATGTGGAGTTTGTGTACAGCAGCAGACGCTGTTTCTGTTTTGAACTGTTCCTCTGACACTCTGTTGAGAAGGATCACAAAGCTTTTAGTAGTGTGTTTGCTAGTACTCGAAGTAGGTCGCATCCGGTCGAAGCGTTAGGTAAGTGCATTCACGGTGAATTTATGTGTGGAAATCGACTAGTTTGGTTTCAGCCCCCCTATGTTCGTGTACTTACTCTTTCCTTATTAATCTATTCCATCCTGTCCTTTTATTTATGGATAGTAGCTAGCAGAAACAAGAGTCGAAGCACAATCATTCAGTCTGCTTAATACCTTTGGCCTCATCCCACATTGACAACACTTCTATCACTACAAACCAACAACTTTCAAAAAACTGTCCTTTACGACTTTTCATTTGTCCTTCTTTATCAGTCCTCTTATCATCGATTGCCAAAGTCACGCCTATCAGTTCCATCATGCATTTCTCTCAGATCCTTGCCCTTGGTATTGCCTCTGGAGGCGTACTCGTTGCCGCACAAGCGCCCAATGGACCGACAAGCTGCGCCAGTGACAACACGGCTGCTGGCTCATATAAAGCTAGTAAGTCACTCACTCTTTAGCTTTTTGCGTGCGGTCAGCTGACGATTAAAAGAAACTTCTCCCTTTATGACCACCGGTCTCTGCCAGGCGCAGTGCGACTCCTACGCTTATGGTGTTGTGCAATCCAACAGCTGCTGGTGCACCAACGATGCTGCTTCATCCCCTAAGGACAATTCGGACTGTGACTTGCCATGCCCCGGCTACCCCACGGCGAACTGCGGAAGCGACTCCAAGGGTCTCTTCACATACATCAAGCTCGGCGGCTCAAACGCCACCTCGACCGGCAGCGAGACTCCTTCGTCAAGCTCTTCTTTATCATCTTCCTCTGCCTC
The DNA here is from genome assembly GCF_041146345.1 of Neodothiora populina. Lineage (NCBI taxonomy): Eukaryota > Fungi > Ascomycota > Dothideomycetes > Dothideales > Dothioraceae > Neodothiora > Neodothiora populina. The sequence continues at coordinate 358,060 of NW_027191417.1, forward strand.
AGCACCGTTCGCGACCAGCGGCTCTGACAACTCAACTTCCACTTCTGGAGGAAGCTCAACCGGCAACGGCACTTCTACCTCTGGTGGCCACTCTGGTTCGGGCTCTGGCTCGAACGGCACCTTCAGCGGGAGCTCGCCCTCCGCGAAGCCTTCGGGCTCGACATCAGGTGCTGCAAGCATCCGCGGTGCCGGCATGGGTGCCGCGCTTCTCGCTGTTGCCTTCGGCTCGTTCTTCTTGTAATCTGTCAAGTTTGTCCAACTGTCCTGACGGAATGACGAGGGGTTTCTTTCTCGCGCGATATACCCACTAATCATGTAACAAATCGCATCTTGGCGTACTGGGTCTTGTTTTTTTGTACTTTTTATCTTTTGAGTCGGGATTCGATGGCAAGGGGAAAGAAAATAGTTGTTGCTCGACTGGTGCGAACAATCTTCCCTCCATCTTCTTCATGTCCCTCCTTACTAGCAAGCATTACTTCCATTCGTATCAATTACAAAATGTTTCGCGCATCAAGATTGCGAAAATCATTTATCTTCTCGAGTACATTGTTCGAGAATTCATAATAGTGGGACTGAATTAGCATGACAGTGACCACTTCGCATGGCGTTTTCGTGACGTCAGATCACTAGACCACGAAGATGTTGTTTACTGCCTTCCACAAGTCCAACTTATGGCAACGTCGACATTAGCAGAGCAAGGGAAGCTCATTGTACAATTATTTTCTAAGATACCTTCAGGGACTATGTAAAGCCAGAGCAAATCAGACGAAAAACAATATCCTTGCGAACATCGAGATCGAGATATCAGAAAATGACCACCGAAGGACGATGTCTGTGCGGCCAGGTCAAGGTAAGCTACCTTATCAGACCCAAGATAAGACAAGCACAATAGATCAAGACTACTTGTTTAGGAGCGACTGACGAACAACGACTGACTATACTCCAGATCACCGTATCCGACAAACCTCTAACAGACTTCGACACCCTAATGTGCCACTGCGCGAACTGCAAGCGGCGATCAGGCGGCGTCGCGTCCTACGCTTTCATCGTGCCCAAGCAGCACGTCTCCATGACCGGCTCATCTCACACGTACTACACAGATGAAGACACGGGCAGTGGCGAGGCGATGCAGAGATCCATGTGTTCGCACTGTGGCAGTCCAGTGTGTATCATCGAGGCTCACGCGCCTGATATGCGGTGTTTGCAGTATGGGTTGTTTGCAGATGTGGTTGAGCTTCCACCGCCGAAGTTGGAATTGTTTCGGTCGCAGGCGTGTCGTTGGGTGACTTCCGTTGGTCAGAATGTGAAGCAGCAGGCTTGAGGGCTGCATGCACGTGCTTCTTTACTCTGGCGAAGATGAGTCTCTGCAATGCCATGCGAGATATAGAAACGTTACATTTGAGCTAAGTTGGAGTCGCGGTGGCTCAATTAGGACTTGTAGAGCTATGAAGATGAACGTGTAACGCAAAGCCTTGATCTATTGTCTGTACTTCGAGTTCGCTAGATTGTGACGTTGTCGTCGCTGCCTATACAGTCGCATCTTGCGTCTGAGCTTGTCGCGCCTGTGAATATGTTAGTATTGGGTATGGTATGATGAAACCTCCGAACAGGGGTGATTGATATACTTACATTAAAAACACGACCATGATAGAAGTCAAGGGTACTGCGAGAACCCAGAAGAAGCTGTGATCCCCTGTCAGTGAATGCAGTAGAGCATCGATCAAGTAGGCTGACTCACGCGTCGCTGTGATTTTGTACGGCTGGCATAGAGTCGAAATTCATGCCCATGTATCCCGTGATGAATGTCAGGGGTAGAAAGAAAATGGAAACGTTCGTCAACTGCTTCAGCGTCTCATTTTGATAGGAGCCCATGGTATTGAAGATGAGCGAGATCATGTTGCTTGCGGAGATGCGCATTTGATCGAGACTCTGCGTTATTGTCTCACAGTGATCTTCGACATCCGCAAGATAGGTATATGCCGTGGAACTGACAACAACCGATGTATCGGATCTTGGGGTGACCGGGGGCGATTGCGATGTCGCGGAGCCGGAGGGATGACTCCTCGAGTACGCTTGAGTTGCAGCACGAGGGCTGTGGTCACGCAGTGCCTTTACCATCAGCGTCATCGGTTGGATCTGAGAGCGTAGCAAGGCCAGCTCGGAAGTAAGAATGTATCTACAATGAACGTCAGTTCTCAGAGGTCTTATTCAAGTGCGTGAGACCTACAAGGCTTGAGAGTGTTCGATTTTTGGATCAGTCAAGATATCAAGCTCCAATTCTGCAATTGCATCCTCATAGGCAGCTATGATAGGCATGGCCATATCGGCAATACCATCGATAATGCTGTGTACCACCATGCTCGCATCAGATGTCTTACGCAATATAGTACCAGGAGAATGTAGACGATCAAGAATGGGCTCTTCGATGTCATCGGCCGAGTGCTCAAAGAATGAAATCACAGTGTTGTCGCTGCAGAGAAACATTGACACTTGCTCCAAGGCAACAGTCAACCCGTACCTCGTAAGCATCGAATGTTTCTTCATGTAAACCGCCCTTTCCGGGCTTGAATCACCACGATAGGTGTAAAGAGTCCGGGACCGGTTCCGCTGAGGCTCGGGTTCCTCCTCTCCGTGTGGCCCCATCCTAGGCAAATAATCTTCAGGCATCAGGGGACTGTGTTCCTCGTGATCATGCTGCATAGTCCTGCGCATTGTACGAAATCGAGAAAGATGTCTGAATAATCTGTCGCGTTTCTGAACACGGCCTTGCGAGTGCGGCATGTCACTCTGGTTGGGCAAAGGTATAAGTTTCTGCAGAGTAAGGACGACTTCACGCTTGTCAATTCCTTCTGTACACATATGCATCATGGAGGACACATACCGAATGCATGGTCAGTATACCAATCAACTTTAGTTCTACTCCTGGTATGGAGCAAATCCTCGATTGCCAACATGTGCAGCTTTTTATAGTTCCCCAACATTCCTACAACATCCCAGCTCAGACCATTGACATTGATCCATCTACAAGTGGCCCAGTCAGGTTTCGGCTTTGCTAGAAATGCGCCCAATGTATCGTTATCGAGCTCTGTCAACTCAGTTCGATCCTCGCAGAAATCTACAGCGGTGATACCACATTTCTACTTAAGTGTCAACAGAAATGACGGGGTAAGAGTGGCGCAGAATGGAATACCGTATATGGCTTGCCAGCACCAAAGTCCTCGGCAGACGTATCGATACCCGGTTCACCAGCTGGCTTCCAGTCTACGCTATTATGTTGATGTAGTTGAGATAACCTGGGAGAGGAAAAGTAATCGTGTGAGCCCTTGTCCGACCTTGGCTGATTGTGTATACTCCTGGTAGTCGTTGAGGTGCAAATGTGTCGCGTCGGTCGTCTGGTTGTGGACGATTGCTTGATCGACGAGATCCCAGGTCGGACTATCGCGATACTTGCACTCATGCCTACTCTCCATCTTCGATGGGCGCACGACAGTAACTTCATATTCGGGTGATGTCCGCGGTCTTGTTCAGTTGAGCACGCCACGAATGCTATAAGTGGAGGTTGTTGTAGGTACAAGCTAACTTAATTGACATTTTCAACGCAGGATAGGCAGAACGAGACGAGAGATTGATGTCGCCTGCGATTTTTATCTCCATGTGTAATCAAATTTGGTTCATCTTAACTTTGGTATACTTTACAGTAGACTCGACATAATAATGATGTGGATGTTTGTTCCATACGGTACCTAGATCTTGTTTTCGAAGGTCTGTGCGTTGCCTTGGTATCGTCATTTACAGTATAGTAGCCTTTTTTATTGTGATTGACCGAAATCTGGCTATACGATTGCGGCAAGCGGAGGAAATCTTTCTGTTGATAAAAGATGAATTCAATCTTGAACGTATGAGTTGCAAAGCACAAGTGACCATGGTATCGTAAATGTTCATGGCACGTTTTCGGAGATAATCGATGTCCTGGTACTGTACCAGAGACACCAAGCATTTTTGTCGTGCGCTATATACGGGTCTATAATTAGGAAACCTTAAAAGTTTTCTCTGCCCCAGGCTGAGGCGGAGCAAAGGATTGTCTAAGGTATGCAAGGTATGGTGACAGCATGGTATGCCCCCAGTACCGTGACATCGGCCTCTGATAGTTGAGTCGTCAACGATACTCATGGATCATGATCTGTCTTGGGAGCTCGACAATCCTGGTCGATTGGATCTATGTCTCTCCATACCGTGGGTATAATAGTGACTTTTGGTTAGGACTTCCTCGGCCCAATAACTTGTGTTTATAGATGCAGGAGCACGTAAGGGGTTTACCTCTTTGAGCGTTCCAACAGCCAAGGGGTACAAACACAATTCAGGAAGCTAAATCGTCCTTCGGTGCCTAGCGGCGGTGTCCTGGCTGTGAATGTGACTCTAAAAGCTGTCTAGTCTAAAGTTATTCGGTGCTATCAATCAAGCGTCAGCTGAGAAGGACTGTACAATTCTTACATCTATATTCATCCTTTATCTCATTCTTGTCTATCGATACTTGCGGGTACTGTGCATGAACTGATCGTTGGTGACAGGTAAGATGGCGCCGGCTCGGCTGAGTGGCCCACGCTAAAATGAGGATCTCTCAAAAATTGACTCGCTGGTAAATTAGGAAACAATCGCTAATTTTGTTTACCAACGTCTCTTGTTACAGTAGTTCTGGACTACCAGTTTAAGGTGTGTATGCTAGGGAAGCATGTCGACTGCGTGTCCAGAAGCGTGTAGGCCTCCCCTCGGCTGACAACAATGTTCATACAGTAGCATTGTATCTTATCTACCTAGTTTTTTGGGTTTCGTGGCGTGCAGGAGTGAGTTCTCCTCCAGCCTTCCCCGTGCTCGTATTGCTAAACGACTCATTTCAAGACAAGCGCCGGGCTTCAACCATCATTCGTATAATAAAGGCGCTTCCCCAATTGTGGTGCATGAACCTTCGGCGAGTTATTCAACACGTTGGTGCTCCCTTACTTCACAAGTGATACTTCAATTTGGCGAGGGTAGTGTTTATATCCCTACTTTCTCTTTTCTCCTTTCTGCATCCTTTCTACTTGGATATTCTTGCGCTTAGCCTGACCTTGTGTCGATATGAGTAGAGATAGCTTTGACGAGAAGCCTGAGCAAGCGGAACCTTTGCTTCCAACTCACGATAGCGAGGACCGACCTGAGGCTGGGAGAGAAATGACGGAGAGCCCGAGCAAAAGTTCTCTGCACCCCGCAGTTTACATCTTGTAAGACCACCTTGCGAAGAAATGGCAGAATCGACCGCTGATATGGAGTAGTGCATGGGTTGCTCTGAGCTCTGGTGTCATCCTGTTCAACAAATGGATTCTAGACAGTCGAAATTTCAAGTTTCCAATCTTCCTCACAACATGGCATCTAGCCTCCGCGTCTATCATCACGCAGATTTTGGCGCGGTTTACAACAGTACTCGACTCGCGGCATAAAGTGCCAATGACCCAGCGGGCCTACGTCAGAGCGATATTACCGATAGGCCTTTTCTTCTCACTCTCCCTAGTATGCGGAAATATGGCATATCTCTATCTCAGCGTGTCATTCATCCAGATGCTCAAGGCGGGTGCCCCAGTCGCTGTGCTATTGACGACATGGGCTTTCAGACTGGCAAAACCAAATCTAGCAGTTTTCGGCAACATCTGCATTATTGTTGTGGGAGTTGTGATCGCATCACTTGGTGAAATCAGATTTGTTGTTATCGGAGTGGTCTTCCAATTGGGCGGCATCCTCTTTGAGTCGACCAGACTTGTTATGATCCAGCGACTGCTCTCGGCCGAGTTCAAGATGGATCCTTTGGTTTCGTTGTACTACTTTGCACCGGTGTGTGCCATCACGAATGGACTGCTCACCTTTATCTTTGAAGCACCCTACATGTCCATTGCAGATTTTGAGAGAGTCGGCTACTTTACATTGCTCATCAATGCAGCCTGCGCCTTCTTGCTCAATGTTTCGTCTTTACTACTGGTAAGACGATCATTCTACTGATAGATGAAGAAAAAAAAGCTAACGGAATCACAGATTGGCAAGACTTCGTCTCTAGTGCTTACCTTGTCAGGAGTGCTGAAGAACATTATGATTGTTTTCGCATCCATGATTATGTTTCACGACCCAGTATCCAGTCTGCAATTCCTGGGCTTTTCCATTGCACTCGGTGGACTGGTATACTATCAACTCGGGGGCGCACCCGCTTTCTCAGCATATTGGCAAAATTACCGATCGCAGAGAGAGTCGAATGCAATTTCAATGTCGGACAGAACACCAGGATCACTGGAGTCGCAGAGTCTTGTCACGGAAATGTCGGAACCTTCACCTGAGGCCAGAACGGAAGTCAAAGCAGCGTGATTTTTGCAATGTACTAGATAGATCTTCATGAGGAATATACAGCTATGTGAGCCACTGGCCATTATTTCACTATATGCGCAGCCTACGACAGTGTGCCAACATTTCGGACAAAGTCGACACACCTGATGGTTTGTAGCCTTGGGGAGTCGCACAGCATGCTAACAGAGTGATCTCAAGTCTTCCGCTGTCCTTTAGGCTCTAGCGTGCCCCTGACATTGTGCTGAACCTCCCATTCAGTAATATATGCGAACAAGCAGGATGATGCACTTTGCAAGGTCTCGTCCTTGCGCGACCACAAATGACATGAAGAGTAAATCTCGACACATTCGAGTACACTTAGAATAAGACAGAGGGAATATTTTCGCCTCGAAAAGCCAAGCACACTCTACGAGCAGCATGCACGACTCCAGCTCAACAACCTATACCTGCACAACCCCCGCCTACACCTTATGCACCAATTATGCAAGCACAACGCATAGATCAACAATACCCATCCCCGACCGCCCCCGAAAGAGTCCCTGAATTTGAACAAAAGAAAGAAACAAGACACGAAGCAATTACAGTTGTTAGGGACTGTAAACATGTCCGGAGTTGTACTGTCCGTCCTCCGTACATGGCAATTTGGTGCGCGGACATCTTTTTGCGAAGTCGGAAAAATAATAACACCGCCGCACGACTCGAGTGACCGAGCAATTCATTTCCGGACGCTTCCGCCATAGGGTAGTTAGCTGTCTTCTTTCTGTTTGCATGTAATTACCCGATCCAAAGCCTCGAAGTCGCAGGTACTGTAGCATTGTCTTGTTCTGTCAGTAGTGCAAACGAGCGAGAGGCGTTTTTTCCTTTTTGATGAAGTCAACTATAGAGGAGGAATAAAAACGATATAGGGGGGTTCACTAGGCTTATTTATATAAAACCTTATAAACACAAAAGAAAGAAAAGATGACAACAGCGACCAAAACGCTGACTCGGCGGAAATACACCCGACTGTTCTCCTATCGAAAAGGCAGAGGACACGGAAGCAACGACGACGCCACCACCTGGTCGTCGGAGCCAGCGCCGAAGCAAGAACTACTGTCTTTCGAACAAGCCCAACCATACGAGCAGGACAACCCGTTTATTCTGTTTGGCTACCGCCCGCAAACACAGTCTTACGCCGGAAGTCTAGCCACGCTGTTCGCGATCCACAACCAGACGGTCAACATCTGGTCGCACTTGATCGGGAGCATTCTGTACGGCATCTCCGGGCTGTATTTCTTCTGGCACCATGCCTCCCTCTACGCATCGACCTTCAGCACAGGCGACGCGATTGCGTTTTCGTGTTTCTTTGCCGCAGTGGTTGTGTGTCTGAGCCTGTCGGTCGGGTTCCACCTCTTCGCGAACCACAGCAAGGAAATCCACGACCGGCATTTGTTCCTGGATTTCCTGGGGATTTTGGGCTTGATCTGGGGCAGTTGGGTCCCGGGGATCTATTACGGGTTCTATTGCCAGAGGGACGTGGCGAGGTTCTATTGGGCGCTGGTGAGTTTTTCTTCATCTTTTTTCCTTCTCAAACGTTCCCTATTCCATATCAAGTATGAAGAAGAGAACGGCCGATTGAACCGCAACAGATCGGCGCCATCACCTCCGCATGCACATTGATGCTCATCCTGCCCCACCTGCGCACTCCAACCTACAAGCCCCTGCGCACAACCCTCTTCATCGCACTAGGCCTCTCGGGAATCCTGCCCATGGCCTCCGCAGCGCGAACGTACAGCATCCCGCACGCGGCAGCGCGAATGGGCTGGTGGTTCTTCGTGCTCGAAGGCGTCTTTTACGTCACTGGCGTCGCGCTGTACGCAACCAAGTTCCCCGAGAGGTGTTGGCCCGGCAGGTTTGATTTCGTGGGCGCCAGTCATCAGGGGTTTCATGTTTTTGTGCTGTTTGGCGCCGGCGCGCATCTGGCGGGCGTGCTGAGGGCGTTTGCGTTTAACCATGCGCCTGAGACGAGGGTTTGTGCTGGGTTTGGTGGCGTGGCTGGGGAGTTTGTCGCTGCTGCTGCTGCTGCTGCTGCTGGTACGGTAGCGTAGAGGCGTGTGCACTTTGGAGTTGTATGGGGATTCTTGTTGGGGGCTTTGTTCGTTATAGGTGTTAGAGTGTATAGGTGAGCTCACTTCTCCCGAGACACTTGGGAGGTAATCAGAGCTGACGCTTTTTCCGTCAGAACTAGATCATGGCAATCTTGAATAGATAGATATCATCGCTGAGCTGAATTCGTATCACACTTGGATTTCTTTTAGTATGGTGAGATTCTTCTCCAGGGCATCGTAAGGCTCCCTGTTGAAAAGAGAGACATGTGTTCATGCATAATTTATCCATTCACAAACGAGCAGGAATTTGCCATAAAACACGCAATATTCACTTCTCGACCAGACAAGCAAACTCCTCGAACGGCCGAAGTGTCACAACACCCCCTGACCTCACGATCAAGTCGCCAAAATTAGAGATCAGCAACCCATCCTTTCGCAGTTTCCAGCTCTCGGGCAAACACAACTCGGCCTCATGCGTCCTGAAGTTCGAAGCAACAAGCACCACCTCCCGCGCCTCAGAGGTGCGTATATACGCAAACACATGCTCGTTCGCGGCATCGACGAGTTCAAAGTCTCCGTAAACAAAAACATCCTTGTGCGATTTGCGCAGCTTGAGGATCGAGGCCCAGAATTCGAAGACGCTGTCGCTGACGCCGACTTGGGCCGCTGCGTTGCATGTCCTGTAGGTCGAGTTGACTCGTTGCCAGGGCTCGGCGGTTGAGGAGCCGGCGTGCGAGGTGGTGTCCCACTGTGCGGAGTAGCTAGTCAGCAGGAGAGTTGGGTGTTGTCATCGAGGGGGGGCCAGGACAGACAGACAGACAGACCTGCATTGGAGTCCTTGCGTGGTCGCGAGACTTTTTCTGGAACTCCTCGAGAGTGATCTCGTGATATCGTTTGTCGCGAGGATACCTCTCCGTCACTCTGTTTTCTGTCAGCGATGGTGTTACCAGAATGCCTGGCTATGCAAGTGGGGTTGGAACTTGCTCTTTCCATCGATCGAGCGTTTCCAGATCGCGGTACTCGCCGATGTCACGTTCGCGAGAGAGATTGATCATGCCGAGCTCTTGGCCCTGGTAGATGAAGACTGTGCCGCTCTGGAGGGCCATGAAGGTCGCGAACATCTTGGCGCATGCGACTCTGAATTGTGGGAGATCCGAGCCCCATCGGGATACTGAGCGGCTCTGGTCGTGGTTCTCTAGGTACAGGGCGTTCCAGCCATCTCTGTCGATCATGATGCCTTGCCACTCGGAGATGATGTTCTTGATTTCAGACATCCGCCACTGTCTCGGAGTGAACTTGCCGTCGTTGCCATGGTCCAAGTTGACGCTGTTGATGTTTAGCCACGAGGACAAATGATAAGGAGAGAAACAACCATACATCTAGAATTGGAAGATCATGTTGAGCTCTTGACGCTCAAAGCCAACCGCCTTCAAGATTTCGTCGGGATCGTCAACGCAAGGCATTTCGCCGACGGAGAAGGCATCGTATTCTCTGAGGATCTTTCCGATGCCCTGGAGATACTCGTGCAGTCTCGGACCACAAGCGCAATGCTCGTCCCCGAACTGGAACTCGTCATTGGGCTGTTTGATGGACGCGTCAGGAAGTCCAGAGACTTTGCTAATGAAATTGATCACGTCCATACTGTTCGAGGAGAAAGTGAGTGGTCAGTAAGCTGGTTGCGCCAACGGAGAGGATGCCTACCGGAAGCCATCAACGCCTTTGTGCAGCCAAAACCTGAGGATATCATGATTAGCCTGCCTGACAGGAGGATGCTCCCAGTTTAGGTCTGGCTGCTCGGGAGCGAAGATATGCAAGTAATACTCGCCCGTGAGCTCATCATACTCCCAGGCACTGCCACCCCAAGCAGCACACCAATTGTTCGGGGGCTGGCGCTTGCCACTACTGTCGTACTTTGGTTTCCTCCAGATGTAGAAGTCTCTGGACTCGTTGTCTTTGGACTGCCTCGATTTCCGGAACCAATCGTGCTGTCAAAGAATGTTTAAGCGATCTGCGACAATTGGCTAGGGAAATCACGGTGTCATTTCACCTGGTCTGAAGTATGGTTCGCCACCAAGTCCATGACGAACTTTATGCCACGAGGCATGCAAGCCGTCGACGAGACGCTCGACATCGGCCAGGGTGCCATAGGCAGGGTCGATCTCTCTGTAGTCAGAGATATCATAGCCCCCGTCGACTTGGGGCGACTTGTAGATGGGGCAGAGCCAGACCATGTCGACGCCTAGTGCTTGGATATAATCTAGCTTGGAGATGATGCCAGGGATATCACCTATGCCGTCGGCATTGGAGTCTTTGAAGGACGACGGGTAGATCTGGTAGACCGATGCTTCCTTCCACCACGCTGGCTTCACATGTGGAGCTTCGCCGGTACAAAGTGTGTTGCGGCCCTGTGCCGAGCTCAGTTGCTGGAATGCCATCTTGCTGGTTTTCGATCAGAGACGAGCCAAAAGTCGGGTTTATTTGATGGGTTTCGAATGTTCACATACCAAGGATCGGGAGGTACTCGTCGTCACAGGTGGGGTTTTGGTACTTGGCTGTCTCGTACCCCATGACGATTTCGAGGATAATACAGTATCCAACCCACACGGCCTCTGGCGACATAATCGTGAGGGGATGATGAGATGGGCTCGCGTCATGGTGTGGTAGTGGTATCTGAGTGACGAAAGGTTACATGTTCACAATCTCAACATGCAACGGGAACGAGTGCTTATATAGACTGCATGAGGCTTGTGTCATATATATATATATATATATATATATACATATCATTTACACGCAGGCTTCTGTACTTGTGACAATGATGGGAACAAAGTGCATGAGGGAAATAATGTTACAGTCTACCAGCCCTGCTTCTTCATGGCATTGACCATCTTGACCATGCCCCTGAAGCCGTCCTTGAAGCGCCTTCTCCACCTCTCGGCTCTGAGTCTCTTTCGCTTGAGACCGGGACGCTCGTGGAATCTCTGTCGCATGAAATCGGCCTTGACTCTGTTTCTCGCGCAGTTGATGTCTACTGTTCTGAAGGCGCGGCCGACATCCATGCCTCTGTTGTTGTCGACGGCGACGGTCCTGCCGACACTGGGTCCGTAGGCAGGGAGAGGATCAGGGATGCGGACGGGCTCGGGCTTGCCGTAGCGGGCGAGGCCTCCTTTCGAGTCCAGCATGTCCGATATGGAAAAGGCATTGTTGCGTCTGTTGTTGTTGTTGTTGTTGTTGTTGTTGCGCGAGGCAAAGCCAGCTGCCAGATCATCCAGAGAAGATGTGGTCGTGTTGTTGGACTTGGTGGAGGCTGGAAGAGAGGATGACTCGAAGTGCGAGGTGCGACCTTGAGAGGAAGTGGGCGACTTGTTGTTGAGGTCGAGGGCTTGGTCGACCAGAGAGGAAAAGTCGGTGGTGCGAGGTGGAGGAGTGGTCGAAGGTAGTTCGTCTGACGAGGGCTTTGTCCGCGCTTGCTCCTGGCTTCTGAGACATGTGGAAGAGAGTGATCTCGACTGTGGTATAGAGCGGATCATTGGCGAGGGTTGAGCCAGGCGGAATGCGGATTGGCGAGTGAAGGAACGGTAGAGAGTGGGCAAGAGGCTGCCCGCGGTCCGCCCCTCCATCTTGGCTGGGGATGACCGATGCTGAACCGTGTTCCGATCGAGGTATCGGGTGCGACGAGCGTCCCAATGGTCAGATTTGTAGATGCTGTTCGATTGAGCGACTCAGGACGAGCTGTCTGCTGTCTAATAATGAATCCAGGTGATGATGGTTTGGGAAATCTTTAGAGATTCAATTCACCCTCCGGCGCGGCAACTTCCGGCCTCCGATGTTATCCTCATACTGCACTTGTACGTGTATCAGAGCCACTGTAAGGTACCTAATCAAGAGGCACCGCATTCCATTCGCGTTTCTGTCTGGACGACTGCTGATTATTTCTGCTGCATTCTTTTTCATTGCGCAATCACACATCCTCACAGCTCGCGCAAGAAGAGCGTCCGATCTCTTGTCCATTCGCCTTCCGTTAATTGTCGCGCCTTCCTAAAAAGTTTCTGCTCATTCCCTTGCTTTCCTTACGCGCGCACCTTTGTGGAACTCCACACGTCCACGTCCACGTCCACGTCCACGTCCACATCCACCTTCCTCCCTTGGATCGATCATATTCAAACATGTCCTACTACCCACGTATGTCCTTTGCGCACAACTTCTCCGTCACGAGATCCTTCCACTGACGCTGCGCCTAGCTCCCAACTTCAATCGAGGTGGCAGCTATGGCTCCTTCCCCGGCGCACCTGCTGCCCCCGGTATGGGACCTCCGCCAGGCATGGCTCCTGCTCCGGGCATGTCTCCCGTGAATGCGCAGACACCTAACCTCCCTGGTCGGCCCGGATCTATCCCTGCTTCTTTCCAGCCGCCCCCGAATATGCCCGCCAACATCAACTTCAACGCCCCTGTCATCCGTCTGGGAGCAAGCGCCGCACCTGCTGCTTCGCCTGGGGGAGAGAACATGTCTGGAAACAGGAATCGCATGGGTCTCGGTGCTGATTCGAGGAGCGGAGGCAACGACTACAACAGACAGCGAGACGCCGAGAGGACCTTCGTGCCGCCCACCATGGAGGAAGTCAGGAGGACCATCTTTGTCGCGGGCCTCGACGAGGGTGTGCCCAGCGATGCCCAGCTCGAAGAGATCCTGAGCTGCGGAGGCGCCGTGAGACTGAGGCGCTGGGCCAGACTCACCGATGCCGACAACAAGCTCTGCAAATTCGGATTTGCCGAATACGAGGATGCGAACAGTCTACACGTCGTCAGCGAGATCTTCAAGGACTCCGCCGTCCAAGTCCCCCTGAGAGATCAGAACGGAAGTGGAGCCTTGATCAAGGATGACGACGACGAGGTCAAGAAGGCTAAACTCATGGTACACGACTGTCAATCTCCCTTCATTGCTATTCGTCTACTAACTTTTTTCCGCTCAGGTCATCATCGACGAGAAGTCCGCAGAATACATCGAGCAATGGTCAAGGTCAAAGATCAGCGACCAAGACTTGCAGTTCAAGCTGGATACCGCGAGAGACGACCTTGCCGCATGCCTCAAACGACTCGCTTCTCGAGACACTCTGAATGCCACCACTGGCACTGACGCCAACGGCGACAGCGCCATGGCCGACGACTCCGACATCCTCAACATCTCCGTCCCCGCCGCCGCTGCAACCTCCCAGGAAGACGAGCTCTCCGACATCCCTGCCGAGATGCGCGAGACTGTGGCCGCCGAGATCAAGGCTTTCAGAGACCGAAGCTTGCAGCGAGACCTCGAACGCTTGAAGAAAGAGGAAGAACTCGAAGCTGCTGAACGTGCTCGATCCGGTCCGCGCCCTTCACGCCTGGCCTCCCCGCCTCCATCTTCTGCCCCCTCCGGTCCCAATGGTGCACCACTTGGTCCTCGTGGAAACGTCGTCGCAGGAGCGCCTCAGGGACCCAAGGGATATCGCGGTGCTCAGATGCCAAAGGATTATGCCGATGGTGTGGATTTCACCAATGGTGCCAACGACCAAGACGACCAAGACGACGATGCTTCTGACGAGGAAATCGAACGTCGCAAGCAAGAAAAGCGTGCCGAAGAGCTCGAGAAGGTCTATCTTGATCAAGAAAGACGCTGGCTCAACGTGGAACGACGCCATATCGCATCTTTGGCGCGCGCCGAAGCCGAGGAGCAGAGTGAAGAAGCCAGCAAGGCCAAACGTCGTGAAGCCTTGGCCGAGAAGTTCAGGTCGTTCGACGACGAGGAAGAGCTCCGACGCCCCAGCGAGTTATTCTATCGCGATCGCAAGGCATGGCGCCGTGCCCGTGCGGATTTCCGCCGCATGGAACGCGAGCGCGACGACATGGACCGCAGAGACGAAGACCGCGAGCTCAACCGCGAAAAACGCCGTCTGGATGCCGCCAGGGGTATGGCCGACGACTTCCTCTCGCAGACCGGCGAAGAAATCTCCGCGTCCCGCTCCAAACCCCAGCCCAAAGCCAACTTCTCACTCAACCTGGGCGGTTTCAGCATGGGCGGTGCGAGCGCAGGAGCCGCTACTTACGAGGAAGAAGAAGACCGCAAACAAGAGCGGTCCGCCGGCCGCTCTCACCGCATGCAAGACATGGAGAACCTGCTCGACGACGAAGAAGAGAACGGCGCGGCAGGCACGGGCGAGCGCAAGGCCCTCCGGACCGTCGAGTTCAAGCCGCTCGCTCCAGGCGAGAAAATGTCCGACGAGCAGCGCGTCGCCGCATCCAAAGAACTCGCGGCCAGGATCCCCACGTCGACCCAAGCTCTGTTCGCGTGGCCCGTCAAATGGGACCACCTCACGCCCGCCATCATCGAGGAGCAGCTCCGCCCTTATGTGCAAAAGAAGATCTTCCAGTCTCTGGGCGTGCAAGAGGACATGCTCGTCGACATCATCGAAAGCGTGGTGCGCGAAAGAGGGTCGCCGGAGAAGATCGTCGAGGAGCTGTCTGGGCTGCTGGACGAAGAAGCCGAGGACCTGGCCAGGAAGGTGTGGAGGATGGTGGTGTTCTACTCTGAAGTCGAGGCGCAGGGTCTCGGTGATGGCGCGTAGTGGTATTTCCGTATGTATCCTGCTGCTGCCAGCCTCTCGATCGGTGACGAAAAAGGCGCTTTATTTAAGCCGAGTTTTTCACGAGTCCACAAAAGAGAGCTTTACTTGGTCGCGTCGAGTCAAGTCTTGTCTTGCTGCATGCATGTTATCGAGCTTTTCTCTGCTTCGCTGTTCATGATCTCGGAGGATATCCTTCGTCGCTTTGGACAAGAAGAAAACTGACACTTGACCTCGCCCCCGCTCAGTCAAATCTATATATATGGTATTGGTACGTGATTGGTATATCAGAGTTTGTTTCGACGACAAGATTTTCTCCATGGAGGTTACATGAGGTTCCTGTTTCGCGTCCTGACTACCATTCCTAGTGTTTCCTGTGATATACGTTCTCATTCCAAGGAATAAAACCAGAGTAGGCTGATCACTTCGCATCTGTACATGTGACACACACATGCAACAATAAAAAAAAACAATACAACGCTCAACGACCAACTGCCTGCCCAGCCTAAGCGTGCTGCGCCTGCGCCCCCTCCTCGAGATCCACAGCCTCATACCCGCCCCCTGCACCACTCCTATACCTCATAGCAGCCGGCACCTCAAACAGTCGTCTATAGTCGACGCTCTCGCCGCCCAGCAGCCCCTGGCCCTCCTTCTTGCTTCCAAACAGCACGCCCTTCGCCCCGCCCGCATCGCACCAGAAGTCGCCGCAGTTGCGCACGAAGCCGCGATTGAACGGGTTGCGCTTGCGGCGCGCCAGCACTTCTCCTGCGCGCGAGCCGTGCAGCGCGGTCGCGACGAAGGTGTCGAGTCCGAGCAGTTTCTTCCACTGTGTGAAGCAGGATTCTTTCTGGATTTTCTTGTTGCGGTGGTGGTGCGGGGGAGCGGGAGTTGCGGGGTCTGGACCGCTGCCTGAGGCGGAGGAGCCTACTGCGGCGCCTTCGGGCGAGGTCGAGCCCGTCGCTATAGCTGTTGTCAGGGCGCCGGCGTGCGCGCCTTTCATGCTTTCGTAGGTGGTCATTGCGCGCGCGATCTGGGACAGCTGCACGAAGAGCAGCATTGTTGTCCAGGTTAGCTGTAGGCAACCCCAGCCGTTCACGACTAGTGTGAATGGGTCCTTGCACCATTCTGTGCAGAACTCTGGGCCCAGGATCGAGCAGGAGTTGATGAGGTCTGGGTCGGTGGGCGCGGGGAGGACTTCGATGTAGGCGAGGGTGAGGCGCACGAGGAAGACGAGGCCGACGGCTAGGAAGAAGATGTAGAGGACGAACGGTCGGTGGTTCTGGATGGCGACGCAGTTGTTGATCCACGGGCAGTGACTGTGCATTGTTAATGTTCTGGTCGTTTTGAATTGCTTGTCGAAGAGTCACTCACTGGTCTTCCCTGGCAACACAGCGGTTGCATCTCCTACAGTGCTTGCTGCGAAGAGGTTTTCGAATCATACACGTCGTGCAGAAGTGTTGTTCGTTGAAGGTATGCTTCTCTAGCAGATCTTCAATGACGGTCTTTTGTTGCGCGCGAGAGGTGGACTTGGGGATGAACCCGGGATCTGCAAACATGCTGACGAAGTAAAAGTAAGTGGTCAGGGATATACATATGGCGAAGCAGAGATTAAGAATAGGGTTTGTTAGATAAGTCGCTAAAGCACTAGTCAGCATATACTCCCATTTTAGACACTTGTTGCATGGGACGTACCTGGAAGTATGTGGGTAACGTAACGAAGTGAAACCCAGAAAAGAGACGCTGCAAAAACGCCAGCGAGAAAAGACTGCCCACCGCTTGTGTCAGCCTGGATCTCTGCAAGATTGACACGGGCACACTCACAGTCTTGTGTAGATGCTTCATGTCGCTAGGGGCCCAGACCAAAAGCCTCTGGCCCAGCCATTGTAAGCTGTAGCTTACGGCCATGCTCAATGGCAAGCCAAAATATAACGGCATCCAGGCCAGGATGTACAGGGTACAGCCCAATACAAATGTGGGCCAGCAAAAGAAAAATCGATCCAGGAATTTCCTTGTGTCCTTGACAAAGGTCAAAGGAAATGCAGAGGGCTGTCCCTCCGAGTCGTATCCACTATCAGCTAGAGCTCGATGCCATTGCCTGACCGAGTTCATTTCTTTTGCTGTCACGGCGGGGGTCTTTCCATCGTTATTTGCAGCAAATCGGTCCGCGCCGTATTCGATCAACTTTTGTATGCATGCATAGGACCCCTTGACCAATGCCCAATGTAACGCAGTGAAGCCTTGGTCGTCTCGCCTGTGGACGTCTGCTCCCCATCTCAACAGCACGTCTACACATGCCGGGAATCCTTTGTAAGCAGCCCACATCAAGCTCGTATGCCCCTGCGTGTCCGGTACGTCTACATCAAGGTCGCCTTGGTGCAATAAGAGAATCAGCTGGAAGACATTGCCGTCGAGGGTCGCGCAATGCAACAGATTGTAGCCTTGGTCGTCGGTAATGAGAGGGTCTGCACCATTCTGGAGGAGAAGTGATACAATGTCCAGATTGCATTTCTTGGAAGCCCATAACACAGGGGTTGCCAGAGCGTCACCTCCACGAGCATTAACTGGTGCGCCTGATTGAACGAGAAAGTGACACAGAGCGTAATGGCCGTTTATGGCTGCCCACTGGTTATTACGCGATCAGCTCCTCATTTCACTATGCGGATTATATATCGATGCATCCTACATGTAAAGCGGTGATGCCTTGAGCATCGGTCGAGCTGGCTGTGTATTTCCCTTTCTCGAACAACTTTTGTATGGCCCGAAGTTCACCGAGTCTCGCAAGACCCATAAGATCATCCTCTATTGGCAACGTTGGAGGCGGCACCGGCGGTTGTTGTTGTTGTTGTTGTTGTTGTTGCTGTTGTTGCTGTGTCATATTCTCGAGTTCGACTTGGCGGTCGACTGCATTTCCTGGTATCACGCTGCTTTCCGCCATTGCGTCAGGTCACACGCTCCAGCGGGCCGGTAAGATGCTGTTTGTCGTGAGATTTATCTGATGCAACTTTCCCGCTCTCATAACATCTTAGTGAGCGTCATGTCATGTTCGAAAAGTCGAATGCATCCTTGTGGCAGTGCTTGGTCATACGCGTCTCTCGTGTTCACCGAGGTGGATTCACCGGAGGTTCTGGATCTCCAGCCAATCATAATGGATTTATTCCGCAATTGTCTTGGCATGAAGCCGTGAAATGCGACGTCGTCGACTGCTTCCACCATGATTGCAGCAGAACTAGTGTCAAGGCGAGATGTGCTAACACGATAGGGCAACCATACTCAGATGCTTCGCTCTCTCTCCTCTATTCATCAGATATCTGTGCAAAAGTTCTCAGGTACTATAGCGATGTGTTGTTCCCTGGCGAAGAGGATCAAGGAGTCTCCAATCTCGATACTCTACAATGATGCATCGAACAGAGGATCACTAGGGTTTTAAAGATATAATGTATTGTATGACCGACATTCGAATACTCCCTACTATACAGATTTGAAGACAAAAGAAATTTGCATCTAAACAGGCTCTAATAGTTGATTCTCGAGCCATCGCGTAAACTTGACGATCGGTGTGTCAATATACCTCCAGAACAGATCTGCCGCCCATATTGCTGCCGGAATCACTATGAGACCGCCTAGTGCGAAACCAGTCTCATATTGTCTTGTAGTGCTTTTGCCTGTTGTATTCTCCCAGAGGTTGTAAACGACACTATAGCCGAGTGTGTGGTTGATGAATCCATGTACAAGATATAGGGCATAAGAGATGTTGCCCAGGTATCGGCCCAATGCACAAGAGAAGATTCCCTGAAGCGAAAGGGCATTATTGATAGACCAAATTACCAAGACACTACCAATGGCCATCCAGAATCTGTGCTTCTCGCCCTCACGCAATCCTTGAGGAGACCATTTGATAAGGTTGGAATAGAACGGCGCAAATTCGGTCTTCTGCGGCGGTATTGACAGCAGAACCAGACCGACGACGAACGCGAAATACCAGAATGCCTTATTCTCGCTCTCGGAGTGCTTGGGGGGTTCTTTGTGCATAGGGGCACCTTCTTCGATCTTCGCTTCCACATCCGAGAAAGATTCTTGGATCAGAGATGCCTCTGCGAGGAACATACCACTCCAGAACAGCCCAAGCTCCCAAACATCGCATTGAAACGAGCCTGCAATGAGAAGGCCGAGCGTAATCATACGGACCCTTGTACGTACGATGGAGAGTGCTGCAATCGTAAGGAAAAGAACCATAGAGCACCGGAATTCGACAGGTATCGTCCACAAGTGAATGTCATATCCATGAGATGGCCAGTGTGCATGGGACATTATGTCGAAAAGTCCCTTGGTGGCATGAATGTAGTCCCAGAGTTGTTCGTTGAATGTTTCAAAGACGTGCGGCTGCGGTTCGTGGGCCCAGCCCCAGTAAATCATCCGGAATGTAACTTCATCTTCACCAAGCGTGTTTGGATAGTCGAAGATACCAACACGCAAAGCAACAAATATCAGTAAAGTCGAAGCTATGCATGGTAAGAATAGACGGAATGGTCGTCGGAACACTGATGAGGCCAAGGTGCGCATCAATTGAGCATGCGAATGTGAGCGAATCAATTTCAACGATTTCAAGCTAAGCGCGTACCCAGATATGACGAAAAAGATGCAGACCATGGACTCTCCGGCTACCAGCAGGCGGAGTATCGGTAGCTGCAAGATATGTCGATTTTCGTCCGGGTAGTCTGGGTCTTCAACTGTCCCATACACAAAAGCACCTTTTCTATGGTATGCAAACTCAAAATGGCGAAGAAACACAAAAAACGCTGCATATCCTCGCATACCATCGAGCCATGCTGTCGGCGTGACCCTGCGTGCTGATGCCGCGGTTGCTGTGAAGACTGGGAGCAAGAAGCTCGGAATTAGCGCAGTCAGAAGACATCGCAGTCTTCGGTTTGATCTTCGGATGCTTATGTCATGCATCGGGCTCTTGTTATCGTACATTTTTCCATGAGGGGTGCAAAATCAGGGAGAGAGTGAACAATGATCAGTGGCATATATGTGAAATGGAAGCTCCCATAACTATGCTGGAAATAGCCATGGTAGATACATAGCGTCAAGCATCGGATGCCGGCCGAGATGCGTTGCCATCGTGAAACAAACAGCTCTTGAACCCGCCGCGTCGACTGATCGTAGAATGCGCGGCTACACGCTGTGCTGATGAGATCAATCCGTGATGTGGCAGCTGTCATGGGGCTGCTCTGTGGGGATCTTCATAAATACCTGAAGCTGACGCGCGGCACTACTACTCAAATGGGGATTTGCTTGTTTACAGTAAGATGCTCCATCCGCAGCTACGGGCCTATGGAGTTAGAAATGCTGATATTCGTGGTACATACTCTGTTGTATTATGATCATATGAAACCATTATAGACATGGCTCGGCTTGCAGTATGCAGGCTACCGGAGTCTATCTGCTGCTGGGGCAACTCTGAATACCGCATGGTTTCGGTCTGCAGCAGTGCGAACCCATCAGCCAAAGGTCAGGTGCTGTGTGTCTGCTTGACTACCTCGACATCGCTCCCTTAGTTTCCGTCAGTGACTGAGTTTTGGTCGCAATTTGTTGTCTCTTCCATTGAGTGAGCCGTCATGCTTATATGCGTACGTCAGCCCAGCAATCTATCATTGCGGCCTCCGATGGCTCCTTCCTCTCCATGAGTTATTCTTGTTGAGGGCTATACAAATTTAGCATCACGAACTTGTATGTCGGCGGCTCGCGAAGAGTTTCTCTGAGGAGCTGCTGTCCCGCTGTTGCACGGAAGACGGGAGTGCCGGAGTCATGTAAGGGACTGAACTTATGCATACCTACGCATCCATATTAATGGTGAATACCTCACCTCGAAAACACGGCCTTAAAGACTTCGTCTTACAATCCGAGAATTTCTTCCTCTAGTCAGTCTGCCTTTTCGAAAGTCAACTTGAATTTCTTTGCGATTGTCGCCTAGCTCTTTTTTCCAATTACTATATGAGCTTGGCCTTTAACTCGTGAAACACTATATCCTGGACAGCTCGATTGCTCAGGCCTTGCCAGCGTAAATCCTGTCTAGATCTTCTCCCTCCACATCGTCGTGGCCACTCTTAACTAGCTCGTCTATAGCTTGTGCTATAGGCGTTTCACCCTCAAGCAGATCGTACCATCCCCTTGTGTCATTCCTCTCAATCAGTGCCGCCGCGACCGCAGCGACATCTCCTCTGGGGATTTTACCTTTTGAGGACGTCTTCCCAAGCCACACCTTACCAGTAGGAGCATCATCAGCCAGATTCCCTGGCCTCAAGTTGATAGCCTGGAATTGCTTATCGCCTCCACTAGCTCGCTTATGAGCCACAGCTAGCAAATGCTCATCCGCAGCGACTTTTGCTTTATAGTAATCTGGTAAGATCTCGTAGTTGACTTTGTGGGCGTTCTCCTTGTCTGCTTCGGTCCACCATGGTGCGGCATTCTTTCTAGAGGAAAGATACGAGACCATGAGGAACTTCTTCACGCTCGGAGTCGAGACAGCAGATGTGATGTAATGCTTTGCAGCGTCCCGATCGATAGCATAGGTCCTTTCGGCACCGCCCTTTCCTCCGGCACCTGTTGTATAGATTCTCAACAAACATAGTTGTGCATTTCAATATGTAGAAGACTCACCTGCAGACCAAATCACAATCTCCGGATTGACTTTATCGATAACTCTCTGTGCGTCCGCGTCGCTCTTAACTTCATCAAGACTTTCGACAAGCACGTCGAGCTTGCCTGGTTGATCCTTGCCAGCAGCAAGAATCTCTCGCTTATGGTCTGGGTTTCGGATCACACTGGTCACATGCCACTGACGAGCCAGGAGGAGCGGCGTCAGATGCAGAGCAACTTTTCCGTGACCGCCGAGTAGTAAGACTTTCGTAGATGCCATGATGATAATGATTTTATTGGATTGCGAGAGTAGATACTTGCAGTACTCGTATCTTATAAGCAGCACCACTTGTAAGCTTTCTTCGAGCTGTTCGAGGCTTACAAATATTGCCTAGGAATATAGCGATCGAATGGTGTGATTGGAGTATGAACGAGCGTGCGGAGAAACATGATGTCACTCAGAACTTCTGGAAGGCTCCTCCAAGGGACGCTTCGCTCACTATCGATGGTATTTCCCGCGCAACACAGCATCAAGCCAGGAGGTATCTGCGCTTTAACAGTATGTTCTAGCGAAATGATGCTTGATACTATCGCACGTCGTCTGAAGTCGGTCACTCAGAGCTTTCGCTACGCGTATCCACTCGGCGACGCTGTGGAGCTGTGAAGTATTGGGATAATGTTATTATCTTCTTCCTTGTAGCACCTCTCAGGCTTCTGCATACGCAAACGAAAGGTCCGCAGATCCACCTCGTTCAACAATGATGCCCACATGCAGAGGTCCTTGAACCATAAACACTTTCATGGCATCATCTTGTCCACTGTCATCGAACCACGAAGCGCATAGCTCATACAGCAAGATTACTCCTTACTGGCCCAGATTCGGTCTGCTTCCAGAGCTGCCACTTCCATCCTTTGCTTGGTCATACTCATCAGAACCTTCTCCTTGCGTACCCATCTTGCGTCGGCGTAGTTCAGCAATGTGCTGGCTTCTAGTTCCTCCTCCGCCATAGCGTTGGTGACAATGTCGCTGAAAATGTTCCCCATATTGCAGGTCCAGATCACCATTTCACGGTAATGTACAATGCCCACATCGGGCTGGTCGATGATGTCAAGGAAATACTGGCGGCGTTGACCAAAGTCCTCAGCACGAGCTTTCTGACAGTGCTCGGCGCAGTACTCAGGCCACAGAGTAACCACGTATTTCCAACCGAGTTGTGCTCCTGTGAAATCCACAGCCCAGGACCGACCACCATAAGGAAGCTGTACTTTGAGGATATAATGAGTGCCTTCGAGCTGGCATTGGCCACGCGCAGCATCACGCAAGTAGATGGGGCGCCGAACACCTTTAGGGACTATCTCTACCTCTTGGATCTGGGCGGAAAGACCTGGGATGCGTTAGAAACCATGACAAGACACCGCCTGAGTCATGCTTACAAACCTTTGAGGAAAGTATCAATGACTTTATGGAAGAAAGCAAGAGCAATATCACAAGTCATGTTGGCAAGTACAGCTTTTTTTTATATCACCGTTCGCAAAAAGGGACTTCTCAAGTGGATAGATCCGTCCACCCATCACAAGCTTCGATGCTTGGTTGTAGTCCTCGTCAACGTAGATTCCATCATCCTGCAGGGTTACCTTGACGACAGGGCGGTCGTAACAGATCTCGCGCCACATCTAGAACAGCTTGGCGATGAGGTTTCCTGCACGGTGAAGTGCTCTTTGGCGCTTCAGAGTCTGCTGCACTTTACAGGTGTCTTTGTGGTCAGTCCAATGCGCTGCTTGGCACTCTTTGTTACAATAGCGAGGGCAGCTGTATACACTTCCTCCCACCTGTAGTGCGTTGCTGCAGCCGCTGCACTGGTAACGGGCTCCGATCTTGCTGCAGTTGGAGCATGGTTCACTTGTAATGCTTGACGGCTTCACCGTCTCGTCGGAGTCAGGATCATCTCGAGAAGGACTGAGAGCAGCCTCTTCATTTTCTTGCGCGCCTTGGTATAGTGGAAGCACTCCAAGCTCTGCCGTGCTTGCTAGAGTTTCATTTTTCCCTGTCGTGGGTTCACGACTTTCCCCATGGACCTCTGATAAGCCTTCCTGGTCCGTTTCGTTGCGAAGCAGAACATCGAAGGCTGATTCGCGGTGCGATCCCTGGATCAGAACATCGACCATGTCTGATTCAGCGTTACCACTAGCTCTCTCCTTGCCATCTTGAGGATCTGTGGTGTGAAGAGGCGAGGAAGGATCTATAGAT
This sequence comes from Neodothiora populina, assembly GCF_041146345.1. NCBI lineage: Eukaryota > Fungi > Ascomycota > Dothideomycetes > Dothideales > Dothioraceae > Neodothiora > Neodothiora populina. The sequence continues at coordinate 381,990 of NW_027191417.1, forward strand.
AGGTCGAGAAATGCCTTGGTGAGGTCTTCTGTCATGATGACTGCACGATAACAGGCAACACAGCCAGAAGTTCAATCATCAAATGAGGGAATAGAGAAATGATGTTTATGAATTTTCGTCCAGATAAGTGAGGTCCTGCATTTCATTTCTTCCGTGTCGTGAGTTTACCTTGGTTTCTACGTCCCTGGGTCGCGACTGCCTTGTTGCTGTGCTCCTTCCTATTATCTAGACTTACTTGCAGCACGTTTGCGCATTTGGATGTGGTAAGGTCTGTTTCTCTTGGTACAGGGTTGACGTGAGTCTTAGCTCTAGGTTACCTTATCTATCTAGTTTCACCACTCCTTTACAACATGTTAGTCGAAGACATACGAGTCGAACGCTGTCAGCCACCCGCCTGCGGCACCTCAAGCCCTTGTTCGCGCACATACATAGTGTTGGCAGACATGACGGCTGCTTCGATGAACTGACGAACCATGTCTAAAAAAGCTCGCCTCTTCTGCTGGAACTCCATTTCTGGCAGCTCCAACATTTCTGTTGCACCCGAATCCCACACTCGAAATTGAGTAGTCATCAAAGCCTCGAACCCATTGGCTATGTCGTAGGTCCAAGTGTAGTCGGCTCGTCGCCTCGTGCGAGCCCAATCTATATGCATCTCATAGTTCTCAAGTCCAGAAGCATTCAACACGAGGTGGCTTGTATCGCAGCGGTCCCGTAAGAGCTCTTCCCAGGAGATTAGGGGATCATACCAGCCATATTGTGCTCCGGAAAGGTCAAGGGCGTATGAAAGGTGTTGTTTATCTTTGAGTGTCACTCTCCATAGGCAATGCTCGAACATGGCGTTGCACTTAGGCTGTCCTTCCGCATTCGTTCTCTCTACGGAAAGAGGGGGGCATTGAAGCCCAGCGCTGGCTTCTTGCAGTATTGCAATATCTAACAAGAATCAGCAAAGCCAGATGAAGTCACCTTAAAGGTAGTGGCTAACCTTCCAACATCCAGACGGCAACTGCATGTAAATGGGCAATTACAGTCTTGCAAGTCAAGAAAGACAGTAAGCTCTTCCTTATTGGATCTCTTCGGTCCAATTGTCCAGGGTCTGTTAGAAGAGGTCTCCAAGAAACTACAGGCTCTAGACATTGGGCATGAAAAGACATTGTCTTTGCGTCGATCCATTGAACATCTCGAACATCGAGCATGAAAGTGTAATTGCGATAGATGTACCACATGTCTTGGAGCAGATATGCACCGCGGCGTAATTTATGCTCCGGACAGTCGACAGTAGATCTAGAATCTGGAAGTCGGGGAAGATGAAACGAGTCTCTATTCGTGGGGTGAGGGCTGCATTCGGTGTTCGACGGCTTCTCAGTCGCGTCAGGCGAGCGAAGCCGTTTACATATTGTGACAAAATAGCAGCGAAGGCGCCGCATTTTGGGGAGGGGAATCCGATTCCTTAATGAAATCCTTGATCACTCTCAACTTTACTATGCGTACAGGCGATGAAAGATCTTTCAAGCATTTATACTGTAAGTCGGTCGAGCGCGAAAAGCGTGTTGTACGATTTGCTGAGACATTGATCTGGTCGGAAGTTTTGTCGCCTTTCACACATTGGTGGCGAAGATCATACACTAAGCTTTCCCGCCTGATGATGGAGTATATCTGATTGCTGTCGTCTAGCATTTTTGCACTGTTCTTCCCAGACCGAAGACCAGGAGAACGAATTCCAGATCTCGTCGGTTGCAAGAGTTGCTATCTGTGCTTGTCGCCGAACTTCTCCAATTACGCTGTGCTCCGATATAAGCCTTTGGTTTTCCGGCCCTCCAAGTAAATTTTCGGTAGGTAAATCGTGCAGCAGCTGCTCCATGATAATGGCGAAGTGCTGTTGAACAGAAACGTAATAATTATCAACTCTTGGTAATGCAAATCCAGGGAGTTGTTTCTCTGCGGCGACAAGTGGCAGGAAGTCCTGATGGCCCTTTAGGGCCACGAAAAATGCTTCATTATGAAGACATCGCTCCTGCAAACACAGATTCCAGGGACATATCGGATCCGTCCATCCGTACTGTGAGCCTGTGAGGTCAACAGCGAATATCTCTCCCGACTTGAGCGTCACACGCCAACATTCATGGCGGTAGTCGAAATTGCTGAATGAAGGGCTGCCATCCGGTTCCATTGTGACAATCAAGGGCGGTTCTTTCAACAGAAACATTGCCACCTCGACTTTCTCAGCTATGTCTGTGAAAATGACTATCAGCTATCCACAGACCGTTAACCGGGTTTCAAATTCGGGCATACCGTGAAGAAGCCACTCAATGACACATTGCATATGTCTGACCGCGACATTGCACTGCAGGAAATTCAGTAAGATGGTCTTATCCTTTGGCGTTCTACACAAATTATTCGGCAATACAGTCAGAGGGCTCGTAGTCCCTGGACGCCTTTTAATGGTTTTTTCCAGACATCCGCTACGCAGGATCAAACGACGTGGGCTTTTCCATATGATTTGGTCTGTTTCATCTGCGTATATTTCTTCTCTATAGGCAAGCCATACTTTGTTGAGCAGTTCAATCGCCTGGCGAAGGCGAGCCTCACTCATAGGTACTCGGATGTCGATTGCGAAGTGGTAATGGTATAATTCAATCTATGACGCCCAGGATGTATAAGGCTGTCGAATCGTAGTATGACGCTTTTAGACTCGGTGCTTCTAAGTTAGATCAATAAACGAAGGTTGTCTTTCAACCAGGACGTTTTCAGGGTCTTATATACACAAAATATCAATTGAACTACAATGGAAAGCTGGACAACGGGAGAAGGTAAATGTTATATTCCTACCTCGCCGCGGGAGAAGGTGACAAAGTGGTAATGGTGGTGGTAAGAGTGGCACGCATACCTTACCTTTGCCTTCACCCTTACCTTACCCTTACCTCTCCTACCACGGCCGACCCACCTAAGCTCCCCAGGCCAGCCGCGCTGTTCCCGTCCGGCATCCCTCGGCGATTGTGACAAGCAGCGCAGACGTACAGTAGTAGTAGAACGCTTACTATATCCATCATTATCCTCATCGTCATTGCTTCCCTTGCCCCCCCTTACCTTACTGTACCCTTCCGCCCAGTCTTGACAATATTACAAACAAAGAAAGAAAGATAAACAACCGTTATTTCCTCCACCCGCTCTCTCGTCTACTAGTAAGCCTGCCTCCAAAGAAATCCCACGCGCTCGGCTGCCGGCCGCGTGACATCGTTAGAAAGCGGGCAAGGCAAAACCAAAAAAAAGCTTGTCACTAGAAAAAGTGTCGCACGCTGCGCCCGTGAAGTACCGAGACATTTTCTGTGTCTTTGGAGCTGGGCGACGCTACACTACTACTACTACTGTATGTCGTTCTTCATCAAGCGCCGTGCAAGCCCGCTGGACGCACGTGGATGGCTATCTCAGTTTTGGTTTTCAAGTCTCCGGTGTGAGGGTCCTTTTGCTATGTAGCTTGATGTCATTGGGGTCGATTCTTCTAAGACTGATATAATATAGAAGTAAAGGTGGGTTGATTAACGTACTAAGGATGCTGTAGAACTGTAAGTGTCGGAGGAACTTGGAAGATTATTCCCGGCTAGGTATACCCGCTTAGCGGCGGCGGTACTGGGTCTCGCCAGTATAAGGTGATGTGTACTGTTTGCAAGATGTCTGGTCACTGCTGCGCGATTTGAGCTCTCGAGGGCAAGATCACTGCAAAATAATGTCGGAAAAGGCAGGTAAGGTTGATGTGGGCGACATGGGCTGGGTAAGTTGGTGTGTTGTGCGAGGCAGTACTACTGAAGCATCTTGATATGCATTCATTAAATTTGAGCTGGGGGTTGTAGTCCTCCAAAAGAGTGATTGATATTATGATAGATATAGAGCCGTCTCAATAACCGCATATAAGCAAAGTGGTATCTGATGAAAATCACTCATCCCTCCCATCTCAAAGGCAATTGTACACTCCAAGCCAAATCAACACCAGCTCATCTGAGCATTTGTAACAGGAAAAAGCCTCGCCATCCCCAGCTCCAATCTTATATATATCTTCAATCCTCGTCTTCTCTGTCAGACTCCTGACTGAGCGCATATTCCCAGTCACGATCGGTATCAGCCCATATATCGTCGGCAAACACCGCTGCTGTCCAAGCACACTCGCAGACCGCAGCGATCAATGCGTCCCTAAATCCTTGAGCTGAATCGTTGCTGTCACCACCCGTTCCTGGCGACATGGTTGCCATTACTAGTGCTCTGGTCGCGTCATGCCTCGACAGAGAAGTCTGCAGACCCTCGTTGAAGTAACGCAACACCGATGCACGATGGTGGGGTCGCTTGTGCACTTCGGTGTCCCATCTGTCGTTGTCGCCGGTACTGCTGTTACCCGCATGTTCCAGAAGAGATAGACGCGAATCAGCGCTTCCATCACCCTCGCCGGTAGCTGGCTGCTGCGAAGGCGGGCTCGCCTGATAATCCCAGCGTATATCGAGGAGTTCTTGCCACGCGCATACAGGGTCAAACCAGCCGTATTGTGAGCCAGTAAGGTCTAGAGCCCAGAGGCTGCCGTCCAGGAGTGTGATTTTATATACTGAATGAAGAGGCTGCATGTTGTGGATTGTGGCTACGTTTGTAACCTCCTGCCAGACCTTGAAGACAGTACCCTGTACATGGAAGAACACCACTTCAAGAGATTGGATTATACCTAGAACCGATTTTGCTACCGTCAGACATTCTATCATGGTAGCTAAGAACGCCGATAGTCATGCTGATGGAGGGCATGAAAGATGGTAAGAGAAAGTGGATCTCACTTTGTAGAAGCCAGCGGCTGAGCTTTTCCATATGTTTGCATGCCATACCACAAGAGAACTGGTCGAGAAGGATGACTTCCTCACGCTTGTCGAGACAAAGCTCCTTTGGGCATCTATATATCAGGCCTGCCGGCCGCCTTTTCGGCGCTGTAAAGTGAGACACCAGGACGATGTTCTGCGGGTCGTCCCATCTTATGTCGACGATGTCCTGGTCAAAAGTTTCTTGCCGATATGCGTGCCATGCATCCAGTAGTATAGCTGCCGCACGTCGCAGCAGTGGTTCGGTCATCACTTCTGGTTTCGTATTACTAACTGGGAGGGGTATTACTGGGGATTGAGTCCGAAATCGTTCGACAGCTAGATGCTGCTGTGCGCTTGGGGACGGTACATCTATTTACTCCGCGAAGTATAGATAGTTATATATAGCATCAACGTGAACGAGTAGATCTTGTAATTCATGGTTGCGTTGTACGGCTGACAACGCTTGAGTATCATGAGGTCGTACAAGAAACGCTTGTGAGGGTGGTTCGTTATGCTTGCTATGCAACATCGATAGAATGTGATTTCTTGACCGGTATACTATTATTTCGAGTATCAGTGTTTGCGCACATGAGCGCACGTGGGTTGTGCAAGGTAGCTATCGTCAATCAAGCCTGGTCGCGGAGAAGGAACGTAACAGGTGAATTTCCACAAGCACTCTTAGGCAGAATACTATCGGTCATATACGCAGTCGCTGTGGGTTTCAGGTAGAGTTTCGATGCTAGCGATTGTTTGAATGCCAAACCACATGACGTGTCTGTGTAACATCTTGGTCGAGGTGGATATGCTGCACTTGCACGGGACAGATGACCTGGCACATCTATCATGCGGCAGGCGACGTGCCCATTAGCTGCCCAACGGTCCTGCAAGGAGACAAGTTTTGCTTTAATAAAGGGGTCGTGATGGCGAAGTTTCATAATAAGGACTGTATGAGTGATTGTGATACCTGCGAAGCCGTGAATACTGGAAAGACTGAACCACTCGTAAGCACGAAACTTCAGGGTACATGTATAGTGAGCTTGGCACATTAACGATCGAGCACTTAGGCGCTCAGTGGGTTGCGAGGGAACATCATAAATTAGAAAAGAGAAAGGTGCGTAGTTTGTGGAGAGAAAAGACCAAACCTATTGCTTTTATCTCATCTGACCTGATCCGGGAGATAACATGTGGGCATTTCATCATTCTTCAACCAATCCGTTTTACACGCTCAAATTCCTCTCTTTCCTCGTTGCGATAAAGACGTCGCCCATCTTGTCATTCCCAACGCCAATAATGCCTTTAGCAATAAGTAAATCAGAAGAGCAAAAGATGTGAACAGTCGACATCAGCAGGAGTTTTATGTTGCCTTCTTGGCGAACTCGACACGGAGAATCAGGTGACCGTAACCGAAGCCGTCCATCTTCTCGCATGCTAGCGCAGCATCAGAGCGATCGACGAAAGAAACGAAAGCGAAGCCCTTTGCCCTGCCCGTTTCCCGGTCCTTAGCAAGGAAGACACGAGTGACACGGCCGAAACGTTCGAACAATGCGCGGAGTTCGTCTTCTTCGGCGAACTCGGAGACCTGATGTATATAGATTAGTGTTGAATCTCAAAAGTGTTTGTCGCAAGAGAAAACGCACGTTGGTGACACGTAGAGTAGCCAGATCGTCCCTCTCGTACTTTCCACCCATTCTCTCGCCGCCAGCACTGCCACCGTTTCTCATGTGAGGAGGAACGTATGAGGAACCGCCCTTGCCCAAGCCACTGCCCAGTCCTTCCAGAGTCTTGGATCCGACCTCCTCGCCCAGGTCTGGGGGACCAGCTCCAGCCTCTCCCTCGGGTGCCATGGTGTCCTTGAAGGGACACTTGGTGGTGAAATGGTCGCCGGAACAGATACGACACTTGATGGCCATCTTCTTGAGAGCCTCGGTCTTCTTGTCCTCCTCGGCGCTGGGGGCCTCAGCGGCACCAGACTTGTATCCAACAACTGGTCGGAAGATGATGTTCTCACCAAGGGTGGTGGTGTCGCTGTGAGGGCCGGGTGCACGGTTTGCCTCAATTCCCATCTTGGGCCACTGTCTGCGCTCTGCGACTCCGGGCTTCTCGTAGATACGCTTGGTGATGGTTCGGATGCGCTGGGTGCGCTTGACTTTCTTGCCATCTTCGTTCAGGAAAACGGTGACGATGGTCTCGGTACCATCCTTGTTCTTGGTGCGTGTGGGTTGCGGCAGAGCAGAGGCGAGATCTGGCTCGTCGTCCTCGGCCCAGTCGGTGCGTCCTGGCGTGTTGGACATGATTGTGGTAGATGTGATGGTCCCTCTGATGCGTGAGGCTGTTGCGACAAGGAGAGATGCTGAGTGATGGGACAGATGCTTGTTGCAGGTTCTGACACTTTCTTGATCCTCACCGTCGTCTCTTTCAAACGCACTCAAAGCATTCTCCACGCGAATTTCAATTCTGCCAAGATTTACACCGGATCGGTGGTCGGGGCTGAAATCGCTCCGACTCCAGGTCGCCAAGACCCAAGTATACTCGATAAGCTGGACAGCCGCATACGTTATCATGCTTTTACTAGGTACCTTAATTACTCAGAGGCAAGGTAACGTATTCTAGGCACTCTGATTATCGATCTAACCGATTGCTATGTAAGCTGTTCTTCTTACACACATGCACTATCACACCGACGTTATTACCAAGCCTTCGCTCTCTCGGACAATGTCGCCCTTGAGACCATGAGCTCGCTTGCGTAAGGCCGTCGACGGCCGCGGTATGATTGTGAGGCCGCGCAGACTGTACGCTTCAGCAAAGGTATAAGAGTAAGCCTCGAGGCGCCGTGAACATGATTTATCATTCAGACATCCCTCCATCATCAGCTCTCATATCCGCAATCATCAGATATCATACCAATCAATAAGCACCTCACCATAACACTCAAGCATTCTACCATACCAATCAAGCACCTCAGCTCAACGTGATATATTCTCTACTGTCGTCCTTTCCCTTTTTTCTACCTTCCTCATCAATCACCTCTTATCCCTCTGCGATAGCAAAAGAATACACATAATTGCAATCATGTCCAAGGGCCTACTTGTCACTGGCGCCACAGGCAAACAGGGTGGCGCTACTATTGATGCACTGCTTACTGCCCCCGGTGGTAGCGCTTACACAATCTTGGCCGTCACCCGATCGGCTGCCACATCACCTTCTGCACAGCGTCTGACCTCGAAGGCGTCCAATGTCAAGATTGTACAAGGTGACATGGATGACGTTCCGGCCATATTCTATGCAGCCAAAGCTGTACATCCTTCCGGCGTCTGGGGGGTCTTGAGCATTCAAGCGCCAGTGGGCAAAGGGCAAACGGTCGAGAAAGAAGAAATCCAAGGCAAAACCCTCGTCGACGAAGCTCTGAAATCTGGTGTCAAGCAATTCGTCTATTCATCTGTGGATCGCGGCGGTGACCAAAAGTCGGCTTCCACCGCGACTCCGGTCCCACACTTCGCAAGCAAGTACAACATTGAGCAACACCTCATCAAGCAGGCCAATGGTAGTGGCATGGACTATACGATCTTACGTCCGGTCGGCTTCATGGAGAACCTCACCCCGGATTTCATGGGAAAGATGTTTGGCGCCATGTGGATCGCATCTCTACCTAAAGACCGCAAACTGCAGCTCGTATCCACTACCGATGTCGGCCATTTCGCAGCTCAGGCGTTCCTTCGACCTGAGCAATACAAGAATCGCGCCCTCAGTCTGGCCGGTGATGACCTGACCTTCGCCGAGACCAGCAAGATATTCAAGGAGAAGACAGGCAGCCCTGCCCCTCATACTTATAGCTTCCTGGGCCGCGCCTTGATGTGGGCTGTCGGAGAGCTGGGTATCATGTTTACTTGGTTCAAGACTGATGGCTACGGTGCCGATATCCCTGCCTTGAAGAAAGAGTATCCGGGTCTCAAGAACCTTGGCGAATGGCTTGAGCAGAACAGTGCCTTTTCGAAGAAGGATTAATTGGATCCATAAGGTATCAATGAATCGCCGTTATAATGGACGATGGTGTTAGCACAAAAGACAAGAAAAACTGGTTTGAATTTTGGCAGGAAGCTTAATGACATATGACGCCTAATATTTAATCATCTATTCTAATTCAATTGCAATTTCATCACAACTCTTGATATTTCGAATGATTTCTGATAGTAGAAAAAAGCATATTGCCGAAGCATGACTTACTGTACGTCTCTTTTGTCAGGGCATACAGACTGAGCAAACAAGCAAAACGCCTCATGTCTTCCCCAATAACCCCGCACATAAGTTACTGCATCCGAAAGCCCGCAGCTCTTTTCCCTTCCCCCACCATGACTGCCCCGCATCTAAGAAACAGAAGGCGACCATCAAGCCTCGGACGACAACTTTACTACAGTAAGATAGTATGACAAGCAGGTCTTCTCCGACTGCATATTGCCGGCTGTATCCACTGGAATAAGGGTACCATCATCATGTCGAAGCCTCAGCACCAAAAAACCCCACACAAACGATTGACCTCCAAAAGTAAATAGATACGATGTCCAATCTCGCACTCTTCGCTTCGCGTCTCCTCTGGCTTGGCTTCGAGAGCGTAAGATTTCGCTTATAAATTGGTATCCTGATTGATTGTGGTTCCTCTGTGCGTCACTGAAAGCATCTTGCTTGCTTGCTTGCTTGCTTGCTTGCTTTCTTGCTTGGATATAGTCTGCCATCTTCATATCATCCATCAGATACTCAATTGAGCATCTCTCCTCGCACTCGCACTCGCACTCACGCAATGTCTTCCGAAACGATGAAAGCAGTGGTGTTCAAGGGCCCGCACAGCGTGACTGTCGAGGACCGGCCTGTTCCCAAGATCAAGGAGCCGACGGACATCATCGTCAAGGTTGAGTATACTGCGCTATGCGGTAGTGAGCTGCACGTCTTTCGAGGCCACCAGCCCAGTCCTACGGGCTTCATCATGGGCCATGAGTTCACAGGTCGTGTGCACGAGGTATGTGCGAACTTGTGCCTTGAGTTCGTACCACTGCTGACACCAGACACAAGGTCGGCTCGTCAGTCAAGAACTTCAAAGTCGGCGAATTAGTCGTCTCCCCATTTACCACCTCCTGCGGCGCGTGCTTCTACTGCGAGCAAGGCTTCAGCAGCCGCTGCGTGAAGTGTCAACTCTTTGGTAGCGCGGGACTCGATGGCGGCCAAGCAGAATATGTACGCATCCCTCTAGCAGACACGACCGCATTCGGGGCACCACAGGGCATCTCGCCCCACGCTCTGGTGCTCATGGCCGACATCTTCCCGACCGGCTACTACGCCGCGAACAACGCGTACAAGCACTTCACCTCGGACCAGTACTCAAAAAGCACAGTCGTCCTCCTCGGTCTAGGTCCAGTAGGTCTCTGCGCCCTGCTCAACATCCTCGACCACAAGCCCGCGCACATCATCGCCGTCGATTCTGTGCCCTCGCGTCTCGACCTCGCCAAATCCCTCGGCGAGGGCAAAGTCGAGGCCTTCAACTTCATGACCAACGGCGACGAGCTGAAGTCCCGCATTAAGGAATTGACCGACGGCCGCGGCGCCGACGCCGTCATCGAAGTTGTGGGCTTGTCGCCTGCTCTGCGTCTGGGCTTCGATCTCCTGAGACCATGGGGCATCATCTCCAGCGCGGGCGTGCACAATGCCGAAATCCCTTGGACCGGCAACGAGGCGTACAATAAGAACGTCAGGATCCAAATGGGCAGGTGTCCAGTTAGGTCCATTTTCCCTCAGGCGCTCGAGAAGCTCGAGGTCATGCAGGATAAATTGGGCTTCATGGCTGATCGCGTCATGGGCCTCAGTGAGGCTGTCGAGGGCTATGATTTGTTTGATAAGATGAAGGCGCAGAAGGTCATGTTTGATGCTACCAAGTAAGCGATAGGGGCATGTTTGTTTTCTCGTGATTTGTTTTTGCCTCTCCTGGCAACTTCTTCTTGATTTCATGAGTATTTGGAAACTCATGTATTGGATGGTGTGAAGACTTCTTGCAATTGAATCTGGCTGGTGCCCTTACGAACACCGCACAAGTCCGCTGCTCTTCTTGATACCTCGCTCTTACCATGTCTCTTCTTGTCAATACCCCGCTTTCTGGATCCCCAAGAGTCTTTTTGCGACTTTGAACGTTTGGCAGTCCCACTCTGAGTGAAGTATTTCTGAAATGAATTGTAAACTTGATAATAGTCCGTGTCTTATCTGCTGTGCATGTTTGTCACACAAACACGAGTGCCAGTCGCGCCTGTCTGCGCCTGAAATTTGACTGAATGTCCCATGTGCCTTGCATGTTTCTCGAAACGCCCCCCAATAATCCCCGAATTGCACCAAAAATTCGCCCTTCTTCATGGGGTTGTTTCCTTGTCCCCCAATTCCCATGACTCCCCCATTCCTTATCCAAAGCCTGATCTCCGATCCTTCGGTCTCAAGAACGGCACGTCGGCCGATGATTGAGTGAATTTCCCATGATAAAAACGCCGTCATCAACACGTTGAAATACGAGGAGATGCACCTGTTCCTCTTGATTTCCTTTTTTTTTCTCTTTCCTCCTCTTGTGCATGTCCTTCTCTGCGTCCTGTCTACTTCTTTACCTCCGAATGGAAATTGACTCCTTAATTGACCTGAGCGAGCAACTCTGCCTCAAGGATAAATTTTCCCTCCTTGTACTTCTCTGCAGGTTCGTAGGCCTTGTCATATTTCCAGCCGACAGTCTCCTTGCAGTGGCGACAGTATATGTCGCGGACAGTGTGACGGCCCGTCGTCATGTTGCGTTCGGTCGCGTCGCCCTGAGTCACGTTTACGACCGAGTTGAATAGGTAAGCTTTGCCGTGTTGGCCTCTGAAATTCTAGAGAAGAGAAAGAGTGTCATTGTAAGCTTATTTACAGTCATTCGGTAGGATTTTGGAGTGTGAGGGCGTCATCTTTGAGAGAGGTAGGGGCAGTCGTATCGTGATCAGGCAGGCAAACTCACTCTACTGATGATTTCATCGTGATCTGCGAGGTGAGTCTTGCATGCTTTACAGCCATAGATCCTTGAAGCGTTGAGATAGACGTTGTATGCGAGACCCATGTCGTCGGAGTCTGGTTTGTGGGTTGGGCTCAAGGTCGCTTCGAACGACTTGAAGTAAACGACGAGAGCTGACAAATCAGACGAGAGAGTCAAGACGACGGCAACAAAGGGGCGGCAAATTGTCAAAATTCAAAGAGCGAAGCTGCACGTGGTGATCGAGACAAGATTGCCTAGGTATAGGCACGCAGTAGAGTGACCGAAGACAGTGTTCTGGCGTCAAGCTACGACGAAGACTCTTGGACGCTTCTCGAAAGACGATGGATGGATGGATGGATGGAGAATCGGCCAGATTCAGCACGAGACAGGATTTATGGCAACAGGCGAGCTACTGCAAAGGTGCACGCCAGCTGAGGGACGTGTTACACGAGACAGTGAATTGGATGGAGTGTTGGCGAATGACTTGGTAGCTGTTGGAAGGAAGGCTTGGTCGGCTTGAAGCGGACTTAAGCGAGCGATAGGTGGAGCAATCTAGCCGCAAATGGGGACGGGATATCAGTAAGGAGGACCTTTGATGACGAGCCTGGCTGCTGGATTCGTATGTAAGTAGATAAACGTAAGCATATAAGTATATGCGAGACAGTGGACTGCGGAAGTGAGTGAAGATCGCAGAAGTAAGCCAAAGGACGATGGACGATGGTTGGCTGTAGTCTGGGCGCAGAGCATGTGGTTCGAAGAGGGCGGGGCAATGATGATTAGTGCTATCCTGTGATCGTCCTACTCTGTATTCCAGGGCAGCTTCTAATCCTTAGGCGGTAAGGTGCCCTCTGAGTACCTCAAGGTCGTTAGAGCTAACTGTTACAGGCGACACTGTGAGACCTGAGTCGTCGGTTTACAAAAGCCCATCACGTGTACAGCACAATACGATGAGCGAAGGCTAGTGCGAATATAGCCTCGTCTCAAACTACTGCTATCTCATCTCAAGAGCAGCCAGGTACACTATCAGAAAACCCACGGATAAGCAAGTGACAATCACCCATCGTGCGCTTTTCTCCGTCAATGCTCAAAGGTAAATAAATAGCTTCACTGATATTCCGGGTCAATAACATGCCGTCTACGGTCCATCAGGCCCCAGGATCCTGTCTGCAGCACTGTCACCATGAATTGGGCAGACGACAGAGCCTTTGCATGCTTAACCTTGCTTATCGTCCCCGCCAAGGTTGAACAGCATCAAATGTCCTTGTTCCTACATATTTGAACCTCCCAGCAGAGTGGGATCAAATGAATGACCCTTCCGGATATGCAGGCTGAAGTATCGACGCACTCTGCCATCTGCAGTGTATCTCCGATCGCTTATAGCAACGATAATTGGTACCTCACTTGTAGGCAATCGATTGTTCAGATCAACGACCATCTGGAACGAAACAATGTTATTATCGTACCAGCTCTACAATAATGTCCCTTGGTAGGACTTGCCGGGAAGAAAAATTGCGACACTGACTGCAGGATGACAGGGGCTTGTGAGCCGACAAATCGCCCCGTCCACGACGAGCTGCAAGACTGGGAGACCCAGCACAATTTCAACTGCAGGAGAGTCTATGGAGCAAGATAATCGACTGTATCTCGGGAATGCAGTACCGTGCCGTTGAGGAGTGATGCAACTCCATCGACTCGGTGTCTGCCGCTTGCTCATCGACAAACTAAAGACGAGGACCCGACCGTTCGTGAGAAAGAGTCTCCAAGATCGGAGCCGCTTCAACAGGCTCTGTCTTTCCGCTGAGTGCTGTCAGCACGTTGAGAGGCTTCTTCTCTTTCAGTCGCACGACCCGTTCGCTTGTGATTTCCCAGACGACGGGCAATTCGGTGTCAGTCCATGACTTCCCAGCCATGAGCTTTACTAGCCCTGGGGCTGCGGTGAAGATGCGTGCCATTCCACTGCGTTAAGTTTTATATATCAGCCCTCGTGTCGCGTAGATATACGTTCAACCTATAGCACTCGAGAGATTGCACAGGAAGACTTACTGTCCGTGATGACCAGCACATATCCACTGTCCTGGCAGGTTTGGCAGCTGCCCTACGAAGGGCACGGTATCCGCGCTCTGGTCAATGGTCAGCTTTTGTCCACAGGAATGCAGCAGGTACACCACGACGCCGTGGTTGACTCACCCAAGCGATGATACCACTCCAACCATCGTCATAGGCTATTCCAGAGTGTTCTGCAGTCCAGCCCGGGAGATGGGATTCTGTAAACTCCTTGATTGCGTCTGAGATGGTTTCGAAGCTGGTCAGTCCATCGTCTGCGTACTTTTGCGGATGCTCAGACAACCAGTTCTCGAATTTCCTTTGGCCTGGGTTTGATCCACCAAACAAGATCAGATCACCGCCACTGGCACAATTTGGATTGATGCTAAACAAGGCCCCATCAGGCAAGAGTACACCATAGGAGTTCTGGAGGCCATTGGATCCGGCAAAGCTCACAGGGGGGACGATCTTGTTGCATATGTGTGGTGAAGGGCGAATGAGATCACGAAGAGACGGTTCCAGCGCAGGGCTGTATGCATTGGTTGCGTGGATAACCTGCCCGCACTCGATCTCGCCGCGGTCGGTCTGAACCATCCACTTTCCTGGGTTCTCTGAGGAGGGTTTCACAAACGCAGCTACAGTGCGAGTCTGGAGGTTGACCCCGTTCTTCAGGTTTTCACGCATGATATGGGCCGCAAGCTTCCATGGGTATAGTGTTGACGCTGACCAGGCGTAACAAGCCTGCGCACCATCGATGCGAGATATCTTGGCTGCTTCACTGGGTTCCGTGGTAACCTTAATATGGTCTACCTTGCCACCAGCCGCCCTGACACGCTCGAATTGGTTGGCTGTTCTAGCAGCTACCTCTGGAGTCATGGGAACATCCAGCGTGTCGCCTACCCAGAGGTTGCAGTCGACGTCGTTCTCACGGACGTACTGTACCATGTCTGACCATGTCTGCCATTCATTGGCCAATATCTGTTTGAGTCGCAACCATTAATCAACAGTGTCTCCGCGAGGGCCTCGTAGAAAGTCAGGTCAAAGACGTACCTTAAGGGCCTGCTCGTTTCCAAAAGCCTTTTCGTACGCTTCGAACCCGCGGTACTGATCTGGCTTGCAGTGACCAGCATTGCGACCAGTAGCACCAGAACAAAACTCACGTGCCTCGAGCACCACTATGCGTTTCTCAGGCCAGGTTGCCAGGCATTCTTTGGCTACCAAGGTGCCTGTCAACTATTGCAGAGAACAAAAAAGTCTTTGTCAATTGTCCGTGAAGCTCGAGGGAGTAATGCGCGACTGTACTTACGCCAGAGCCTATAACCACAATGTCTGTAGATACAGGTAACTCAGGTGTTGTGCGGTGGTTCAGAAGAGCATCGCCCTGCACACCTCGCAGCCAATATGATATCGACTGACCATTCTGCTTTGGAAAGCCCGATTGCTGAGTGAATTTCTCCGTGGACATTTCGCCAGTAGCCTACTTGAACAGCCTGCAAGCCACGTTCTTTGACCTCTGCCGACGACGCTATAGGATTGTGAGTGGGCTGATGTGCTTCGTGTCAATCTACCTGCGGTGGAAATATATCGCGTCTCTTGCCCAACAAATGATTGTGGAGGCGAGCATGCAGCCAAAGAGACCCGAGGAGTTCTTGAGGCCATATCTCTGATACTTATAATGCATGCAATCTAACTGAGTGAAGAAGGTAAGTGCCGACAGCAATACGCTATGTTCACTGATAACGATATCTGATGTACGAGCCACATGAGTGGGTGTGGGGTACGACACTGGCGGGGGTTTGCCCGGACGGTATATTGCAACCAGAGGTATCAAGGATGTGCACTCAACGCATGCAACTTATACAGCACCCACAATGCTTCCAGTATATTGCTTGGTCGTCTGTAGGACACTCGATGAGTGTAGCTATAAGGTAGGTTGTGCCACTTGCTGCATGGCATTTCCACATCTGCATAACATCGACTCCCCCTGTCCTCCTCTCACTATATTGTACGCCTGAACTTGACCTTCTATTGGTCTTGCGACAGTGAGCCATATACATCATGTCGGCTGTTGTTCCAATAGAGGACAGTGCTCTGAATGCACAAATGTGGCCCCCAGGGACCGCCCGCCTTGAAGAAACGGGTCTAGGGTCTTCAGCTAAGGATGATAAGATCATCTTGCAGCCACAGCCAACAGACGACCCTAATGATCCTCTGAATTGGCCCATATGGCGGAAATATGTAAACTTTGGCCTCTCGTGCTTCTGGGTGGCGATGGTGGGTGAGTTCATCAACGCCGCCGGACCTACCTGGGGAGCCATGCATAGAGAACTTGGGTTCAGCTTCGAGGTACTCAACGACAGCTACGCTGCGGGATGCGCTGCTCTAGCAGTGGGCGGCTTAGTCCTCATACCTTTCGCGCTCAAGTTTGGTCGCCGACCACTCTACTTGTCTAGCACGATGTTGCAGTTCGGATGCAGCATCTGGTCAGCCAAGATGCAGACAGTAGCAGACATCGTGCTGATCAACATCCTCCAATGCGGCTTTGGGGCCCTGGCCGAGGTTATTGTCCAGATGACAATTGCAGACCTTTTCTTCGTGCACCAGCGCGGTAAGATGAACAGCGTTTACGTCTGGATATGGTACTTTTCTAGTTACCTGGGCCCTCTAATCGCTGGGTTTATTGCTGTCGATGAAGGCTGGAGATGGATCTGGTGGTGGAATGTCATCTTTTTCGGTATTGCCATGTTCGTTGTTGGATTTTGCTATGAAGAAACAAAGTATAGTCCAGTCGCCATGTCTTCGGCCTTCAGTATGGACCAGTTGCTCAGCACTGATGGTCGCACAGGATCCGATCCTGCTTCCTCGACCAAATTCAGACATGAAGTGAAGGACACCACTGAGGTTACGGCCAAAGACGGAAAAAGAAATGCAGACATGACGGACGATAACAGGATCGCTCTTCATGGACCTCCTGAAGTGGTAGCGGAAGTTTGGTCGTCATCGCAAGACATCTATGCTGTCAAGATCAACCCAAGCATTCCCCGAAAGACGTATTGGCAAAGGTTAGCACTCTTCAGCACAACATCCTCCGGAGGCGGTGTCTCCACATACATCGGCCATATGTACCAACCTCTGGTTTTGCTTGTAACCATACCTGCTATAGCCTGGGTGGCACTGGTATACGGAATCCTTGGAGGGCTTCAAGACGTCATGGCTACCGAGTTATCAACATACCTGACAGAAGCTCCGTACAACTTTAATTCGGACCAGATCGGCCTCTTGGCTATACCGCAGATGATCGGGGTTACCATTGGTACGCTGGTCCCAGGTCCTCTCAGCGACTGGATAGTCATCTACCTATCGCGTCGCAACAATGGCATCTATGAGCCAGAGATGCGACTATGGTGTATCATTCCGTTTCTTGTATTCGCCCCCGCGGGTGCGCTCATGTTCGGCTTCGGCCTGAATAATGGTCTTCCATGGCCGGTAATTGCTGTTGGCCTGGCATTGTACAATGTCGGGATGGCGCCCATAAACAGTATCTCCATTACTTATCTGACCGACTCGTATCAAAATGTAAGTCTTATTCCTCTGAAATAAACAATGGTAAAATGGCTGATGAATTTAGATTGTCGGTGACGCTCTAGTCGGCGTTACGCTGGTGCGAAACTGCTTCAGTACTGCATTCGTCTTCGCCCTGACACCATGGGTAGACGCGGTCGGTCTCAAGTACACCGTGGTCACATGCGTGGTGATTGCATGTGTTATCCTGGCATTCTTGGGTGTCTTCATCAAATGGGGTAAGACCTTTCGGGTCAGAAGCGCGGAGAGATATCACCGCTACGCTCAGAGGCAATACAAGGAGCGAGCACTCTGATTTCAAGCTACAAGTAGTTGTAATAATTCCTGTTGTGCAAGAGAGTGAATTTCCTACTGTTGACTGGAAGGTTGGGAGGCTCCGATAAAGCCAATGTCTTTTCGTCATGATTCACCTAAACTGCTTGAACGGAAGGTCAGAAAGCGCCGATAACGCCGGTCAGTCTGACACACTCCAGGCTGCCCCTCTGTCACTTCCCGCCTATTATAGGAATAATAATAATATCACACGTGCCACAACACTCGTCCATCACATTCATCCATCATCGGATTTGGTGACTTCTTGCTTCGAATAGGTCTTTCACCGTCTGTTCCTGATCCAAGAGACGTCTCTGAACTCCGTTCAACAGATCTCCCCTTTCGCCATCCGCCAACCTTATCCGTGCCTAACCATCCACCCACTCACCAAAAACGACACTTACACATACATCCTAGCCATGAGTGGAGAAATGGCGGAGCAGACATCCATCAACTTTGGACAAATATTCGCTGTCGCCATCGTTGGCTACCTCGTCTTCCGGTGGTTCACGGCGTCCAATTCGCCCTCGACCCCGTCGTCCAGCAGGAATGGAGGCCGCAGCAGAGTCAGCCTGGCGCATGTCGAACAAGTGGCCCAGATGTTCCCGCAACTGGACAGAAGAACAATCATGTGGGACCTGCAGAGAAACGGAGGGAGTGTGGCGGCCACGACAGAGAGGGTGTTGACGGGAAGACCATTGGACACGGTATGTTTTCTTGAGATCGGAGCATTCCAGTCAGGGGGATCCCCTCTCTTCTATTTGTACTGTATACTGACTACATTGTGTGTCTCACAGCCTCCACCATCATTCCGTCCTCAAATACCTGAGCCAGCGACAAACACATCATCCACAGGGACCACACGACAAGCAAAGCCCGCCAATCCAGACCTCATCACACGGTACAACCTTGCGAACAAGGTCACGCAACAGGCAGACGCAGGCGAGGCGACGACCTCAGGCAGCAGCAGCAAGCCACCCGGTTGGTCGGCGAACAAGAACGAGCGCGCCGAAGCACTCAAGCGAAGACGGGAGGAGATGGTATTAAGCGCAAGACGGAAAATGGAGGAGCGTGACAGAGCCAACAAGGCGGCTGCTGCGTCCACCTGAGCGCTTGTATGGTATTTGTCCCCTGTAGGCTTGCTTACTTGCTTGCTCTGTGCGTAGAATTACTTATTTGATTATACCCTCGCTGTTTCAATCGACATTGCACTTTATGGCTTTCCACTTGTAGATATTACCGGAGTAACATGACTTGCGATCGTTCTTACACCATGTTGGGCGCAGAGTGCATGATGGTCGAAGTGCTCAGCTCCCGGAAGCGAGTCATAGAGTCACTTTGGCGTTTGCCTGCATTACTCGCTTCTGGAAATGGGGACGGAGGATTGTCAGTCAATTGACACGGAGGATCTGAGAGCTATCGTGCAACATGGCTTGCGGCACTGGCCAACTGCGAGTCTGTGGTCCTCTTCAATGCCTGAGTATTGTACACAATTCTCTATACACAACTATCCCTCGAGGTGTGGTATTGCACAGTAGACTCATGTCCCGTGTCCCAGAAGACCAACTGCGGAACACGATCCGGACCGACGTGCGACCAAAAAGTCAGGCAAGGTAAATGCAACGACTTCTTCCCCACAGGAAAGAGCTTCTTGCTCCTGCTTCGGGGCGAATCAACGATGAACAAAAGGGCCAAGACGTCGAGGAAGCCGATCCCCCTTCTGAAGCCATTTGTCTATCGTCTTGCCGAGTAGGTAAGGTACCTACCGTAGTCTTGGTTTATATTGTCGTTCGCCAACAGAAGAGATATAATAAAGAAACAAAAGAGAGGGACTGCAGATAAACGGTATGAATCGATCAGGTAGGTCCTAACGTCGCTGCTCTGTTTCGCTTCTCCAAACCACTTTCCGCACTTGCTCTTTCCCATCTTCACTCTCCACCGACGCAATACTGGTTGTAAAATCCCACCATTATTTCCACCACCGCAGACGCCGACCTCTACAGCACAAGGTAGGCGCGCTCCATCAACATATACACATACATCACCACGCTGCGCAAATCGAGGAAGCGCCCAACACATGCGCGTACGTCATGCGAGGTCTTGCGCATCCAACGCAATACACTTCCCAAACACACACATCACACTGCCAGCACCCCTCCATTAGCGAGCAATTGCGCGATCCAGAACAGACTGCAAATCAAAGACGAACGTCAAGCTTATCGGTGTCATGAACAGCAGCAGCCGCACCACAGGCCTTGAGATCGATCCCCCAGAACGTCTACGCAACGACGACGCAACCCACGACAAACAGAAACAGCCCGATGGGCGCGCAAAGACTACAAAATGGCAAGCTAGGTACGATAGCCACAACCCACCCCATGGCACGTGCGATTGCCAGTCTATATTACCATATTGCAACATGTCCCGCTAATCTGTTCCTTTCTTTTACTTGTCGACAGGCGGCGCATCTAGCTGGGGCTTCGGCATGCCGTCAGGAATGGCAGGAGGTGCTCCTGGATTGTCCAACAACCGTCCCGCCCCTCTTTCCAATTTCGCCCAAGCAGCAATGGGTGCTTCCCATTCTCAAGCCCCGCTTGATCTCTCGTACGTTCCGTTGTCTTGATCATCACATTATTTCTTGTCAATCCTGTCCCATCCTCATCATTGCATCTTCAAAGCACAGAGGCCCTTGTTGGAAGATACGAAAGATATGACTGAGGAGGACTTGGCTTCAGAAAAAGATACCGATGCGCAATATCACATGTACATCTGCCACATCTGAGCACACGCGCTCTGCCGTGGTACCACATTCCCTTCCACACACACTAACCTCTGGTCGACAGTGAGTTCCCATCATTATCTGGAGGCCCCTCACAACCCAACAATGTTCCGCAAGCCTGGAATAGCACCGCCATAAGACAGCAACCCGCGGTGCAAAGACCGCAGCCTCAGCAAGCCTCACAGTCACGAGTCATATCTGGTGGTCAACAGCCATTGAGCTTGGATAGTCAATTTGACGGTCAATCTGCCGTTGCCCCGCGTGGTGCCAACAATCAGACACAGTCAGCCTCCGCAGACTTCCCGCCACTAGGCGGTCAACTAAATCTAGATCGCAGGCGACAAGCTCCCGGCCTCAATGGACTGGGCCAGATGAATGGACAAGCCGATCAATCCTCGGATGGAGGCAGTAGTCTGGAAGGTGTGTCAGGATGCTGAGCTGTACACAAGATGCGACACGGCATGCTAACCTTCACTCTAGCTCTCCGATCGCCGTCTGAGAACTTCCGGACGCCGAGTGCCTTGCAAGACGTTCAAGAGGTAACGACTCTTCCAGTACGGACACCCTCATTTCACTAATCAGGCCATAGTCACAGTCAAGACAATCGCGGAACGTGAGCAATCCCTCATCAACAGACCAACACCTGCCTTTCCGGAATGCCAATGCCAATGCCAATGCCAATGCCGCGAGCCTGCAGCAAACAAATTCCACGACCCAACCCAATGCCACTCCTCAGCTTCAACAAGGAGGCAACTTCGAAACCCCTGCGCAGATGGGCGATAACGCGCCCACAGCATCACAGCAGCAAGCGTCGGAAAAGCAACTATCAGAGATGACAGAGTCGGAAAAATACGGTCTTCCGGGTCTGATGGCCCAATTACACAACAACACTTTCTTCCAGGGCCAGGAGTTGACTGGCCTGGAAATCGATCTGGACAGGTTCGTGTCTTTTGTGCCTCATGCTTGTGATTCACAGCCAGCCTGACTCTCACACAGCTCGGAACCACTACATCCCATGTGGAGCACACCGTTTGCATCACTAAATGCTCAGCGCATAACACCTGAATTTCTCCTCCCAGCAGCGTACTCGGTGAATAACGTCCCGCCGATCCACACGCGCATTACCGCCTTCACAGACGACACCCTGTTCGCCATCTTCTACCAGTTCACCCGCGACGTGCTACAAGAGGTCGCCGCCGGCGAGCTCTACGCCCGCGACTGGCGATGGCACAAACAGCTGCGCCAGTGGATGATGAAGGACACGAGTCTGGCCCAGCCTGTGCGCGTGTCGGAACGCTCGGAACGTGGCTTCTACATCTTCTTCGACGCCAACAATTGGAGGCGTGAGAGGCGCGAGTTTGTGCTGAGCTATGATGATCTGGACCAGAGGCACGGCAGCGCTGCTGCGGCCGCTGCAGCCGCAGGTGGTCAGCCGGTCGGGCTTTGAGTGCAAGCACGATGAAGACGCGATGGCTCATTCGCTTCGAGAAACGGAGACTTGCAAGTCTAGCGGAAGAGTACAGAATCACATTCGTTGAAGGAGCGAGAGCGAGACGGAGAAAACCAGGGTGTTTGGTCAATATACAACTACCCTTGCATGTCTTCCTCTGCTCATTACCTTAAGTTTTCCAGGAATAGTGAGGAACTCGTCCCCTATCACAAAATCGGAACCTTGACGAGACTCTTTCTTGTTCCTGCTTGTGACGGTATCAGAGATCCAGACATATCATGACGATATGAAGAATCGATTCACATGAACTTGAGTTTGTTGTTTTCATGTTTCGCAAATTCACCACTTGGCCACACATTGTTGCGGTAGCACTGTTCCATATAGATGTAGAGCTTGCTTGGGACTTATGTAACCAATATATGGTAAAAAGAAAAAGAAAAGACATGGAAACTAAACAGACTTCTATCTGCCGCCGCGACACTTTTCTTCCTTGCTTGCCGAGTTGGCTCTCTACTGACCCTTCAGTACCCCTCCTCGCACTCCTTGGGCTTCCTCTTTCTTCCGCACTAAATCATCATTCAGTCGTGAGATTCTTCTCTGGAAAGGAGAAATCATTGCAGTGAATATTTTTTCGTTTATATATTTGTCTCTCTTTACTTGGAAATGCCAGCCTTGCGCTTGAAGGCGTTGATGAGACCGCTGGTGGAGCTGTCGTGCTTCTCCGACGGCGTCGGGTCGTCAAGCTCGGCCTGGATCTTCTTGGCGAGGACCTTGCCGAGCTCGACGCCCCACTGGTCAAAGGAGTTGATGTTCCACACGGCGCCCTCGGTGAAGGTGAGGTGCTCGTAGTAGGCGATCAGGGCACCGAGAGTTCCGGGGGTGATCTTCTGGGCGAGGATCGAGGTCGTGGGGCGGTTGCCCAAGAAGGTCTTGTGGGGGACGAGCTCGTCAGGAGCGCCCTCGGCGCGGACCTCCTCGGGGGCCTTGCCGATCATGAGAGCCTCAGCTTGGGCGAAGTAATTGGAGGCAAGCATCCTGCATCACACGTTAGTTTTCATCTCAGAAGTTGCACATTGTCAGCAGCAGGGCCAACTCACTTCTGGTGGAGGTTGTTCTCAATGGGGTTGTGAGACTCGGCAGCGAGGATGAAGTCGGTGGGGATGAGCTTGGTGCCCTGGTGGAGAAGCTGGAAGAAGGAGTGCTGGGCGTTGGTGGCGGGCTCTCCGAAGAGGATGGCACCGGTGGTGTACTTGACGTAGTCACCGCTGCGGGTGATGGCCTTGCCGTTGGACTCCATGGAAAGCTGCTGGAGGTAGGCAGGGAAGCGGTGGAGGTACTGGTCAAAGGGAGCGACCAAGTGAGTCTGGGCGCCGAAGAAGTCAGAGTACCAGACGCTCAGGAGACCACCGAGAACAGGGATGTTCTGCTCGAGGGGAGTCTCGCGGAAGTGCTTGTCCATGGCGTTGCCACCGGCGAGGAACTCGTGGAAGTTGTCGTAGCCAATGTAGAGGGCGACAGAGAGACCGATGGCGGACCAGACCGAGTAACGGCCACCGACCCAGTCAGCGAAGCCGAACATGTTCTTCTTGTCAATACCGAACTTGGTGACCTCCTTCTCGTTGGTGGAGAGGGCAGCGAAGTGCTTGGCAATGGCCGACTCGTCCTTTGCGGACTCGAGGAACCACTTCTTGGCAGTGTTTGCGTTGGTGCACGTCTCGGCGGTGGTGAAAGTCTTGGAGGCAACGAGGAAGAGAGTGGTCTCGGGGTTGGAGTCCTTGAGGGCCTCGGCCATGTGGGTTCCGTCAATGTTGGAGACGAAGTGAAGCTTCATGCCAGGCTTGCCGTAGGCCTTGAGGGCCTCGGTGACCATGACGGGGCCACTGAGACGAGACGGTCAGTTTTGAAGAGGTTCACAAGCAGCAAAAAGAAACAGGACTCACAGGTCGGAACCACCGATACCGATGTTGATGATGGTGTCGATCTCCTTGCCCGAGTAACCCTTCCAGGCACCGCTTCGGACCTCCTCGGAAAACTCCTTCATGTGCTCGAGGACAGCGTTGACCTCCTCGACGACGCTCTTGCCGTCGACCTGCATGGGCTCGTTGCTGGTGTTGCGCAGAGCGGCATGGTAGACGGCTCTCTTCTCGGTGAAGTTGATCTTCTCACCCTTGAACATGTCATCTCTGAGCTCCTCGACCTTGGCCTCACGTGCAAGCTTGCATAGGAGCTCGAGCGTCTCATCGGTGATGAAGTTCTTTGAGAAATCGAAGATGGTCTCGCTGCCGTCAGCAGAGTTGTTGAAGGTGCGCGAGAACTTCTCGAATCTCTGAGGGTCCTTGGCGAAGGCCTCCTTGAGCACGATGGAGCGGCCGAGCTCCTGGTGGTGCTTCTGGAGCTCCTTCCAGGCGTTCAGGTCGCTTGCTTGAGAGAATCCAGGCATTACTGTGGTGTGATTATGTTGAGAAGGTGGGGTGAAGAGGGGTTATGACAGAAGAGGGGAAGAGAAGAGGGTCTTGTTGTGCCCGTTAGTTTTGTTGTATTCAAATAGTACTTTTCAGTTCCAGATGGAGAAAAAGAAAAGAATAATATGGGCACTTACATGAGATGGAATTAAAAGGTATCTTGGTATGGAGAGAGAGAGAGAGCAAAAGGGAAGGAACTTTTGGCAACGGAAGGTGGGATGAGAGCAGGATGACAGCAGGTGGAAGGCACCGGAGAAAGAGCGCCGGAGCTTCTCACTACTGTGACCGGAGCACTACCAAAACACCCACTAAAAACACCACTCGACAGACGGCAGGGCAGACAACCTGTGACGTCGCGCCATCCTCTCAAGGCAGTATGGTGTCACCCGTGGTATGGCGGGCGCGGGGCATCAGAGCATTCCTTGGCGGATGCTTCGATGAGCTCACGCCCTCTCCTCTTACTTAGTACAAATGCCGGCTAAAATCTGCTTGCTGTCGACATCGGCCCGGTCTCAATCTGTGCTGCTGTCTACGCTTTTCGGTTTGCGGACTACTGCGCTCCGAACAGAACAGTACTTCCATCAATGGTTTATAAGGTGTCTGTGGTACAAAGGCAAGGCAGACGGCCTGGAAGGCAAGATCAAGCCATGACATGAACATGGGAGCAAGGATCACTTTAGCCGTCCGTGGCCCTGCCATAGACTCTACAGCACAGTAGGTAGCCTTGCAGAGACTTGCGGTCAATCGCCGAACTTTCTTCACCTCGGCTTCTTGTCCGACACGACAACGGAAGCAGAGCTCGACTCGCTAAACATGTAGAGATGTTTCCTGACATTTGCTTGTTTGCCTGCTTTTCTGCGTACACATGTTGCAGGCGCCCCCTAGGACAGTCCAGCTGTTCCGGAGAAAGTGACAATCAATTGTGGTAGAAAACGAACGACCGTACCGGCAATACTGGGGTAGGATATCTATCGAAAACGCCTGCTATACGCCCCGAGATGTTCTTCGATTCTGCCGACAGAGAGAGGGGGAAAGAGAAAAACGAGAAAGACATGATGGCTGCCTTCCAAAAGGCATGTGTTCGCCTCCATGTCGCATAACCTTACCGGCTCACGAGGTAGCTTTTTCCCCTTTGATTTCCATCCAAATGCCACTTGCTTCGTGAGATCACTTCATGTACGAGGGGTCCTTGACACTTCCACCTGCGTCGCCGAGACCCTCGACCGGTCTGTTGTATGACCAGCCTGCGAACTGCTGCTGCATCGTAGACGAAAGCATCGGTCCATCGACGTAAGAGTCTGCCGGTGCTTCGGAGGTGAATTCGCGGTCGAAGTTCTCCGTGTCTCGCTCGTCAACCTACAGACAGAATTAGCGATGAGAACATACAAATGCCGCTTTACATGGAAAATCCAAACTTACCACGTTGGGCTTGAAGCTGGGCTCGTACTTCCTGTCCAGCAGCTTCCTCCAGTCTATGGAGTGGAAGAAGGGGTGTGCCTTGATCTCAGCTGCACCATTGACACCCAATCTCTTGTTGGCGTCTCTGTCTAGCAATCTCGTCAGGAGATCGCGGGCTGCTGGCGGGACAATCTCCGGTCCAGGGAAGTGCAGAGGCTCGGCCAAGATTTTTCGGTACATGTCGTTGGTGTTCTCGTCGTAGAATGGAGGCAGGCCGGTCAACATCTCGTAAAGCAGCACTCCGAGTGTCCACCAGTCGACCGTCTTGGTATAGCCAGTTCCGTGTAGCAGCTCGGGCGCCAGGTACTCAGGCGTACCGCAGAATGCTGTCGAATTCGTCAGTGCACTGCTTCCAAATATCCTTTTAGCATCAGGGAGGCGTCTCACTATTTGTCTTGTCCTCGTCCTTCATGTCGAGCTTACAGAGACCAAAGTCGCAAAGCGCTATATGCCCGGTGTAATCCAGAAGGATGTTCTCGGGCTTCAGATCTCGGTAAATGACATTGAAGCCGTGCAGACACTCCAAAGCGCACAAAAGCTCTGCGGCGTAGAATCTGGAACGATTGATGTCGAAGCGCTGCTCCTTCTGCAGGTGATGGAACAGTTCGCCGCCGTTGACAAAGGCGAGAACGAAGTAAAGCTTCTCTGGCGATTGGAAGGAGAATTTGAGAGGTACAATGAAAGGATTGTTGATCTGAGCAAGGACGGATCTTTCGGCCAGGGTGTGGGCTACTTCGGATCGCGAAATGATGTGTGCCTTTCTGATGGTCTTGAGTGCGTATATCCGGCGAGTGTCCTTCTTCCTACGAATGAAGTCAGCAAATGTCCCCATGTGTATGTGCAGAAGACAAGCTTCATAATAAGCGCTTCTGGGTGATCTCAACGTACTGGACTTGCATGACCTTGCCGAAACTGCCCTTTCCTACGACCTTGAGGAGCTCGAAATCCTCAATCTTCAGAGACTGCTGACGGTTCTCCACGAACTTGACACCAATGCGGATCTGGCCAGTTCCGAACTGCACGTCTTTCCACTCGGCGCCTGCTTGGCCCAGGCTCTTCTCCTTCTCGGCATAGGCGGCCGAAGCTTTCTCCTGGTCTTTCTTGCTAAGCTTGGGGTCCTTCTCGTGCGGCTGGACCTCTTCGAAGCGAGGGCTGATCCTGCAACTTCCGATAAAGATGTCCTCGTTTCTTCCTGCGGTCGGTGAAGCGTTGGGGTTTCGGATGTAGAGAGACAAGGCAATATCCTGCGCTCTCGACACATCGAACTTGTACTGTGTGTTTTCTCCAGCCCAGACGGGCTTCTCGGGAGTACCCGACACGGCGTTGATGAAAACCTGTTGCTTGTCGAAGTCGACCAGAGCATACGGGAGGTACTTTGAGGAGTATCTTCCGTGGATAGAGGGCGCCGAGTTGATGCCGGCGGCGGATTGTGGACGGCCATAAGAACCAGAGTAACCTCCTTGAGTCATGGACGAGCCGGGTCGCTGGGAGCCTGCTACAGAGAAGCCACTGCCAGAGATGGAGTTGCCATGACGGGGCTGGAAGACGGTCTCTGCGCCAGACGGCAGAGAGAAGCCGCGGCCCTCGTGGAAGGTAAGGATTAAAATACCAGGCTTGAGGGGTTGTGGAGCTTGTGGGAAGGCATTGATCTCGGATGTTGACACTGTTGTTTGCGTGTGAGTATGTGGTAGTGAGGGATGAGGGACGACGACCGAGGGTGATTACCAATTCCATTTGCATCATGCGAGGCAGAAGTCGAGTTGGCCAGAGGGCTGGTCGGCGCCTTACTGGAAGCTTCATTGGTTATTGTGGACGTTGATGACGATCGACTGAAGGTGTTGGCCAGAGGCGCAAGATGCGTCTCCTTGAGCTCTGCTGCTGCGTAAACAATAGTGCGAAGATGGGCAGGTCACCGCATGTCTGGTGGGTTTATACTTACTCTTGGTTAACTTCCAAGACATGATGTGTAATTGATCTGTGAGGTCCTGGTGCTCAGAGATGGAAGCAGAACAGAGTTGTGCGGGCAAGAGCGTTAAGGGAGTGGGGGTAAGCGGATGTCTTCTTCCAGCTCAGGCCGCGTGCAGTCGGTGTGTAGGGCACAAGTGACAGAGCGACGATGATGGACCTCGAAGTTCAGACAACAACAGAGTCAAAAGGGCAGAGGCAGCGCGAGTATTGCGCCGATGTTGATGATGATGATGATGATGATGATGATGAATCGATTACGGGCACAGTCGCTGTACAATACCCCGGACGATTGGGAATCGAGAGAGATATTTGAGAAACAAAATTAGCACAATTGGGGGGGCAGTGTTGATTACAGATGGCGTGCCGTCCCTCCTGCGCTAAGACTAAGGAGAGGGTTTGCGGAGTCTTCGCTGTTTCGCTGTTTCGTCCAGTGCTCATCGTGGCTTGACTTCATCTTACATATATGCTGCCACAATGCTGCTATTGCTATTGCTAGAACATTGTCCACCAGAGGCACGCAGTGTGGCAGAGTCATGCAGTCATGCAGCGATGCAGCCACAAACCACCTATTCACCGTTACCAGCATCTCAACATCTACAGTGAAGTAAAGATAGCACTTCGTACTCGTACCAGTGACTGTACAGAGACGGTGCGTGCAGTACAGGACATCCATGTACCCAACCCTGGGAAGACGGCCTGACAAACCCGGTCGCTAACCCCGGTAGTGACCTGAATCGATGGTTGGAACGATTCGCCCATAATTTGCATCAAGCCTTAACATAGTTTAACTCGACTTTTAAAGCGTGCTCGTGCTTGTGCCTTGTGCCTGGGCAACGAGGGGCCTGGCTACCTTACTGTACAGTAATGCCACTGGAACTGCTACCACCGCCACTGCCATGGGCCACTTGTAGCCCTGTGTTATCGATAACGGCGACACCCTGGCCACTACATCATACTTGTACGGAGAATCCTTCGGCCCGGCCGGTGTGCGGCAGCCGGCGTCGTCTACCTCCGACCTCCGACATCCAAAGAGACGACCAGCGTCTGCCTAGACCGACGTGTGGAAACGACCTACATCATTATCAACATCATCATCATCGACAAATACAACACTCTTTCATCAGAGTAGTCGCCAACACGGTATTCAGGCCGCCTACAAGCGTCTGTGTTCGCGCATATCCACCC
The DNA here is from genome assembly GCF_041146345.1 of Neodothiora populina. Taxonomy (NCBI): domain Eukaryota; kingdom Fungi; phylum Ascomycota; class Dothideomycetes; order Dothideales; family Dothioraceae; genus Neodothiora; species Neodothiora populina. The sequence continues at coordinate 411,079 of NW_027191417.1, forward strand.
ATATCATCACCTGTGCGTTCGCCTCGTGCTGCGAGTTGCGTGTGGCTACGTAGCCATCTCGACGTCTCCGACACTGCGCGTCCCCCGCCTCCTCCACCCCCAATGAGCGCAACATAATGGGTCTAATCAAGAAGAAGACTGCGGTCAGGACTACCGAGGGAGGTATCAAATACATATGCGACATCTGTTCCTCGGACATCACCGCCACTGTGAGTCTTTCGCTCCCTGCATCTCGCACTGCAACACCTTGGCTGGACCAGTGGCCCGTGCTTTCATGGTTCAACAAATGGAGCTGACTCTGATAACAAATAGGTCCGCATCCGATGTGCCGACGACGTCTGCAGCGATTATGACCTCTGTGTCACCTGCTTTTCCGAGGGCAAATCGTCCGGCAAACACGATCCCACGTCGCATGCCTTCCAGGTCATCGAGCAACACTCAATCCCCATCTTCACCGAAGACTGGGGCGCGGACGAAGAACTGCTACTGCTCGAGGGTGCAGAGACGTACGGATTGGGCTCCTGGGCAGACATTGCCGACCACATTGGAGGTTACCGCACCAAAGACGAAGTTCGCGACCACTACATCGATACCTACATCAACAGTTCCAAGTTCCCACTTCCGGAGCGCGCCAGCCCACAGGACAGGACTCTGTTCGACACCATTCCCCGAGATGAGTTCCAGGCCAGGAAGAAGAGGAGGATCGAAGAGCGAAAAGATGCGCAGAAGAACCAGCCGCCGACCGATCCCAAGCAGAAACCCACCTCGAGTGTTCCTTCTTGTCACGAGGTGCAGGGTTTCATGCCCGGTCGTCTCGAGTTTGAGACCGAGTATTTCAACGAGGCGGAAGAGGCTGTTCAGCACATGCAGTTTGAGCCTGGCGATGGCATCAACCCCATCACTGGTCAGATGGAGCCCGAGATGGAGCTGAAGGTGGTTGTCATGGACATCTACAACCATCGCTTGACATCCAGAGTCGAGCGAAAAAAGATTCTCTTCGAGCACAATCTCCTCGAATATCGCAAGAATGCCGCCGCGGACAAGAAACGCACCAAGGAGGAGAGGGAGCTGCACAATAAGATGAAGCCCTTTGCCAGAATGATGAACCGAGCCGACTTTGAGCATTTCAATGCGGGTATCGAGTATGAACACGACCTGCGTCAGGCTATCACCCAGCTCCAGGAATGGCGCCGCATGCAGATCAAGGACCTGAAATCGGGAGAAAAGTATGAGCAAGAGAAGGCTCAACGACTTGCTCGTCTTGCCGCAAATTCGGTCGATCGCTTCTCGTCCAGTCTTGGCCGCATGAACAAGCCGAGCGCGCAGGAGCCGCCCTCTCAGGCCAGCCAGCTGGTTGCGCCTGAGTTGCCACCAAAACCAGAGACAGGCACCGGATTGCAGACTCCACCCGATTCTGCTTCTCCTGCCGTCGCAGCTAGCGTCAACGGAAATAAAGATGGCAAATCAGTCAATGGAGCCAATGGGGTGTCGGCATCGCAGCCTCGCTTCCCATTGCAACCCCTGGACAAAGTGCCACGTCTGGAGCTTACGCAAGACAACTCGCCCGACATGCATTTGCTGACTCCCGACGAGAAGAATGTCTGCGAGAAACTGCGGCTCAGCAGCAAAGCGTACATGGTGATGAAAGAGGCCATCCTCAGGGAAGCACTGAAAACCAACGGCAATCTCAAACGCAAGAACGTCAAGGAGATTTGTAGAATAGATACCACCAAGGCGGGCAAGTTGTTTGATTTCTTCTGCTGGAGTGGCTGGATCGCTAAAGGCTGAGCTGGCTGTCATATGACCACGGAAGATCATGTGGTAGGAAATCTGGAGTTGGTGACACGAGGGAAAAGCTTCGCCATTGTTGTTTTATTATTACCGATACCCTGGGATGGAGTTTGATTGATTTTGGTGGAATGGCGCAAACAAGGCGGGCCAACGAGTACGGCATGGTTCAGTCAGGCCTCCTAAGTGATGAAAATTGGTGATGATGGGAAAGAAGTCGAATTGATGAGCAAATGACAGAATTAGAGAAGAGAGTGACACCATTAAAGTGAAAATGATTACATCAACACTACAAGCACTGACAGGGCCAACCTTTCCGCCCGACGCAGTGATGAGTGAGATGCATTGAGCTCCTCGTGCTGCTGCAGTAACGCTGTATTGGTCCACGACCAAGGTAAGGTAACCTGAGGATAGCGGATTGACGAGTAATAATGCAAGGTACAAGCATCCATCAATCATCAATAATGCCATAGATCCGAGATTCAGGCGAAGGCAGCCGAGGCGCCGGAAGCTGACCTCCCTGGCTTGTGATGATAGGCCCAGAGGCCTCATTCACTAGTGACGAGGCCCTCACAACACTACCCTAGATTATCTCGCATGTGCCCGTCTACTTGATTGTACATAATATTTTTACCCTGACGCTTGTGTTATTATACCCATTTGCATTTGGCTCATTTGGCGATTTCTTGGTCTGGTTTCGGATTGAATATGATGCGGTGAAAAGTTGTTGTTACTGCCTCACCTCTCTCTCCCATTTCACTTTGCCTTCCGTCTATCATACCTTGTTCCACCTTACCTCGGCGATAAGGCGGCGCAACCACCATGATGCATCCCAGACTTGTTCGTCCGGGCTATCACTCCGCTACAAGGCTAGTATGCGAGAGCAACAGTAGACTAGCTCTGCGAAGAAATATACAAGCCGGGCGTGCCGCTCGTTCGTGTAAACAGCCGCAGCCCCAGCCCCAGCCGCATCAACGACAGCAACAACGCTGTTTAGCATCATGGAGCCAGCCGCGAGTGCAGAACGACAGCCATTGTGTCAGGACAGATGGAAGGGGAGTCGCAAGATCAAGCAGACAGTTTGCGACCATGTCCGAGTACAGAAGCAGTATGGCGCTCCTTCCGATTGTAGATAAACGTGCCAGTTGCACTAACAAACGATGCACCATAGGCGAATACCACAGAGGCCCCATTGCCGAGTACGATTTCAGAGTGAAAAATGGAACATTGAGAAACGATGACCATCAGAGGAGTATGCGCATAGAACCGAACATTCATCATGCGGTCCGAGTCTGACCATGCATTCAGCACTTATCCAAGCCCTTCAAGACCTTCACGATGAGCTTGCCGAGTACACTGCGCCGCCGGTCCAGATTCCCTCTATCGAGTCTTTACAACCAAAACAGACCTCTTTCTTCGGACGCATGTTCGGCAGCGGCGGATCCGCAAGCTCCCAGACAGCACTCGACATTCCCGATAGCCTACCCAAGGGCATGTACATGTACGGCGACGTGGGAAGCGGCAAGACAATGATGATGGACCTCTTCCACGATACCCTACCGCCGAACATCAAGGCCAAGAAGCGTATCCACTTCCACAACTTCATGCAAGAAGTGCATCGCGACATCCATAAGATCAAGTTGAAGCACGGCAACGACATCGATGCCATTCCCTTTGCAGCCGCCCAGATCGCCAACGAGGCTTCGGTGTTGTGTTTCGATGAGTTCCAATGCACCGACGTAGCAGACGCAATGATTCTCCGCAGACTCGTCGAGTCACTGATGCACCACGGCACTGTCATCGTCACAACGTCCAATCGCCATCCTACCGAACTCTACAAGAACGGTGTTCAGCGCGACTCGTTCATTCCCTGCATCAATCTTCTATTGCAGCGTCTCACCGTCATCAACCTTGACAGCACGACCGACTACCGCAAGATCCCACGCCCAGCCTCAGGTGTATACCACCATCCGCTCGACAAGGCCGCCAAGACTCACGCGGAGAACTGGTTCAAATACTTTGGCGACCTTGAGACAGATCCTCCACACCCAGCCACTCACACGGTATGGGGACGTCCAATCCATGTTCCCCACGCAAGTGGTAAAGCATGCATGTTTGACTTCGAAGAGCTGCTAGGTGCAGGCAGCGCGACGGGAGCCGCCGACTACATCGAACTGATGCGCAACTACCACGCCTTCGTCGTGACCAACGTGCCTCAGATGGACTACAGAAGCCGAGACGTAGCGCGACGCTTCATCACCTTCATCGACGCCGTCTACGAATCCCACGCGAAACTAGTCTTGACCACCGCTGTGCCCCTGACTCAACTCTTCCTCAGCCGCGCCCAAGTCGACACCGTCCTCGCCTCGGCAGCAAAGGGCGGCAACCCGACAGCAAAGCAAGTACGAGCCGACGGCGACGACGTCGACGACGCCATGCGCATGATGATGGACGACCTGGGTATGACCATGGACATGATGAAGAAGAGCAATTTCTTCTCCGGCGACGAAGAAGCCTTTGCGTTCGCCCGTGCGCTGAGTCGATTGAGTGAGATGCAGGGCAAGCCGTGGGTCGAGAGGGGCATGGGTCTCGCTATGGGCGCTGTTCCCGGCAAGAAGGACGTCGACAACTATTCAAAGACGAGAAGCAAGTGGTCAGAGGATAACGCGTAGAGCGTTTCTTTTTCTGCTTGGTATCCACAAATTCGGCTACTTTGAATTGCATGTGTATCTGTGTTATGGTCGGCTTAGATGATTTCATACGAAAGGTGCTTGTACATATGCTGCACGAATTGAAGAAAAATAACAATCTACTTGAGCTTTTGATCGCGTCCTACTCTAGACCACGCAAATGTGTCTCTCACCCGTATAAAATTTCCCAAGAAGAAAGCCAGGGTCGCCCTCCCATCGACTCAACTTCCAATTTCACAGTCCCTACTCATCCACGCAGCAACTCCATTCCCTCAACCTTCTCCACCCAAACACCTCAGAAACCCACAATCCACGCGACAAAGAAGCAAAACGCGAAGATCTCAAGGAGAGAGGGAGAAAAACAAAAAGAAAGAACAGGCTCCAACCGCGATTCGAACGCGGGACCTCACGCAATTAGTGAACTCAGGGTGTAGCCCTAAGCGTGAATCATACCCCTAGACCATCGGAGCTACTTGTTCTTGATGGAGATTGAGGGCGCTGGATTGGATAATGAATCTTCAACTTCGCCGTACGTCGGGTTTGCCAGTGAGAGTCTGGTAGTGATGGGAAAGCTGAGGTGTTGCGTGGACGAGGAAGTGGGAGATGGAGAACTTTTGGTCTGGAGAAGATATGGATGAAGAGTCGGAAGGAAGAAGAGGCAGTAAGTACGCGGCTCTTACATGCAGCTTGGGGGAAAGACTAGGTAGTGAAAGTCATGCTTTGGGATTAGATGAATTGATCGATTGCATCATCATTCTTATCGCCGTCTAGGTTTACGACGGCGAATACAGGCAGATATGTCAAGTCTTGCAAACTACGCAAAGATGAATCAGATGGAAGATCAGTGACAATAGCAGTAATTGTATTGAAACATATCTCGATGAGGGCTACTCGCGAATAGATGGAAGTTGAGGAATGCGCCTTCAACTTGGGTGGGTGAAACTCCGCGTGCAGCACATACCTTATTCAACGCTGAAGTAAAGCATAAGCGCAGGCTTACCGTACCTTACCTAGCTTTTAGTTGAATCTAGAAAGAAAAAAAGGGTTATCGTTACGTCTAGACCTCCCCGCCATGCGTGTACGTACAACTGCAACGGAGATATTTGAGATGAGTTGGTATCAATGGCCAATGGGTGGACAACAGAGACAAAACAAAAAGATGATGTTCTGGGCGCAACCGGGATTTGAACCCGGGGCCTCCTGCAAACACGTTCTTTTGAAACGAGGATGCTTCAGTTCACCCGAAGCAGGAATCATACGACTAGACCATTGCGCCGAACGTGATGGTTAGCAAAATTTGGCAACACATATTCCTTGGTACTTAGCAAATGTGGGACGTTCAATTCCTTATCAGCCGTTAGCTATTCGCAAATGCTCAGTCATGAATAACGGTCCAATGGTGTAGGCTATCTTTACCGTCTCCCAATCTCATACTAGATACTCGAGTGGCTGAGTGTTCGCAGTCCATCGAAGAAAACGTATTGTATAATGCTTGAGGTGCCTTTCAAACCAACCTCTGCACCGTGGCAGAATATGAGACTATGTGAAGAATACCACAGGAGGGACAGGGTTAGCCTCGAGCAGCTGTGCCCTGACGAGTTGACTTGGGGTACTGGATATGATGTGGGGCATGTTGTGCTTTTCCCTTCTCCGAAACAGGCTGTCTTGCGAACAATTCATAACCCCAAGCATGTCCAATGCAATATCTGGTCTCTATACTCTGTGCTGTACCAATCTACGGACCCTTGCATACCTCCCACATTGTTGTCTCTTCAATTTGTCCTTGTGATTGACAATCAATGCAAGCGTCCGACTCCGGAGCTGCGGAAACATGCTTAACCAATCCCGACCCCATGGGCAAGCTTGGCTGTAAAGCTGTTTCGCGATGGTGGGTCCTGCAGGTACAGGAACACGCAAGCCACTGACGACGATCTCACTGCGCTCAGTACAGGCGGTCTTACCTGATTTGGTGATGGACTAGCATGTGCTCCGTACGCCTGACACCCCTTCGTCAAGGCAAGATATGCCCGAGGTCGATAGTCTTCCAAGACTAAACGTGCTGGCAGAGAGGTCACCCGGACACCCTTCAGTTCCATCTCGCTTTCAGATGAGTGCGCTACTGAGGTAGCTCTTTCCCTTACACCTCTCTCAGCCAACTATCTTATCGTGAGACGGTCTGTCTTGTGTTCATTGTTATCAGTGTCTATTGCATACAGCCTAGTTTTTCCCTTGTAGTAGGGGCAGGTAGAGATGAGATCCAGTTTATCATTCGCTGCCGTAGCAGCTTCGCTTTTCTGCGAGTCTCAAGCTTCCGTTTTGACCCCTCCGGTTCTTCCGTTGATCGTACGCAACCCATACCTCTCTACATGGCTGGCCAATGCAAGAGAGGAGCCATGGACTAAATGGCCTATGTTCTACACTGGGCAAGAGGTAGGTTATCGCTACACTACTGCAGCACTTTTAGCTATAGCTTTACAAAGATTGATCGTCTCTCTAGATTGGATTTTCTGTGCTTGCTAGTGTGCCAGAGGCTAGTACTTCTTATCCATTGCTAGGAAGGCCTCAGGATTCGCTCCGAGAGGGAGACGGGTGAGTTTGGTGGTCATACTCGCTGTAGACAATTGCTGAATGCTGCAAAGATACAATGTCTCGTACCCCACGTACAAAGGCGCCAATTACGATGCTTCGATCACCAACCTGACCTATTCCATTCCTTCTCCCGACTCGAACTCTGGTTCTGCTGAGCTTATCCTGTCATTCCTGTCACCCGTGACCCCTACATCGACTCTGCGGCAGTCGATACCGGCCTCTTACTTGTCCATCTATGTTACTGGCAGCTTTGACATTGATGTATACGTTGATGTCAATGGCCAGTGGGTTAGTGGAGACAGAGAGAGTGAGATCACATGGGCTCTAGAGGAGAACGACGCCGAAGAAAAGGCCAAGAAGCTGAAGACATGGACTGTCAAGAGGAGGGATGAATTACTGTTTACTGAAAACGGCGATCGTGCCGAATGGGGTACTCTAAGATTCACGGGACCTGCTGTAAGCATCCTTGAATGTCTTAATATTGATGGCGGAACTAATAATGTTAGGATGTCCGTCATGAATGTGGTACATCTGCCCTCCTTCGTCAGGCCTTCTCACGCACTGGTACTCTGCAAGACCAGGTGGACTCCGATTTCCGAGAGATCATGGACGAGGAGCCAGTGTTTGCATTCGCAAAGTCCTTCAAGCTTGCTTCAAACTCTTCAGACCTCAACACCTCCAAGTCAGATGTGACTTCTGATAGTGTGTTGTTCACCGTCGCCCACATCCAGGACCCAGTCACACAGTATGCATCTGCTCGTGGTCTTACAAACATGCGTCCACTGTGGAAATCTTGGTATTACACTGATGAAGAGCTGACCACATTCCACTACCATGATTTCAAGCAAGCCTCTGCACTCGCACAGAACTACTCCGATCAGTTGGCCGTTGACGCGTATGCTTCAGGTTCGGACTCTTACGTGGACATAGTCGCATTGTCTGCACGCCAAACAATGGGCGCTACCAGCTTCTCTGGAACCGCTGATAATCCTATCTTGTTCCTGAAGGAAATCTCCTCCAACGGTAATAGTCAGACGGTAGATGTGATCTTCCCTGCTTTTCCGTTCTTCCTGTACACCCAGCCGCGTTGGTTGGCCTACCTGCTTGAGCCTCTCCTGGAGCATATGCTCAGTGGACAATACCCAAACAACTATAGCATGCACGATCTTGGTACCCACTTCCCTAACTTGACTGGTCATGCGGACGGGAATGATGAATACATGCCCGTGGAAGAGTGTGGAGACATGCTTATCATGGGCCTTGCTCTGGTCAACTCTCTCACTTACGGCTCTGGTCAAGATGCTCAGTCCATCTGGTCAGCACTCGGTTCAGACCATATCCCTAAACCAGACAGTATTAGCCCGTTCGCGTTGGCGACACTCGAGACACGGGATGAGATCTCCGGCCTCGACGAACGATGGGGAGGCTCAACACAAGGCGTCAAGCAGGCCCGCAAGTGGCTGGGGAAGTCGTACAAGCTCTGGAAGCAGTGGACTGGATATCTTGTTGAATTCACTCTTGAGCCTCACAATCAACTTTCAACCGATGACTTTGCCGGCTGGCTCGCACTTCATACGAATCTCGCGCTCAAAGGTATCGTAGGTATCCATGCCATGAGTGAGCTTGCGGTCGTCATGGACGAGCACGACGATTCGAAATACTACCGCAACGTAAGCGAAGCATACATAAAACATTGGGAGAAACGCGCCATATCCCGTGACGGAACGCACGCAAAGCTCGCATACGACTGGTATGGCAGCTGGACCACGCTGTACTCTCTCTACGCCGACGCTCTCCTCTGCTTCCACCCATCAACAGCAAACTCATCCTCCACATTCGCTACATCAGGAAACACCAACGACCACCAAACCCCTCTTAATGAGAAAGATCAAAAGCCCATTAAGCCTCCAACCCAGAACTTCATCCCTGACCACATCTACTCGATCCAAAGCACCTGGTACACAGAAGTCATGCAAAAGTACGGCCTACCCCTCGACAACCGCCACTTGTACACCAAAACGGACTGGGAATTTGAAGCTGCTGCTGTCGCCTCGACAAAGACGCGTACCCAGATCCTCGGCGCCGTCAGCCAATGGTTGAACGAGACCGACACGGACAGACCCTTCACTGACTTGCATGACACGGAGGGTAAAGGCGGTTTCCCTGGGCCGAACTTCTTCGCTAGACCTGTCGTCGGCGCTCATTTTGCTTTCTTGACGCTTGAGAGGGCGTGTGGTGGTACTGCTATGGAAGGGCTGAAGTTCTTGGATGATGAGTGATTTTGATTGAATGCTGAGAGGTGGTGAAGTGTGAAGCACTCAATGTTGGATCTTCCTTCCCTGTCGTCTTGGGACAGGGATGCTCGTTGTCAAACTTGACTGAACACCTGGTAATTGACAGCCATCTGCCTGACTGTTCGGCTCGAGATCTTTGGGGGCGCGAAGTCTGCATTCAGTGGACTCTGATTCTCTTTCCCATCCGAGGTTCACTCGCACATTATGACTCTCATGAACGGCCTAGCTTACTTTATTGCTCTGTCTTGTTTTATATAGCAACAGCTTATCGGAACCGATCTTTGATTTTTCTTATGACGCTCTCTCGTTTGATGCCCCTATGATTTACCAAGACTCTCTTGCAGCCGTGTACTTCTGTGTTTCAACCTTAGCGTCATCCTCGGACACTACGTCACTTCTCTTCCTGACGCTCTTGTCAAGAGCTTTCATAACAAGCCTGCCGCTTTCATCCCTCGTGCATCCTGCTACAGCCTCGGTCTCGACATGGTCAGAATCGAGGATATCGTCGTCGTTCGTAGTCTGCTTCAGTGGACTGGGGGTGTTGAGGATCCACAGTCTGGCGACGTCGACACTTTCTCGTTTCCCGGGACTTGTTCGTCTAGTGATATCACCTCGGTCTGATCCCTCTCCCCCTCCTACAGTAGCGTCGGTGTCTGACACTGAGCTTGACTCGGACACAAGATCGAAGTCAAAGTCGAAGTCTGAGACTGATGTACAGAGAGGATATGGTGATCCATGGGAAGACCTATCGGGTTCCCTCATGTTGGAGCGGTTATCTTCCTTTTTCGGTGAGTGGGGTTCGTTGAAGGTAGAGCTGGGGACCAGACGTATGGTCGGGGGGACCGAGAGACGCCGTGCCATGATCTTGTCGTCTTGACTTGACTTGAGTTCAGGCTCAGGCGTGGGTGCCAGCTCGCATGGTTCGTCGCTTTGATGATCTTCTTGTGTCTCTGCGGGACTCGTGGTAGAAGTGTCTACGTCAACCCCAGGCTTGCAAAGTGGCTGATCCACTGCGTTAGGTAGTGAGGCAGGGAAAATGCCGAGGGCGTTAAGTGTGTCTTCGTGTACTTTAGCACTGAGGTACAAGATGTCGGGGCACAGAACAGACCTCTACTTCGCAAGTGGTAACGAAATGTGATGAATGGCTCATCTATAGCATCGATGAGAGCGTATTGGTAGTAACGCTGGGGTTGGTGGTTCTTGAGATACCCAATTTTGACCAGACTGGGAGTGGATTAGCTTATATGACAGTCAGTGCTCTGACTGACATGAGACTCACTCAATTTCATCTTTGCCCCTCTTCGCAGCCTGCATCTCAGAAAAGTGTCGACTTATCCTGCGCCTCCCTTTGGCCCTGAAGATCTGAACATCGAAGGAACCTTCCGAGGCAGCACGATGCGAGAACCAGAACCCCCTTTTGTCTATCCTGCTCGTACCTTCCCAGTCATCTTCTCCGCGGAACAGGCCAAATTCAGTCTTGCCTCTCCACTTCTCTCGAGCACCAACTCCCCATGCAATGGTGGACTTCTTGCTCGTGTGAACATCTGTTGTGCCTGTTCGCGCAGTGAGGGGAAGCATGACTTTGAAGTAGATGTACTTGACTTTTGACGCCTGTGGAGTTGCCGGAGATGAACACGACATAGATGATGCTGCGTCTACCAGCTCCTGATGATTGACGAGATAAGAGAACCAGAATTGACTATTCGGATAAGTTTGAACCACAACCTCCAGTACCCTATGCAAATCGCTATCGTTGGACGCAGGGCTGCCTTGCGCGTCTGTGCCTGTCTGTTCACTTGCAGATGATGATACTGGTGTGGAAGCGTCATCGCATCTTCTTGGTTGGCATCGTGGCGTCGAAGAGGGAATGGGGTACTCATCAATACGCTTGACGTCGTATTGCGACTCAAGCTCTAAGTAGACTCCGCAATACTTCGGCATGCTGGCTTCATCACCTTGTTCGTTATAAAGATGACGTCCTGGCGAGAGAATGAGTGTCATGCAAGGTCCAAGAGGAGCAATGTGAAGCACGGAAAGGTAGGGACGTTGGCCCTTGCAACTTCCCATGTAAGACCACTCACCCTCACCCAAAGTTTGACATTGTCACGCGAGCAGAACTAGTAATTCAAGAACGTGGGGTGGGTTTTGTAAGTTTTTTTTTTTTTTGATTGTCTTGTGAAAACCTCTACTTTGAAATATAGAAATGGTATCGAGCTATGATGAAAAAGCAAACATCATGCGCAGCGACTGCACGGAAACAGACACAACATCAGGAGAGAATTGCTGTGCCCTCGATTCCTGCGCCTGTCCTCTACTTGCAGCGTACTCTGTCCACCTAGTTGCACAGCCGCGTGACATCGCGACAAGTGCACTGTAAAAGTGGCGACGGGCGGCAAAGAGTGATCTGGATATCGTAACCAGAGGCGAACATAGGGGTGAATGATGCACCTAGAGATGTTTCGGTGCGGTGAACTTGGTTATCGATAGAACCCAAGTGAATCGGAAATGGGGAAGGATCTGCTTCAGCATGCTGTCATAGACAGACTTGAAGACTTTTCAGTTGAGATACAAGGAATAACGGGACGCAAGGCCAGCGGTGTGGAGGGGTTGATGCGGGGCGAAAAGGTATGCCGCGCCGTGTTCAATGGATGGCAGACGATTAAGGACGGCGTCTCTCAGCAAACTACGCTGCGTCCTGAGGACCTGCCTGGCTTCTCCTCATTTTCTCAGCCTCGAGGTTTTCGTAGAGCAGATACAAGGCCTTCTCGTTGGCGCCGGAAGTGCCAGTAATGGTGAACATGCGCTCTCCTGAATCATCATGAGGAGCCTTGGCGATGGAAATGCGAGCACCGGAGCTCTTTCTGATGTCTGAGATCTTGCTTCCTCCGCGGCCAATGATGCAACCAACCATATCGGCTGGGATGCTGATGTTCTGAGTCTGAATGTCCTCGCCATCCTCGTTGGTCAATGGAGTCTGAGAGGGGCGGGTGTCGGGGTTCGTGGGGCGACGGGTATAGGTGGGGGCGGCATCGCTGAAGTCGGCACCATTGCCAGTGCGGTTGAAGGAACGTCCGTAGCTGGCGCCGTTCGTGGCAGCAGGGGCAGCACCCTGGACTCTGACAGCGGGGTTGTAGAGAACAGTGCCGTAACCGCGCTGCTCATCGTCGACCAAGCACTTGCCAATTTCCCAGACGGCCTTTTGGATGCCTTCAGGAGTACCCTGGACCTCAACAATGCGCTCAGTGGACTGGGGGAGCATCTCCTTCTGGGCGACCATGCGGACACCGGACGCATCTTGGATCTGCTTGATTTTGAGACCTTGGCGACCAATAATGGTGCCCATCTGGTTGTGTGAGATGAGGAGACGGACAGCTGTCGAAATAAGTCAGAAGAAAGGTCTAGCATGCAAAGTGACAAATCGAGAGAGGCCTACGGTGGGTATTTGGGTTGTTAACAACTCCACCCATGCCCATCTGAGGAGCGCCCTTCAGAAGCCCATCGGCCACAAGACCGTAAGCCTCGGCGATACCATCCAATGAACCAAGAACAGTCAGGACACGATCGTGGACACCAGGAACAACCTTGCTCACGCCAGCGCGCACACCAGTCTTGTCGCGAAGCTCGGCGACATTCTGGCCAGCCTTGCCGATGATGACGCCTGCTTCCTTAGAGGAGACGATGGCCCTCAGAGTAAGCTGCGACTGGGCGTATTCGTCGTCGGTGCGAGGAGGGATATCGTCGTTGTTCGCATTCAAGTTGGTCATCTGCTCGGTGACATCGTCGATGCCAGCATCCTGGGCGACAGGGGAAGTGTGCTCTTCGGAAGACATGATGATGATTACTGGTGGATGATAGATAACTGCAGTCCGTTTGATTGGATGTGAAGCCGGGTCGCAGGAGTAATTAAATCGTCGAGGCAATGACGAGGATCGACGCTGCGATGAATGAGGTGTGGATGGACGGGGTTAAGCGGGAGAGTGGCTGTGGTGATGTGGAGAGAGAGAAGACGGAGAGGTGGTTGAGGTATGGAGGAAGAAGCTTGGAGAGAAGAGGGGGTGGGGTGAGAGCTGTGGATTGTGATTAGTAAATCGCAAACAAAGGGCAGTCGCGCAATGGATTGCAGTCGCTTACTGTGAGGTGGGAGGAGGGTTGGGGAGATGCGCGAGAGGGAAGGAGCGAGGCAGAGGGAGATGCGTGTCGGTGGTGAAGAGGTGGCAGGTACGAGAGGGATGGGAGATGGGAGAGGGAGATGATGAAAAGGCGTGGGAGGTAACAGGGTGGCAGCAGCAGTTTGCGTCAAGGTGGAGGTGGAGCAGCTACCTCAGCTTGGCTACAGCGCAAACACCCCCAGGCTCCTGGAGGGCTCCTAGAGCGCTCCTAAAGGCTCCAAAGGGTTCGAGAATTCAAGAAAGTGGCGGGACATGCATGTGATGAGCACTGATTGGCCAGGGCCGTGCAAGCCAGGGAGCATACTCCCCGGTATTTCTGCTGGTGCTACCAAGAAAGTGTGCATGCAAAGGGGAGGTATGCTGTCATGTGTTGTTGTATTTTACAGTCTTTGGCAGCTTGATACATCATTCGATGTTTTCCTAAAGATCGTCTTCGACCATCAATCTACTTATTACAGCACGAACGTGCCAAATCGCTACTTTACTTGATGTACTGAGCACGCAGGGACAAATCTCAGCCGAGGGGCTGGCAGATTAGGCGTATATGCTTCGATGCCGTAATATGCGATTAGCACAGAATTTCCTTGCGCTCACGATTTGTCCTGGGGATTGATCATGTTCTACAGACAGGCGCAAACATGTTGTCGGGACTGGTGACCTTTGGCAATGTGCAAGCAAACCTTGAAAGGTAAGGTAAGGTACCTTGCATCAAGAGGAGAAGCATTGTCGGGGATGTGAATTAGTGCTCCCGCTGCGAATTCGCACAGACCAACTCCGCGAAAGTCAAGTACTTTGTAGAAGCAGAGTCTTGGCAATGAAGAAGCCCTTGAACATTGAACATTCGGAGCCGCCAGCAGTATCTGAGGCGGCTGTAATTGCAATTGCAACAACACCGATTGCCGCAGCACCGTCATATCAGTACGTCGACTTCGAATCGGAGGAGCATCTAGCTGTGCCGTCAGACACGCAGAAACGAACACCCACACAATGTCAGCACCCTCTGCGCTGCTCAGCCGGACGTGGCACGGCGCCGTGAACCCGCGACAGTCTACACTTCCACCGGCCTTCCTGTTACCCTCCTTCTTCTGCATCCAGTCGTCGTCTTTCTCAACGTCATCTCCGCTCTCTGGACGTCGTGACAACAACAGAAACCGAGGTGTTTCGGCACTCCGTTCCACAGGTCCCCGCAAGAGGCAGACTCTCTCCGTCAAAGTCGAAGACCTACCGAAACCTGTCCCCGAGGTCGAGCGATCGCAGATTCAAGTCGACCCTGAACATGGACTGTGGCAATTCTTCAACCGCGAAAGGACTCCTTTTGCCACTCCAGAGTACAACAACGCACACGGAAGAGCGTGGACGGTGCACGAGCTGAGAAACAAGGACTGGGAGGAATTACACAGACTGTGGTGGGTGTGCATCAAGGAGAGAAACAGATTGAGCACGGAAGAGAGGGAGAGGCAAAGAGTCGATGCCGGTTACGGTGAACATGAGACTGTCACAAGAGACAAGGAGGTAAGATTTGCAGTACATGTTGGCAGGAACATATCGCTGATCATCCCCACAGGTTCGAATCACAATGCGTGGTATCAAACATGTGCTTACCGAAAGATGGTACGCTTGGGAAGACGCGCGAAAGATTGCTGCCAGAGACCCGGAGGTCAACCTTGCCCCTGAGGCCGGTGAGCCTGCCTACAACCCTCGCTCGTTCGAGGTTGATGTATGTTCGAATCTCATGTGTTGATACTGCGATTGTGCGATTGACTCTCTACAGGAATACTCCGAGGATGAACTTCTGGACCGAGAGCAATCATCCAGACAGTCACAGGTGCCCCCGGCGCAGACTGGCACACGTTCAGAAGCAAGACTTTAGAGTGACTTGTTAGACTCGAGACTCGATTCAAGGAGAGAATAAATGGATGAAGCCACCCATCATCCGCATTGTAAAATTAGGTAAATTTAGGTGTGCCATAACGAGGAAGGATATGTGGCTGTACAACAATGCCATCATCTCAAAAAAAAAGAGAAGGGAAATAGTCCTCAGAGATTGTATGAGCATGACTCTTCTGGCTCCGACCTGACTACATGTATCCTGCAATCTCGCTGCAATGTTCCAATGTTCCAGGCTGCACCGAATAAATAAAAGATGCTCGACCAGAGTTGCAATTTATGTCTTGGCACAGCCCATTTCCCTTGAAATGGAGGCTCGAGAAGCTCAGACGTCACCGAAAGCACAAGCTCGCCCCCCCAAAAGGGAAGGGCCCAACTGCTGTGGCCTGTCTCCCTGAGCTGTTCCCTCGTCCTTCTATAGAATAATCCAACTATCACAAGACATTCGTCACCTCCCTTTTTTCCATAAGATCTATACCCTTCACACCTCTGCAAACAGCAATCATGGATGAGATTGCGCCCGAGTACGATGTCGTTGTCATGGGCACTGGTATGTCGAACCCCGCATCTGCTCATTACATGGCGGTCAGGTTGACTGACGTCTGAATTCACAGGCCTCACTGAGTGTATTCTCTCTGGGTTAGCATAACATTAAAACTAGCCACTCACCTCCTTGGGAACTGACGTCGACTCTAGAGTGCTGAGTGTCAAGGGCAAGAAGGTGTTGCACATTGATCGCAACGACCACTACGGAGGGTACGAGGACATTGACCTTTCCTGATACACATTTCAAGTGTATGCTGACACGGAAACAGTGAAGCTGCCTCCTTGAACATCGAAGCTGTATGAGTGACCTGTGTCTCAATCCTTCCTTCGTCACACTCACATCTCGCAGCTTTTCAAGAAGTACGGCAACTACCCAGAGGGCACCGAGCCATGGAAGAAGTACGGTCGTGCAAACGA
This sequence comes from Neodothiora populina, assembly GCF_041146345.1. NCBI lineage: Eukaryota > Fungi > Ascomycota > Dothideomycetes > Dothideales > Dothioraceae > Neodothiora > Neodothiora populina. Next base: position 427,459 of record NW_027191417.1, read on the forward strand.
CTGGAACATCGATCTTGTCCCCAAGCTCCTCATGTCCAACGGGGAGCTCACCAACATCCTCGTCTCCACCGATGTCACCAGATACCTCGAGTTCAAGCAGATCGCAGGCAGTTATGTCCAGCAGAGCAGCGGTGCCAAGGCCACTGTGGCCAAGGTTCCCTCGGACGCCAGCGAGGCCCTGCGAAGCCCTTTGATGGGTCTATTCGAGAAGAGGAGAGCCAGAAACTTTTTGGAGTTTGTCGGCTCGTACAAGGAGGATGATCCGGCCACACACAAGGGTGAGTGAAGCGGTCCTGCTGCGCTGAACAAGGCACGCTGACACAACGCACAAAAGGTCTGGACATCAACAACAGCACCATGAAGGACGTCTACGACAAGTTCGGTTTGGAGGCTACCACTCGTGACTTCATCGGACACAGCATGGCCCTGTACACGACCGACGACTACATCAACAAGAAGGGCATGGCCGAGGATGCTATCCAGCGTATCAGACTCTACGTGAACTCCATGGCCCGCTACGGAAAGTCGCCTTACATCTACCCTCTCTACGGCTTAGGCGAGCTCCCCCAAGGCTTCGCCCGTCTTTCTGCCATTTACGGCGGTACCTACATGCTCAACGCCCACGTTGACGAGGTCCTCACGGATGCAAGCGGCAAGGTTTCTGGTATCAAGGCGACGATGAAAGAGCGCGACCAAGACGGCCCCGGCATGTCCTTCGAGACCAAGACCAAGAAGATTCTTGCAGACCCCTCATACTTCCCAGACAAGGTCCGCCCTATTGGTCACTTGTTGAAGGCCATTTGCATCTTGAACCACCCCATTGACAAGACCGATAACTCGGATTCTCTTCAACTCATCCTTCCCCAGTCCCAGATTGGCAGGAAAAACGGTACGTGTTTCTTTGAGCTTTTGTGGCAATCACCTGGTCTGTTCTGACGTCAGTAGATATCTACATTGCCATGGTTTCATGGGCACACAACGTTGCTCCCAAGGGCTACTACATTGCCATCGTCTCCACAATTGCCGAGACTGACAGCAACCACCACCTCGAGCTCCAAGCCGGTCTCGAGAGACTCGGCAAGATTGAGGAGAAGTTCATGGGCCCTCCCATCCCCATCTACGAGCCTATCGAGAGTGGCGAGAATGACAACGTTTTCATTTCCAAGAGCTACGACGCCACATCTCACTTTGAGACAACGACAGGTACGATTCACCAAGGTTCCACGTTTACCACAGATGATGCTAACGATTCCACAGACGATGTGAGAGACATCTACCGTAGAGCAGAGGGCGAGGAGCTCAAGGTGGAGGGCCTCAGAGAGGGACAGAACCTCGTTGCCGAAGAGTAGATGGAAGCGTGACCGTGCTTGATAGTTCCAAGTTTTAGGCGTATATTGGGATGGGGATATGCATGCAATCGAAAGAGCGTGAGACAGAGCAAACAACAATACCATTCTAGTGCAATCATTCGAAATCAACCTTTTTTTGAGCCTGCAAGCCATGTCCATAGATCTGGGTTTAGAAAACACCACGATGTCAAGTCGTGCAATTACTGGACGTGATCCATTAGGGAAGGCACGCAGATATACGCGCTCGACGCGGGGACTCGCGTCAGGCAACTTCACACGAGCAAATGCCGTACTTTCATGAAAAGAAAATATAACACATCACTTTTGACTGAAGTAAACTCAAAGACTGTAAGATGCATATGGTGCCTGCTATAATATAGGGATAAATCGCAGGTATGCAGAGTTTCGTACATCGCGGAACGGGATCACCAAAGCCTGCCTCACAACGACGGGGTGGTACACCCAACCCTGCAGACTTCAAACTTCCTCTACCGCGGACTATACGCGTCAAGAATGAGCACCACAGAGAGCGCTCAGGACACCATCAGCAGCAACAAGATGGCATCAAACACGAGAATCTGTTCGATAGTGACATCGGCAGTATTGCCGACACCACGACGGATCTGAACGACCAGGTAGATGAAGCCGGCGGCAGCCAAAGCTTGACAGAGGTTCACGGGCAGTCGATGAACGGTGGCAATGATGCGAATGGCAACGATGTCGACGATGCCGAATCAACAGACGACGAGGCCATTGATTACCAGGCACTCGATGGGCAAAAGTTCACATTCTCAAAAAGGGACAATCCTGATATGTTCGCTCGGTATATGGCTCAATTCAATGAGCAACAGATCGAGGGAGCGATGACTGATGCCGATTCGTATCCTGATACCACTTCTGGAAACATCAGTGTTCCCGATACTGAAGTTACAGCTTATTCAAAACCTCGTATTGTTCCTTATCACATTGCCGCTGAGCCGGCAGCGAACTACTTGCCCGCTGTCCAGCGAGGTCCTCCCATGGCTATGACTGTAGAGACAAAGTATGCTCCAACAAGGAACAATGCATCTGATATAAGTGCGATGCATCAACAGAACCCATACATAACCGGTGCGGACCACATCGAGCACGAGGTTACTGTCACACCCACGAAAGCATCGAAAGCGCCGACGATGCCACTAGAACATGGCCAGCGACAGCATCAAACAGTATCGGACACAAGGTTTGATCAGCATGCAAGTGGGAATGGCGCGATGGACGTGGAGCCTCTCCTTGACTATGACGAGGCGGACTTGTACAAAAAGGAATTCTCCCAACTCCAAGCTGCTGACTATGACACGGATCCCCGCAGCAAAGGGAGGCAACTTCCACAACCCATACCTCCAGAGGAATTACACGATCAACTGTCGGCACTCATCAGGGCTGATGCTCAGCAGCAAAAGGACTTCATGTGTAGTCTGAATCTAGATGAGTGGGAGGAAGCAGGTGACTGGTTCATGGATCAGTTTTCCGGAATACTCAAGAGATTCAAGGAGCAGAGACGCGAGAAGCGAAAGCTTTCACGAGGGTTCGAAGAGCAAATTGCCAGCCGACACGAGGCAGTGGCGCAGAAGAAAGAATCGACAGAAGAAGCTCTGGATGCTATGAAAGGAGCCGGTGTCAATGTTCTAAACACGCCAAAGAAGACGAAGATGAAGGATTAGCATGTTCGTGCACTGGGCTAGAGTGTTTTGCTAAGAGGATATATATATATATATATATACAGGTATACATACATGGGCAGCTATATTGCATGCTCGAGGAGATTATGTGAGGTTGCACGATACCCCTGTAACACCGCTCCGTCTGCAGTGCGGCAAAGTAGATGGATGGCTGCTTTGCAACATAGGCTTCCATTCACCATCGATATGCTGTAGATGTCACAGTACGACATGGTACGATACGGGGAGACCTGCACTGATTTCATCCTACTGTAATTCCGACTCTTCCCTGAGCGAGCGTGATGACCCCGCGGGAATGGCGTCAATATGTACAGTACAAGGAATGGAGTTTAAAGTTATAAGCTAAGGGGAGGGCAAAGGCGGGATGCAGCCTTGTCCCTCTTCCCTTTTCTCTGCGGTGCAAGACAAGAAGCCGAAAAGGGCCTCTGTTCCGTTCCGCAGGGCATTGACTAGAGCGATTGCTCGTTAGAGCCAAAGATTAGGCAAAAGTCTAAGCCAGAGTTCGCCTCTACAGTACAGTAGAGTGAAAGGGTCTGGATGGTCTTTCTCGCATCTTGTGTTAATTTTGTGTGTCAGATGACGAATCACTCATACAAGCATACCTTGTGGTACCACTAAATCAACAACGACGTCGACAACTACGACAACTGCCTTTCTCCACCAAGTGCCGCCGGGCAGTGTACAGCAAGTACGCTATTTTTCAGCAGCGATAATACTAAGGTAGGGAAAGTGGTCAGACTACGGAGTACTTGTCATCATTTCATATCCACACGGACTTCACGATAATTACCTTCCCTACATTGCTTGTGCTGCATCTGCACAACCCACCCTTGCCCCCCGGATCTCATTGCCGTCGCGCTTTCCCTTTTTCCTTGTCGCATGTGATTATTCATTACACAGGAAAATCAAAGGAGATAGGAAAGGAAAAAAGAGGTCCATGATTATGTCGCCCATCATCTTGATCATGTCGTGGTCCAGTACCTGTTCTTGAAAGCGAACGGCAGCTGCACATCGTTATTCATATCACATCGACCTTTGAATCAGACACTCCTGTTGTTCAATCGATTACTCAGCGATCATGACGACCGTCTTCTCCGCTTTGCCCATGACCAAGGGCAGAGGGTTCCTGCCTCGCACCGGCTTCTTCGCCAAAGGCAAATATCCAGAGGAGGCTCCGGATGATTCCAAGTACTTCGATCCCGACGAAGACGACGAGACGACATTGACAAGGACGACGACCTCGGACACGATTGTCAAAGCAGAGCAGCTCTCTGCACAAGAACCGGACTTGAGACAATTCAATGATGCCTTACGGGTACTGGTCGATGTCTTCCCGGACGTTGAACCTGAGGTCTTCCGAGAGATGCTCGTCAATCTGAGTCAGGAGAGCAGGCTAGAAGTGGTGACGGAGCATTTGCTGAGGGATGGTGTCAAGTTTGTTCAGGGCCGATACAGGAGGAGGAACAACGCTGCCGCCGCCGCCACGGCAAAGGAAGAAGACAGGAAACCGAGGGAAGAGAAGGCATTGCGCCAGGAAGACACTTTCCGAAGCGAAGAATACAAGGCAGCGGTCAAACTCGCCTTTTACCAGGAATTCAAGAGTCTGAGCCACTCTGCCATTCGTGCAGTCCTCGCCGAGCACAACTACTCTTACACTTTGTCGCGCCCTACACTGCAACAGATCCATTCGAGGTCGTGGAGGGCGACCATCACCAACTTCTGGACACGCAAGAGGGGGAACACCCTGGAAGCCGAGAGTCATCCGCTCATAGAGTGGCAGCCAGACCTGACGGGCAGCGGCCGTGTTCTGCCGTGTCTTAATAGGACCAAGAGTCACGAACTCAACCGCGAACTGTACGCCACCTTTGTCGCTCCTCTTCTTGCCGCCAGTAAGGACGAACTGTTTCGAAGAGATCAGGCTCTCGCCGATGAGCTGAACGAAGCCGAGGCCACCGAGGCTCAGGCATTGTATGACTGCGAATGCTGCTACTCGTCTACCACCTTTGAGCAGATTGCTACCTGCGACGACGGCTGTCACTATGTCTGCTTTACTTGCATCAGACATACCACCAACGAGGCTCTGTACGGCCAAGGCTGGGCTCGGAGTGTCGACCTCGGGAAAGCATCACTCCGCTGTCTCGCTCCTGCTCTTGACGAATGCCAGGGCTGCATACCTGCTCAGCTGGTCAAACGAGCACTCTTCACCACCAAAGAAGGCCAGCACACTTGGCACACCTTCCAAGACCGTGTCGCTTCCGAGACGATGACTAAAAGTCGACTACCTCTCCTCAAATGTCCTTTCTGTCCCTATGCCGAATTAGACGAGCTACCGTCTATTTCATTTCGCGACCCCATCACCGTCATCTTCCAACAAGCCGGACATATACCCCATGATCCTTACATCGCCCTCGGTGTCTTGGTCTTTTTGCTTCTCTACCCTATACTATTTTTACTGTTACCCATTACTTTAATCATCATTATACTGACCTCGAAAGCCTTTCACGCCCGTCTACGCAGCTCACAAGCTCGCGTTTTGCACAAACGACGAGGCTTGAAATTCACATGTCTCTCGCCATCGTGTCAGCGACTCTCATGCACAAACTGCCATGCCGCCTGGCAAGATCCCCACAGCTGCTTTTCTTCCGACTCGCCAACCTCGGGCGATCCCTCTTCCAGCAATTCCCAACCCACATCCCCGCTCCAGTCTCTGAGGCACGCAATCGAAACAGCAACAACACAATCCATCAAACGCACCTGCCCCAAGTGCAATCTATCCTTCATCAAGTCCTCAGGCTGCAACAAACTCGTGTGCCGGTGCGGCTACACAATGTGCTACATCTGCCGCTGCGAGATTTCTCACCGCGAAGGTTACAGCCACTTCTGCCAGCACTTCCGCGACCGCCCAGGTACGAGGTGCCAGGAATGCGACAAGTGCGACTTGTACGTGGCGGAGAACGAAGATGACATTCTCAAATCGGCGGCCAAGGAGGCGGAGATCAAGTGGCTGGAGGGCGAAAAGGAACGGCTTGGCGGCGACAACGCCGTCGAGAGGGATAGACATGTCTATGGGGGTGTGGTGAGGGATGTCCTGAGAGGCGGCGTCGCTGGTTCCTCGTCTAGCCGTCGTGGCGGCGGCGGTACTGCTAGTGGGGGTGGCAGAGCAGGAAGAGGAGCAGTAGGCCGACGACAACAAGGCCGAGGCGGAGCGGGACAGAGGAACTGGACGTGGGAGCTGGATTTTCTTCTCGACGTCTTTTTCGAAACTTGTCTCGTTTGAGGGGTTCTTCGGGTACAACTCCTCTCTTTCCCGCTTCATCACTCTCACATCCAGTCCCTATCTTTTCACGCATACACAGTCTACCGAAATATCCGGTTGGCATTGCATGGTTCAGCATGGTCTAGCATAAGACAACAGAACACAGCACATCACATCATCAGCATAACATAGCGTTTCCGCAAAGCAAAGGGAAAAGAGGAAAAAGCAAGGGCAAACGGAGGAACACATTCAAGGTGGCGGCGCATTGGAGCGATATTGGCGTTATTCTTTTTCTTTTCTCCCTCTGTTGCCATCTTTCCAACTTCGAATGTACCTAATTATCTAACAATCGACTTTGGCCTATTAATACTTAATCCAACACTATTTGCACTGCACGTCACCATTTCTCTGCGTCGCGGCCTCTCTCTTCCCTCTACCTATCCCCCTCCATGGGCCCGTCCGTGAACCCTCCCACGAGAACCACGACGTCGACTCATATACATGACGACGTCGCGAGGTCGACGTACTGTACGTGTCCAGCACCAGATTGTGACCGAGGACAAAAGGACATTGAATGAGATGTCTGGTCTTGTCGACACGTATCGAACTTGCGAAGGGCTTGGTGTATAAGGTACGGTAAGGGACGTTGCCGTTAGACGGGTATGGCCCATGAGTCGGGAGATGGACCACGTCACTTGAGAATCAGAGATGTGGCTGGGGAGAGCAATGATGGATGAAGTGGTAGGATGAGGGAGAAAAAGACTCGCGTGTTCGTGATAGAAATCGATGAGATATATGGAGATAGTTCCTCAAGACTCCGATGCTAGCCTGCTGGCTGTGGCTGTGCGATTCAAGTGCCCCTAGTGCGATCGCAGTGCGATATGTGTATGTACCCGGCCATGTCCGCCCATCACATTCATCTCCACCTGCAGAGACAAAGAAACAAGAAACGGAAGACGACATGAAAAGCGATGGCTTGGTCTTAAAACTCCTGTCCCGTGTCAATGTATGAAGCAACCATATGAGCCCACGTCCCGTGGTGACTGAGGCGATTGAAGTGAGCAGAGAGAATAAACTTAGAAGAAAGGGATACTTCACATGACCACACAGCCTCCGCTGCGGGCTCTCCTCCTCCTCCCACCCCCCACTGCACCACCTGGTCCTCCCGCCCCTTGCCCAGCACCAGCTTCAGTCCCCTCGCCTTCCTCATCCGCGTGCATCATCTGCGCCTCCCTCGCTCTGCGTCGGCGACGTCTGGCGCCTGCGCCGCTAGCCCCCGCCTCCTCCTGCGCAATCATGAACTCAGCCCATTTCCGCTCGAGCCGGATGGCGGATGCAAAATCGCCTCGAACGACGCGCTTCGTGTGCTCTTCTACAGTGGGCTGGTAGTTGTAGAAACACTTCAGCTGAATGATTTCGCGCGGGTATGTGCGTACTGCCGAGGGATGGGTCGAGGGTGAGGGTAGAGGGACATCGCAGCTTCTGACGTTATCGTCTGTGGGTGTTCGCACTGCTGTTGCTGGTCGACGGGTTGTGATGACTTCGGCGTTGCGCGAGAGGATCTCGCGGATGCCTGTCCAGGTCACGTTTTGGCAGTCGTACGCGACGAGTCGGAGTCCGAATGTGGGCCTGTCGAGATTGCTTGTTGTGCGAGTGCTTCTTGATCGCACTAGAGATGCGGCCTCGGCTAAGGTCAGGTCGGAGATGCGGGTGTTGTCCACGTCGAGACTGCGGAGGTTGGTGCAGTTCTTGAGCACGGGCAGCATGCCAACGTCACCGAGGTCTTCGCAGTATGATATGCCAAGATGGCGTATTGACTTTGAGCAGGGTGCGTTGGCGAGAGTGGTTAGAACGACATTCGTCAAGATCTCCTGCTCTTCAAGGTCCAGGTGAGTGAGTTTGGGCATGGAATTGATGAGTGCGGTCATAGTCTGATCAGTAATCCCAGGCACCTTGGACAGCTGCAAGCCTTCAATCTCAGGAACATTGTTGATCATGGTCGCAACACCATCGTCACTGATGCCTCGACAACGCGTCAAATCGAGATGTTTGAACGTGCGAGGTGGGACGATCGGTCGGCCTGTGAGATAGTCCATTTCGCTGTCCCGACCCTCTATCAGTATGGCCAGAGCCTCATCATTCAGAGAATCGCAGTTCATGAGTAGAAGCCTCTCCAGAGAGTTCTTCTCGAACAGCAGCTGCATAAAGTCAAGATCTTCCCACCCACGCACTTCGCCTGCCCGGATGTCCTTTAACCTGGGACAAGCCTCGACGACTCTTCGAAGGCCTCTTGTATCGATGTTGTTGCACCACGATATGTTCAGATACTCGACTCGTGGGCAAGCTTGAGCAATCATTTTCATTGTCGAATTTGTTGCATTTGCCAGACCAGAAAGATTGATGTGTACTAAGCGTGGGTTCTGCAAGAGGAAGTTATGAATCGAAGTCCTGTCGATCCGGCAACCCTCGAGAGAGAAGTTTTCAAGATTCCTACATGCCTCGGCCAAGCCCTTTGAATACCACTTTTCTCTCAATTGCACGCAACCTCGAAGATTTAGGTCGCGAACGAAAGGTCCAGCAGCAATGATGATCTTGACCAAAGCATCGGCGGGAATGTCTTGATAGAAATCTGAAGTGTCCAGGTCGCTCCATAGTTGACCGTCGAAGCACATCTGGTGGAATTGCTTGGACACTGCCGAACATCGGACAGCCTCCCTCGGTGACAGATATGAGAAAACCTCCATGCATACCTCCGAGGGTAAATCGCGCCAGAAGTTGAAGTTCGGCCTTCGCTGGCGAATAGGCTTCTTACTGATAATGGAGAAATAGTCATTCTCCTCGGCGATTCCAGGTGTTCCGGTCGATTTGGATGCTGATCTGAAATCATGAGGTAAGGGTATTGAACCACGTCCTTCTAGACCAAGATGTCGGGCTCTAGTCTTCTCGTCAAAGGGAGGTATTATCACCCCTGGTGTTGTGACGGTCGAAGTTGGTGCTGTCGAAAAACCCGCATATAGTTCGGAAGCTAGAGTAGAGCCGTATGAATTATATGGTGAAGATGCGGATGACAATGACATACAAGACACGGATGCCTTGCCGCCATATCGAAAACCCGAAGACTGCTGTCTTCCCACTTTCGTGAGGGAAGGAGAAGAAGACAATTTGTGCAAGAATCGTTCCCTTCTATTTGGCCTTTGTGATTCCGGAATGCGAATTGGTGAAGCCGGAGATGCCGGCGTTTGTGAACTCATGGCTATGGAATCACCAGAAAATTGAGCCACGGGCGGATATGTATCGAGTTGAATAGCAAGTATCCTGACCAGCCCGGCACACTCTCAAGATACAGACAAGATCCCAACTTAATTCGTTGACCGAGATCCAGAATATGCCCCTCCGGAAGGATTTTCCGCTGTTATAATACAGGCCTTATCGGCACCCGATTCACCAGCTATCTATCGGTAGGATACCTGCCCTCTGGTTCTGATTGACCGATTCCAGCTCAGCGATAACAACAGGCACCAGATCAGAATCGGAGAAGCAGACAAGACTTCCTCTGTCCTTGATATAAAAAAGTGTCGGCAGCTTCGGATGAGCCCAAAGTTTTAGCCGTAGAGAGGGGAGTGTCGAAAGTGTACAAGCAGTGGTACTGACACCTTCGAAGCGGGGAAAGTGCGCGGCTTAGAGAGTCCAGCTCCGGCGGATTGATGGCAAGATCACGTCTTGATACTTGACTTGCAGGCGAATATCTTCCGCACGAACAACTGACTTTCACAGCTGAATAGTATGTGCCAAAGATCTAACAACACAGCGTGAACATCAGGGAAGTTGCAGGTTGACAGGTCGGATCGTCTTTCTAGTCAGACACCAATGATTAGATACTCCGGCCTAGACTGCGGCTTATCGGATCAAGAGGGTTCAACTTAGTTTCCTTTATCTTGTTCTTTATCAGCCCGTTAGTTTGCAATAGAGTTCTCGTGGTGGGGCGGACTTCGATCCTCTACTGTATTTGGCGTTAGAACGGAGACCCTGAGCCTAGCAAGGAAGCATGAAAGGGTCCTCCTGCGGGGTGCGGCTGTGTCTTGGTTATGAACCGGTATCTTGTGTGGATGCGAAAGTCAAAAGGTCTATTATTGTACTCGTTGCATCGATATGTAACGCGATGAGACTCGAACGGCGACCAGAACAAATCCACTGGCCTCTGCCAATTAGACTGTATATGTACAGCAGTGACCTAAGTGCAAAGATAAGGATCAAAGACAGTTGCTCACACGACGCTGACCTACCTCATCTATAAATCCTGTCACAGCACGCGTGACCTGTCGGACGACACGCTCTCATGACTCGCCTTATCTATTCGGCTCTCCACTAGATCTCGCCTCTCTCACGGTTTGCCAATAGTAGGCGGCCCGACAAGGCCAGTATCAGTGAAAGCCCTATCAGAGTATTATGCACGAGGACGACGTGCTGGCATATCTCCAGTAGTTCATTTGGAACGAGCTAATATGGGCCCATGGTAGCCACCAGACACAACCCCCTAATCCCCAGAACGTACACCCATTGAACTTGATCTCCTAGTTATCGTGACACCATTTGCAGAAATGGGGCTCCTGATGGTGAATTGCCTTGCACAGTCGTGCTATCTCAACCCATGCGGTTAGCGCCTGACCTGAGGCTCAAGCTCGCAAGACCAAGGATCTCGTAGTTGTCGACACTTGCCTGCAGATAATCAGCCGGGACTCATGGAAGTCACTAATAAGTGAAGATAAGGAACGAATTGATCATACCCAAGCTGCGCACACAGTAGCGACGAGCGGCAAGAACGAGCGAATCAGGTTCAGCGTCGCCCACTTGTCGACCAGAGCATGCGCCGTCTCCTCTTGAGCAATACCCGACTCAGCAGCGGCGTCGGTAAGAGACGATGCCTTGTCACTGAGTTTCTTATTGACAGTTCCCATGGCGAAGACAGTGTATGGGATGATCGAAGGAACCAAAAGAGCCGCGGCAGTGTAGAGGAGGATCGAAGGCGATTCCTTCGGAGCTGTACCCATATCCATCAGCTCTGCATCTCTTGAAATGATGGCCCCTTAGCGCAAAATTTTCGTGACGTTTCACACACCTCTGTAGGCCAGTCCACCAAAGATGGCCGCACTAACGACGCTCAAAGGAGGAGCGAGGAACTTTCCCTTGTCGAACACAGTCTGCCATTGTTTGGCAAGCAGTGGAGCAGGAGCCTGTAAGAGAGCTGGGCACGAGAACAGACTGATGCCTCCAATAGCACCTGATTGGTGTCAGAAGAAAACCACAATACTACCACCACCCTGTCGCAAGACACCGTAGGGCAAACTACAGAGCCGCAGAGGCAGAGGAGAAGGAGTACAGTACCTGCGAGGTAAGCCGAGGAAGTAAGACCAACGACCTGTGCGATGCGCACGCCGACGGCGGGCTTATCGACCGAGATGGGGATTTTGTCCATGATTGCAACAACCGACTTCTTCAAGGTGTATTATGAGGATTAGGGAGCAGACGATGGATTGGATGGTATAGCAAAGTATGAAGGAAGCTGCAAGATCACACAGAGCTCCTTTCAGCAGCTCTTCTTTAATCCTCGAACCAAGTCCAAATCCCTAAACAAGGCAAGCGGGAAGCAAGGTACAGCACAGGTAGCTGAGGAGCTCATGATCCACGATCGTGCAGCAACAACCACAGCTGCGAAAGCAAGCTTCAACTCTAATGGCAGGATCGAGGTCATGCAAAGGGTCCGATTGGCATGTGATAATGGAGATCGTCCTCTGGGCTTCCCCAGGTCTCATCAGCCTTACTGCTGCGTCCGTACAAGTACCTACAAGCTTGTCCGCTGGTCTCGAGCTCTATCTCGTTCTCCGCCCAATAGTCAACGACTCAACAGATATAAATATGATTCGGAGCGTATGCAACAGGGAGTAGAGACTACACAATTGGGTTCGTGGAACGCTGTTAGTTTTAATGTATTTGTTGTATGTAGGTAGTGTTAATGGCACGCTCGATGTTCGCTCTCGCCCCAAAGCCCCAAAACAGCCCTCAGTGAAACAGGGTATCGCCATGATAAAATTGCCTGAAGAGGTTGGTATAGAAATAAAACAAATATAGGGGTGATAAGAAATGAAATGATCCACGAAACGAACGCTCCATGAGTTTTAAAGCGCTGTCTTGGAATGTTGTCTTTGGTTTACTTCCTCGGTTCGTGAGAAAGACTGGCGGTATGAAAGATTACTTGTACCGCCTATGTGCCCGACTCGCACGATCCATCTACCGCAAGAATGTATACCTTCCCTCGATCGTACAATACACGCCTGGCGATGACAATGACCCGTCAATCTTGAAGACGATGCGATGGCGTCGAGTAACGCTCGACACTCCTCCCCAGCCTGGATAGAAACCTCGACAGATAGAGTCTGCCGCATCCTCCATGTTTTCGTGGTATAATCATAAGAATAACCTTGTCAAGCCCCCTCGATGGTGAAGCCGCTTCCCGCTCCTGCCGTATAAGAGTCCTTGGTCGCTTGCGCGTTCGTGCAATTTATATCATCACCGTTACTCCTCTTCCTCGTCGACATGTGTGGACCAGGGATGTTCCAGGACAGCCTGGATTCCAATTCGGCGCTCCACGTCTCTGTCTAGCATTTTACGAATCAGGTCGATGCAGTCCTCGCTCATAACGTAAGGAACGCGCAGGTCATGGTCCATGATCTCGTCGATAGAGTAGAACGGGTTCTCCTTATAGACGATGGTGTATAAAAGGATGCCAAGGGCCCACACGTCTTGCTCTTTGCCTCTGTACGGCGAACCGCGAAGAACTTCGGGTGCTGCGTAATCTGTAGAAAAGCACTGTCAGCAAAAGTATCTTCACCGTGTTCGCGTGTCAAACCATCAACATACCGATTGTTCCGACGAAGACATCGAAAGGTCCTGACTTGATATACGCAGCACTGCCAAAGTCAACCAGCTTAACAGCACCATCGCCATCAAGAATCACATTTTCGTCCTTGATGTCACGATGCACAACCCTCGCCTTATTGTGCAAGTGATCTATGGCACTGGCCACTTGTACAAAAATCTTCCGGCATTCCTTCTCTTCCATGTTAACGCGAAGTTCGATATAGTCAAAAAGGTCCATGCCAGGCAAGCCATGTGGAATCATCTCGATATAGTAGTTGATGTCGTCTTCGAAGAAGTCGGCCATCTCGACGATGTTGGGATGCATCAAGCCATCACGGCGCAGATAGTCCAGAACGTGGATCTCCAGAGGTACGGTGCCGAGTCGCCGGTCGCGAGTCCATGTATCAACAAGAATGCGTCTCTTCGTGACGTACTTGATGACCATCTTCTGCGCGTTCGCCTTCTTATATCTTGCGAGCTTGACCTGACCATAGGCACCCTGTCCCATCTCTTCCAGGATAAGGAAATCGGCGATGAGCTTCTTCTTGGTTGTCTTGACGCCAGCTTTCTCAGCATCGGGTGAAGGATGTTCGAAGAGCTCGGTATTATCGGCAGAGAATATGGTGGCGGTGGAAGGATCCTGTAGCTGTTGAGTGAGAAGCGACGCGGAAGAAGCAGTTGAACTTGAGTTTGCAGATGTAGCTGTCTCGGTAGCACTGCTAGACTCATCGCTCTCCTCGGTGGGGGCAGGAAGGGGCTGCACGGGTTGGCCAGGTATCGACCTTCGCGTGGGTGAACCTGGTCGAGAGATGAGAGGATTGACTGGGCCTACTCCATGGTTGACGGCATGCAGTGCTCGTGAGTAAGTGATCCAGAGAGCATATACTACTTCGGACGAGGGTTGCGTCGGAACCTCTTCGTGCTCCTCGGCAATGATGTTACTGTTGAAAGAGTCGTGACGGTCACTCTTGACGACACGCATTTGCACATCGATCATGATGTCCGAGCCGTCTCTATGCTTTGCCGGAAGTCCACTAGGCCGTAAGAAAATGGAAGCGGCGTCAGCTCGGCCCTCTCTCAAAGCTAGCAGTGCTCTGGCCCTGCGAAAGCTGTGCTCAGGTATAACCAGGCCATCCTCGAGGCGGATTTTGTCTTCATCGGTGAGGAGATGCAGGATCTTGTCGAAGGAGGGTATCAAGTCGCTAATGTCTAGATCTTCAGGTCTTTCTATGCCAAAGAGTGCGGCGGAAAAGACCGAGTTGGAGCTAGCAACCTTCAGGGTATCTGCAGATATTACCAGGATACCAGCGATGTGAGGAAAGCTTGAGACACGCAGGGTAGATTCTCCAGACAGCAGATCGATCGTGACTGGTATGCTGATGCTGTTAGCAGTTCTTGCAGTGAAGCGTCTGAGCTCAGAGATGTTTTCGAGGTCAAGGGCACCAGTGTGGGTTCCTGCAAGCTTTGGCAGTTCTGGTAGAAGTTTTCTCACGTCTGTGCCCCTTCGAACTCTTTCCACGCCCCAGATGGCTTCCAATGCTCCCACGCTCTTGTCTATACATCCGATCTCGTCGACTGTGAGGTATGCAACGTCCTCGGCGATCTCTTCAAGGACCCAGATCAAACCTCCTGACTTCTCCTTGACCCACAGACTGGCAGACCCAATGTCGCCGTTGCGCTTCTGAATTGGAACGACATCGCCACAAAGCAACACTCCCCTGGAAGCATTCGTTGAGTGGAAAGCTGTGTTCTTGGCTTTATCATCGTCGATGCCGTTGACCGTCTTGGACCTTCTGCTCTGATAGTTCTGACGAACCGGGGGCTTACTGAGAAGCTTTGCGGTGACGCCAGTGCCCATCGAGAGGTTGGACGAAGGAGACTTGGAGTGGTCGGCACTGCTCTGCTGACTGTTTCGCTGCGGCGATTTACTTCGGCCACGGCCAGGCGAGTCGGCATCTGAACCGCGTAGTTTCTTCTCGAGCCATTTCCGTCGCTCTTCTCTTATCACTTCCATGATGCCCATTTTCCTCACCTCAGCGCGTGTGACGCCAAAAACCAGACAGGCCAGGTCGTTGGCTGCGGTTATCGTCCATGGTGACTTTGCTTCGGTGGTGAAGATGGCCTGATGAGCAGCTGCCTGACGGCCGTGACCGTGCCCGTGCGAAGGACCCGACTGGTTCTGCTGAGCGGCTGTATTCTTCGCGCCAGTCGGGGGGAACGTCGGAACGGACTTGGATGAGAGTGCGTGGGGATCCTGCGAAACGGATGGAGCATGGTAAGGTTGCGCCATTGCTTCACTGAGTCGGTTTTGCATATTTAAAGCTCCAATATCAGTGTACGTGCGCTTGAGCGAGGCACGCTTGGGCATAGGCGGAGACAGGCTGTCGGTGGAAAGCATCCGCGAATCCTCGTGGCCAACAGCGGTCGCGTTCACATCAGCGTGGTTCTCTGGAAGAGCGCTTGAGGGCTGAACGTTTGCTCCGTTTTCTTTAGTATTCTCCTCGGACAGCGGCGAAATTGTGCTCTTGGGACTTTCCGAGATGGGGGCAAAACTTCTATCGAAGATGTTGTCGGCTGATGGGTCGGCGGGGCCGCTCAGAGGGGCGTTTGTAATTCCAATGCCTGGAGCATTTAGGTTGCCGTCGGGACCCAGCAGGTTGGCGCGCTGCAGGAGCTCCACCATGCTTTGAACTTCGTGATCGCCCGAGATCTTTGCTTGAGCGTTCATTATATTCGGGTTGACCGCTGCCCAACCTAATTTGTCGCGCATAAAGTCCATAGATCTTTTGAGAACGGTCTGCCTGTTGTGAAGCGAGTCTTCTGACTGATGGGCGAATGAGAATGAATGTAGCGACTCTGAGGGGAAGCGACTGAGGTCCTCGCTGAACGGTAACGTCGGTGACGATGGACCGGAAGGCATGATCCCTTGAACGCTGCCTGCAGAGGCCAGTCTGAGGTTGTGGGACGATGAGCGAGCAGATAGAGTTCCCTGTCGATTAGAGACGACTTGTCGAATGCGGCGGAGGCCACTGTCACGCTCAGGCATTCCGGGTGATCTGTAAGGGGCGCGGTCCCGTCAATCCTTGTACTCATGATGGGCTCAACTGGCAAGGTCAGGAAGAGAAGATGGAGACAACAGACCTGCTGATTTCCGACTCGAGCGAGGCAGCATCAAAGGACATTCTGGTGCGCTGGGCGTCTGCGGACAGAGAGCCATGCGGCGGATAATTCAGCAGACTACCTGTGCTGCGTATGCGTGAGAGTGAGATGGGCGACCCATAGCCAGCATCGTCATCCAGCAGCTGCTCTTCCTGGTGCGGATGTAGGTGTGTCTGCACCCTTGGCTGAGACGAGGGAGAGGATGAGGATTGCGCCTGAGCCTGAGTCTGAGTCTGAGTCTGTGCCTGTGTCTGACGTCCACGCGACGTCGCTGAGGCGCTGGTTCGCGGACTGCTGAAGCCTACATCCAGAGACGTCTCGAGTTAGTCTGGCTGCTACTCCGACAAAGAAAATTGCAAAACGGGTGGCTTGCATCACTTGCCATCATTAACATTGATCTGCGGCGAAATCATGCTCCAGAAAAGGGCATGTGCAACTCGCGACAGAATATGTCAAGTGAGCGCTTCGATACAGATACAAATTACAGGACTTTTTGCCGCCCGCGCTTTTGCTGCTGATGGCCTATTGGATATTGGAGCCTGTGACTCGAGGCGATATTCCGAAGCGTTGGGCTGAATGGATACAGAAGCAGGAGCAGGAGCAGGGTGCACAAGTGCTGCTGACCAGGCCTCAGCCTAAAGATACTCTGTCGTCGTACTTTTTATTCCGTTGCAACGTGAAGGATTCGCTAACGACAGTTCACAGACTGCGTGAATGCTTGCAGAGAACTCCTTGTGATAGATAAGGTACGACCGTTGCTACAAGTCGTATACTGTGCAAGCAATGTGGCGGTAAGACTTTCCGTTATTATTGCTGTTGCTGTTGTTGAAGGACTACTACTGTTAAGGGAGACATGTACTTCAATTCAAAGATAGGATTATTGCGCTAGATTTACTGCAAGGCTAGGTCGACTTGGAAAAAGGGCAGAGTTACGTATCGTTTCGACTCGCGAGACTCGAGACTCGATAGTCTCCTCGGTCAGATCAGCCTCTTCGCTCTGCTTTACTCTGCGCTGCTTTGCTTTGACTTGCTTTGATTTGCTGCTGCACAAGGTATTTGCCTGCCCTTTGCCCCCCTCCGCCCTTTCTTTGCAGTCCACCAAAGCAAGAGGTCCACGCTACCACGGCCGGTCCATGACAAACTCCGACCTACCGTAGTGACAGGACCACATATGTGGGGTGAGGCATCCAATGAGCTGTGAGCCGATCCCACTCGACTCGACTCCTAAGCTATGACAGACTTTCGGTCAAATCTCAGCCCACGAGGGTCTCTGCAAAAAACTAAAGAGAGCGACACAAAACCTCCACGGTCTGACCCACGAGGCTGATCCGTACATCGCGGGATTATCACCAAGCAACAAGGAAGTCCTGTCAGAACATCTGAGTCTCACCCTGCTCCTGCCACAACCTTGAAGTCACAGTGAGTATGCATCTGCATCCTGGCGCCGAGGCTGGGCTTGACCAGACCCTGTCTAATCGCTGCTACCGGTTGCGCGCTTGCCTTCGCGTACTGCTACAAAATCCGTCAAAGTCCGCTGAATCGTAACGATTGCGGGGAGGGGATTTCATCTCAAGCCTGCTCAAACTCAATCTCCCTGGCGAACCATGAGCGTTGTGGAACTCAAATCTATCTTACTTGGCCGACCCGTGCTGCCCATGAAATTGTACATTGTCAAGCCATTTTCATGTCTCATGCCTCGGACTTTCGAGAGGTACGGAAGGTAGGATACTGTCATGTATGGCAGCGCGTGGCTAAGGGGATACGCATGCTCCATTCTCATTGATGAGGAACGCGCGATCAGCCCCGGGCTTGCTTGCCCCGAAAGTCGATCACCGTCTCGTCGAGTGCCAAGTGCGTCTCATATGCCCACTCAACCGGGCACCACGTATTTGTCAATTGCCTATTGTGTGTTGTCAGCGACCATGTGGACTTACCGCAAATCAAGTCTGCCTTACTGCTTTCATGACGTTCAATTGTCTGGTCGTCCGGATGTATACGTCGCGATACATGTCCAGACTCTCCTGTACGACTGCGCTTCTAGTAGTTTGGCCATCGCAAATGGCTTTCATTTTCAGTTCCATCTGTTCCACGAGAATTAGCGCAAGCTAAGTTTCATAATTGAACATTAGCCACTGACTTCCTTTCTGAGGAATGGTTTGCTCAGACTTGTGTCGAAGCCCATGTCTTCATAGCCTTTGACAAGAGCGACTCCAAGCGTTGTGGGAATGAATTCGTCCATGCTTGCTGCACCACTGCTTCGGCCTGTAGTTGCCTGCCCAACACCTCGGTTGCCTCGCCCTCTTACTCTGCCACGCCCACGGCCTCCACCGCGCGCCGCTTGCACTTCTGGTGCTTCACCCTCTTCATCATCGCCACCGCCGTCATCCTCATCGAGGTGGGCTGCTCTCCCACGCGGCATCGCCACAACATAGCCACGAGCTTTTATCGTCCGGATATGCTCTGCCATAGTTGCATCGGTACCGATGCCATTGGCATCCATGAGTGAAATGAGATCTGGTTCAGTAAGGTATCCAGGAGGGCTTGTTTTCCCCTCGTTCATTCGTGCCTCTGTGGGAATAAATGTTTCACCAACCTCGAACTTGGGAAGGTTCTGCGTGCTTGTCCATTTGTGGTAGGGGTAGATATCAAGATAATTTCTCTCCCGCACAGTCAAGCCCGCCGCACTAAACATTTCAGGTCCCCAGAGTATTGAGACTTCATCACGTGTGCCTTTGGCATCTTCACTACAACAAGCAAGGAAGTGGCGAACAATGAACTCATGTACGCGGCGCTCTTCATCGCTCGCGAGGCTTGAGGGCATGACAAAATTGACCGGATGGATGGGCGGATGAGCTTTATCATTATTACGTCCACTTCGTGGTTGATTGAAGCCCCCATCAAGCAAGCTGTCAAAATGTGAGTGGACGATCGGGATAGACGGATCAAGATGATAGACCTACTTCTGTGCATATTGTCCCCAGCGAGGTCCTTGGGTCTGCTTCTGAATCACAGCTCGGAGATCCATAGCGCGATCGAATTGATCGGTCTCGGTTCGAGGGTAGCTGATCCATCCCTTGTTGTACAGCGCTTCGGCTATTGTCATGACGGTGTGACTGTCCATACGGAGATACCTACTCCCCATCTTCTGCAGTTCAACCGTCGTCAAAGGCAGCGGTTTCCATTTGCTTGTTGGCTTGGTCTGTACCTTGATGACTTTGGCCCATCTGGCGACAATGCAGCGTTCGAAGAGGATCGTTGTTAGCATTCGGTCAAACAAATGGTTGCGGGACCAATTGAACTTGACTTCGATTTCATCTGTCTTGTGCGTGACCTTGATCGACCAGAAGGGCTCTGATCTGAAGTTCTTCACGGTGAAATAGCGGTCCACCACGAAGCCTAAGGTAGGAAATTGACATGTACCGTAGCTGATGAGCTTAAGGTTGTCTTCATCAATGCCACGAGCCGCTACCCACGATCTGAACTTCAAGCTCTGCATACGAGTGAAACTGGTACCGATGCGGAAATCGAGCTCGATTCTTGCCGCAACTGCTTGTGCCTGATTCTCATCGATTGCGATGGGATTTCTAGCAGCTTGGATAATATGCTGACGTTCTATGTTGGAGAACCTTGCACGCACAACTTTCCCGGCTTGAAGCAAGCGCGGGTTCGCAGATGCTGCAATTTGTCTGACTTCGGTGCCAATGTACTCACCTTCTCGATCACAGTCGGTCCAGATGAAGAGTGCCTTAGCATACCGACCTTGGGACTCGATGTTCTTGGCGATTGGCTTATTCTTGTCTTCGAGATACTTGACGATCTCGGCCTCGAAGAGGGCAGACGGATCACAACCGCTCCACGACTTGTACTCGCTCGGGAAGTCTGTGCTAAAGATGTGGCCCAGGACCGATGTCATGACGACCTCGCATTGTCCCCAGGCGGGGAAATCGTAGGAGAAGCAGTAGTTTTTGACATATTGACTACCGGTAACATTGCGCTGGAAAGTGATTGGTGTAAGCAGACTTCTTGCAGCACGAGGACATATGGTTGTGCACACGAATTAAAACAGATTGGAAGAGAATTGATGCATACAGCTTGAACCTGACCTCCGCCTAGATGGTTGGCCACTGCCTTAGCTATCGATGGCTTCTCCGCCACGCAGAGAATCTTCGTCACCATCTCCCTGCACATCTATCTGCAGTTTCACTTTTGACTCTTGCTTCATAGTGGCGCCGACATTTCCGGAGTCCCCGAAAGATAAGACGATAATCAGAGCAAATAGGTAGACATTCGCACCGATTCTTTCTCTAGGTAAGCGAGGCGCGTCAAGCCTGTGGAGGACGCGACAGAGGACGTACTTTTGACCACATTGAGATTAGTTTCTTCGGACCAAAGTTTCCGATGGGCAAAAGCTAAGGTAAGGTACTGTACCTTTTGTATGATGCCGCGAGGGTGGCTACAGTAAGGAACAGCAAGGTCCAGATATTGTTTGCCTTCCTGTAAAGTGTGTACCTACATATCGAGCTTGGCAATAAAATGCACTCGTAGGTACCATTCCCCGTCGTACAAGAAATGATGACGTGCGAGAACATCTGAGAGGGTTTCACCAATATCGTAAACAAACTCGCAATTAACACCTTCTTTTCCCTCTTCACCCATTCACTGATACCGTCACATTATTCTACGTGAAGGTTTTCTGCAATCTGTTCAACCAAAAGATGATTGTTCCTCCAGTCATCGGACAGGCTCTGCCCGTCGTGAAGAGCATGGTGGACTGTACCGACTGGTCTCTGACTGTCGCGCCCTTCATTGATCAGCTCACCACTCTCCCTCAGCGCATACTTGACACTGGCTTCGCTGTAGATGCTCTCAAGGAAGTTTACATCTCGACAAATCCGCTCATCACTGCCTTTGCCTTTTCACTCGCCATCTCCCCCATCTTCCTTATCGTGGCAGAGATCAACCGCAACTATTCCCAAGTTGATCGCTGCTGGAGCATACTACCTTCCATCTACAATGCGCACTACGCACTCTGGGCACGCTACAATGGCATTCCCACTCAGCGATTGGACAACATCTTGGCTTTCAGCGTTTGCTGGTCGGTAAGCTTAGTATTCCGTGTTGATGCAAGAGAGCTTCGCTGATTGAGCTCTCGCAGATACGATTGACTTTCAACTACTGGCGCAGAGGCGGTTACAGTGTTGGTTCGGAAGACTATCGCTGGGAGATTGTCCAGAAATACGTCAATCGCTTCCAGATGTTCCTCTTCAATGTCGTCTTCATCTCAACTACCCAGAGTGTAAGTCTATTCTCCTCAATTCGCCGTACGCTCTTTGTTTTGCTGACGAGACACATATCAGGTCCTACTATTCATGATTACAACTCCCGCATATATCCTCCTTCTTGCGTCAAGACTCACCGGCGAGCAAATGCAGACCGTCGATCTGGTCTTCGCTCGTGTCCTCATGGGTTTCGTCCTAGTCGAGTTCTTTGCCGACCAGCAACAGTGGGATTTTCACAAGGCCAAAGCACAATATCAGAAGACTGCGAAGGTCCCTCACAAATGGACTCGCTCCGAAATGGATAGAGGATTCTGCTCATCTGCTCTGTGGGCTTATAGCAGACATCCCAACTTTCTTGCTGAGCAGAGCATCTGGCTTACTTTCTATCAGTGGGGCTGCTGGGAGACCGGTGTCCTTTACAATTGGACCGGTATTGGCGCCATGAGCTACCTGATCCTTTTCCAGGGCAGCACCTGGTTGACCGAGAAGATCAGCGCTGGCAAGTATCCCGAGTACAAAGAGTACCAGAAGCGTGTTGGCAAGTTTGTGCCCAAGCCGAATGGCGGAAGCTGGATTGATTACTGCGTTGCCCACGAGGAAGAACTGCAGCAGAAGAAAAAGTAGAGAGATACCGAGCTTATGGACCCTATTAGTAGACAGTATTCGAAATAGATCTTTATAGCATATCACTTGTGACGGACCGAGGTATAGCCTGCTATTGCCAATGTCTCATCTCCCTCTCAAAGCGTCTTTGTGGCAATTCCAGAAGTTCCAACAAGAAAGATGCATGTTCGTGCCTCCTTCTATCCACCACTCCCCAAAGCTATCCTCAACCTCGACGTCGACCTTGGCCACCCTTTCTTCTCTCTTGAGTCCGCAAAACGCGCAAGCAGCCGTGCTCACGACTCCTCCTTCACTCGTCTTTGCAACCCTGATGGGCATCACGGCAGCTATCTCAGGAACACTAGGTAAAGCCTTCTTATGGCCACCACTACTGCCACTAGAAGAAACCCCAGCAACAGCAGTAACGACCGACCTCAACCTGCCCACCTGCTCCCTCCACACCCTGAGCACATCCTCGACCTCGGCCTCCTCCCTCCGCGCCTCGTTAGCGTCCACACCCGCCAATTTCATGCCTCCAGACCTGCCCGACACTGACGGACCTATGCGCATCGACTGCGCGAGGAACTTGTCTCGCTTCCATCTGTTCTTGCGGCCCGCTATCACATGCGCCAGGACCTGCGCGGCGCAGAGATAGTTTCTGAAGAATGTCTGCAAGGAGGGCGATAATAGCACGATGGGCTTTTGAGGTGGGGAAAGAGTGGATAGTGGATGTAGCAGGTGGGTTGAGGTTTGTTTCAGTAGAGGCGGAAAAATGGTCAGGAGAAGTGAAGGTGGTGGGATATTCGCAGGGGCTGGTGGGGAAGGGTTAGGCGCTGGAGAGAGGAGATTGCCTATTAGATCAGTGGGCACTTGGAGTAGGTTTCCGATTGCGGAGGCTTGGATTGATGTGGGCTCGGTCTTGGGAGACTGTGAGGTTGGGTTTTTTGGTACGGACTCGAAGTCGTCCCATTCTGCGAAGTCGTTGTCGTCGTCCTCGACAAGGACCTTGTTCACAGGGGCTGGTTTGGGAGGAGGTTTGGCCTGCGTGATCTTACGAGTTATGAGTTTCTTTGGCGGTGGCTTTGCTTGCGCCTTGGTACCATTCGTGGTTGGACTCTGTATTTGCTCTGGGCCGTCGTCAAATCCGAGCAGGTCGAAACTTGCAAATTGAGATAAGGGAGCTGCAACAGGACTTGGCTTCGACCGAGAAGCTGTCTTTGTAGGTGGAAGAGTGCCCTCGAAGTCGCCAAAATCATCGTCCTCGTTTTCCACGGGTACCGATTTCGGTTCTGGGATCACCTCGAACATGCCCTCCTCGTCAGAGTACTCGGCATCGAACAAAATATCGGCATTGTTAGCAAAAGGATGGTCTGATGATATCTGCTTTGCTGATTCTGCTTTCTTGGAGATGGTCGGTTTACTCGCAGGAGCAGCACGAGGAGCAGCTTTGGGAGGTGCCGGTTTCGATTTTGTTGTAATTGTGTTCGACGGTGGCGGCTGATCGAGAATGTCACGACCTAGTTCGTCATTTGCCACCTCGAAATCACCAAAGTCGTCTTCGTCGTCCTCTGCCCATGCATCCTCACTCTGGCCATTGATTGTTGATGGCGTTGCGTCTTGTAGCGGGGGCGTCTTCTTTGATTGAGTATGTGTCGAGCCCAAGGTAGGACTCGCGGCATAAGCAGTCGTCGTATTACTTTGGTTGCTATCGCTGATCGTAAATGAGCCGAACTCTGCGAGTAGATCTTGTGACATTTGTCGATCTCTATATCGTACTGTATGTATCGATAGATACGGGTAGAAACGGATAGCCGAGTGAATCTGCTTTTTGGAAAATGGTCACAACTTGCAAGACTACGTTTATACTTTAGACTTCATGTTCGTTTCTACAAGTAATGCCGAAATTCTCGCATGTAGTATGTATTGGTTTAGTAGTAATATCGCAAGATGTCTAAATATTATAAATTGGGGACAATTGGAGTAAGGCATGTATATAAACTTAGGTATGTTTGATGTGTTTGCAGCCGTGACGTATGGGCATCAAGCGCGCAACAACACCGACCTTCCCAAGGTGTATAACATTGCAATAGTGAAATGAGAGAATTCAAGGAAGCACGTGCTGGTTGGTCGCGGTTCTTGACGTATCCTGCGCTCTCGGATCTCAAGATCGCAATCAGGAACGATGGTGAGAAGCCGAGTCCATTGGTAGCCTCACGATCATTGTGCTGGAAAGTATGTACGCGTAGTGACTTTCTTTATATCTATAATGCTTACCGTCTTCAGGCATTTCTTTTGTTCGAGGACAGCTCACGCGAAGAATGGCTTCGGCGGCTGTCAGACTCGCGATCGGCATATGCGTCCGTTCGCACACATCTGCTCAAAGCGCTGGAACACCCCGAGGAGGTTGGTTCTGGGTTTGATCCTCTGAGCGATGGCACGGAGGTATGTTCTATAGCTTGGAGATAAGCTCTATGCTTATAATCTGACATTCCACTAAGTCTTGAAAGTCTCCTTGGGCGGTTCTACGGCAGGACGAAACATTGCGAGCGGAGATTCTTCAGGATGTCGACCGCTGCATGCCAGAAAATATGTACTTCCGTCAACCTGAGGCCCAGAGGAAGCTGCTCGATGTCTTGTTCGTCTTCTGCAAATTGAACCCGGATGTCAGCTACAGGCAAGGTATGCATGAGCTTCTAGCCCCAATCCTGTGGGTTGTCGAGAGCGATGCGATATCCGACAAGCCAACTGGAATGCTTTCATCAGACGATCAGATGCTATGTCAGATGTGCGACTCACAGTTCATCGAGCATGACTCCTTTACGCTTTTTGGAATCATCATGCAAGGTGCGAAGTCGTTCTATGAGCAAGCAGCTCACAGCGCCACCTCTCTTGTCTCGACTACCCCAGCTAAGCCAACTGCAACATTGGAGAACCCGATAATCACCAGGATACATCGGATCTTCGATGAGTACCTACCTCATATAGATCCTAGGCTTTCTCAGCATTTGCGGGACATCGATTTGATCCCACAAGTCTTTCTCATGTACGTACCAGGTGAACATCTGGCTAGTACCCTGATGGCTGACATTCGTACAGGAAATGGATCAGATTACTCTTTGGCCGTGAATTCCCCTTCGATGACGTCCTGTCTATGTGGGATGTGATATTTGCAGAAGACCCAACTTTGGAGATTGTTGATCTTATCTGTCTTGTCATGATCGTGCGATTACATTGGGAGCGTGAGCAACATCCTGATGTCCCTTTTAATCTTATCTTGGCTAATTTAGAATAGTCCTCGAGTCTGACTATAACACCGCCTTGACTGTCTTGCTTCGCTACCCTGCTCCACAGGCGCCAACTGCTCCGCAAGCGTTTGTACTGGATGCAATCTACCTTCGAGATCACTTGCATCAAGCTGGCGCAAGTCATATCATAGAGAAGTACTCAGACAGACCATTGGCCGACGTGAATGCGAACAATGAGACTACACTTCCAGTGTCTACATCATCAGTACAGAGCATGCTTGGATCACGTCTGTCAGCAGTCGGCTTGGCGCCTAAGAGCCCTGGTCGGCAAGCGGGCAACATCGATCGTGTCTTCCAAGATGCAGCGAAAGGCCTCTTCAAGCGTGGAGAACAATGGGGAATCAACAAAGCTGTCAGAGATGCGCTTGTCGAGGTGCAGAAGGGCGTACGTGAGATACAGAATGTGCCCACGCCGCAACGACCACGGACACACATGCGAACGTCATCACGACAAAGCGGATCTGGCGAGAGAGCCGTGGCGAAACTCGCAGCTTTGGAGGCACGAAACGTGGCTCTGGCTAAGATGCTTAAAAACGCCACGGATGACCTTTGGAAATATCACGAAGAGGCTGTTGCCGGCAAGGGTTCGGAGAAGGAGAGACTTGATGCTCTAAGTATTGCTATAGCACGGGTCCAATTCACACAAGTTTATCTGGAAGACTCCACGGTACCGCTACCCGCGGACGAAGAGCAATCGGAGGAACAACCAAAAGAAGAGCTTGACGGAGCATCTGCGCCTGGAGATGTCAACGGCAGAACGAAAGAGAGCAGCGTTCCACCACCGGTTGGTACACGTGCGCCTGATGCATGTTCGGCTCCACCACCACCGCCAAGTAAATCAAGACCGAGAACGAAAAAGTCGTCCGTCTCAAGTGTCACCAACGGTGGCCTCGACGCGCCTGTAGACTTCCAAACGCCTCGACCGTCACTGACCCAATCGTCATTTTCCTGGATGCTGGGTCAAGACTCCTCGGCAAGCTCCTTTGTACAAGCTCAACCTCTCCCTCCCTCTGATGCACGTCGTCGGAGCAGAGGGTTCTTGTTCGGCGATGACGAGCATTCTTCATCTGTCATAGACCAACACGACACAAGCAAAAGCAAGATTACCAATAAACTACGCAAAAAGCGCCCCGAGAGTACTAGTAAGGTACAGCCGGAGATCTTGTTCGAGCAGGAAAGTGAAGTGTGGGATCTAGGACAGCTCGAAGAGGAGGATAAGAAGAAAAAAGAGCAGGATGCGGAAAAGCAGCGGAAAGCTGCAGGAAAGACCGACGAAGCGAGTGGCACCATTTTCGATGCCAAAAGCGCTACCAAAAGCGGAGGGACATAAAGTGTTGCTCTTTACGATGGGTCATTCGAGTACGCAGCAAGGATGGCAGGTGACGAGAGTCTAGTATGACTTTTATGATAGTCAAGCTGCCTGGATCCAATCGACCGAAGCAGCCTGGTAGCTGGCTTCGTCTGTTATGCGCGAGTACATTTGTTTGACGGGTGACTATTCTTGTGCCTTTCTTACCATGATCATCGACGTTTGCACTTCGGCGCTGCCTCAATGGGTATTGCTTGATCTAAAGCCTCAGCTTACGACTTAGACACGAAGAATTTGTGCTTGTGAAGGTCTGCCACCGAGACCTTTCGAGCTGTTTGACCCGCAGCTTTGAAGTCATTGTTGTGCCCACCGGTCACACAGTATACTTCGTTGATGCCTGTGTTCTCCATGAACTTCAGCACCTTCTCGAAATTGAGACCCACCTGTTCGGTGCCATGACTGTCATCGGAGAAGGTGAAGCGACCACCAAGTTTCAAAAACTCCTATTTGATGTCAGCATTATTAGCCAAGAGCAACAATGGTCATGGCTCGAAAGGACTGACTTTGCATATTTCGGCCTTAGGATAAGGCTCGGTCATGCCTTTACGGATAGCACTCGAATTGAGCTCCAAGATACCTCCGTAGCTAGCAACAAATTTCAAGTTCCTCAGAATCTTCTCCCAGACAGTGGGCATACTTGTCCAATTTCGTTCAGGGTCATCGCTCTTGAGTCTGATGAGGTCGAAATGTCCAACGATCGGAGGTTCTAGGGCTTGCAACAATTCGTACTGAGAGTCAAAGTAGTCCGCAGCGAGTTTCTCATCTGAACCTCCGGCAATATCTCTGGCTTTATAGTACATTTCATGATCGAAGTCGATAGGAATGGTGTGAACATGATGGAGACTGCCCATGAAGAAATCGAATTTGTAATTTGCAATCAGGCCCTGCACAATAGCAAGGGACGACTCGCGGATCCATTCGCTCTCGAATCCGATGAGAATGGTGATTTGTGAGGCGTACTTCTCCCTCAACCGCAAGGCTTCCGGGTAGAAGGCGTCAAAGATCCGAACCAGTTCTTCCGCAGCGACCTCCTCGGGATAGAGGTCCTCCGTATCACGAGGGATATGCTCGGTCAGTGCAAAAGTGTCCATGTTGGCCGCTATGGCCGCCTGGATCATTTCCTCAAGCGTGTTCTTAGCATGGGCACAGAACTGGCCGGAGTGGCTGTGATGAGAGAAAGGCATGCCGAGACGAGGGACGATGATCCCCCCTTTACTGTGTTCCTTGTCACTAGTCTGACTGCAAAGCCGTAAGAGTCGTCAGGATGGCACAAGCGCAATAGAATAGACAATTATGCCGTGTGGTGGTCTTCAAGCCTGATATTGGATATTAATGCCAAGAGAAAGTCTGGTTCGGGGGAGAGTAGAGGTCCAGAGTCAGACCAGGGTCTACAAGTATAGACTAACGGATAATAACGAATCAGGGGGGAAGCTTGACAGCTACCGTACTGGTAGCAGTAGCAGCAGCAGGCAGGAGCAGGGTCGAGGAGGAAGGAGCTCGGGGCAATCTCACATGCTCGCAATCTGCCCAGCCCATCTTTCGTTGTTGACATTTCCCAGCTCAACCCAGCAACCACGGTGGAAGTCAAAGACCTGAACCTGGACCTCCCTGAATCGCCGGGCATAGCCACATCTCTGACGCACTATATTTCCTGTCGCAATCATGGACAAATTTTCGGCTTTCGGAAAGAACCTGAGGTGGGACATGGCATACTCCTGATTAATGCATGCGCCGTCGCGCGCAATGCCTTTTGTGTCAGGGTCACTAACCCTGTACCAGTGCATCCTTTGCTGGTGTGCCCAGCTTTGCGCAGAGGACTCAACAGTACCTGAAGGAGCAGGTCGGTACTGCAGAGGACAAGGTATGGAGTTGCGACTATCGCACGGAGCTATTGGAGCCTGAATGGTATTTTCTGACAATCGCTCTTGCTGCCAGACCGAGCTGCCACCCGACTACATTGAGCTCGAGAAGCGCGTGGACGCGCTCAAGCAGGTTCACACCAAGCTTCTCTCCGTAACGTGAGTGCGCCAATTCCTGTTTCTAAACACGCATGAAGGTAAAGAAGCGTGTTGGGAATATAACGTGAGCTGAACTTGTTGCCTAAGCTCCCAATACACCAACGAAGCCTACGACTACCCTCCAAACCTCCGTGAATCCTTCAACGACTTGGGCCGCACTGTTTCCGAGAAGGTCACTCTCCTCTCCCGTGCTGCCAACCCAGCAGACGTCCAGGCCGCCCTCACTGCACCTCCACAGGCAAAGCCCCAGCCCAAGACTTTCAACCACGCCATTGCACGTGCTTCCCTTGCCGGCTCTCAACTTTTGCAACAGTCCGATGTGCGCGGCACTGGCGCAGACGACCCTCTGGCGCAGGCCCTCGAGAAGTATGCAGTAGCAGAGGAGAAGGTCGGAGAGGCACGCCTCGAGCAGGACGAGCGCATTCAGCAACGATTCCTCTCTGGCTGGAGCACGACCCTCAACACAAACCTGCAATTTGCCCAGCGCGCCCGCAAGAACGTCGAGAATGCCCGGCTCAACCTCGATGCCACCAAGGCCTCGATGCACGGAGGACCTTTCGGCATGAAGACGACTCACCACGGCGAAGAACGTGATCTGACCGATGCGCAGAGGAACGAGATTGAAAGGGCAGAGGACGAGTTCGTCAACCAGACCGAGGAGGCCGTTTCAGTCATGAAAAATGTGCTGGACACTCCTGAGCCATTGAAGAACTTGGCCGAGTTGATTGCAGCGCAGCTCGAGTATCACAAGAGGGCTTACGAGATCCTTTCCGAGTTGGCACCAGAGGTTGATCAGTTGCAGGTGGATCAAGAGGTCAGTCGATCCCAGAACTTTTGAGAAAGCAATGTTTGAGACATATGATTATCCACCTGAAAGGAGATTATGGAGGGGCAGGAGAGTGAGGGCCGTCGGCCTCTGATTCTTTCCTCTACCATCCTTGCCATCTCTATCCCATCGTCATTATTACCGCCATCAAAGCACAGAGGCACTTTACTCTGCAGATCATTGCGAAACACCGATGATATGGAAGACCTTATGTTGACTTGTGATTGTAGGCAAGCTACCGCCAGAGCCGTGACAGTGCTTGATCGTCCGGCCGGACATGACGCCTCCTGCTGGTTTGCACGAGTCATGCACTGGGGATTCTCTTTCCACCAATCGGAAATAGGCTTGGTGGAATGTGACCTCTGTGCTTTCGACTTCCTTCCCCACTATCATGACAACCAGAACCCACCACCTTCACGTCCTCGTGCGTGCGCTTTGACACCAGTCTTCCGCAACTAACGTCTCAGTCTTTACCATTCCTTTCTGCTCGCACTTGATCCCGGCGCTTGGGAATACCCAGCATGCACATTAAGCTATAGACTCTTCCTGGTGAAACTGGACGGGAGCGAGATATCTGGGATGGCAGAAATGGTAAAGATGACCGGCAACCTGGCGGAGTGAGCGGAACCTTGCGAGCAGCTCTCTCATCCCTTTCTTTTGCGCAGGTTTTGTTCGTTCGAACAGCTGTTAGTGGAAACATGCGATCACCTGTTCCTGCCCTTCTTGCTCCTTGGTGTTCCTACATTAATCACTGTAGCAGCTATATGGTTTCTTGGTATTATGACATCTTTATATGCTCCCAAGGAATTTGACACAGCATGCAATCAAATTATGTTTTCTTGGATCTGCACTACTGTATATTGCATGCAGCAGTGGCTTTTCCCGTAGAAGTACTATCGTGTTCGTACAGTACTGTGCATTGGACCGTCTATACGACAGGTACTATTTTATCGTTCCTTGCTAGTCCATGTGGACGGAATGATACACATATATGGCTTGAACACGAGATGAACTATGTGCCAAGTAACGCTTTTAATCAGCCTGCAAGGAAAGCAGGAAGTCAAGGCTATAACTTACCTACACGTCACCTTATGTACCATTGGATAGTACGTGCCACTTGTATACAAACTGCGGAGAAAGGAGCAGGTACCTCTGATGGTACCATTCCTGTGAACCTCATGATTTTGCACTCTCTGTGCGATATTATCAGCTGATTGAGGATTGGACACGGCCATGTCACGCAGTGCTCCAAGACTAGCAGACCCGTCTCTAAGTGCCGCAACTTCTTGTTTGAACATGTCCTGAACGAGAGACAGCAGAGAAGCAATATACAAGAAGCTCTCGGGCGGCGCAGAGTACAGTAGGTCTCCACGCGCTACAGAAGTCTATGAGACGTGTATACTTACCTTATCCACTGCACTTGTGTCTGAATAAGCAGAAAGTATTAGTCCTCACATATTCCAGCCCAATGGAACCCAATACCATCCTCGCGCAACACTTTCCGCGGCATGCTAAAAGTATCGACTATTTCTGTACGCTGCAATGCAAATGCAATGTGGCTCTACTGCACTGTGATTCCGAAGACCGACGTTCGGCCTTGCATCTTGACAAGTGACGATGCATCTGTGCGGCGCCATGTGCATGCAACAAATCACCGGAAAGGAAAAGGCAATGGACGGAGGTGGTCAGCGTCATAAGATGACTCGTGGGATATTTCTTTTTTCTTCCCCTTGCTGGTCCATGTCCTTGTCAGTCGCCTCCCCTTTGCGCACGCACACATGACACGCAAGTACCTCCGTACAAGTACACTTGTTCGCAGTAGCAGACGCTGCAGCAGCTCCACTATATCAATCCGGAATGTGCATGAGTGCATATGTGCATGCATGAGCATGTGGTCTCCACATGGCTGCCACGGGTTTCCCTTGTTCGTGTCATGGCACAAACCGTGGATCGACCATGAGTGTGCGTAGCTTCTGTTTGTTCCTTTTTCTTCTTCGTTCCTATTTGGTATGCAAGCGCTCCACCGTACCAGTGTTTTGACAGGATGAATGCGTACCCATGGTACGCATGCATGTGTGCGTACTACGTGTACTGTACGTGCGGCTTGAGTTTGCTTTTGCTTCCAGGCTCATGCTGGTGATCACTATTGACGCCATCAAGACCATTTTACGCTGTCCTTCTCTGTTCTCCTTGCGTTCCAGAGTAAGACATGACAGGCAATCACTGTTTGCTATCTCCCTCCTTTTCCGCCCCTGGTTCTGATCGCACAGCTCCACTCGACACTTCCTGTACATATCACGTCTTCAAGCTCAAGTCTTCAAGAGGAAGGTAGACTCGTCTATATTATTAGGTACTACTGCAGCTGCAATAACAGTTATAGCAACTTCAGTGGTACTACGGTACCGTATAACACTAGCAGTAGTAACCTACTGTAGTCCCAGCCAGCCAGCTCGGCCGATTTAAGTCCTGTCCATGCACGCGCAGCGCACGCCGCAAGACCCCCATAAGTAACGCAACGCAACGCAAAGAGTGCCGGGACCCGTGCCTGTCCTCCCCCGAGTCCATCTGCCAGACCGAGCGGGCGGGGCCACTAGAGGTAAGGTTGGTGGGTTTTTTTTGGAAAGTGGGTGAGGACTGTAAAGCCATTTATGCTTTTTCGACCATCTTCGCTGCTGTGCGATGTGTTGTTAGGGAAAAGAATGGAATGTCGTCCACTACTATTTCTCGTACCTATGTACCATTCTATTCCTCGAAACTAAGCTACCTTACCTACCTTGGCTGAGGTTTCTCCTCTTCTCACTTGTCGAGTCTTTTTGCTTTTTGTCTCGGGATCATCCTATGGTCGGAAGTTAGCGGACATGCAAGGGACTTGCCACTTGTCTTGGTCTCTGATGTTGGTCCGTCCGTTGAGAGTACCAAACGTGTTTGTTCCTTTTAATCTTTTGGGTTTCGAAACGTCTTACTCTCTTTTTTCTAGCTTGAAGTGGGGTCCACGTTTTGTTTCTGGATCTTATTCCGAGGTGGGGCTTCTGTTTTTTCGAGAGCGTTTTTGTTTTTGGGTTTTGAATTTTAAGAATGCTTGGTAGATGAAGTAGGGGAGTGGAGAAGGGGCGTTCGAGCAGTTGGTCGTGGTAGGTACAGTAGTAGGTGCTGTACGGACCACAGTGTGAGATGACTATACTGCTGTGAGCCAATACTTGATGTCTGCTTTGATATGCTGCTACATGGAATGCCCAATCGGTATATCTCCTAGTATAATGTCACCGCGTTACTAGTGAGGGTATAGGATCAGAATTCAGTATCGCAACTTAGCAATCTCATAGTTGTGTACAGAGGCGTTTATCAACACAATATAGTAGTCTACATTCAAAGAGGCATCCACCAGGACTCCCGGCATAAGCCACAAGAGGAGAATCACCGAACAGATCTCTCCAAAGCCGCACACTTCTTCTCATTCTTCTCTTCTTCTCACTTCGGATATGATTTCTCTCGTCGAAGGAAAAGTCAGATTAATTACACACTAGGAAGCGCGAGAAGAGAGAGTCAGCGCAGGTGCAATAACAGCCCACTGAAGAAGAAGAAGGAGAAGGACGATCACGAACAAGATAGTCTCGGTGATAATCCCGCAGTAATAGCAGGGCAGGTGTAGCAGTAAGGGTGATAGCAATACTTAGTAGCAACACCAACTGAATCCTTCCAACATCATGCATCCTCCGTCAGGTTCTATATTAATACTACAACGAACCCACCAACATCAACGATCAGGAAATCAACTTCCAACACGGAGCGCGCGCGCGAGAGAGGGAGAGAGAGCTAACACCAATCTAAGCCTATGTATACAAACACGTACATATATCGCCATGTCCGAAACCAGCCCACAAACCCCCATCGCAACCACCATCTCTTTCTCTACCCCTGATTTCTCGGTCTTTGATTCCTCACTTCTCGTCTCCGTTCTCGTCATCGCTCAATATCAACCCATGCGTTGAGAAGATTTAACGTTTCAATGGTCTCATTAGCCCGAAACAGTCCAGCGGGTGTTTATTACAGTACTTTTACATGGGTAGGAGAATTATAGAGACCGAGAGGGGGAGGCGCAGGGCAAGGGCAAGAGGGATAGCGAGAACGAGAGAGAAAGCACGTGTTTGGGACCTGAAGTTAGACGCCTCCGGTCTGTTTTCCAGTAAGTGAGTTGATCCCTGTTGACTGGATCGAGTCGAAGGGGGAGGGGGGGGGGCAACACTAGACGCCCGAATCAGAGAGGCTTATGTGTATGTATATGTGCGTGTATGTGCACTGCACTGCATGAAACAGCTGTCGCGCGCAACGTGTAAGCTCTGTGTGGCTGTCCGGCTGGTTGCTGCTTCCGTTCTCTTTGCTTGTCCAATATGTTGAGCAAAATAAAAAAGTGTGGAGCGGGAAAATGCATTTATCCATTCCGAGCGACTAAGCAGACGATCACTTTTGTTGTTGCTGCAATGTAAATCGTGCCTCCTTCTTGGCCCTAATACCCAGATACAACACGCCGGCTAAGACGGGCTCCGTTGTTCCACTGGCACGGACAAGAGAAGCAGGGAAAAGAAAGAATTGCGATGCATGGTAATATAATCTTGCTATACTCTACATGAAAATGATATCAATAGAAGAAGGGAGGAGGGGTAAAGCGGAAGCGGAACAGAAAAGGGAAAAAAAAAGCTGGGGTAGGCGGAATATATTCGAAACCATGCCGAGGGCATCGAAAGTACTCCGCCGCCATCCCAATCCGAAAAAGACCTAGAGACGGGTCCGTCTAATCTCCATGATTCCGTACTTTGTCGTACCAACATGTCGGTGCCGGTACGAGGAAGCTATGTTCCTAACCACGTCCACAAACTCGTGGTATGATGCGGGAAAAAGGTAGGTAAGAAGCGAAAAAGCGGGCGGCCTTGTTGCGCTCCGCTAATTGTAGTTAAGAGGACCGAGCTGCTAGCCGGAGCAGCTGGATGAGAACGGAAGCTGGTAAATGGCAGAAAACTCTCCATCAAGTTGACCATGTCTTTCCCGGGGGCGTATCGAAAAATGGAGAAACAAATTGCGCACGGCATCGTAATATCCACAAAGGTGCGGCTATGCTGTCCAAGTCGCCCCGGTCGATGCCAATGTTCTTGGAAGTTGCGGAAATTCGTAGATGGGTATCATGTCCAGGTTTGCATCTCCGGGCTACTATCAAAGCCTTCGAAAGGGCCGTCACCAATGACCGATGATGAGCTTGCAAGAAACTCAAACTGGTCACTGTCGGTCCCCGTTGTGCTGCTGCTCTTGCCTTCTCTCGTCTCGGCATCTTCGATGTTGAGGGCGCTGAACAGGCCCTTCATGGATTTCAGACTCGTAGCAACATCGTCTAGTGGGTCCAGAGCACGATATTCGAGAAACTCGCGAATAGACTTGAGGATATGAGGATATGTTGTTTCGTCCTCGAGCCACCATTGCATTACATCGACACCCCACATGTCGGTCAAGCGTTGACGTAAAGCGTTTGGATATAGATAGCTGTAAAACAGTAGATTAGCAAGCCGGAATGAAGTGATAAAAGCACAAGGCTTCAGCAACTTACCCGCAAGTTTCAATAGTGGCATACTTGCGCCTACACCACATTGTTGTCTTGTCGTCCTTAGGCAAACAAGCTGCAGACATACCCAAACTGGCCTGAGCTCCTAGAATCATAGCGGTTGAATCTCGCTCGCAGTATTGCAAAGCCTCAAACATCTTACAAATCTTGAAGGCTAGTGCGACAACCTCTTCACCGTCCACGAGTGGGCTGAACTGCGCAATTTGCGACTTAAACAGTAAATATATTGCCCAGAAGTCGATCAGGATAAAGTTCCAGGTGAAGAGCTCATCCGCCCATAGGAATTTAGGATCTGTGCTGTCGACAATGTTGTCCTCGTTTGACTCCGGTGCGTTGGGGAACTGGCTGACGAATTTGCGGGTATCCATGAACGCGTTCTCTAGACCCGTTTTCATGGTCTCGAGTGTTGACATGATAGTCATCATGTCCTGGCCAAACTCTTCGTCACTCGTGATACCCTTCTGTTTCTTCGCGAATAGAAAGGCAATGTCAGCAGCAATCAACCTGGATTTGGCAAACTTTTCCTCAAATAAAGAACCCAAATCCTTGGGCTTGTCTCTGGCTTGACGGGTATAGAAGTCTGCACACGCTACGTGCCATTCGCGGTCCAAAACTGTCTCATATCCTGACATGAAACCGGCAAAGAGGTCGAATCGGATATACCAGGCAATGATCTTACGATGCGTCTCACTCCGCATGATGGTCTCCGGTGTGAATATCTCCGTGATGATTTGGTATGCTGCTCTTTGATGGATCAACAGATTCACCCAGTCGCCCAGGGTTTCCTAGATGGGGGAATCAGCATTCATCGTGTACAAGGTAGTGAACAGGTGTACTTACCTCGAACGTCGCGAGCTCTAAGATTGTGAGCACAGTCGCAAGAGAATGTTTTGGGGTCCGGGCAAGTGATTCTCGTAATAAAGACACGGATTTGTTGTAATAACCTAGAAAGTCCTCGAGGTGTCCATCCGGTTTGTTCAAGGTGTGGTGGTATGCTGAAAAGGCAGTGATGGCGTATAGAAGTGGTTCGTACGACAAGGCGATCTCCAGGAATGTCGTTCTCAAGAAGTCGCCAGGATCGGTCTTCATGGAATAGTGATGGTATGTCACATGCTCACGATGATAGTTGATGTAGAATCTGACTTGACTAGGTAATTGAGAGAACTTGCTGCTCTGCGGATTCCCATGCTTTAGTTTCTGCCGCGACTGCTGTCGTGCAAGACCTGGCCTTGAAGTGGGCCTCCGTGATTCATTGGGCGATTCGCGAGCCGGACTTCGGACTCGTGGACTTTGGTATGGTGACACTGATGAAGATGCATTCGAGAACTTCCGTGAAACTTTTGGTAATGTCGTTGAGCTGACCAGTGTTGTACTTGAAGCGGTCTCTGGACTGTCTTCGTCGTCCGGGATAGGGGGAAGTCTTTCATGGTCCATCGAGTCGTGTTCTCCTTCTGAGGAAGGTGAGTGTAGCTCTGTCGAGCCTCTTCTCAGCGGCCCTCGCGAGGCCTTGGCTGAGGACGGCGCTGTCAATTCCGGATAGACACATTCTCGCTTGCCCTTTCGGCACCCTGTATGATCGTCAGTCAAGACGACCGAGAATGAATAGGTGAGCCTACTCACTTTCGCAAGTGGGATGGCTCTCATCACACTGCAGCACATAATTAGATCAGACACCACTCGCCAACTACATAAACGAACGAACAAAATACCTTCACTCTTCGTTGTCGACAAGTGTAGCATCCGCTACGAGTCCTGCGATGCTTGACGTGATCCGGACCAGCTATTGATCGTCGTTTACCACGAGCGCCTGGCTGTGATGAGGAAGCTGAAGGCGGTACTGTTGCCGTTCCTGCTGCACCGCTATGGTCCTCCATATCAGAGTAATTGTTGAGGGTTTCGGATGACATTGTCTGCAATTGGTGCATCCTTGAGTTGTATCCGTCGGGAATGATTATTCCGTCCGATGTGGTCATCAGACCATCGGTTTGATATATGGATTGCCCGGTCGGATAGAAGCCGCCTGTGTGAGAAAGCGTGGGTACCCCTCCATAGTAGTGACTGTCCATTTTAGGTGATAGGATTCTGGTTTTTTGGCTCCGGTCTTTGATGGTATCAAACGAAGAAGTGGACAGCCATGGAGTATACCTTATGCTTTCGTATGGGAGAGAGGAGTCAGGCCTATATGGAACAATTGCCCAATTAAGTCCGGAAGACCGACGTATGATCAGTCCAAGGTCTCCAGAGGGTTCATTTAGTTATTGCCTGGAAGCACCGACAGATCGTGATAATGGGGCGCCTCCTGAATAAGAACGTGCAGTGGATCCAATGAGAATCTCCCGTTATTGGATCCCCCCGGCGGCAAGAAGCAGGATAGCACAGCAAGCACTATTGTCGAGAAATATCGAAACTGGGCTAGACCTCTAGTGCTGTCGGTCCCAGAGAGCTATATCTTCTGGATAAGTGGTGACTATCTTGTGGTCAAAGTCTAGTTAGGGTGTGGATGCGGAAATCGAAAACGGATCGAAGGGCATATATTAATTGCTGCGGGGGGGTTTTATGATGGGAACGTAAGTGATTGCACCGGTCTCAGTCCAGTATGGTCGACAGTTGGTCTCTGCTTCCGAATCCAAAGTTTAACAATGAGGTGGAACAAGATACATTGGCACAAATGCCGACGACAGAGTAACCCAGAGTGCTGTCTGTCCCTTCTTTTCTGTGATGATGTGCGTGCTCACACACACTACTACACTACTCAACCCACCACACACGGATTCCCAAGACACACTTCCGCCGTAACAGCCCTGGCGCCCGGACTGGAGATTCGATCGGGGCAAAGAGTGAGATGATGTTTGGGCCGTTCCCGGATCTGGTTTGGGTGCTCGTGGATTGTGCAGGGATGAAGGGTGATCCTGTCTCTACCTAGTTGCGGGTGCCTAAAAAGCGCCCGCGATCTTCAGGATGAGCTTGCTAAGTGGTCTTTTCTCCCTGCTGGCTGGCCGTGGTCCTGCAGTGTGACCGCAGGCGGGGAGGGGCGCGCTCTAAGAAAGACAAATTGATGCAGAGGCTGGACTGTCTGATCTCCCACTACCGCGCCGTGCCCCTCGCAAGTGAGCTCCCCACCTGGAGGGGCACGACCATCCTAGCGTACGGTTCATCCAGTAGAATGTGGTTTCAGAAAACAACGGGCGAACAGCATTGGCTCATCTGATGACGGCGTCGTCATAGCTTTACAAGTACGTTCACGGGCGCCTCGGTCGAAAACATCGATCAGTGCGGAAAGTGTTCTAAGGAAGCCACAATGGTTTAGGCTTTGGACAGGGAACGCCAGTGCTTTGGCACAACTTTTTTTGGGGATGACGAATCCGCAATGGACCGAAATGCCCATGGACATGGATTTATATTACATTGCTCTGCGGCTTACAATAGTGCTAAATTGTTGCTCGGGCTCATCCCGACTCCAATTAGCTGATATTCACCCTGCTGCCACAAACGCCATGAGCGACTGCATAATGGTAATCATATCATCATCCTGGCTCATCTCCATATGTTCAAAGTACAGTGTACCACCCAGGAGGCATACGTCCGTAAGCCGCCAGACAGAGTTTGGGGAAAACTGCAGATGCGCCGTTCTCCATGCTATTTCAATCCAATAAGCTTCGGACAATGTGAAACATATCTCATGTACTGTACTGCGAACAAGCCGAAGAAATAGTCCATAATAACAAATGTGGACCTGCTTTTAAACCTCTGCTGCGTCGAAGGTTCTGCGTGGGAAGCTACTGTCGTGAAAGTATATTGCCAGATGTCCCGAGGACTCCTGCGCGCGCACATAGTAGTCGTCGTCTGTAGTTTATCCGCGACCAAGAAGTTGCTACGAACCATAGATAAGGGTCCCAATGATGCTATGATGGTCGTCGATCAATACACAAGAAGGGAGTACCAAGGATTAATGGACTTTACTCGGGGCGGCCATTACAGCCTGACACTTTGACACTGTTGCAATTCGCGGTTTCTCTCTGATATGATCCGCTTCATGACAAGGACACGAACCTCTCCCGCACATGGTCAGCCCCAGCATTCCAGCTTTGTCAACGCGCAGCACCGCCGCTGATCGTGGTCGGTTTACGGTATATTCATTAGCTATTTCTGGCAGGTCCGTGAGATGCAAGCTCCCGTGCACCAATGGGTCGCACCGTTGCACACGTGCTGTATTGTAGTACTGTGAGTGCAGAAGCCTGACAGACAGACCTCCCACCACTCAGCGATGACGATGGACGCTGTGGCCCGCATGGATTAGTCCACGAGGACCCTTCCTTACATGTTCTTTTCGAGGCAGGAAGTGTAAGTTAGGTCTCCCATGACAAGGTTTGCGGCAGCATTGGGATCAGCGGGGTTTTGACACATGGCAAAGTGAGAGTTTCACGGCAATATTAGATCATTCCTCTTGACGCATGCGGAGGGGGAGGGATGAGGAAGGGGGGGTGAACTGATGGAGGATGGGGAGTGGGCTCAGCTCCGAAAGTAACAAAGGCTGCAGTAAGCACCGCCGAGTCAGGACTAAATTAAATTTGAATAATGTGATTCGTCCCAGTATGGGATATCTTGCGAAAGTGAGGTACTGAGATCATCGATCACGACCCCTCCCAATTGCGAAATCATCGCGTCAGGGAAGGAGGATACAACAGTACACAGGTCATTTTTCGTCCTTCGTGTTGCTTCTGCGGCAAGTCACACGCCCGCGCTGTCCACCCGGCGCTCTTGTTCGAGATTGGCAGTGGAATAAGGGAAAGGGTAACGCCACACCATGACTTTTCGGTGCCAGCAAGTGGAATAACGTCCTCTTGTAGATCAGTCGTCGCGGAGTGAACGCAGCAAAGCGTTATTGAGTGGGCAGAAAAAGTGGTACCCACGTAGTAAGGCTCATAGTTCCGGCATTAAATGTCATCGGCGGCCCTCACCTAAGGTACCTAAGGTGATCAACCTTCGTAATCCTGTAGGCACCGCACTACAGGAAACACGGTCGTTCATATGCGGCCGCTATGTTGATACAGCGCAGTGGATCTGCTCTAAAGTATGCTCATTAGCTGTGTTAGATAACCCGCCGCGCTAGTGCAGCAGCAGAGATCGGGACGGGAGCTAGGTGGTGCGGTGGGCCAGGAGGCTCCGACGACCCTCCGCAAGGGATCACTTGAGTCAAAGCTTCTTGTGATTCAGGAAGGTGCTAATGTCCTGATAACGCGAATCGAGAATCACCGGAGGAGGGGAGAATACGCCGTCGGGAAATCGAGATGGATAGACGGAAACGGTGGAATATTCAGGTGATTAGGACCTAGAGCATGTAATCGACAAACCGTTTGGCCAGGACATGATTAGTCCTCCACCGGTGCTGCGCGACTGCACAAGAGTGACGTTATCCTCCAACCAGTAGAGCATTGCGAGCGTGTCGAGAATGGTGGCTAAGTCTTGGGGGGGAAATGTAGCATATATTTACTAAACATCACTAAGTCCTATGCAATTTCTCCGTACATATGCCCTTTTGGCTAAAACGTCAAGACATCATAGACTAAGGATTCGAGTCAGCGTAGCCATGCTAAGCTTTTTGAGACCAGAGCACTACGGAACAATGGTCACAGGGCATCAAGGCTGCAGAACCTTCGCAATCATGAGCAGGACGATCGTATGAGCAATTCAGCCGAAATAAGTCCAAAGACCGTGAAGCAATACCTCGAATTACATACCGTTGACCGAGCGTTTCGAGGAGGCTCAGAGGAGGGAGGCGTTAAGGTAACGTCCGTCGGAGCATTGATTGGTTTGCTCGAGTCCCAGGGAACGTGGTTTAGAAGGCTTGTCCAATGTCGAAGTACAGTACATGGGGCACATGGCTTCGTCGGCAAAGTTCTCCTCACGGTTTAAAGTCGACGTCGGCGATCACCTCCGTAGCACGTTTT
The DNA here is from genome assembly GCF_041146345.1 of Neodothiora populina. Lineage (NCBI taxonomy): Eukaryota > Fungi > Ascomycota > Dothideomycetes > Dothideales > Dothioraceae > Neodothiora > Neodothiora populina. The sequence goes on from NW_027191417.1 coordinate 468,815, forward strand.
TTGATGCACGCTGCTTCCCTTGGCTTGTCCTCTTGTTTGCCATCGTTGCACAATGCATACCTTGATTTAACCTTTCAACGACTGATCCCTAGTGATGATATTCCCTGGTCCGCGAATACTCTGACATGTCCGAGAGGAAGACTGGCATGATGCTTCTTCTCCATAACATGTCACAGCTGCCACCGCTTTGGTGTTTGCGAGATTGCGTGTCCCGTGTCACGACTGCAATGCGGCGAACGCAGCTGTCCCTTCAACGTCCCTCCGATCTACGGTTTGTCTCAGATGCGAGCAATCTCCCGTAACTCCGTCGGATTTTCAACCATCTGCACGTAAGAGGATAGTCCAGCACTCCTACACGTCTTGGGTATCACTGCTACGTATCATTCATCGCCTTCTATTGCCATTAGAGGGGTTGTCTCCCGACGGTGCACATTGTGGCCGAGCTCTTGTCTCTAGTCGTTCCTCACAAAGTGCGGTGTATTGTGCTAAAGGATAAAGGCATGCCGTCATGTTGGGGGTCTCACGGTACGGAGTTGTGCGAAATAACGTGCGTCAGTAGATGGATTCTTGAGATTATTATGAGCTACCTATACGCAGCCAGTGCGTCAATGGTATGTGAGAAAAACACATGGCCCTGCTGTACCGTCGCCACCGCACGTCGGGCCTTCTTGCATCATCGACTATCGAGTCTTCTACAATAGGGTGGTCTGCTCGTGTGACAAGCCTTTGCGAGCCTTTCTCACATGATTGGAATAAGACCAGCGTGGTGATCCAAGCTTTGGCGTTGTTGCTCCCACGTCAAGCAAATCCGCCTCGGGAACCGATACCCCATTAACACAGTGATAAAGCGCAGTGAATGGAAAAAAGACAATTTGTGAAACGCTCCAAACGCCGCGGCGCAATGCGATTCTGACTCGAATGATGTTTTGTGTGCTTGTGCGAGAAGCAATAAGAAAAATGGAAAAAAAGAGGGTCATGAGAAGATTCGTGAACGGATCAGTCGTAAAAATGGATGGTCGATCGGGTGTCAGCGGCCCATGATGCATCGAAGCATAGTGTAGTGAACATGGTCGGGTTGTCAAGTGACCGATGCGTATGATCTGCTTGGGAAGTGGTGTGACCAGATCAAACAACAGTCGACGCTGCATCGACGAAGCTTGCACTGGATGAGGTGGCGGCTGACTCGCCTTGGTTAGGAGTATCTTGAGTTGTGTTTGGCGGCGCACCAGCCTTCGCCTTCTCGTCAACACCTTGGCCGCGACACAAGGGGCAGGAGTTGCGACCCTTGGTGAGCCACTGGAATCTATTAGAAATCTTGCAGGATGTGACACTGGTGAGTTAAGAAAGCTCGAACGTACCTCGTCAATGCACTCTCGGTGGAACAAGTGCTTGCACTTGACCAATTGTCTGGCCTCATCGTCGGCTTCGAAGTCACACAGACAGACAAGACAGCGTTGCTCGTCGACAAGCTCGACTCGCTCACTCTGTTCCGCAGCGACTGCGACCAGCGTCAGGCCGTGCTCGGGTGTCTGCAAAGTCTCAATCTTGAATATGCCACCGGCATTTGCAACATCTTGGTCACTAGCCACTGGTGGTTTCGCCGGGCCGAGAAGTGCGGATAGCAGCATCATGTCTTCGTAAGTGGGCGAATCCGTGAAGAGGCTGGGTGTGGTGAGTATAGGGTGATTCTCAGGGTAGCTACCACCGAGAACATAGATGATCCAGCTGCGAGTGTTCTCCGAAGGGGGACTTGGATTGTCTGGCTCGACAAAACCATTGCGACGAGAAGAGAAGGTACCGCGGTAGTCAGACTCGCTGAGCCTACGCTGCCGAGGCCCGCGTGGCCGCAACGGCGTATCCTCTGATGGCGTCTCTAACGTGGTGGTCGTCGTTGTGCGGATGATGCTCTCTCGCTGGCGGGAGTTTGAATGAACCGAAGTCGGTCGAGATGGGGACGCGATGGAGCTCGTTGATGCGATTCTGGACAGAGTAGGCATGGCGGCAGACGAGGACGGATGACGAGGGTTAGCAGAGACGTCGCTGGCCATGGAAGTAGGACGACGGAACGAGCGCTCGGGAGACCTATGGTGGCGCTGAGCGTCATATCCGGACGCAATGCCGTTGATGCCACCCATGCTGGCCCGACGTCTGTGTGTGAAATGGGTGCCGTTCTGGGGGCTCCTTAGGATGTTATCGATGCTGTCGTGATCCACCGTATTGTCACCAAAGGGTGTGGTAGGCAATGCCGAGAGTGCGTCGAGGAAGGGCGGCATGCCGTTGTCGTCGGCACTGTCAGTCCCGCTCGCAGGGTTCACAGATCTGATGCCAACTATGATGATGGGCACCATACGACCATCGGGGTTGGTCTCGGGCGCAGGGGAAGCGGTGTTGCTATTGCTCTGGGGCAAGGCAGCATCGCCAGTAGCAGAATTTGCGGCAGCAGCTGCTGGTGCTGGAGAGGCAAAGCGAAACATACGGAAAAAGTTCAGGGGTGCATTTGGGGCTTGAGGAGATGTGCCCGTCTCGTCGTTGTGACCAGCACCACGGAGGGCGGCTGCCAATCTTCCGCTTTCCAGTGACTGTAGAAAGCTGTTGAATGTGCCATCGTCGCCATCGCCTGCAACACTACGAGCATCTGCAATGGCTTGCTGGTTACCTTCGAGCAGGGTGGCTGCGGTCGCTGCTGCTGCGACGGAAAGTAGCCTGGACAGCAGCGCTGTATTATCCTCTCCTGCAGCACCAGCGCCGGCGCCATCTCTGGTATTCCTTGTTCCTGCCTCTGCTTCTGCGCCCGATGCGGAATCGGTTGGTGTGTTCGGAGAGCGGCGCCTCCTCGTAAAAGTACGTTGGGCACGATCGGATCTGAGATTAGACAGACGGTCGGATAGACCATTCGCCAGGCGGTGACTAGATCTTCTGGACGGGGTTCGCTGACTCGTGGGTGTACCGGCGCTGACCGTGGTGGTGAGAGCTTCGAAGTCCAGATCTAGAGCAGTTTGCGAGACATCGGGCAGGGTGAAATCAAGACCATGTGTAGCAGCTCTTGGCAGTCCGGATGGTCTTGCTGAGGCAGCGAGAGGCGAAGGTGTAGGGTTGGGGTTGCGGCGGAAGGACATATTCGACAGGTTGTTAATCGAGGCGTTGATCGAGGTTCTGGCACGTTGGAGACGAGATGGACGAGAGAATGGCGTGGTCGGAGTTGCGTCGCTGGCGAGCATCGACGTCGACGTGGACGCGGCGGCAGTGGTGGAGCGGTTGTCTTCATCATCGTTAGTGGTGTGGTTGTTGTACTGATTGTCATTGTCATTGTCGTTGTCATCGCCGGGAGCAACGGGGTCGCGAGGCGGTGAAGAATGAACGTTGTTCAGGAAGTGAGAGAGACGGTTGAACGAGGTTGAGCGAGGGCGCCTGGGTCTCGGTCTCGGTCGAGGTTGTGATTGTGACTGCAGCTCTTCATTCGCATTGCAATCACCTCCGCTCTCCTGGTTGTGAGGGTGACTTCTGTCGTTGTTCTGTTCATGGTCCTGACCGTCGGCTGGGGGGTTGCGAGATTCGAGATAAGGCAGATGTAGTAATGAACGTCTCCATGCTACGGATCGTCTGCTGGTGCTGTTGCTAGTGCTGTTGCTGTTGCTGTTGCTGTTGCTGTTGCTGTTGCTGTTGCTGTTGCTGGTGCTGTTGCTGGTGCTGTTACCATTACTGATGCTACCTGTGTTGTGCTCCGGCGCAGGCTGTGTGGATGTAGAAAAGGGTAATGATGTTGACGACGAGGGTGCAGTTGCCGAAGTCGGTGAAGACGTGGCCTGGCCCATGTCTTGTTATCTGCAGTGTCCCCGCTGCGCACGTGTGGAGTGATTCGATTTTATTAGATAAAAACGTTGGGAAAGTCGTCAGAGATGAGGACAAGGCTGAGTAATAGACGACGACGACGATGACGACTCAAAGGATGGTGTTGATAGTGATGGCGGAAGACAGACTCGGTCCGGAGATGGAGATGGAGATGGAGATGGACGGCGTCAGATAATAATCGAAGGTCCGGTGAGAGTGAGAAACACCCTGCTCGGACAGTGAGGGGGGAGGCACCAGCACTGGGGGGTACGCAAAGGCGAAGGTGAGATTAGATGGTGATAGGGGCGGGGGGGGGGGGGGGAAGAATGTTCACGGATGATGGAGTATCAGTCGCCCATGTACAGAAGTGGGAATGATTATTGGTCGATAGTTGATGCCCACTGTAGGGGATAAAATAGCAACGACAGTGACAGCGAGCAAATGACACCACGGCGGGTTGAGAAGGGATATGGGAACAGTGGTGTGCCTGATTATTATTGCTGTATACTAAGGCATCTCACTCGCTCAGTCTGTCTTGCGCTCTGGCGCTCTAGCACTCTCTCTAGCACTCTGCTAATGTACTTGATGTACGGCTGTAGCCAGGTAAAGTACTGCATTGCCCTTGAACATGGCCTCATGGCGCCCGCCGCGCTGACCAAAATGCTGCCAAGCGTCCTTTGCCCTTTGCCCTTGACGCGTGCCGCTGTGCCTCGTGTGTCAGACCAGCTTATATCCAGAGATATACCTAAGGTACCTGTACCTTGATTTACTACATGTACATAATGCTCATGTGACGGACGGTGGAAGGTCTGGCCAGCGAGAGTTTTCGTGCTGTGTGTGGGCTATATCTCGACTCCTTTGCTCTGGATGAGTTGCTGGAACTGCATCGTGTCGCCATACAGTCGACTTCGTGCACCTCCAACGCATGTGCAGCGTGCCCGTGGCCATATGTTCCGGGCGTTTTGTCCTGCCCTGTCGGTCTGCCTTCGGGGATGGGCCACGTACAAGTGCTTCGCCCCTCTGATTGGCCAGTCTACATGGCCGGCCATCCATTCCGCGCTTTAGACTCGTAGATTGGTCGAGATATACAAGTACATTGTTGCACAAGATGCAATACAGCCGTATGCTCTCTCGAACAGTGTCTTCATTGATCTAAGTCAGATCGCTGTCGGGCATCCGCAGCATCTGTGTGCGGCCCGAACGCTAACTTGCATCAAGTCCTACTAGACTTTGCCGTTTGACTGGCCGGCATTCTGCATCACAGTTGAGACTTTTCTTCCATCTGTTCCTGTGTAGCGGCCTTGAGATGCTGAGGATATCACCACTCTTCAATCTATGACTCAAGCAGGAAGCGGTCACGTCTCCCTGCATCGACAAGGTCGATTCCTACATAGCTGCAGACTTGAGTGAGGGCTACGATAGCCAAGAAGGTTGTACCTGAGACGAAGAAAAACGGTAAAGAGCTACCAGAACTCTTCACAGTTGCTGGATCGACTCCCGAAACAAATACCTCCAAAGCATCTTTCCATCTGGTAAACCTATTCAGTCAGTAGGGCTACCCTGTCTTTAGTATATCTATTACCTATAAGAACCTTTAGGAAGACTATCGTATCATGCAGTATTCCTGACTAAGGCACCTAATCTCTGTCACATGTGTCTTTTATGTACTCATGGCAACCTCACACAAAGACATATCATCCGAGATTATTCGCATAGATGTCGCCTTCCCCTTACTGAGCTATCGGAGTGGAGGAGCGAGCGGCCTCCTAGGATCATTCACGGTGTTAAGACACCGACAAATGCCTCTACACATCGTCTGCGAGTCAGTAACAGAGACTAGAAGAGTAACATTTTGCGTCAAGAAGTATCGTCGAACTATTTGGCCATAAGCATCCATCAGGAGCCAAATGACATCGATAAGGTAAGCGGTCGTGTGAAAAAGTAGATAGTATATATACAGTTTTTGACAAACTCCACCCAACGTGCTACTATCCCAAGTATGACTTGGAACAGCTTCGATAGTATAACGGTTAGTACGGAGGTCTCATATTTACATGACTTGGTCCCAGACCAGGAAATCCTTAGATCTGAGTTCGATTCTCAGTCGAAGCATTTACTTTTGTTTTTCGTCATCCACCTCTTCAACACTTACTTATAACTGCTCCTCTCGCTTTTGTGGTCTCTGAGAACGTCATTTCCGGTGACAGTGTCTAGTATCTCAAGATTGATGTTGGTAGATTTTATCACTACTGCTATCTTGAAGACACAATATCCATACCAATATGGTAACCCCTGAGGTAAGCAACTGTGCAAGCAAGGGCTGAGTAAAGTTAACTGCTGTGCGACGCTGGCTATGTACCTGAAGTTCGCAGTCTCCGACACCGGTACGGAGGCGAATTTCGGACCCACCGCTGCATGGTGTTTACTGCCAACGTAGATCTGTGAAGACAATAGTCGCATCCGACCTGCGGAATACCAGCCTGAATCTGTTGTGGCGATGGCATTATATTATATATTAGTCTTCTTGTAAAGGCACTGTCCATTAGATGATGCAAAAAAACACTCACTGCATACGCAGTTGTAGTTGAATGCCATGTAAACACTTTTATGAATTTCTTAGTCCGTATGCCGATCGGGTCCGAGAAACCGTTCAAACTTCAGTGAGTCAATGGACAGACCGATAGGCCATCGTGGCGCTATCCACTCCACATTTGTCTGTCTCCAGTACGCTGCTCTCGCTTCCTTCCCCATAAAAGCCCAGATCTGTATCGATATAGACTATAGCCATTGACCCAATTGACTGTATAATTGATCTGAAGCCACTTGTACAATGGCCCCTGGACTCGTAGAAACTGGAAAGCCAGAGGTGGTGACTTCGGAGCTTTCACTTCAACCACCTCAGGCCGCCGAGTCATGGCTCGATGCTCTCAAGCCTGTGCCTACTGACGAGATCTTCGCTCTCCTGGGTGAATACCTCAAAGATCCTCACCCGGACAAAGTCAATTTAAGCGTCGGTGTCTATCGCACAGCAGACTCGAAGCCATGGGTACTCTCTTCCGTGGCGAAAGCAGAAGACAAACTCGTGCAAGAAAAGAGTGAAGCGAGACACGAGTATCTACCAATTGCCGGAGACGTGAAGTTCTTGGAACAGGCCAGAGATCTTTCCCTGGGGTTCAACAAGCAGACTCCGGAGGAAGACAAGAAACGAACTGTTTCCGTCCAGACAATTTCTGGTAGCGGAGCAAACCATGTCGGTGCTGTCTTTTTAGCGAAGTATCTCAAACCGAAGAACATCTGGATGTCTAACCCGACTTGGGGCAACCACCACGCCATCTGGGACGCTGCCAGTTCGGACATCAAGCAGCGATTCTATCCTTACTACGACAATGCGACTCGCAGCCTTGACTTCGATGGCATGGTCAAGACTCTGGACGCCGAAGCTCAAGCAGGCGACGCCATCCTTCTTCAAGCCTGCGCACACAACCCAACAGGACTCGACCCCACTCACGAGCAATGGAAAATCATCGCCGACCTCTGCGAGCGCAAGCGTATCTTCCCCTTCTTCGACATGGCCTACCAGGGATTCGCATCCGGCAGCATCGCAGAGGACTCGTGGGCGATCCGCTACTTCTTCAAGGAGAAGCCGAATCTCGACATGTTCATCGCGCAGTCCTTCTCCAAGAACTTCGGTCTCTACGGTCAGCGTGTCGGCGCTCTGCACTTCGTCCTCAGCAAGCCCGACCCAACTGCCAACGCAGCGGTCTTCACCCATCTCTGCAACATCATTCGCGGAGAATACTCCATGGCTCCCAGCGGCGGCGCGGCGATCGTCAAGACCATTCTCGCCGACCCTGAATTAACGAGTGATTGGCACGCTGACTTGGACGTCATGAGCGGAAGGATCAAGCTGGCGCGTCAGCTTCTTTACGACGAGTTGAAGAAACTCAAGACGCCAGGAACTTGGGAACACATTGTCAACCAGAACGGCATGTTCTCCTATGTCGGTCTCACCCCGGCACAGGTCAGCTTTGTCAAGGAGAAGCATCACGTCTATATGCTTCAGTCAGCCAGAGCGTCCATTTCGGGACTGAACCCCAGTAATGCCGCACATGTCGCCAAGGCTATCGATGATTCCGTGAGAGAGGTGAAGTAGAGGGGTGTTATGTATGAGAATCGGCTGTGACGTTGTCCTTCCGCTTGCTCCTGGATGTCTGTAAACTAGACAAAAAAGTCTTCGACATACACATGATTAGAGTAGATTCGATTCGAGATCAGGACTAGATTGAGACAATTTGAATGATCCATAGTCATACCTTGGTTTACGAACTTCAGAGTGGTTTTGATTCCAAAACGGATTTCTTGCCCACTACCGTTCCGATCCACAGCACCGAACAACAAAATCCCTCCCTCTAGCGACCCTCCTCGAACCTCATCGCCTGCTGCATAGCCACCTCCGTCCACCCCTCCCCATCCACCTTCTCCGGAATGAATCGCCTCATAACCTCCTCCACATACTCCTCCGGCACCCCAACCGCAAGCGCATCTCTGATCCCCGAATTCATCCGCTCTACATACTCCGCCTTAGGCACACTATCACGCGTCATCTCCCTATTGATATAAACAAGCACTTTCCCCATCATTGTCGGCGGCTCTGACCCAACGTCGAGTCTTCGGGACGGGTCATCCGAGGCCCAGATGTCCACTGTGAGGGTCTCCTTCGTGTAGGCGAATGGCACGCCCTCGTTCTCGTCGAGCGCGGCCTCGTCGGCTGGAAGAAGCGAGTATAACAGGCCGTAGGTCACATTGCTGTAGTGCTTCTTGTGGTCATGCTGCTGTTGCTCCTGGGCAGGGCCGGAATCGCTAGATGTTTGACCATGCAATGTCCTTCCATCCATCTCGACGACGTTGGCATAGCCTCGCTGATTGATCTGCCATTGGTAGTTCGATAGCCGCGCGATCCCTTGGTATGTGGACGTTGCACACCTTTGCCGCATTTGGTGCTGCCAGAGATTGCTTCCGTACCCGAAGTAGAGCGTCGGTGGTGTTGTTGTTACGCTTGATGCGGCTGCGGCTGCGCTGAGTAGAGACATTATTTTCTTTTTACTTTGGATCTTGCCAGGACGAGTTGGTGAATCAAGTCTTGGTGGGGGCGTTCAGTTGTGATGTACTGTCTTGGCTGGATGCACGTTGGTGGCGATGGGGCTGTTGCGTGGAGGCTTTGGTGACAAGGGCTTCCACTCGTTCCTGAGTTTTGATAGACACTGTTGTGATACTAAGAAGAATGCGAGGTATGCAATGGGATAATCAACGAGATCCTAAGTGCTTGACACGATTTTGTTCTTGTCTATGTGATAGTGAAAGTGTAATACTCTTGAGCTCTTTACAACGTTCGACAAGGTGTGCGGCGATCGCTAGTTGGGACGAGCACTACTGTATATCGGATGCTTCTTTTACCTATCATTTATCCATCCAGAACTTCTACATATGCGTCGAGAGCCATGGGACGGTTTCGACTGTGCAAGCCATCTCGCATCATTTCATTCAGTAGATCGTTCCCAGATAACTAATAACAAGTCTCCTCTGGCATGCTACTATTCGCGTTGTACAACAACAGGAGAAACACCCCACAAGTCATGCAATGAGAATCTTTTGTCAATTATCAAAGTAAATAATGCACATCGTGACAAGGTTACCCATGAATCACGAGCCCTGAGCACGGAGCCGAGGTCCACTATGACCAAACGTCGATCCATTTGCTAGATGTGTATGTGCCTGGCTATTCAATCTTGTATGCATCATATATGACTACACAAGAATGCCCCCATTAGTCACTTGATCAACCCAAGCAGAAAGCGAGGAACTTCTCACCTTTGGCACCTTGTCGAACCCCACTGCCGACCCACATGCGAGTGTTGACAAACAAATATCTCTCATCTCCAGTCTCCATGTCAATGTAGAGGCGGAATCTGTAGCTCGAAGGGTCGACGGTGTCAGCTTTGGCCGGGTCAGCAAGAGCTTCGAGGACCTCGCGAGGACCAGTACGCCAGCCTCGAGTCTTGATGCAGATGTATGCCGGCACGTCATCATCTGTCTTGAGGAGATAAGCAGTGTCAATCTTAGCCGACAGATCTGACAGGACGACTTGGGAGTCTTGTCCTCCAGGCTATTTCGAGGTGTAAGCTTGGTCAGCGACGAGTAGACGATCAACAGCGTTACAGGCTGGGAACCCATCCATTTCATTGGTTCGGCGTACCTCGACGGTCCCCCGACCCCATTCTGCTGTCCATCGACCTCCAGTGAAACTTATCCAGTATCGCTGACCCTGGGGTCCTACTCCTACGTCGATTTTGGGGTTGAGATCTACTTCTATATGTAGCTCATAAGCTAAGCTCGGCTTTGGAGCATCCGGAGTGGTCGAAGCCATTGATAATGGTGTATGTCTAGAGGGATAAGATATCAACAGTGAGCAAACGAGATACAAGGTATGATAGCCCCAGCCGGTATGATTGGTATGCAAAGCGGTGTGACTATACCATGATCATACTATATTTATAAGAAGAAGGTCGATTGATCGGAACTTCATGGATGTCATTATTAGGGCTGGCACAGATGACATAACGTTGCTCGATGGCACCAACCCGACATAGTGAAAAGTGAAAGCTTACCATCATACTACAGGCTGTTCGATTACCTTTGTAGCTCGGTAGTATATGCAACACTTACTGTCACACAGCTCCTTCGTCGGACTTATAGGCGATTGGCTTGCACGCTGTGGTTGAATAGGTGTGACTGAGTCCTGCCTGCCACGCGAGCCGACGAGATATACAGCTGCTATAATAGTCAAGGTCCAGTACTTACAATTCCCATGTACTTTAGCCTCTGAAGGCAGGCTGAAGATCAGCACCAGGCATAAGACATTCTGGAACAACAGCCCCTTCCAACACATCTCCATGTGCAATTGCTAAATTCAGGCACGATGGATGCCGTGACGAATCAAACCAAAGCAAACCGCCACATTGCGTTGCACTGCGAGAATGACTCGTGTTTATTCATCATAGCTTCACCCCGCAAAAGCAGAAGCTCGAATCATCGAATAGCAACCCAAGTTGCGTCCCCTTCTTCTTAAGCCACGTTTTTTCCCACCTTACTCACAACCATTCAAATGCTCCACCGCCTTCCTCGCACTCTTCTCCAAAACAAAACATCCACTACACAAATCTTCTACAGATCTTTCCGCTCCACAGCTATCAATATGGGTGTTACCAAGAAGGTTCTCAGCCAGGGTGATGGTGCCACCAAGCCCAAGGCCGGTGACAATGTCAAGATGATTTACACTGGCTGGCTCGAGGATGCCGGCAAGCCCGACAACAAGGGCATGCAGTGAGTGCTTTCGCTTTTGTGTCACTGTGTGACTTTTGACCTCTTCTCTTGCCCAATTCGCTCGCCAATTGCCAACACCTGAGGTGGAAGTCATGGACGGCAGTCAGGACAAATGCTAACATGAGAGATCTCAGATTCGACTCCTCCGTCGGCCGTGGTGACGGCACCTTCCCCGTCAGAATCGGTACTGGCCAGGTCATCAAGGGTGAGTTCTTATCTCCAGTACTCTGCTTCGTTGACCGCAGAGGTGCTAATGCTTCACAGGCTGGGACGAGGGTATCCTCAGCGCCGATGGCGGTATGACTCTCGGCGAGAAGTCCACCCTTACCATCACTGGGTTCGTACAAATAATCCATTAGTTCATACGAATGAACACATGTGCTAACTACAATGAAAGCGACTACGCCTACGGTCCCCGCGGATACCCTGGACTTATCCCTCCCAACGCCACTCTCATCTTGTAAGTTCTCTTATATTTCTAACCAACTCTACTTCTGCGTGCTTGCTATCATTAAAGGATACCTTGCTAACCACAATGTGCACAGCGATGTCGAGCTCAAGGCCATCAACGGCAAGTCTGCTTAGGGTGGTAACTTATCCGATGACTGGTAAAGGAAACAAGTAAAAAAAAGAACCCATTGCTTCGATGGCTGTCTACTTTCTCTTTTCGGAGAAGTGTCAAGACATGGCCTCTTTTACGTAGACCTTAGAATTCAAACAAAAGCAATGGGTAATTGACACCGACTTTTGACTACCTCTTGCCTTCCAATCGTGACTCGATGATAGATCGTAGTAAGATGAATGGCCGATGATTGTGTACGGAGTAGATGTCGGAGATTCTTATGTCAGAAGAGCAAATTATGCTAACAATATGTTGGCTGCTTGGCTCAATGGTAGAGCGTCCGCCTCCTAAGCGGAAGGTTGTGGGTTCGAGTCCCATGGTGGTCGAGAGACACAAACGTACGTTTTTGTTTCTGCTAGGCTGTATATTCGCCAACGATCTTGTTGTAGTCTCTCTTGTTGCTGCGTAATGCGCAGATGACTATTGGTTGTTCCATTTTTTTTTCACGCCGTTTTGTTGATACGATGAGGAAAGTTACTGGGGTCTCAATTTGACGCACAAAGAAACGTATGGTATGGGAAATAGTGTATAGAGTGGCAGATTGAGAGCATCGACAGTGAGGAGTCATGTGCATGCTCTCGGGAGTTCGAAAGTAGACGGTAAAGCTATGGATGAAGGGTTATCTAGAAGTCGGAAGAAAGAAAGTGAATAATGGAGAGAAGAAGAAATCAGATAAACACGACCGCCTTGCTCGGAGCATTGTCTTCTTGCTGCCTGGCTTGCTCGAGCTTGAACAAGAGGTGGGAAGTACGTATGTACAGTTCTGCAGCCTGGTATCAGTTCTCGCCTTCTCTCTTTTCTTCCTGGCTTGCAGAAAGAGGACTTACCCTGGAACTCAATGTGGTAGGAGACAGCGACTTCATCTTCACTTGCTATCAAGACGGGATTGTCGCGCTTCCATTTTCTCTCCGTAACGGCACATCGGACTCCAACAGTGTGGTCGCCTTTGTTGACCCATAGTGTTCTATCATCAGTAGACGGATGATGTGGACCTTGCGATGACTGCGGCCAACCAGGCGCCTCTCGAGCTCGCTCTTTCAGCCAATCTCGCCATACTCGGATCATACCGTCACATACGTCCACGACCTGAGTGAACAGGCCCTGTCGCCCGATCTTGACCATGTGAGCGACGGCACATAGCTGCGTGAACAGTTCCTGTGGATCAAGACTTATCGTTTCGCCGATGAGGTCGGGCTCTCGTTCTTCACCGTCACTGGTCGAACCCTCTGCCACGGCATCGTCTGGTGGAGTGAAGGTGCGCGAACCAGGGATATCGCCGGCGGGATGTCGTCTGGTAGGCCTTCTAGGTGGCTCGGCGCGTTGAGGACGGAAGCAGGAATAGAGGTTGCCTAGACGGCCTATCTTGCCCGCGTCATCTGGAGAGGCAAGGGTCGAGTGGAGATTCGGAGTACCGAGGGATTCACAGTAGAGGCCGGTGGCGGTCAGTTTTGCACTGGGAGGGAAGGCTTCGAGGTAGAGAACATGGTCTGCCAGGCTGGCGGCTGAGGCGAGTCTGTTGTGCAGGAGGCGGACACAGAGGGCGTGGAATCGACGGGATGTGGGAGATATATGGAGGATGGTCTTGGTGGGGAGGGGCTCGAGGATGTGGTACAACAGCTGCGTCGGGGTTGATCAGCAGCTCTTCTTCGGTGCAATGATGATTTCAGCAATTTCAAGATGCTCTATAGCAACTCGGTCATGAACAATAAGATATACCTCATTGGGCAGGGAGTACACCCCGGCAGATGCACGATGCATGGGAGTAGCCATGTCTTAAGAGGGGAAGGGATACGGTGCTCAGAGAAGTGCAGTTCACGATGTAAATGGATCAAACACACAGTGTCGGCGCAATATATGTCACAACTGAGTCAAAACTGCCTCTGCCTCTGCCTCTGCCTCTGCCTCTGTATACAATGGAATGGTTTGATCAATAATCGACATGGATGGATTCTTATCGCCTTGTGACGATGTCAATTGGGGGGAGGATCTAATCTCTTATCAGACCCTGGGCCTGTGGCAGACCTTCCCATCGGCGTTTGCGGGCTTGGCATCCTGAGGATGTGGGTAAACAAATGATTCGGAAGGTGCGCGCGCAAAGTAAATAACAAAGACGACTATTACACAACGACTCGACAACACAACTGATCCCTCGAGCGCAGTTGCTTGGTAGACACTCGCCAATATGAGAGTCATTGAGGTCATCATAGATGTACGGTCCCCATGCGCCATGACTCGATCAGGACTGACCATCAACTCTCACAGGGCTTCAAGTCGTATGCTGTGCGAACGGTGATTTCAGGATGGTGAGCCAAATCCCCTGTATGGAGCAGACAAACCATCTACTGGATATGTGCTGACGAGTCTCAAAGGGACGAGAGCTTCAATTCCATTACTGGATTGAACGGTTCTGGAAAATCAAATATCCTCGACTCAATATGTTTTGTTTTGGGCATCACAAACATGACCACTGTTCGCGCGCAAAACTTGCAGGTACATGGTATCATTTTGTCTGACTTTGTGCGTTATGCTGAGATTATGCGCCAATGCAGGATCTCATCTACAAGCGCGGACAGGCTGGTGTCACCAAGGCCTCGGTGACAATCGTCTTCGACAACAAGGATAAATCTACCTCGCCCATAGGCTTCGAAGACTACCCGACGATATCAGTCACCCGCCAGATCGTATTAGGGGGAACGTCGAAATATCTCATCAATGGACACCGTGCTCAGCAGACCACTGTGCAGAACCTGTTCCAGTCTGTTCAACTGAACATCAACAACCCTAACTTCCTGATCATGCAGGGCAAGATCACAAAGGTCCTGAACATGAAGAAGGAAGAAATCTTGGGCATGGTCGAAGAAGCCGCCGGAACGAGAATGTTCGAAGATCGACGAGACAAGGCTTTCAGGACCATGGCCAAGAAGGAGATGAAGGTCCAGGAGATTGTTTCTCTTCTTCACGACGAAATCGAGCCCAAACTCGAAAAGCTCAGACAGGAGAAGCGCGCTTTTCTGGATTTCCAACAGACCCAGAATGATCTGGAGCGCCTGACCAGACTAGTCGTTGCGCACGACTATCTCAGAAACAAGGAAAAACTCAAGTTGAGCGAACGAGACCTGCAGGAGAAATTACAACGACGGAATCACCTCGAAGCAAATGCCGACACACTGAAAAAAGAGATCGAGTACCTCCAAGAAGACATCCAGAAGGTCAAGGCAACCAGGGACAAGGAGCTCAGGAAAGGTGGCAGATTCCAGGACCTCGAGGACCAAGTCAAGGATCATTCGCATGACATAGTACGTCTGCAGACTGTGGCCGACTTGAAAAAATCGGCATTCGCAGAAGAAGAGGCAAACAAGGCCAAGTTCCAAGCCGCCGTCAAGGATCTAGAAAAACAACTGGGTGAGAAGAAACAATTACATGGACAGCTACAACAAAGATTCGATGCTGCCAATGCAGACCTCCACAGGCAAACCGAGGAAGTCGAGAAGAAAGAGGAACTTGTACAGAGTCTGCAGACCGGTGTCGCATCCCGAGAAGGTCAAGAGAGTGGCTACCAGGGACAGCTACATGAAGCACGCAATCGCATCAGTGCTGCTCAGACCGAGCAGGAGCAAGCCAAGATGAAGATCACGCACATGGAGAAGCGCATCAAGGAGGATGAGCCTCGCGCCAGGAAGGCTGAGAAGGAGAATGCCACTCTGCTTAACGACCTCGAGACCCTACGATCACAAGCAAAGAAGCTCGAAGCAGATATGACCAAGTTGGGCTTCGAGCCGGGCCGCGAGGAAGCTATGCAGCAGGAGCAGTCTCGACTCCAACAGCGCATCCGCGAACTCAGAGGACAAGCCGATGGCCTGAAGCGAAGAGTTGCAAACATCGACTTCACTTATAGTGATCCATCCCCCAATTTTGACCGCTCCAAGGTCAAGGGTCTTGTTGCTCAGCTATTTACTCTTGACAAGCAATTCACAACGGCTGGAACAGCGCTGGAGATCTGTGCAGGTGGTAGGCTATACAACGTTGTCGTTGATTCCGCGGAGACTGGCACGCAACTTTTGCAAAAGGGAAAACTGAGGAAGAGAGTGACCATCATCCCTCTGAATAAGATCACTGCCTTTAGGGCATCGGCCGAGAAGCTTGGGGCAGCGAAGACGCTCGCCCCAAACAAGGTCGACCTGGCGCTCAACCTCATTGGCTACGAGGACGAAGTCAGCGCTGCCATGGAGTACGTCTTTGGAACCACTCTCATCGCCGAGGACGCGGAAACAGCGAAGAAGGTCACTTTCGATGCTTCTGTGCGAATGAAGAGTGTCACACTCCAAGGTGACGTCTACGATCCATCCGGTACCTTGTCAGGAGGAAGCTCTCCCAAGAGCAGTGGCGTTCTCGTCACTCTGCAACAGCTCAATGAGATCGAGAGAGAACTCGAAATGAAGACGGAGGCTCTGCAAAGGCTTCAGACAGTCATGTTGCAGGAGAAGCAAAAGTTGGACGCTGCAAGGAAGATGAAGCAACAACTCGACCTCAAGACACACGAGATTAGTCTCGCTGAGCAACAGATCAACTCCAACTCGTCGTCTTCCATCATCCAAGCCATTGCAGACATGAAGACACAAATAACAGAGCTCAAGGCCAGTATTGTGTCGGCCAAGACCAGACAAGACGAGTCGGCCAAAGAGGTCAAGCGCATCGAAAAGGACATGGCAGACTTCAACAACAACAAGGACAGCAAGTTGACCGAACTCCAATCTTCACTCAACGCCCTAAAGAAGACTCTGGCCAAGAACTCTGCTGCCATCAAGCCTTTACAGCAAGAAGTCCGTGATGCAATGCTAGAAGCCGAACAGTGCGGAAGTGACTTGTCCGCCGCCCAAGAATCTCTCCAAGACGCTCTGGTGAACCTAAAGACCGCACGAGAGGAAATGCAAGCCATGGAATCGGAATGGTCCACCGTACGAAAAGCGCACGATCTCGCCCAGGCTCAACTCGAAGACGAACGCAAGAAGCTGTCTACCTTTGATGCGGAAATGGCAGACCTGGAGAAAGCAAGTCGCTCAAAGTCAGCACAGATCACCGAAGAGTCGCTAGAAGCTCAAAAGCTAGGCCATCAAGTCGATAACTTCTCAAAGCAACAACAAGCAGCCCGCCAGACCTTGCAAGCCATGGAAGCAGAACACGAATGGATAGCAGACGAGATCGACTCCTTCGGACGAGCAGGTACACCCTACGACTTTTCGGGTCATAACATGTCCGAAAGCAAGAAGAACCTAGCAGGTCTGAGTGATCGCTTCAACGGCATGAAGAAGAAGATCAATCCCAAAGTCATGAACATGATAGACAGCGTGGAAAAGAAGGAAGTGTCTCTCAAGAACATGATGAGAACGGTGATCAAAGACAAGAAGAAGATCGAAGACACGATTGAAAGCCTAGACGAGTACAAGAAGGAGAAGCTCTTCAAGACGTGGGAAAAAGTGAACAAGGACTTTGGCGAGATTTTCAATTTGTTACTGCCAGGCAACACGGCGAAGCTCGACCCGCCCGAAGGAGGCGATATCAGCCAAGGTCTAGAAGTCAAAGTGTGTCTGGGCAAAGTATGGAAACAGAGTCTGACAGAACTGAGCGGAGGACAAAGGTGTGTTTACCCAACCCCCCCCCCCTTTTTTTCCTATCCCCTAAGCCCTTACTAACAAAGAACAGATCCCTAATAGCCCTCTCCCTGATCCTATCCCTACTCCAATACTCGCCAGCACCAATGTACATCCTAGACGAAGTCGACGCCGCCCTCGATCTCTCACATACGCAAAACATCGGCCGTCTGATCAAGACGCGCTTCAAGGGCTCGCAGTTTATCGTGGTCAGTTTGAAGGACGGCATGTTTCAGAATGCGAACAGGATCTTCAGGACGCGCTTCGTCGATGGTACTAGTGTTGTGCAGGCGCTCACGGCGGCGGATTTTAAGTAGGAGGGCCTTTTTGGGATTCTTGTTTCTTGTTCCTGTGTCTTTATTTTTTCTTCTTGTCTCTTGTTTGGGTCTTTCTAGGCTTGGATATTATGCTTCTATTTCTGGTCTTGGTCTTGGTCTTGGTCTGGTTCTGGTTCTGGTTCTGGTTTGGTCCGTTTTGGTCGGTGGAGGGGTTTGGATTTTTGCTCTGGCTTGGGTTCACGAATGGTAGTCGTCGTCGTCTTCGGAGGGATTTCTTCATTAGTCGTGATGAATCTTCAGACTATCATCTGTATGTTACGATACTTGAGTATTTTGCACCTTCATCATCATCAACAACAACATCAACATCACGACGGGGCCAAGAAATGAAGAAAATGAGCGGCAGAAAATGAACATTCGACCCTTTGCCTATCCTTACATATCGATTTCCATCTAGGAAAGTCCTGCCTCACCTCCCTAGTCAAGACAGCTAGACTAATTGAAAACCAAGTCGAAGCTACCTAGTTATCGCCACCTACCTTGACCATCTCACGTGCATGACATATATGCTAGAAGGGAAGTGGATCGACACACATCGACGTACAGAGAGAAAGGTGATTTGGACGGATGGTTGGTCACTCATCTCGACGACGACGATGATTGACACTCTCGCACTAAAGATCTTGTCCTGTCTATTTTGTTTATACATACATACATACCTTGTCGCGTTCGAGTCTCACACTCATCGTCTCTTTGAAATGTACTTTGCGTCACGGACAGGGTTGGGTATGAGATGGCGCGGCGAGATGGGATGAGCTTCTACATCCACATGTTGTTCGGAACTCACACTCGTCGTTCGAGCTCCCTGTATTTACTTGGTTTGGGGATCTACTCGCTTTAGGTTATGGACAGACAGGGTTGGGTATCGATGCGATATGGCGAGACAGAACGGGCACCTCACTGTTTGTTTTAAACTGCACAGCTCGGGTCGCATCGAGTTGGATGCAAGCATCTCTTTACACAGAATAGGCACGTTCACAGACTGGCACAGCAAATAAGGACAGAGAGATTGGTTTCAGGATGCTGATGACTTTTTTTCCCCTTTTGATTATTAATCCCCCTACTGCCGTAGGTACGATATCGATGCATGTCATGTCATTCAGGGTAAGATCCCCTAGAAGAAAAGAAACCAGAAACAGAAAAAAAACAAGGGTTGCTAATGATATGCTATAGCCTCGATAACAAAAAAGGAGACGACCTTCGTTAACGCAGACAGACGACTTTGATTCGTGACAAAACGTCTACCACTCGAGGGGCTCGTCCTTCTCCTCACCCCGGTTGGTCTTGGGGACAGGAGCAGCCTTGACCTCGACGGGACCCTTGCGATCCCGGCGAAGGTAGCCGGATCCGTCCAACCAGGGCGTCTCCTGCGTCCTCCTCTTCTCGAAACGCGCGATCTTGTCGCCCTGTTGCATGGTGAGACCGATGTCGTCGAGGCCGTTGACGAGACAGTGTTTTCGGAAGGCCTCGACGTCGAACGAGCAGATCTCGGAGCCGTCAGCGCGGTTGATCTTTTGGTTGACGAGGTCGACTTCGATCTCGCGGCCGGCGGCGGCTTCGGCGAAGACTTTGTCGAGGGTGGCGCGGTCTTCGATTCGGATGGGCAACATGCCGTTCTTGAAGGTGTTGTTGAAGAAGATGTCGCCGAAGGACTCGGCGATAATGCAGAGGATGCCGAAGTCAAGAAGGGCCCAGGGAGCGTGCTCACGGGATGAACCACATCCGAAGTTGGGTCCCTGCACAACAAGGATCTTGGCCTTGTCGTAAGGAGGCTGGTTGAGGACGAAGTCAGGGTTGTTGCTACCGTCGGGCTTGTAGCGCCAGTCGTTGAAGAGAGCACCACCGAGACCGGAACGCTTGATCGTCTTGAGGAATTGCTTGGGAATGATGGCGTCGGTGTCGACGTTGGCGCGGTCCATCGGGGCGGCGATACCCTTGAGCTGGGTGAACTTGATCATGCCAGCCGAGGCAGGTGCACCCGACTCGACGGTGTTGCCCTGCGATGTCTCGTCCAAATCCATGATCTCCTCGAGGTCTGCATCCGACTCGGGGTCCATGGCGTGGGCTGCCTCGACCTCGACCTTGTTGGGTGCCTTGCCGGTGACTTGCTCGAAACCAGCGACCTTGCGGACGTCAGCCAACTTACCAGCAAGGGCACATGCAGCGGCCATTGCAGGCGACATCAAGTGAGTGCGGCCCTGGGCTCCCTGTCTGCCCTCAAAGTTACGGTTCGAGGTAGAAGCACAACGCTCCTTGGGCGAAAGGATATCGGGGTTCATGCCGAGACACATGGAGCAGCCTGCTTCTCTCCACTCGAAGCCAGCATCGACGAAGATCTTGTCAAGGCCTTCCTGCTCGGCCATCTCCTTGACCAGGCCAGATCCGGGCACGATCATAGCGCGCTTGATATTTGAGGCAACCTTCTTGCCAGTGACGATCTTGGAAGCGATTCTCAAGTCTTCGATACGGGCGTTTGTGCATGATCCGATGAAGACCTTGTCGAGGGTAATGTCCTCCATCTTGGTGCCTGAAGTCAAACCCATGTACTCGAGAGCTCTCTTGCAGGCCTTCTTCTTGTCCTCCTTCTCGAAGTCATCAGGGCTGGGCACAACACCGGAAATAGGCACGACGTCCTCGGGGGAAGTTCCCCAGGAGACGGTAGGCTCGATGTCCTTGGCATCAATGAAGACATCGATATCGTACTTGGCTCCCTCGTCACTCTTCAAGCTCTTCCAGTATGCGACGGCCTTCTTCCACTCGGCGCTGTTGTACTTGGGTGCAAGGGGCTTCCCCTTGAGGTACTCAAAGGTAATCTCGTCTGGTGCAACCATGCCTGCTCTGGCTCCACCCTCGATGGACATGTTGCAGATGGACATTCTAGCCTCCATGGACAGACCACGAATGGCACTGCCGCAAAACTCAATAACGGCTCCGGTACCGCCGGCAGTACCGATCTGTCCAATGACGTAAAGAACGACATCCTTGCTGCTGACACCAGGAGCAAGCTGTCCGTCGACTTGCACTCTCATGTTCTTACTCCTCTTGGTGATGAGAGTCTGGGTGGCGAGGACGTGCTCGACCTCACTGGTACCAATACCGAAAGCCAAAGCGCCAAAGGCACCGTGGGTAGAGGTGTGGGAGTCACCGCAGACAACAGTGGTGGCGGGGAGAGTGAAACCCTGCTCGGGCCCAATGATGTGGACAATTCCTTGTCTCTTGTCGCCCATACCAAAGTAGGTAAGGTTGAACTCCTTGACGTTGTCCTCCAGAGTGACACATTGTATTCTCGAGTCGGCCTCTTCGATGAAAGTACCAGCATTCTTGAAGCTCTTTCTTGATGCGGTAGGAATGTTGTGGTCGACAGTGACGAGGGTGCAGTCAGGTCTTCTCACCTTCCTGCTGGCATTTCGGAGACCTTCAAAGGCCTGTGGTGACGTGACCTCGTGCACAAGATGTCTGTCAATGTATAACAAGACTGTGCCATCCTCCTTCTCGTCAACAATGTGGTCTTGAAAGACCTTGTCATAGAGGGTCCTAGGACCTGTGACGACGCCAGGCATTTTGCTGGTTATTTTTTTTTTTTTTCTCTCTGTTACTGATAGAGAGTGATCAATGGGGTATATTGCAAGTGAGTAGGACTAAATGAAAACGGGACTGATGACAGAAAGTCGTTCAAGCGTGAGAAGATTGGGATATGGGAGGAAAATAGATTTTAGCAGAGACGTCTTCTCCTCCTTCCAGCAGCAGCGGAGGGGTTCGGTTTGTCTTTCTATGTCGATTTCTGTATATCAGAGGGAGCCGATGTCGGCGGAGTGGGCGATTATTACAAACAAGTGGCGATGATTCGCTGCTCAAAAGCTACTTTGCCCCGCCTTTGACGATCGGAAGTCGCGTCAGACCTCCGGAATCGCCCTCGTAGATCTGCCAGAGAGGCATTTGTCGCACTTTGTGTCTCAGCACTAGCGCTTGTCGCCGGCTCAGAGGGTCAGCGATATCTCCACACTGTTACTCACTGCCGATACCGCCTCTGCTGCAGTGCCCGTGAGACAAACATCTACACTTTTGCTGTACGAGACACAGTACCTGACTGCAGATCCGCTGATATCGCTGAGCAAGGTCCACCTCTCGCTCATACAACACGAAAGCCTCCTGCTGCTTTGGGTCTTTGGGGACTTGTTCACAGCGGTCCGCCATCCGATCTTCGGACATTGATACAAAAGACAACATTTGATGGAAGTAATGTGAGACCGTGTACACAAATTACCTAGTTTTTAATACCCTATCTGCCGTACAGTATGTCATGGCAGCTTTAAACCACATTGTAATATCGGTTATCTTGCGAAAATACGAGAAGCGCGAGACGATGGCGCACCAACAAACCCAGTAGACCCACTACCGTCTGCATGACGACTATTTCGATGGCAAGACGGTCCTCCCTCTTGGGTCCCCTCCAAACAAGCCACAGATTGAGGATGGTGAAATTCGAGACTGACGTGACTTTTCCCTTGTCGTCCGTCTCAACGTCCACGAGGCGTATTTTGTGCAGTATCTTCAGTACCTCGCCGACAGTTGTATTCAGGGGCTTGTCGGGAGACATGACTGCCCTCGACGGTTCGAGTAAGCCATTCCGTGAATTGAATCTTGGTAGACGGTGCCTGGGACACGGTACTATGCCAGCGAGCTGAGGCACCGAGTACACAAAGTTGAAGATTTGTGGCACAAACAAGAGCAACAACGTCTTGCTGAAGTGGCCCATGATTCCCACAACAGCAAACACCATGCCAGCAAAGTAACAGTAAGTGTCTCCAACAAACACTTTTGCAGGGAACCAGTTGTGTTTGAGCAGTGCCAAGGAGACTCCGATGAATGGTAATAGCAGGTAGACGGAAAACAAATGTGAGTCTTCTGCTGGGTGCGGGTGAGGAGCGGATGGTATCAGATAGAAGCTGTCGTTTAGCAGAAGCAATAACCCGATGACCACCGACTGTGCCACTTCAATGCCGTTGATGCCGGCCAAGATGTTGATGCTGTTCGTGCAGAAAATGGAAATAGCAGACATGTAAAGGTAGTAGAGTGATCCTGAGCGTCTTGTTAGTCGATCTCTCTCTCGTTTCTTGAACAGAACATACCGAGGTCGACTAGCTCTCCAAGATATGGCTGCAAGGGAACCGGGACCACAACATGTGTCACTCCAAAGTCGATGAAATATAGACCGAGGATAGGGAGTGAAGCAAAAGCAGGGATGAAGAACTTGTGTCTCCATCGAATGTCGAAGAAGTCATCAATGATACCTAGAATGATCACTGTCGCAATGGTTCCGTATGCGAAGCCGTATGCAGCCAACTACTGCGCATTAGATCCACAGTAAACATCTTCAGCGTCCCGATGACACTGACCTTCTCAATCGGAAAGTGGTGTAAGAAACGACCGGTCTCAACTTCATGGACTTTCACAACCACATCCTTGTTTCCACCTCCTGAAGTAACGGCGACGATGTCTTGCTTGAAGGCGAATGGGAGGAAGGCGATTATACATAGCAAATATGCCAAGGCACTGACCAGACCCATCATCTCAGGACTATTGCACAACCATCAGCACGTACATGACATAGTTGGAAAAAAGATGGTATGAACAAACATCTCAACGGCTACCTTCTTCGACATATCCTTGCCCTTCCGGCCAGCCTTCATGAATGCTTCCCCAGTCCATCTGATTATCGAGTATGTCGCGGAAAATGCTAGTCCACTCAACGCGAGCGACGCGAACAATGGTGCTCCATCTTCTCCCCAGCTCTTATACAACATGCTCAAGCAAGCCACGGAACAGGTCAGCAGTGACCACGTTTCAGTGGTATCCAATTCGCCGTTCATGTTGTTTAATAGTATCAAAACTCGGGCGAAGCCATTAGTAGTATATTCGCCTTTTTTCCTCCCCTTGCCTCAAAGATGTAGAAGTGAAATTGATGTTATGTTTATTGCAAAGTGTCAACTTTCACATGCCATGCAATGCGTCGTGAACTCAGGGTCAGCCAGGGTCTGGATGGTTGATTAGTGCAAATCCCTGACTCATGATTAGATATCGATATCCATCGGCGAGTCAGCGTATATATCGTACGTCGAAGGCATCTTTCTTTCATGACACAAGACCACTTATACCATGGTAATTCATTGACTCGAGTTGCGCTGGAGAGTTAAGCTGATATACTACCATCGATCTATATCCCGATCGTACCATCATACAAAAATCGTATTGGTCGCGTCCATACAACATCACTGTATGACAATTCAATATTAGCTACTGAATTTCTACACATTAAAGATGGAGACCGGTTTTCACCGATTCCCTCACGGTCATAATGATCTGGTACTGGCTGTTGATTACAACTTCTACGGCACTCGTATGGTGACCGCATCTTCCGATCATCGACTGAAGGTATGGGACCGTAAGGATGAGGGCTGGGTGCTCCTGGACGTATGGAAAGCTCATGATGCGGAAGTGACTGACGTAAGTCCTCTCTACTGTCCCAAATGAATGCCTGTAATTTGAGTCGATACCTGCAAACATTGTATCTCATATGTATCGCAGGTCAAATGGAACGGTCCGTTCGTGGGTGAAATTCTTGGAAGTATCGGCGAGGATGGTAATCTACGTATCTGGCAAGAAGATGTCTTGGAAAGTCCAATGTCAGGTCGTCGCTTCAAGAGAATCTACCAGCAACTATCTCCCACCCGCGTACCTTACATGTCTCTGGATTTCAAGAATATTGGCACAGAGACATATCTCGCTCTCATCTCGCGGGATGGCTACCTATCAATAAGCGAGCCAATTGACCATGACAACCTGTCGGACTGGAACGATTTGTGGCAAGACTATCTATGCAAAACTCCACCAAGAAACGAGGAAACCAGCTTCAGACTATGTTGGCACCACGAGAAGTTGCCTGCCTGGCCCGCCATCCTGGCAGGTCTTGATCGCAAGAGTCTCTCCCTGGCTGTCTCCGTCATGGATAAGGTCAAAATCTTTCGCACCGACAAGGACCGAAAGTTTTTTACTGCTGCAGAGTTCACGTCGTCAAAGAGCCTGATCAGAGATGTGGCGTGGGCCAATGGTTCCATGCGTGGGTTCGATGTAATCGCTGCGGCTAGCAAAGACGGTCACGTCAGAGTATACGAGCTCCACACACCTGGTGCATCAGACTTACCGACAGAGACGCATGAGAATGGTCATACGGATGACACCACTCCTGTAAAGTTATCTAAAGCATCAGTTGCACGTCAAGCAAAATCTGGTATAGGCGCTGGCTTGGCTGGGCAGACTCGTGGTGGGCGGAATGAGGAAGACGGTAGACCGGGTAAGGTCACCCAGGAAGCGAAGCTCGTCAAGGAACTTCCTGCTCATGAAGGAGCGGCATGGCGGGTCGCATTCTCGCAATCAGGTAATACATTGCCATGTAAGCATGAACTAATATATACTGACTTTTCTCCAGGTGATCTACTGGTGTCTACTGGAGACGATGGTCTCGTGCAAGTGTGGAAAAAGGGCATAAATGACCAATGGCTCCAGTATGCGGAGATCGACGCGACGATCGAGACATAGGAATGCTGTCAAGGAAGGCACACCTGACTGACGACACGCGTTGTTGTTCAGCCAACGAATCTCCATTCCGCATCGCAAAACAGACTCCTTTGCCGTGATTATGGAGCGACCGCCAGAGTATCTTCTTGACGGCTTTTGGATGCCCTCGCATTACTTATTGGCCAGTATCTGCTAATTCGTCCAACCCGACACCTGGACGCCAGCCTACCACAACTGTCCATCAAATTCGATCACTCATAGAGACCTTGTACCATCTCTGATCTCGAGAGATGGGTATCAAGGACACTGGAGATTACTTGACAGCTCGCGCAGCCAACCCGAGGACTGGTCTGATCAGCCCAAGCGTCGCCACGGTACATACACCACGGACCCCACTGACCCCAGGCGAAGCGTTACGACTATACAGCCACACCGATCTCCAAGTATCACCCGTCAAACATATCTCCAGACAGTGCGGCCAGAACGCGCGGAAGAAGCAGTACAGATCCACATCGTCACGATGGATGCAACACGACTCAGGATGGTCCGTCGAGGCGATTGTCGAGCAAGCTCAACCTAAGATGATCCATGCGAACATCGCAGCAACACGTGCGGCTGGTAGACCGCCTACAGATCGCTTCATTATTCCTATGCCATCGGGCAGAGATCCTCGACCATTCGAGAAGGTGGAAACGCGCAGCTCTCAGCTCACGTCTCTCGCACAACGCACACAACATGAAAGTCATTCGACATCTGGTCTGAATGGCCGCATGATCAGTGGGGGTGCAGGACCCAGGAAATTCGCAGAAGCGGTACAGAAATTACGGTTGCACGCATCGGAAGGACGTCAAGCGGAAAGTGAGCCAAGCGCAGGGTATGCTACTAACAGAGTAATCCAGATGCCTTCATTGAGCCGATGCACCGATGGGGAGTCACTTCCTCCCACTCTGCAGGCCTTACGATCTACATCCTCCAGCAGCATAGACAGCATACCACGAACGACAATCGACATGCCCGGCAGCTACACACCAGTACAGAAACACTTCCACCACATAAAGCGCAAACCCATAGGCTCTCCACGAGCCATCAAAGACCGCCGCGCCTCAAGCGCAACAGCAATAACGACCAAGTCAGCAGCAGAAAAAGAAGTCCTCCTAGTCACCCCTGCGCCAGCGTCTTTGATCGTGCAAGCTTCCGCCACTCGAACAACACGAGCCGACGAGTCCAAGGCCGGCAGATTCCGCGACTTCAGACATCTGCCTCGCGTGCGCATCATACATCCCGAAACCGCGCAGGAGCAGCGAGAAGTTACGACACCGGTGGACTTGACGATGCGTTCTCGTTCATCCGACAATCACGCGGATGAGAATCCAAGCTCTGCTGTACCCTTCACACGACACTCTCGTGCTCTGAAGAATACCCTCCCTCACGACCCCGCTCTTGTTGGAAGTCACATCACACACGCCTTAGCAAGAGGTATCACTCTATTCTTCAAGTGGACACGAAGAACATGGTCTTCGAACCCTACAACTATCCACGCATTGAACATCATAACAGACGAAACAGCAGATCCGACAGCACGATTGGACGCGTTGAGGGTTTTAGTTCGAGTCGGTAGAAGGTTCGCGTTGCTTTTGGGTGTTTTGGTTGTGTTGGTCAGGATTGGTGTCATGGTATGGCAGGTTTTGGTTTTTGTGCTGTGGCCTGTCAGGGCGATCTTGATGGTCATGGAGTGGATGTGGATGGAGAGGGGAGTTTGAAGCGCGGATGGGTGGGGCAAGAGTCTTTGACTTAGACTATTGCTGTTGTATTGGTGGCACTTCTTCTGTTGTGACCTTGTCTACCCTACTCTACTTAGTAGAAACACATTGGGGGCCGTCGCATGCTAGACCCAGAAACCTCTTGCAATCCCATTTCCCCCAGGCTTAAGACCATCTTTTGAACGCAACAATCATACCATAGTCACCCACTGCAATACACCATTTCCCACAATAACTCCACGCGACCTGCCGACATGCAAAATTCAGTGACCCGGGTATATGAATCAGTTTGTGAGCAGGGATAGGCTTGAGAGGATCCGACAACACTGTGAGCGGTTTTGCTATATCGTTGTCAGTGGCTACTGAGAGTGTCCAGTCGTACGTTTGCAAGAAGTGGGAAATGATGAGTTGCGTCTAGAGTATTTTCAGTATCGGGCGGCTGGTGGGACTCACTGGCTGATTCATCATCGTCCTCAGAGTCGCTCGTAGTCCCTGTATCCTGCTGTCAGTACCGACATATAACTGAAAGGGAGTAGCACGGATGGAGCATCGCGACCGCTGCAATGCCCCGCGATGCACCGGATTTACCCTGTGTATCTGTCGTGTCGTTGTCGAGCTCGTAGGTGTCCAAGAGATGCTGGAGGTCCCAGAAGCTATACTTGCTGAGCTCGTCGCCCATAGCAAGCATGGGCCGATGGTGTGGCTGGTTGAAAAGACCAAAGCGCATATAGAAGGGTGTTGCTGGCCACAGCTCAAAAGTCAAGAGCAGCTGGAAGCGACCGCCGAATGCTGAGCGAGTGTGAACGCCGGGTTCAGGAATCGGTGGTTCAGGACTACTGGCGTCAGTATCTATGAGTTGGTAAGGCATTGGTGACAAAGCTCACTCCTCTCCTCCACGCGGAAACCCATCAATTTTCCAGAGAATGATATCATTCCTCTTGAAGTCATCAGGGCTCTTCGTAGGTTTCTTGACCGGGCTGCCTCCGCAAGCGCGCGACAAGATTAGATCACCAAAAAACTCGATGCTGAGACTCTTTAGATAAGCAGATGTTCAAACAGATCGATGAGCTCTCCACGCACCAATCGACATAATCAGAGTGAATCTCACTCGATGCAAACAGCGGGTAGTGACACTCCTTGATCACATCCGTGCCCATCTCTTCGTCTGATAGGTCGGGTACGGCCCACTGGTACTTGCATTAGTATTTCCCAGTGGCATGATAGCATTAACATACTCACCAGACAGACCATGGTGTCTTCACCTCCCGAAATCAAGTACTTGCCGCTGGAGTGGAAGCCCTATCACAGGTCAGCGACCACGTGCCACACCGCATGCTGAATGGATGCGATACCAATGTGAGGATGGGCTGAGTATGACCACCGCCGCCCAATATCGCTGCACATGGCTGCTTTTGGTGACGCGGATTTAACGTCCACAGTCGGATCGAGTAATCAGCAGAGCCAGACGCCAGTAATGTAGACGATCTCGGTGACACTGCAAGGTCATTGATGTCCTGAGAATCGTGCGGTCAGCAATCATACCATAATGTGTACAGATATAGGAGTCTCATGCTTACACCTCCATGACCATTAATCACCTGCGAGTTTCACATATCAGTCCATTGACACATGCATTTGGTTGTTTGCATAGACCACAGACCTTGACCAAAGTCCCCGTCAATGGATTAAAGACCTTGATCGACTTCGATCCCGAACCAGCGACACACAGCAGAGGATCGCCGGTGCTGATATCCTGCGCCCAGGCAAGAGAGTTGAGTATGAGGTTTTCCTAGGATCGGTTGGCTATTGAGAATCGTGCGCACATTCGGTGTGTTCTACTTGCATTGGGATCGCGGATGTGTTTCAGAGTATGGAACGTAGTATCGCCCTGACTATCTGGGCGAAGGACGAATACCTACAACAGGCATCAGATGGCATTCAATGTGAGAGGATCTACCAGGCCAAACAAACATCTCCACTTTCCACTACAGCGAAAATTGGATCGGCATCGGGAACATCGTATGGATAGAACTTCACATCGAACACCGGACCTGATTGGGCATTAGATCATGGTCGGAATACAGGCGAGAGGATAAATTACAATCGATGCGTTTCTTTTCCCAGGACGACTGTTGACAGTGAGAAACTGCGATAGCGAGAACGCGTGATCCAGAGAACCTACATCGAATAGACGGAAAGTGCCATGGAGTTGCGGAATGTCACCATCAGAAGCCATTGCTCAATCGATAATCATGCTCTAGGTATCCCACCTAGCGGGGCAAGGTGAGCGAGGCAAGAAATCTGGCGGTGGGAGTTGATCTACAATAACAAGGAAGACGCGTCCAGGCCCGATGCTCGTGACGCCTGGCGGATGTATAACTAATTAAATCGACGATCAAACTTGCTGTTGTGGATATGTTTGCACTCAATCAATACATGATATCACATCACGGGAAGGAAATTATGGATGATGCGAGGATGTGAACGTTCTGATTGACTACGAATTGCGTTGACCACCTTGTGTGCATTTGCCAATGAGAAAGCGCGCCTACAATCACGCTCACCTTTCGAATGGATGAAAAGCATGCAAAGCAGAAGCTCTGTGTAGTTCAACGCATTGAACAACGAGTAATCGCAGGGCGGTTTGTTTTGAAGCCCAACAGACGAGAAGGAATCAGCCATGGCATTGGAGAACTTGATTAGAATGGTCTACATGCATGTGTAATCTCATTGTTCAATCAAGCGGTGGCTGGCATCATATGAGCGCAGATTGCTCCTCAATATATTCATGCGGCAGCTGTACAAGCAGTATTCACGGCGGATATTCCGAGTCTGTCATCCCTGCCATGCACGAAGTACTGTACAGTGATAATACCAAAGTCCAGCTGTGATTCGTGTCGTTCGTTCTGATAGTGCATGAGGTAAGGCACTGTACGTAGCACCTGAAGCACGAAAGGGTCCTGCCGCCTGTTAGTAGCATTTTTGAGGCAGCTTGAGGTATGCCATGCACACTCGGCATAGTACTTTAAGGCACACTGCCGAGCGGATCGGCAACGGCTGAACAGCAGCGGCGTTGCTTTGGGGTCGCACCGGTACGCACATCCTGCATCCGCAGAGACCATTTCCCTGTCAATTGCGCATTCCCAAGATTATTCATTCCCACTCGAGGCTGCTGACGCTGCTAATGCCGTTGTCTAGTACTTCTCCATTGGAATTTGACGATCCCTGGGACGGCAGGATTGCACATGCAATCGAAGTACATGAAGCGTACCTACAAGGATAAGGTACCTTTTCCTACATTTGTGCACTTGTGTAGATGCTGTGTGCCCGCGCAGTGGAGTGATTGATGACGTACATGCATTAGGACGGAGGACATGGGCATGTCCCGAAACCACGGCTCTTCAGAAACAGAACGCCAATGGTAGAGAGGGCCAGCCCGTCTTGCCTCTTGCCCGTTTCTTTCTTCCATTTTTGTAGCTCTGGAAAGCAAACTTCGAAAATATTAAACAGACCCAACACCTCCGACCGTTGCGCATTTTCTCAGACGCCGTTCTGAACAGTATCAGTCGTCCACGAATCCCCCAAGATATCAGGTCCTGTTTACCCCGCTATATATTATACATAGTCGGTGGGGCGCATCCTGTATCCTATACAGTAGCACTCTCGCATGTGGGCTTTGTGACCTGGTCCGGCATCATTGGCCCTACATCGTCGGCTCTGCACACGCACCAGGTAGTTGCGACTGATCGCGACACCCTGCGTGAGGTAGTGTCTACATTACCGAGGACGGGAGACCTCGCTAGCTGCGCTTTCCTCGCTTGCGCAAAGAGTCTCGTCGTCCTGCGCCTTCCTCATAAATTCTCGACGTCTACCCTGGTGGCGACCAGACATCTTGAACCACACCTGGCTCCGTTTGTTTTTTAAACTCATCTTCTAGACTTGTCTTTTTCCGCCTAGGCTTGACGGACCGCCATTCTTTTCTTTTCAAGACTACAGTACCCTGTCGACATACCCAACCCTACTGTCCTTGAATTCAGCCCTATTCCACCAGACCCGGCACCACTTATCAACCATGGATCTCACCTTCATCTCTATTCATGGTCAAATCATACCTGCCCTGAGCTGTTACATACAAGTTCGCTAACATGATTTCATGCAGACCTGACGCCCGAGGCTCGGATTCTATATTCCTCCGATTCCATTGTCGATGTGCTCGGATATACTCCCGATGAAATCGTCAATCACTCGACGTGGGAATTCTTCCCCGAAGAAGAACTGCCATATGCGCGGAAAGTCCACGCACGAGGAATCGCCATGGACAAGGCTGCGGTGCTTGCATATTGTCGTGTCAAAGACAGACAGGGCCACTGGATTGGATGCGAATGCTGTTTCACGATTGTCTATGATGTGATGATCGTCTGTACCAGTGTCTACAGAACCGGCACGGAGAGCCAGAGTGGGTTTTGCTTAGCAACATTACAGCATCACCCAATGCTAATCTTTTGAGCAGAGCGAGCAGCAGAAGCCCCGGTCATTCGCAGGCTATTTTCTTCCTCTCCCAAGGACCCGAGATACCACATGTTGTCACACCTCTCTGACAAATTCCGACAGCCAGCGAAGCCTCTCGGCAACGAACCTAGAGCGGCCCTTTTCCTCAATCGTTTCACCAGGACCCTGACGATCATGTATGCGACAGGTGGTATCGAGGATGTCTTAGGCATACCGGCCAATGATATGCGGGGCCGTAGCTTCTACTACTGCATCTCGGAAAATTGTCTCCCTGATGCAGTCAAGTGTTTGGAGAACGCCAAGGGGAACGACTCGATTGCATATTTACGGTTCTGGTTCAGAGATCCAAGACTGGACGATGAGCCACAAAATACTGATGACTCGGCCGACGACAGCGACGAAGAGATGGCAACAGACACGAGTGTGGATCAAGATGTTGGAGGTGGCGTGCGACTACGCCAGTCAAACGCAACTTCGAGCGCTTCCAACACTATGTCTACAGATGAGGAAATGCACACCGACCAAGTTCATGACTCCAGGACATCTTCAGGAGCCAGCTCCTCCATGCGGGGGACACATGCGGCAATATTTGGGGACGCTCGAGCGGTAGAGTCATCGACTTCGTCACTACCAATCTCACCTGAAGAGAGGAGTAGGTCGCGCCAGAACGATCAACCAATTCTGGATCCAATTGAGCTCGAGGCTGTCATTTCATGCACATCCGATGGGCTGGTCGTATGTCTCCGACGTGCTCGCCCAATTGTGCCAACGAGGACTCAAGGACCATACGAGAATGGTCTCTTTGCGGCACCTTGGGCGATGGAGCCGGTCTTGCCCTCGGTGGAGGCCCGCGCTCAACCCGCATACACTCAGCCGTTTGCACCCGCTTTGGGCCCGCAGTATGCTCATGCACAAAGTCCAATCAGCGCTGGCGGTCCAGAGCAACACGACTTCATGCAATCGATCCGGGAGCAAGCCGTGTTTGCATGGGCTCTCACGGGCATCAATGGCTCGCTGCAAAAGTTTGGTTATGGCAGACCATCAGGCGATGCTATGCCTCACGACGGCCTACCTATCTGGGAGAGCGATCCTCATGCTGACCTTTCCCGAAACGATTCCGGACCCACCAACCTCGATCCCAAATTTGCTCGCCAGTACCAGAGGGACCGCGATATCTTTGGGGACCCGGGTCTAGACAGGAGTCGACAGAGCACGTCGAGCGCCGACAGATCTGCATGATGAGCACGACGATTCCAGAGACCATGACCGAGTGCTAGACTTCTGAGTCTAGCAATGATCGGAATGAGATAACGACTTACATTCAAACGAGTGATTTTGCGCAAAAGTCAACTCCCAGCGGCATTGGTGTTTTGTTTTGGCAAGCGATTTTGAGCGGACGACAACATCTGAGTAGCGCCTCATACACTGACATCAGATCGTATCCGGTGGTCATTCTTTCGGAGATCTACAGGTTAACCTTGAGCGAGCATTTATAGGGTCGGGGACATTACCGGAGAATGAATCGATTGAGAGGGAATCATCTGGCGTACAGATTACAACATATTTCAAGGTTGATGGTGAAAAGATATTGTTATATCAAAGGAACTCCACTCATTCGAGGCCGTGTGCACAAGTAGCGTTGACATTGTCTACCTAGTATGTCCCGAGGTGATGAGGGGTTTTGATGTGGTGATTAGGGCATAATGAGTGACATCTACAATAAGCGACATGACCGCCTCGAGTCCCATCACAAGGGCTTGTGGTTTAGTGGTATAACGTCTTCTTAGCATCTACAGCCGTGAAGCTGCAGCTCTGACTGAGTGGAGAAGGTCCCGCGTTCGATTCGCGGCTAGTCCATTGCTTTTTGCGTTTATCCTCCTTGTGCTGCGAAGAGGAATAGCCGTGCTCAGTCGTAGTCGGCTCGTGGACATATGCGTCTTTCGCGAGTGCAGGTCACGAGATCGTGCTATTCGCGGCACTATTTTTTGGCAGATATCCGTGTAGTAGGCGTCATCGCGGTCCGTGTAAGGTGGAAGAGGTGTCTGTCAGTCTGATCCAGTCACCTTGCAAGTATTACCTGGGTCCCTTTGACTCATCACATACAATACCTTAGGATACTATAGGCTGCGACTTTGACCTCCACAGCTTATTCACTCCACCCACACTCAACGTTGATCTGGCGGGGAAAGAGTTGATTGGCGTTCGGTTATCTCGACACACTAACCCAATGCAAAAGAGATGTGAGAGATAGTCGTACGTATTCGGGTCATCGGTGTATCATGGACTTGTGACTGGTGCAGTGACCCGCTCTCTTTGTCTCTTTGTCCCTTTGTCCCTTTGTCGCTTCCGACCCCGTCTCCATTCCGTTATCGTCACCACTGCTTCCCCTTGTATTTCCTTTAATACACAACAACGCAACTGCGGTACAAGTCACTCTGTTGATTGTCTGATCTCTTCTCCTTTCGGGACTTTGTCTCTTTATCGCTCACCAACCGCTGCCGTACTTTTGCCGTCTTCCATCATGGCCGTCTTCCCCCCACCGTCGAATTCGAGTGGCGTTGACAGCACTCCCGCCATAGACATCGAAGCCTGGACGGTAAGCCTACCACTGCGCGTGTCTGTACTTCGGATGTTCGAGCTCAACGTGTCCTGCAGGTAGAGCAAGCAGCGGAGCGTCTCCAGGCCACCAGGATATCGCCCCTTCCCCCGTTGCGCCGAGTCGCCATCGAGATCCCACTCGACGAACCCGCCCGTCGCAACCTGCTCGAGACCAGACCCGCCGAAGTCGAATCCACTGCATACCCAGTCTACAAGAAAGAAGCCGTCCACACCGTCTACAAGCGCAAGGAGCCAGTCCGCCGCGACAGCTTGAAGAGCAGGGAGGCGTCGCTCAAGGGCAAGGAAGGCAGCCGCCGTCGCCAGAGATGGGAGAACGATCGCCTGCTGAACAACCCTTATGCGCAACCGCCTCTGCCCAGCGACTGGGAGGTCAGACCCACCTATCCAGTCCACAACGTCCCTTACTTCCTCGCCCCTCTCTGGGACGCCGAGTACAAGCACAAATCCAGCCTGTCGAACAAGCGATCGCATCGATCCGAAGACCCTCGCGCCCACGGCACTCTCCAAGACCAAGCAGCGAGCCGCGTGCCTCGCGAGCTCAAGGCCAAGCTGAAAAAAGTCGAGATGCGCCAAGGGCATGCTCCAAGACCTCGAAGAAGAAGTCCGCCACTTCGTCGAGAGCTGGGACCAGAAGCAGCGCGAGATGGAACACGACGGTCTGATCGATGCAGACAGCGAAGACGAAGAGATTGTCTTCGTCGGCAGGAACGGCGCCATGAGCGATGAGCGCAAGCGCGCAAAGGAAGAGGAGCACCTGCGCCGGGATAAATTGATCTACGAGAGTTTGGTCGACGATCACGGCGCCGCGTTCGGGCACGTTTCTTCTCCCGTCTCCCCTTCATTCTTATTCGTTTGTGAGCAATTTGCTGACTGAACTCACCCAATAGACGCTGGCTCGTCCATTCCATCGCCACTTACTACGGCCTCGAGACATGGTCGGTGACCAAGCCCGGTAGTCCCGCGCGCCGCGAGGCCTATGTCGGATTCCGACCCAACTCGCCGCATAAACTCGACAAGCTGCCTCAGCCTCTGTGGGGGCTGATTTGATTTTTTTCTTCTTTCTCTTCTTTTCTAGCTTCTTGTGGAAGGAGATTCTGGTCCTTCTCTTCTCTGGCATGGGTCGAGGGCTTTTCTTTGTGGGAAAGAGGGGAGTGATATTTGTTGTTAGATGTATCATTGTACACTCACACACATATCTATATCTATATATGCAAAGTCACAGATAGAGCGGGGCTCAAGGTTGTTGCTTCCCCGATGCTTTCTAGATGATCTGATGATTTCTTTCTTGTTTCGTGGGCGAGACACTGTTCTCCTGTTTCTCATCCTCTTTCCGTTCTCGTCGAGTCTCTATACACTCTTCAGCTTCAAATACATCATGCCCCCAGAGCTTAGTTTCCAGTGTCCTCACTGCTTTGGGCAGTAGTCTCGATTTTCCTCGCTTCAGCGCCATCAAGTGCTTCACTCTGCTCACGGACAACGGCAGCAGCCGTGCCTTCATCACCGCCCTTCTTCCCACCACCTCTCCTTCTTGCCCCGCCCGACTTGGCTTTACTCCTAGCCCAGGCCTCCGGCGCCTCCCTGACCACAACGCCATCCTGCACCAGAACGCCCAGCCCCCCAGTCCTGTCCTCGACTCTGCTGAAGTACTTCAGTCCGATCAATCCCTGCTCTTCGTTTCCCTCGCTGAGCACGACGCCGTTGGCGCTGAGCCAGAACTTGTGGCCGCCGTCGCGCATCGCCGAGGCGAGGTCGAGGAATATCAGGATCGACGAGGTCGAGCGCATGCCGGAGATCACCACCGGCTGGTCTTTTTCCTGTTGTTGTGCTGCTGCATCTTCGGTTGCGCCTGTTGATGGCGGTGCGAGGGGGTTCTCAGAGGAAAGAGGCTTGAAGTGCGCGGGCAGACCTGATGCGAAATGGATGTGGTTCCGACCCATTTTCATCAGCCCGCCGCTGGCGACGATCGAGACCCATGCTGCGTGTGTGGTGCCGTGCACGATTGTCGAGCTCGGGATCGTGTCGGGCGTTATGGGTGTCAGCAGGGACTCGGAGGATAGAGCTAGCGAGTGGCCTTGGTTGGCGCGGATGTAGAAGTCTGGGGGGTCCGTGGGTGTTGAAGAGTCGAGTTGGGCAGTGCTAGCTGGAGGTTGTGCTTCTGCTTCTTTGCTTGAAGGGTCGGAAGAGGATGGTAGTGCTGATTTGTGGATCAGAGAGAAGCGCTGTTTATCGTTCTCTGCTACGATTTGTTTCACTTCGTCAAAGGTGACTTTTAGGGACTTCAGATTGCGGTTGTTGAGCTGGGTGGGTTAGTACGCTGGCCTCGCCACTTTGCGACACGTGAGGTTCATGCTTTCTCCTTTTTCTGTCATGTTGTATCTGGCAATGGATCCGTGGAAGCGGGGATGTATAATTTAAGATGAGAACTGTGACCAGGCAGGACTTCAAACTGAATGGGGAACCAAAAGAGGAAAAGGAAAAAGTGGCATCGACTTACAACATCCTTCATGCTTATGTACCCTCCCTGTCCAAGCTGGAGACCTTCCTTTTCGGCACCATGGCGCAGCAACCAGCTCAACTTCTTTGACACTTGGACTTCTCTGGGCATGGGACCTCGTCCACCACCTCTTCCGCCAGCCATGAGGAGGCCTTTGAAGGGTATTCTTCTTTTTTTTTTTTTATATTGGGCTTCTCTGCTGTGGTGAAAGGAAGGTTATTAGTTCGACACCTACGATGGACACGATAGACCGTATCTTGCGACGATACAAGTACGACAGGCAGCAGATGACAGGACTACACTGGACGGTATTGTGGATCGACGCAACGAGTGAGCAATATCAAGACTCTGGAGAGCTGCTTCCGAGAAGACAAAATACGGGGAAGAAAAAGGCTTGTGACAGCAGCAAGCGTGTGTGTGCCTGACAGGGCAAGCGGACATAGTCGGACATTCGAGCGACTGCTGCCTCGGAGACCGAGGTTTGCAAAAACATGTGAACAGAGAGAAAAGGACAGAACTGGAGGGGCAGACAGGCAGGCAGGCAGGCAGGCAGACAGTCTTCAATGCCGCTGCTCTTGCCAACATACCGACTTCGACAGAGACAGGATGAATGGTGCCGAATCTCGCAAGGGTTTCCGTATTTCGACAGTCGGGACCCAAGTTGAGAAAACACCGATTCCCGACTACCTAGGTATACATAAGATGACCCAGACCGAACTCGAGCGTACCTGGAAAAATGTGGAGGATGTTCCGAGCCCGATCTTCTGGGCGGCACGGCCAATCAACGAGATGAAATTACATGCAATTGTGGCTTTATGTTTGTGGTTCGGGAATGCAGAGACAGAGACGGAGTTTGAAAAGGCCAGAGTCCGACAGCAGTGCGTCATAGGGCTCTGCCACCACAAACCTTACATTGCCAGAGCAGACTGAAAGCAGTAAAGTAGAAGAACCTAGGGTAGGCAGCCGTAAAGTTATACTCAGCAGGCGCCTTTGAATGTTTCTTGTTGTTGTGAAAAAAGCGATTGTCAGATCCGCAGAGAAATACCCATACCGGCCACCGATACACCCGTTCTCGCAATTGTGATGCCCATGAAACCTCATGCCACCCTACCTTACTCCAAGACTTTCCATGGTCCGTATCGTGCCTGTAAGCCTGTCCTTCTGTCTTGGACCCGGTGCAACTGAATTGCGCCTCACTCTGTAACAAAACGACTCGAAGGGTGTCCCCAAGGCAGGGAAGACGCGTCGACAGCCTCGGCATATCTGCCAACACTCGTCCGTGATAGCACCCTTTATCTTATTTTTTCCATACCTTACTGTATCTCACACTGTACATCATTCTCCACGCGAAAGAAACCACGAGGGTCCGCGGGCTGTAGCTGCCGCCGCCGCCGCCGCCGCCACCTCCGCCGTCCGCCTTGCTTGAAATACCATTATAGACTTCTTGGCTCACCTGTTGCCCTTGAAACATGGATCAGTCGCAGCAGCAGCAACAGCAGCAGCAGCAACATCAGCTCCAACATCATCAACAGCAGCAACCACAACAACAACAACAACAACAACAACAACAACAACAACAACAACAACAACACCACCAACACCACCACCTCAACCAACAGCAACAGCAGCATGTCCCCCAGCAGTATCCTGCCAAACTGACTTACCCTCGTGCCCCTCCCCCGCCCCATCCGCCGTCACTCGCCAGCCAACCCACGCACATGTACAACAGCTACTCGACAGAAAACTCCCCGAATGCCCTGCAATCCCACTCCCTCTATGCAGGCGACGCGCAGAACTATGACGACGACCTGGACGACCGGCTGGGCGACCAGGGCCAGGGTGATCCCAAGCGGAGGAGGATAGCGCGCGCGTGCGACATGTGCAGGAAGAAGAAGATCAAGTGTGATGGAAAGATGCCCAAATGCTCGCACTGCGAAAACTACAGGACCGAATGCATTTTTACTCAAGTGGAGAAGAAGCGCAATCCTCCCAAAGGGTGAGGCTCTGGTTTATGTGTTCGTATCCAAGTACGCCTGACTGACAGACAAACAGCGCCAAGTATATCGAAGGCCTGGAAAACAGACTCGGCCGCATGGAGGCTTTACTCAGACTGTCTGGATTACTCGGCGAAGACGATGCCGGCAAGACGGATCTAGGCACGCTGGAGAAGCGACTGGCCGACAAACAAGCCTCGGTCGGCACAGGCGCTGGCTCGAATTATGATTCTCCTGCCTCGCCGACAGCGCAGAGAGATCGCTCTGCTTCCGCCAATCCCACTCCACCCGTCAACGGCACTGCCTCGAGTCCGCAGACCGCTGCCCCGACACCAGATATGTCCGCGCGCTCTTCCCTCGGTCCCAAACAGGTCGAGGCGTTGGCCGACCAAATGTGCTCATTGGTCACCAACAACTGCGGAGAAACGAGATACATAGGATCCTCTTCTGGCTTCTCCATATTCTCCCCCAAAGGCATCCAGTGGGTCAACGAGAAGACTGGCGACACTTCTTTTCACGACATGATTTCCCAGGCTGCTGCCGACGACAAGCACTGGGCCCACTGGAAACCCGAAGTGTTTGGCGACATATTCCAACGGAAGACTTATAAGCCTCTACCGCCAAAGGCCGAAGCCCTGGCCCTCCTGAAGGACTTTTTCCAGAACTTCAATGCCATGTTCCCCCTGTTCCATGAACCGACTTTCATGCACCTTGTGGATCGGCATTACTCTCTCGAACCGTACGAGGGATCGGGTTGGTGGGCAAGTCTGAACGTCGCTCTCGCCATCGCGCATAGATTGCGTGTCATGAGCGACGTAGATCCCCGAGAAGAAGATTACAAGGCTTGGGGTTATCTCAAGAATGCTCTCGCCGTACAGGCCGAATTGACCCTGCGCAACAACGATCTTCTGAGTGTCCAGGCGCTATTGGGACTGGTAAGTGTCTGCCTGAATTCGGTGTCGAAGGCCGTGCACTGACATGCAGCCAGGCCATGTTCATGCAGGGTACACCGAATCCCCAACCTGGATTCTTCTTGCTCGCGGCGGCTCTCCGATTGGCCCACAGCATCGGCCTGCACAAGCGAGGGTCTGACTTCAACCTGAACGATGTCGAGACGGAACAGCGCAAGCGAGTCTTCTGGATTGCTTATGTCATGGACAAAGACATCTGCTTGCGATCCGGACGACCGCCGATACAAGACGACGATGATATGAATGTAGATTTACCGAGTGAGGATCCTTCAGACAACATTGGTAATGTAGCACTCTCCGACGGAAAAGGCAAAATCAACCTGTTCCGACTCCAATGCGTCTTTGCCATGATTCAATCAAAAGTCTACAAACAGCTATACTCGGTCAAAGCATCTCGGCAGTCGGACGGCGAACTCTTGAATACCATAGGCGAACTGGACCAAGAGCTCGAAGCCTGGAAAGACTCAATCCCAGTAGACTTTCGACCAGAACATGAAATCAAGGTCCAACACGCGGCACTTACTTTACATGTCGTGACGCTGCATTTCGCATATTACAATTGTCTCACCACGATACACCGTATGTCTGTGCATCACGGATACTGGACCTCAAGGCTGTCGGACTATGCCATCGCAGGGCTGAATGCACGCCCGCTTAACCCGCGGGTCTTCATGTCGGCCGCTCTCTGTGTCAATGCAGCGAGGACGTCCATCTCGCTTGTCAAGTACATTCCAAAGGGTGATCACGCGTGTGTGTGGTATGTGACCAATTCTTCTTCTTCCGATCACCCATGTGAGACAAGCTGACGATAGCAGGTTGATTTTATACTACCCCGTCTCTGCATTAGTGACGTTGTTTGCAAACATCCTACAGAATCCGCAAGATGCCCGGGCTCGGTCAGATCTGAAGTTGATGAGCTCAGTATGTCAGTACTTACAAGAACTTTGTCAAGCGGACTCCAACATACACTGCCGACGCATGCTTTCCATTTGCTCGGAATTCGAGCGCATCGCACGAGTCGCTCTTGAAAAGGCCGAACGCGAGATGCGCGGTCGTGGCAAGAGAAAGGCACCGGAGAAGGATGCAGAAGCATCGTCTACCGTCAACAGCGAAACGTCACAGCAGCAAGCGCAGAAAGCGAGCCATCAATCACAGTCAAATGTCACGATGCCACCTCCCCAAGCTCCCGCAGCACGCAATTCGCCGCTGTCGACATCGTACCAATTACCGAATGCCTCGGCTGATCATTCACCGCCATCATTCCAAGCGAACAACGTGCCCAGATCATCATACGGACAGTCGATGATGAACAATCTATCGGCTTTCGCGCCCGCCTCGCCATATACAATGCAAGGAAGCGAAGGGCCCTACAGTCAACGACAACAACAACCACACCCGTCGCCAAGCACCAACCCCCTAGGACCGTTCAGTCAGACGGCGTCGGGCACTTTGCATTCCAATTCCTCTCCGTCCACTTCGCTATTCTCACAAGACATGCTGAGCAGCGCCGCCGACTACAGCAACGGCCATGGCGGCAACAACAATCACAACAATTGGCAACCATCAACGACAGACGACTTCACCTCTTCCGCGCACACAGCAATGAGCAACAACAACAACAACAACAACAACAGTAACAACAACATGAACGGCGCGAGTTTCCAGCAGCCTTTTGTGCCCCAAGATCTGTGGCAAATGCCAATGACTCTCGAGTGGGATTGGGCCGATGTTCTGAACATGCAATCTTCGTCCGGGGGAGTGTTTGCAGGCATGGGAGGTATAGGCGGCATGGGCGGGTTTGGATTCGACGATGTCGTAGGCGGCGGCGGCACGAGTGGTGGTGGCAGTGGTGGAGCAGGGGGAGGAGGTGGAGGAGACAGCACACTTGCCTCTGCGTCTACTGTCGCCAATTCAGTGGCAGGCACTGATATGAGTGGCACAGGTGGCGGTGGTGGGAGGAACGGGGGAGTGTAGCCGTCAGTTAGAAGCAGACGAAATCAAGAATCGAAATGAAGAGCAGGCCGCGAACCCCAGAAGCCGAATCCTTTTCACTTCTTGTCTCGACTTGTCTGTTCTGTGTTATCTCTCTCTCTCTCTCTCTCTCTCTCTCTCTCTCTCTCTCTTCTCCTCGGATCGGAACATGCAGAAGCAGAAACAGAAAGACAGCGCAAGCACAAAATCTGAAAGTCCAGACAAGATGCCGGCAAGGCAGTGCGCTGCAACACCAGAGATTGACTGTTACAACAAAAAAAGACCGAAACAAAGGGTAAAACGAATAAACCCAGATAATAGCTGGATCGATTGATTTTCCTCAGTCAGTCAGGTTTGGATCTACTCACAGCCAACCAAGTCGTCTCTATACAAGCGCGGAAAGCAAGCCGTGACAATCTTGACATTAAACCCAAGAGCCGAGGAGAACTCAAGCCAAAAAAAAAAAAAAAAAAAAAAGAAGAAGGCAGAGCTCCTCAATCCCTCTTCCCAAAAGAGGAAGACGAAGCCGTCAGACCACCCCCAACACCATACCCATACCCTCCTAACCGTCCGCCCCCACCACCACCACCTTCCATACTCCCCAACCCGCCCAACCGATCTTTGCCATGATTTCTCAACCGTCTAGGCAATTCGACACCTCTAAACCACGCGAAACAAACCGCGGCCGCGGCGCCCGCGCTCAACGCGCAGTAGACCAACGTGCTGGCGTAGATATGGCCACCGACGCCGGTCCAGCCCGAGGGCAATTGCGTGGTGGGGTACCAGCGCACGGAAAAGCGCAGAGGCAAGGAGTCGCCGATGACGATGCGCGCCGGCGGGCCCGCTTGGGTCGCCGACGACAGCGAGGAAATCGAATATGCTGTTCCCGCGGCGATGACGCCCGGGTCGGTGGATTTGGGCGCGGCGTGAAGCAGCACGTTTAGGTGCGAGCCGATGTGCAGGTGGCTTAGTTGCAGCGTGCCGGTCAGCGCTATGATCAGGGGGATGTAGTCTTCTGAGCCCAGGCTGCCTTGGCCTCGGATGGGGTCTGCGGCGTTGTTGTTGTTGTTGTTGTTGTTGTTGTTGTTGTTGTTGTTGTTGTTGTTGTTGTTGTTGTTGTTGTTGTTGTTGTTGTTGTTGTTGTTGTTCGAGGCGGCTTTTGCGCTCGATAGAGACGAAAGGGACAAAGGGCGCGCGGGGATGCGGCACGTCAGGGGCGCGTCGTTGTGCACGTAGAACTCCAGCAGGTGGAAGAACTCGTCGGAGATGAAGTCCAGCGTGCAGTTCATGTCTTTCTCGACCCCGAAGTATAGCTCAAGCGGCCGGCCGGTTTCGTTGCATGTTGGGAAGGCTATGTATTGCAGTTGTCCGGATGCATCTGTGATCTGTCATCGCGCAGGCTCCTTGCGTCAGTTTGGTTCGAGCTGTCGAGGTTTCGAAGAGGCGCAAGCTGCATGGCTGTGTCTAGAAGAGGGTATTCTCACGTGTTCGCCGGTATCACTACAGTATGGATCGAAGTCAGAAAGGTGGACACTTTTATATCTTCATAGAAACAGAATAACGACATGGAATCTATTCGTGAAGCAATGAAATGATACGAAGAGAGAAGACAGAAAGACATACGATGTTCTGTTCAAGCACGACACCGGAATGGCGTCTCCCTGTTTATACCGTGGCTTCTCAAGCAAGGGTTCCTGAGCATTCGACGACGACGACACGCCCGCAACCAGCGCCACGTAAAAGGCGATCAACAGGCGCACAGCCAATGGACACCGGATGCCGACCATTATTCCCGTGGTCGTCAGCTTATTTACAAGACAACAAAAGACCACAGATGTTGGAAACCAAGCAAAGAAAAGAACAGATGCAACACCCTCTTTTTTCTTGTTGTCGACTGCAAGCTGTCGAGCTTGTTTTCCCTTTACGAGGAAATCCCAAGGTTCGAGTTACATAAAGGTACATACATACAGATACACCACATGCACACACTTGCAGTAAGGGACAGTACCTAGGCTGCGCTACTGTACAAGTACCCAAGCTGCCAATGCGATACGGACTCGAAGTGGTCCGTGCATTTAACGGTTTGATAGCTCTCTTCCTACAGAGAAGCAGCATACGAGAGCAATAAAACCCAAGGTACACTCTATGCTCAGCAATGCCGACTTCGAATCACATCACAAGGACACAGCAGGGATAGATAACAGTGCAAAAGTGGTATGGCCTCGTTGGCCTCGTTGGAATTTCGTGGTATAAGACCGCTATACAAAGATTACAGCAATTACATGGCCCTCGTAAACTAGACATTTTGTTTGTGAACAAACCGCAGATGGCAAAAAACCATACAAAAGGGGTATATGACCAGAAGTGAAGAATCGAAGTGAACAAGTAAAAGGA
Source organism: Neodothiora populina (assembly GCF_041146345.1). Classification (NCBI taxonomy): domain Eukaryota; kingdom Fungi; phylum Ascomycota; class Dothideomycetes; order Dothideales; family Dothioraceae; genus Neodothiora; species Neodothiora populina. The sequence continues at coordinate 512,918 of NW_027191417.1, forward strand.
AAGAGAAGAAGTGAATGCGACTGGTCCAGCATCTCTCGGAGATGCCATTGAGGAGTCGGGGAATAAAAGTGCAAAGGAGAAGGTGAAGAAGAAGATAAAGACCCCTTGGAAATAGGAACAATCGAAGATTAAAACGTGCTAAACCTCCTCGGTGAAGCGGCTGCCTCTGCTCCCCTCGAAGCTCGACATGGTCGCTGGCGTGTTGCTGCGATTGGCAGTGCCAGGCGGACTGAGTGGTCCTCTCGGCGTGTGAGGACCCTCGTCAACTGGAGAAAGTACAATATGCGGACTCCCGGGCGTCCTGGGCGATGCGGGACCACTGACCGTGTCAGCAGTCGCGGGGTTTATAGTGTATGGTCCACCGTGATGCACCGTCGGGTGTCTCGCAGGTCCAGGCCGCGGGCTTATGGTCTCATCTCGGTCCAATGCAGCTCCGTCGGCGAAGGGACCTTGATCGCTGTAACCGCCGGCATTGCCGCCGTAATACGACTCTCGTCCCTGTCCGAAAGCTGCAGGCATGAGCGGTGGCGGCGAACGCACGCTCTCCATGCCCTCGGAAAAGGCACTCGGAAGCTTGCGACCACTGACGCGCTGAAAGCCACGTTCGCCCGTCGCAGCAGGTGTCGTCTCGACCTCGCGTCTGCTCCTGAAGCGCCCTCCACCCAACAATGGCGCCAACACGGGAACAAGACCTGCCCTCTCTGCCATTCCAGGGGCGCCGCCGCTTGGACCGCCACCACTGGTCGGGCCGTCGAAGTGGTGTGTCGCTTCTCCCCCTGCGATTGCCTGCCTGCTGGCCACGCGCTTCCTGTACCAGCGCAGATACACCATCACAACGAGCAGCAAAACCGCCAGACCAGCGACACCACCGACGATGCCACCAGCTAACACCGAGGTGGGAGGTGTGTTGTCGTCATTGTTGCTACCTGCACCAGATAGTGACGCCGACGACGACGACGACGACGACGAGGCAGATGCAGGTGCAGTACCGGTCGCCGAACCCGCGGACAGAGCAGATTCTCCCGAGGTCGAAGCGTCGGATGTGGAGCTGGCAGATGGTGAACTCGAAGCCGTCGCGGAGACAGATGACGAGTCGTCATCGCTCGAGGAAGACGATGTCGCAGATGAAAGAGTGGACGCTGGCTCGAATGTGCCAAAGGAGGTGGTGTATTGGCCACGTGAGACCGTCGTGACCAACTCCTGTCGCGTCAATGCGATGGTCGCAACGACTCCATTTGTCAAAGTGGTGACCATAGTAGAAGAAGCAGTATAGCGGCCGAGCTCGGAGAAAGAGAGTGAGGTGGTAACGCTCGACGCGGCGGAAGAAGCCTGATTGAAGGTTGAGAATGAGGTGTAGGTCGTTGAAGACCCAGAAACAATGAATGCTGCAGTCATAGTATTAGAGGCAGAGGATCCAATTGCTTTCAAAGAGAACTTACCAGATGTTGTGAGATTAGAAGCTATAGATGATGAAGACGATGAACCAGAGAGTGTAGGTCGGCCAAGAATCGAGGACGAATTGGCTGCAGCCTGAGTAGCAGACGGAGATGTCGCCACTGTCGGACCGCTGCTGTTCAGTGATGAGAGGCTCGAGGTCACAGAGGTGATGGTTCCATTCAAACTCGACGAGAGGGAGTTTGACGACGGCTGCGCGGAGGCCGGAGCGGCAGCGGCGGTGGCGTCTGACGACAGAGAAGTCACGGGCGCTGTGCCTGTGCTGGTGGAATCTGACAATGCCGACGTCGCATCGGAGGTGGACAAGTCGGAAGAAGTGTTGCCAGCCGCTGTAAGGGTCACGACAGACGAGGACGCAGCAGTGCCAACGAGCGAGGAGGTAGTGGATGGAGGCAATGATGGTGTGAGCGATGGTGCCGTCTGAGGGGTAGTCGACGAGGCGGCGGGATCGGCAGATTGCGAGAGTGTCACGCTCGCGCCTACTGAGAGGACATTCGAGGCGGAGCTGGATGAAGCAGAGGCGGTAGGATCTGGAAAAGAAGAAGACGACGAATAGTCTACCAGACCCGTACCAAGGGGAGTCTGGCGCCGAAGGTATTGGCGACCTTTGCGATCGGGGATGTGGTTCTTGCCGTGGAGGTGGCCTTCATTGTTGCGCTGGGCCAGTAGCGCATCATGCAAGATTTCTTCCAGGCCGTGAGAGCGAGATGAGTGGTCATCTTGAGGGATGGGCGAGAGTTTCCGGCGCTTGGACGGGGCCTCCATGATAGGCCTGGCCGTGTATGCTCAGTTCTTTTTGGTTATCGCCGGATCTGTGGATGAAGATGATGGTGACGATGATAATGCTGCTGTTGCTGATGTTGGAGGTGACGATACTATCGCGACGAGTGACGCTGCATATACTGAAATATGGATGTCGAGACTGATGTCGGATCAAATGAACGGACGCTGGTGATGAGACCAGCCGGGAGAACGATTCAGTAAAGCGAGTGTCGACACGGAGTACACAATTTTGCCCGGCTAGACACTAGGTAGACATCAACGGCGCGATGGTCAATCTACGATGATGGTATGCGTCAAGCACGAAGAGGAAGCGCCGAGCGGTCGATGATGTTCCGCGAAAGTGAAGACGGACGTCTAGAGGCCAGCAGTCGAGAGGCAGTGGTAAAGGAGTGCAGTTGTCAAAAAAAAGAAAAAAGGTCAATGAATGTGACGTGGTGGTATTAGTCAATGCCTGCAATTGACTGTGATCGCCCTGTTCTCCTGCAGCTTTTCCCTACTCTTCCTGACTTTTTTTTTCTCGTCTTTGGGCTTTCTCTGCTGTCTCTGCTGCTCACTAATAAGCAAATGCGATGCAGATGGCGATGATACTGTTGATGAATTTGTTGTTGTTTTGCCAACAGCGAGGATGATGGTCGCTTTGCAAGGCAGACGAAACACAGCAGCTCAGATGCAAAAGGCAAGGTAGCGACAAGTGTAAGGTAGACAGAACCACGGAGCGGCGGGTCGTGACGGAGTGCAGCGAATGGAGTCGATTCAGTGTCGTTTGGAGCGAGACGTCTCTTCTCCCCGGGCCATAATCAGACTCTGTTAAGAGGTCTGTGTGTTGGGAAGGAAGGGAAAGGGTACGGTAGGAGAGAAAAAGAGACTTTGGGGGAGAGAGTGTGATGGAATGGATTGGATTGGATGGGATCACAGATGGAGCATGTGCATGCACCGACGGAACAATGACCAGTGAGTTAGGAATACCCTATTAGCCCAGCGACACAAAGCGAGAAAAACCAAAACTCCAGAGGCTAAAGAGAGCTACTTGCTAAGGTAGTCCAAGGTAAGGTACCTACCTTAGGCTGCAGATTGGAAGCTGTGGACCACAGAGAAGACACGCAGAAGCCAAGCAAATGTCCTAGTTCGATGCTGCAGACACACACTATCACACAGACAAAGATATCGTACAGTACCTTACAACAACACAGTGAAAAGGGCCTCCGTCACTCTCTTCTGCTACACTACTACGGAGCCTGCGGGAGCCGTTCCAAAGTCTAAAAGCCGCGTTGTTGTTCCAAGGTTGCTGTGGCACGCACAAGTGCCTGCGATGCTGCTTAATTTGGCACCATCAAATTTCATACACCTTGGTAGCGTCTACAGTACCCTGCTACCCGTGCTGTACAAGCTTCATCGATGCTCGTGCTCCACCGTCGCTCGTCCGATCAGTGTGTAGAAGCACTATGACCTTGACAGCATTTAATTTACTCATCAACCACATCATGTTATGATCGTAATTACTCTCCTCTGACCCGTCCACTCGTGGATCGCTTCAGAGATGAATCCACCTATCTGTGTCGAGGGATTGTACACCACCTTGCTGTAATCGAAGACAAGAAACAAGGATGGCCGAAAGCCATGCTCGCTTAGGCCCACCGACTCTCCATCGAAACCTCCTCATGATCTTGTGCTTCCGGAGAATGCCTTCTCCACTACGGGTTAGTCTTCTGCCCCAAACCCTGCAGGTACACGGCCAGCGCCTTCTCACCCGTACTTGTACGTGCCTGACCCATTTTACCGTCCCACGGCGCACCAGCAGCAGCAGCAGCAGCAGCGCCAGCTCAACCCTGTCGACATGATCTTTGCCAGTAGTCCTTGCTGCCATACCACCTTCTTGCGCCCCCCTCAATATATAATTTACAGTGCTCCGTACATACAGCAAATCACCCCACCTGCACAGGGTCCGGACATGCCTTCGCCGTACTACTGTACTTGACTAAAGAAAGCTGCGGGAATCCACACATGTCTCAGCCTTTCACGCACCGCCAGCGTGCTTTTAATAGCCATACCACTCGTACAAGCATAGTGCTGCGCTCTGGCTATATGCTCGTTCGATTTTCTCTCTTGTGAGATCTCGTGTGGTACGTCAGCCATTCGCCATGGCTGCGGCCTGGGAAATTGGCAAGATACACACCCTTGACAGCTCTCGCAACTATTGTCGAGTAAGGCAGAGCCAGATATCACAGGACGATGGCAGCCTCGCATCGAAGATTCATATTGATTGGTGCACAGATGCCTGACCCATACTGACCCATACTGAGCCGTTGGCTGAACCACGCCAAGACGGCTAGTTGTGCTTCATAAAACGTCCCTGAAGTCAATAAACTCTATCGTGGCATCCTACCTTGGACTGTACCGTGGCACTGCACACCGTGACAGCATGGCTGCTTGTTCTTTTCGTTCTGCACAGATCGTCGAGAAGTCGGGTTGGAGCTTCCATGGCCCTACTGTAATTGCGACGACACGAGATGCGCGCGAGCTTCAGGTACGCCCGTCGGTCGGACGGTCGGTCGACAGGTCGGATGGTCGGCCTTGTCCAAAATATATGACTATACAAGTACCCATTTCATAGACTTGCGTCCCCGCACAGCCGGCAATACATTTCGCAGCTCGACGCAAGCTCGTGCTCGGACAACGTGCACTGTACAGCAGTAGTACTGTAGAGTAAGGTAAGGTAAGTGGGCGCTTGACAAGTGCAAACCTGTGGAAGCAAGGTAACGTCACTATCACCTGCATAAGCGACTGAGCGGGTGGGCGGGGTGGCATTCTATTCACGAATCATGAGCGATGCCGTGTGTGATCTGTATGTAGTCAACGCGTACTGCATCTGCATGGTGGGCAGTTCTGTGTAGTTGGTAGTATAGAACCAGAATGCACACGACATGTCATGCTGCATGCTCATACTACAGTATGCTACGTGCTGGCTGACCTGATCTGCAACATGACGAGCCCGACTGTATGTACCTACACTCCACCACGCGAGCTTGCGAGTCTGTTGCTGCTCTTGCTGCACATCTCGCTGCTAGTTGCTTTCCTTACTGCTGCTAGCTGCCTTCTCTACCCCACTGTGCAGGTCATCACTCAACTATACCTTAATTGTACCCTAAATGCACAACCAACCAGAAGCATATCTTCCTCAAGCCTGAGATCTCTAGACATGTCGTTGTCTCGAGTCTGACTGTTTCCAATACATCGTGGAGCAATTTATTGACACGAACTCTGGCATTCCTTCTCCGTCAGGCATGAAACATGTCTGAGAAACACAACTTCACACCGGATCGGTCGCGTCCCCCGCCGCTTCCGCCGCGAGCTCCATCACATAGCCAGAATGCTGAGAATATCCAAACCTCTTCCACTCCGCCGGAATCTGAAGATGCACCGCCCTCGTATGACTCTATATTTACCCGTGAGCCGAGTGATGTGCGTCCTCCCTTGGGTGCAGCTGATCCGAGGACCTCGTCGACGCAGTCGCTCAAGCCCGTTCGCTTGAGTGGGGAGCAGTCGGACAAGAGAAGGCTGCTTCTGATATACATCCATGGCTTCATGGGAAACGAGACCAGCTTCCAGAGCTTTCCCGCCCACGTGCATCATCTTGCTGCCGCCCTGCTTGCCGAATCGCATACCGTCCACACCAAAGTCTATCCACGCTATAGGTCCAAGAAGAACATCACGTTTGCCCGTGATGACTTCAGCGGATGGTAAGCGTACATCCCACTTGCATCCTGTCACTTCCCTCACTCTTTTGTTGTGCCCTGACCTCTCTATCAAGGCTTGCTCCGCACGAGTCATCTCTCACCGATGTAATCCTGCTCGGTCACAGTATGGGCGGCCTGGTGTCTGCCGAAGTTGCCCTGTCACAGGTCGACCCTTCGAGTCCATTGCGCCATCGCATACTCGGAACCATCAACTTTGACGTTCCTTTCCTGGGCATGCATCCTAGCGTGATCAAGAGTGGCCTCGCAAGCATCTTCAGTCCAGCCCCAGGATCCCCCGCTGCATCTCCCACCCCAACCCCCGCCGCTTCTTTCTCAGATAGTGGGAATGCTTCGACAGCAGGCCACTCTTCAGAGCCGCCTGCGCTTCCGCCGAGGCGTCCTGATACACTGTTCAACCCTCAACAGGCTGCTGATCCAAACTACAATCCCCATTTCGACAATGATGTAGCATTGCCTGTGAGAACGGGCTGGCGAAGTGCATGGCACTTTGTCAATAAGCACAGTGATGATCTTTTGGGTGCTACTAAGCAGTTGGTCAAGTCGCACATGGAGTTTGGCGGCGCAATGGCAGACTACTCCGGCCTCAAGAACAGATACTGTCGCATCAGAGCCCTTGAAGAAGCGAGCATAGAAGTCAGATCTTCCGTCATGTCTGGATCCTGGGGACCGCCCAGAGTCCGCTTCGTCAATTACTATACTAGTAGCACTGGTAGGCCTAAGAAGCCCAAGACTCCTGCGGCCACTCCTGGCCTGGGCGATGCGGGCGCGTTGCAGAACCTCGAATCAGCGTCTAGCCTTTCACTAGTTCAGACACAAGATTCTGCTTCCGCGCCGACAAAGGCTGCCACGCCTCCGGAGGAGGACACTGTACCATCCGAGCCCAAGAGCCAGAGTCCGTTGATAATGGTGGACAAAGTTGAAGACGACATCGGAGATCCTTCTCATTATGATTTGGAAGAATCCAACGACGCCTTGGGTGGATCTTTGAGCATGATGGAACCACTTCCAATGTCAGATTACGATGAAGATGAGTCGGAAGAAGAATCGTGGGCCGATGCGGTGGAAGATGTGCACATCTCTAATGACAATCCTGTGTCTCTCGAGGAGACTGCCGACACTCATACCGCCTCAGCAAAACCAACCGAGCCGGCAGAGTCCAGCGCACCCAGTAGCAACCCCTTGGAGGAATCGACGAGTGTCATAACGACCACCTCGTCTCTGACCTCGGATCCAAGTCTTTCTTTGTCCATAACAGCTTCTACACTTCCACCCATCCCAGATGCTCCGCCTAGACCCGCAGAGCCCGACTTCTCCGCCTACGTTGACAAAGCCACCAGGAAATTAGCCGAGAAGGACTACGCCCGCACCCTGAAGACGTGGGAACGCGCTGTAAAAGACCGCGAGCGCGCCATCCGCGACCGCGAAAAGCTCGAAGAGAAGCGCCAACGCCAAGCCATCAAAGACGGCAAGCGGGCAGAGCGAGAGTCAGACAAAGAAGCCAAACGACTAGAGAAAGAAGCGGAGAGAATGGAAAAAGAAGCCGAGCGAGTAGCTCGACTACAGGACAAACAACAGCACGACTCGCACGAAAGCGTCTTCGAGATCCAAAGACGAGAAACAGAAAAGGAGTGGAAAGAAGCGCTGAACATGAAATGGAACGACGAAGACGGCACAGTGACGCCCATGGACTCGTCATCTATGTCTCGAACCAACACCATGACCACCACAACAACAAATGAAGGCCCAACCCCTTCCCTCTCCTCCATCCAAAAATCCCTCGCCGCTCAGGAAAAAGCAAACGCAAAAGCCAACCTGCCTCCGAGAGAACACACCTTCTGTTCACTTCCCCCGAAGGATGCATCAGGCAACCGCGACCCGACATGGATCAAAGTCTTCATGCCGGACGTCGACGAGGTCGGCGCTCACTGCGGCTTATTCTTCGAGACCAGTCCTGCCTATGAGCAGTTGGTCGGAGAAGTGGGCGAGAAGATCGCTGAGTGGGTTGGTGTGGCGGAAGGTGAGAGGGTTGCTGGGGAGCTTGAGGAGGGGGTTGATTAGATTCGTTCGGCCCTCTTTTCTTCTGAGGTTTCCCTCAACGATGGTGTATACTTTGTGTATAAGCGCTTGTGACGACTGATGTTGTCGTTCCGGATTGGAATGTGTAGACGTTATAGAATATAGATTACGATGTTCCCTTCCCTGAAGCTTACAACTTTTCCCCCTCTAATGATTATCTATCCACTGCCATGGTGCAGAGAACGTAGACACAATTGCTCTTTCTGTTATGGTGGTCCTCAAACGCTAGAACGACTCATCTTCGCTTGTGCAATGTAATGCAATGCAGGCCCAGCTTATAGAACATGACCCCCAGCAGCAGCAGAGGCAGAACAATCTTTGTTCCCCTCAGGTAGTCGCAACAGCAGAAGGCTTAACAGCCATAAACTCCCTAGCCTCCTCCTCAGAAACATGCAGCCCACCCCCAGCCGCAGGGGAAGACACGTCCCCATCACCCCCAGCCTCTCTACTCGTAACAAGTCCCAACCTCTCCTTCCTTATCAAATACCACATCTCCCTCCTATCACTTTCTCCGTCATCATCAACGACAATGTCCTTCTTCAACGCCCTCAGAAAATCATTATACATCTCCGGCGCCTCAAAGTCAATGGCTTCCTCTCTCATGACCCGCAGCGCCTCGAGCGCGCGCTGGTAGTTTGCGTCGCCGAACGAGGAGGTGATGAGGGCTTTTATGATGGCTGAGAACTGCGTGAAGAGGGACTGCACCGAGGCTAGGGATGTGGTTGTCAGCAGCGCGGATTTGAAGTCTGGGATTGCGTTCGCGGCGGTGATCTGAGGTGTGGCGTCGGTAATGGAGGGAGAGTCTGGGTTCGTGGGAGGTTTGGATGAGAGGAGAGCCGTCACGTCGAGGCCGGATAGGGGTTTCGGCGCGTCTTTGTTTTTGCGCCCACCGCCGTAGTGTCTCGAGCGGGTCTTTGGTGGCACTTTTTTCAGGTCGGCTGCATCGAGGATTTTTGAGACGAGGGGCTGGGCGCGGTCGGTGAGGGTTGCGGGTGGTGTTGAGTATTTTGTCAAGATTTCTGGGACGGGTGGAAGGGGTTTGGTGGGGTGGATTGCTCGGTGGCGGATTACTTGGTTTATTCTGTGGAGGACAGGTGAGAAGGTGTCGTCGATGTTCATGTATTCTTCCTCTTCTTCGTCCTCGTCCTCGGTCACACTGCTTTCTCCTTCTTTTTTTAGTTTGCGGATGATAGGAGAACCAGACACTGAAAGAGATGTAAGGTCCATGGCGTCTACGTAGTCGCTCATTGCATTCATCAAGTCATCATTAGGCAAGTTGCGATGTTGTTTTAGTTGTTTTCCCGACACAGTGACGACCTTGTCCAACGAGGGGAATCTGTATGATCGGACATCTTCTGCAAACGGAAGTTCGACTTCGTACAGACACTCGTGGTCGAGTTCGATGGATGGCGCCAGGAGTACTATCAGGGGCGCCTTGTCAATCTTCGTCACTAACCTTGCCACGGCGTACGAATCCAGTTCAAAGAGGGCGTGAATGAATGACGATAGTGCTAGGTTCGCTTTGTCGTTGGTTCGCATGCCTATTATGACATTGCTCCTCGACAGGTCCATATATCGTTCGTACTAAATTCCTGGTCAGCCATCGCGCCATCTTGCTTGAGAGTTCGATACACCACTGACCTGTTGTTTTGTCACAAATCCAAGGATATCCATTCCTTGCTTGGTTTCGAATGTGGTGACATTACGATCAGATTCCGAAATGGGTACAGCAGTGCTTCCGTAGCTGTATCCCTTGGCCAGTTCTTCTGGTGAAACATCCCTCTTGCCTCCAGGTGCATTCTCGTCGACGACCTGGTAAGACCGAGCATTCTTGACAGCTGCCATATCTCCGGCCGTCCTCTCATCGTGACTGGCACCGGGTGCTGGCCCCGAACTCTGGACAAAAGTACTGGCGGTAGGAGGCCGTTGCACCATGACTCTGGGATAACGTTCGACGTCAATCTCGAATGCACCGTCATATTGCTCGCGATTGCCGAGTGTGAGATGGCCCTTGTATGAGGGCACTGGCTTGGTGGTCTTGAGTCGTGGTATACTTAATTCTTCGACCGCCTGGGCAATCGTGCCGAAAATGCCGTTACAGCCTTCGCAAAGTTTTTGGAATACCTGCTCGTTCTTCGCCTGTGTTGACGTCAACTGATGTCCTGCAATTTCACGGAAATTATAAACTCACCTTATCTTCATTCTTGTCTTCTTCTTTGACTCCATATTCGGGGTCATCAAAGTCCACGCCACTGGGCAATATTAGCTCAGGTCAAGGTAGCCAAAGAATCCCGCCAGATAGCCATACAGTACGGTGAGCTCTATGTTGTCGTTTGCAATCTTGCCTGCAATTTCTTCGATGTCGTCGGTGTCCATGAGGCCACGGCCATTGGTAACAAGAACTATTCTTCGTTCATACTTGAGCGCCTTACAGAAGCTGGATATCATCTGTATTGCGATGGCAAGAGCAGACAATGCTATAATGGGGTCAGTCGTGACCATAGTCAAGAAGTTGCTCACTCACCATCGCCACTTTCGGTATTACTCGGTTTGAGTTGATCTTTTAGTTGACGGATATCGGACATCAAACATCTATAAAGTTAGGACAACACAGCGAACCAGAATCTCAGCACACTTACTGTCCCAATGGTTTGAGAACTGTTATATGCTCGTAACCATCTTCAGTGTCCAGCTCATTTTGTGTCTCTTATCTGCTTATCAGAACCTTTGCTGTCCAGGTGTACATCGTCCTGCAGCATATACGTACCATCTGTACGCAAGCCTATTACACCAACATTGAGAGTCTTGCGCTCTGTAGCGACCTACCATTACAAATCAATCTATAATTCTCACAGCCGACATGGTACGTACTTACAATAGAAGTGATCTTGTCCCAGACATATTCGAGCGTCCAATCTAGGTCATGCTGTTCGCGATCATGTCGCTGTTCGCTCGTGGACTGACCTACGTCGACTATGAAAATCGTTGCTTCCTTTGAAGCCATTTTGCAGAGAGTGTATAAGTCGAGTGGTGCAGAACACACACACGGTGCTCCATTAAAGAGAAGTTCTCCTTCGCGTCTACGCGTTAAACAGGCAGCTACCTAGCATGCCAAGATCAGGCGACTTTCACATCTGCACTCAGGAAACACTACACGCCAATTTGCTCTATCCGATGCAAATGACCTACGGTAAGAGTACCTACAGCAGCGTCTGATCTCATAAAATGTTGCGGTGGTTACTTGCAGATACTCTCAGAGATCTGCAGTTCATCAGCGCGTTCGTAACGCGAATGGATTGTGTACTTCAATGGCGTCATCACCCCATCTGACATCACGCATAGAGTTAGCATATCACTTCTTCCCTGGTACTATATATGCCCTTGTCATCTACGCCTCTCCAGACCAAATTATATAAATCCACATGCGCAGCCTCAAATCTAGCAATATATACAAGATTCGATTCTGTACTCTCCTTCCAGCCCGAAAATCATTTCAACCTAGCAATCACGCACGATGCCGTTGTCGCTAGGATCAGTGGTCGACTACAAGGCCTATCACATCCTTAGCTATGGCACCCTTCTCGGTGCCACTGTCTTTCAGTCCTTCATAGGTGGTGTGGTGGCGTACAAGTGCCTTCCACGACCGCAGTTCTCTACCTTACAGCAGAACATATTTCCGATCTTCTTCGGCATTCAGACAGTGCTTCCTCTGATTATGCTTGCTACATATCCTGGAGAGAAGTTGCTAGGTATTGGCGGAGAATACATCAGAGAGAACGTTGGCTTCAGCGGTGTCATGGCCGAGAGTAACAGATGGAGCGTTCTTGTGCCACTCGCCACCATACTTATCACTAGTGCTGCGAACATGTTCTTCGTTGGTCCGGCCACAACCAAGACGATGAAGCAGAGACACCATCAAGGTAAGACTAGCAGAGTGCACCATACGGCATGTGAGCGTACCACGTTGCGGCCTTCCCTTACTAACGCTCTTCTAGAAACCCGCGATGGCAAGAAGAGTTATGACCAGGGTCCCCACTCCCCTGAGATGCAACGGCTGAACAAGGCATTCGGAAGCCTGCACGGCATCTCTACTATCCTCAACCTTGCGGGCCTTGGTGCTATGATTTACTACGCATATGTTCTTGGTTCCAAATTGTAGATGGCGGGCATCGTACCTTTTCTGTATATAGCATTCACCTGATCTGGTCGAACCACAGCCCCTTTAGCTCAGTTGGTAGAGCGCGACACTAGTATTCTAATACGAAATGTCGAGGTCGCCAGTTCGACTCTGTCAGGGGGCAACGCAAAGCAGTGCTGCTGGCTGGTAATTTTGTCTTCATGTTTGGTGCCTGTAAACTCGGCATAGCATCATTTCATCAGAATTGAGAAACGAGCCACTATTTTTGCCATATATCCGCGGTCACCAGTGAGACGACTTTGCTTGTTCGCTAACAACCCTTGGCGGCAATTGATGGTGTCTCGATCGCCAACCTGAATAAAGCTGTGCATAACTGTGATCGGATAATAGAGACATTGATGGCAGGGCAGCAACTTGTATATCTGCTCGGCGTGGCTACGCACTCTGCTTGTCTCCTCGAATTCATCAAATTGAGTAAGGGACCTATCACAATTGGAAGTCTGAACAGCCTCTTGTATGGTGGCGCTCTACCTAGCTTATGTTAGCACGGATGACGAGCATGTGCCAAGCTCGCTTCTGGGGCGATATTTTGATCATGGTAGACCTGACTTCATACCTTCCAGACTAGGTGATTATACAATAGAACAGGGCAGCACCACAAGCTGTAGAGAATGCCTTGAGAACTTCTTCGTATACACAGGTAGGGGTGCCCAAGGGCGAGTAGATCCTTGGTTATGATCCATTTTTCGATTGTTTTCACCAAATCTCTGATCCCCCTTGATTCTTATGAGAGGTGTGTGAAGCAATTCACTGCCCTCACGAAGGTGACCGTAGTATCGAAAGAAAGTCAGCAAATCACCGCCCAACGATGGACTAAGTGAGAGTGTAAATCAAATGTAAGTAGCTGGCTAGCTACCATACGGAATGGTGGGTAGCAGCTCAGAAGTCCCCATGTCGTAAAGTTTTGCGGCAAAGGTCTTGCGTCTGCTGGTGCCTGTTGATGTCCTCTGTATTTGGGACACCCTCACAAGACCTCACACAATTGCAACTCCTCACTTACACCTGCTACGCATATAATGGACCTTATCTCTCCCTTCTTCTCTTCTTTTCTTCTTCACAAAGTCAACAACAACAGCGATCACAACAACGATAGCAAAAGCAATCATTAACCGCAATTTTATTATCATCTTTGATAATAAAAGAACATCATCAGCAGCAGCATCAGCAGCAGCTCAGTCAATACATTCTCTTGCGTCGCCATCGTCGTCGCTTGTTTTGTGACTTTTTTGTCACCTCATTATTTCAGCACCAATTCTTCTTCCCATTCCCCTTTTCCCTCCCCGTCCTCCACCATCATCATGATCCCAATCGTGTTCATTGGGATCCTGTCGGCTCTCGTCGCAATTCTCAGCGTCGGGAACCTTGGACCTGCCAGTTGGCCTGGCTTGCTCCTACAGGCTCTCCCTCAAGGCGGGATCTTGCCCCCTCACTCCCCTCTTCCCCTCTCTCTCCCTCTCCCCTACCATCGCCCTCTCTCCCCTCTTCCCCCAAGCTCGGCCGCCTCGTCGACGTCCTCCATCTTGACTTCTTTCTTTCTGCCCCCAGTCTTGTCATCCCCCTCTTATCCGGATGTCATTGGCTCTGCTGCCTTACCCACAGCACCCTATGTCATTCCCTCCCTTGAAAGAGAGACCGTCGGGGCTGCATCGTTGTTGCCCTTCTTCCTTTTACTTCTTCTTGTTCTCGCTGCCTTACTGCTCTACGGCATCTCTGCAATCTCTCTTCGCTTGGCCGTGGCCAGACCAGTAGCACCAACTGCTGGCTACCAGCGAGAGATCGAAAACCTCAACCTCCGGCTGGCCCAGCAGTGGGGGGTTATCGAGGGGCTCGTCGCAGATGCCAAAGAAGCCCGCAATGGCAGTGAAGCCTCCAGAGTCCTGCTTGAGTCTTCCCAGGCCAAAGCACTGGAGCTTCAACGCAGACTGCCTCGTCTCCAGAAAGATCTGGAGAACAAGACAGAATGCTTGGAGGAGGAGACAAAGGCACACGATCGCACCTTCAAGAAGTTGGAGCGTCTCGAGCGCCGCCAGAAGCAGGACAACATCAGCAGGCACAATCGCCCTGATGTTCGTCCATCCCTATCCATCTCGATGTACCCCAGTGTATCGACGACCACTGTCCAGCCCACTGCCACCGTTCAACCCTCTCTCTCCGTTGCCTCTACCCAGACAGAGCAACCTGAGCCTCTTGCAATGCTCTTGCCAACTTACAGTGTTGCCTCTGCCTCTACCCAGACAGAGCAACCTGAGCCTCTTGCAACGCTCCTACCAACCTTCGCCGATGCCTCTATTCAGACAGAACATCATGAGCCTCTCGGGCTTGAAGCTGCTGTCACACAGCTCAACAAGACCCTTGAGCAGCAACAGAAGGAGCTTGGGGAGAAGAGCAAGGTGATCGAGGTCCTTGAGGCCGAGAAAGCCTCTCATCTCCACAAGCTGGACGGGGAAGATCGCAAGATCAAAGAGCTTTCCACGACGCTGGAAACAGCCAACGATATTGCTCGAGATCATGCTTCCAAGGCAGCGGGCTCGGAACTTACACTGCAGGCCAAGGACGAGGAGTTGGCTTCATCCAGATCCGCACAGCTGGAGGTAACGCGCGTGTCTTCGGAGACCGCAATGAGATTACGCCAGCGTGTTGACTTGGTTGAAGCCGTCAATGAGGGGCTCTTGGAGCAGGTCACGCGCGGCCGTCAATCCATAGGGGAGATCCAGACTCTGAAGCAAGACAATGAATATCTTCGGAGACAGATCAGATCCCTGGAGGATGCCGTGGCCAGCATCAGCACCATCAATGAGCCCCCTGCGCAGGCTCCTCAGGAGCAGAGCACCACCTTGGCCGAGGTGCAGACGGAAGGGATCGACCAGGGCGCCGCTGGCGAGTTGCAGGAAGCACTCGCCATGTTCGATCTTGAGGGTGTGGACTTCAATGCCCTCGGGCCTCTTGAGCTTCCCTCTCTGAATGTGGACGACTATGAAGCGGCCGTCCGTGATCTTGAGAACCCTCTCGTTCAAGCCTTTCCCAACGTTTCCTCCGTCGAGGAAGCTAACCCCATGGCGCATGACGCATCAACTCTCGATGTGTCAGTCATGGATACAGCTGAGACTGTAGCGGAAGTTGGTGAGGAGAACGATGAGGACATGGATGCGGAGACACTGCTCCGACACTTCTTCGATCTTGACACAGACGAAGAAGAAGCAGATGTCAACTTCGAAGACGTTCCCAACATCGATTTTGCGGCTCAGGTTACAGAGCCACAACAAACCCTCTGCAAGTTCAGTCCTGCTGTACCATTTGAGGTGGTGCCAAATGAGCCACAGCAGACTGTCCAAGCATCAAATACCGCTGACTCTTCAGAGGAGCAGCAAATATCCTTCACTTTCGCCCCCCTAGGCCACTACAGCTGCAGCAGGAGTCCGAAGAGGACGAGGACGAATTTGAAGCAGAATTGGTACGGGAGTTAGAAACGGCAATGGTTTCCCAACGGGAGCATGATGAGATGCTCTCTCGACGGGTCATCAAGCCACTCCGTGCACGCCGTGTTGCTATCCAACCGGCTGTGCCCGTGCCAACTCCCGCGGGAATGCTGCCACTCAGCGCGCAGGATAGACCCATGAGAGCTCTCCCTCGACGTCGCCGTGCGATGCAGACCCAAGTGGAGCAGACTGGGTCATCACCCGTGATTCAGCAGTATAATCCCCACTGGGAGAATATTCCTGAACCGCCGGAGTTGACGCAGGAGGAGCTTGATTTTCTTCTGGATGAGGCACAAGAACTCAGCTCAAAAATGAAAGCTGAGGGAGAGACCACTTCGGTACCTCAGAGTCATCCGCCAGATGCTCAAGAGCCCGAGACTGCCCAACAACCTGTTGAGGAAAAGTTGGTGGTCATCGACCCTCAGCTGCTGGCGCTCGATAGAGCACAGCAATGAATAGAAAGTGTTTGGGCCAACCATCACTGAATACAGAGTGAATGAGCGCGCTCATCATTGATTACTATCAATGTCGCCATCACATCTCACACCTACTGAGGCTTGCCATCGCCCAGTAAGGAATACGGAATGGACTTGTGCATCCCTCCATCGCCAAATACCATCCTCGCGGTCACATCTGTTGACATGAAGTCACAAGCTTCATCGGTACCTCAGCACCCTTGAACAGAAGCTCAGAAGCCTTCTCAATCCCTTCTTCCAGAGCCCTGACCCGAGGACGAGCATGTGACGATCGACCCTTACCTACTGGCTCTTGTCAGAGCTCAGCCATGATTTATGGCTAACGAGCCTGCGAGTTCCATCCAGTCGTCACACAGCTACCTACTGGCGCTCTCGAGAGCCCAGGAGATGGTACAAAGCGAATGAGCGCAGCCGATCAACCCGCTATCATCAGACCACACGCTGGTGCTTCACATAGCCCAGCCACGATGAGCGTAACTGATCGACTCGCCAACATCAGAAGTACACCCTGGCGCTTCACATAGCCCAGGTCACGAATACATGGTGAACGAGCGCAGTCAGCCAACTCGCCGTACATCCCATTCTTGCTGGTGCTCACTATAGCCCAGCAAACGATACACAGTGAATGAATGCAGCCATCACTGTATATTGCCAACCATGCTGTCACGACGAAATCCTTCCACCGTTCGTCAGATCACAGCAGCTGATGCAATGAGAGTCTACACACTCGTTACTGAGGCACATCTTACCCATCACAGTCACCTAGTTGTCACACTACATACCTACTGGTAGCCTGACAGAGTCCAACAACAAACACATTGCAGAAGGGCTCAATCACATCCCTAGAGGCAGAAATTATCACCTCACTCCTGCATGACCTTGCTACTCGCGCTCAACGCAGCACAGCAGCAAGTCCAGAGCGAAGGGCCACTCACTGATCACTGAGTGGAATCTCCATTGCGGTCGTGGTCAACATCCATTCACGTTACACGTGTCACATGCTTCTCATCATATGCAATCACTTTACCATCACATCGCGTGTCTACTGGCGCTAGACATAGCAGAGTGAGTGAGCATGCTTGTAAAACTACCTCGAGCTCTCCTTCAATACATAGTCCTCCCGACAACTCATCTTGTCGAAGGAACATCAACCCCACATCACACCGCATGTCTACTGGCGCTAGACACAGCACAGTAGATGAGCATTCACGCAACACTGTTTCGAACTCTTGTCGGAACACAGTCCTGGCGACTCATCTCGTCGATATAACACCAACTACTATCACACCGCATGTCTATTAGCACTAGACATAGCAGAACGAACGAGCATACATGCGACATTATGTCGAGCTCTTCGTCAAAACACAGTCCTCCGAACAAGTCATCTTGTCGAAGAAACATCAAATACCATCACACCGCATGTCTACTGGCATCAGACACAGCAGAGTGAATTAGCATACATGCAACACTATTTTAATTTCTTCATTAGAACGCAGTCTTTCAAACAACTCGTCCTGTCGAAGAAACATCAAACAAGATCACACCGCATATCTACTGGCACCAGAAATAGCAGAGAGGGTTAGCATACATGCAACACTGTTTTGAGCTATGCTCTAGATTCACAGTCCTCTCGATAACTCATCTCATCTTGTCGAAGGAAAACCAAAAACCACCTAAAAACCCAAAAAAGGTCAAAACAAACAAAACAATCACCAAAAAAGTTGAAAAGGAAGATAGGGGATCGAGTGGAGGAAATTTTACCGCTGGTTTGCCATGAAGGCATCCACATACCAGCACTGGACAGAGCCTAGCAATGGAGGCAGAGCACGCGTTCACATGATCAACTCGTGGTCACAACACAAATCTCCAAACAGCCTCAGTTGTCTAAGAGTGATAAAATCATGAGCAATTGATGATTCACAACAAATGCTGAGTGAGCGAGCATACAAACGCACCCAGACACATGCTACATCGCCACCACAATATGATACCCTCGCTGGCTTGGCTTGTCGGACGCGAAGGCAACAGCAGCATCTCCGCCCCTCGTCATCAGCAAAATGAAGAGAAACCTACAAACAAGGCTTTCCTTTCTATGACAACAGAGGGACTACACAGTGAGGTGCATTCAAAAGTATCACTGCGGAGCAAGAAATACCAAGTGAGCGAGCACACACACTCGTCGCTGAACATGACCATCACATCGTCACAATTCAATGCTCCAGGCGACTCAACTTGTCAGAATCGAAATCAGAGTCGACCGAACGAGAACCCAAAGCTCAATAGCAATTATCCCTCGTTCAGACAGTGCAAGCGGCTTCAGATGTCTATGACACATAATCAGCCTTGCACATTGAAGGTTCCTCACGCTCTTGGCTCCTTTTTCTGCGACCAAATCCATTGAATAGGCCGCGTCGAAACAAGACACGTTTCCCTCAACATTAAACAATTGGGGAATCAACAAATCAAGACGCGTTGGACAGCTATATGTCTCTTCAAGAGCTATCACCAACCTTACACCAAAAGCGTGTTGCCTTACAACCTACTTGGCCCCTGATGCAGTGCCGAAACCAAGAATCGGACACATTGCACGATCTCTCTCCATGATCAATCAATTGTGAAATCAAGAATTGGAGAAGGGACGCGCGGCTTCACGTCTCTTGCTGAGCCATCATCAGTCTTACGCCGAAAGGTTTCCTCTCCATGGAACCAGACAATGAGGGTTAGGAAAGGGGTTGGACACCTGGCTTCACGTGTCTGTCATAGACATATCAGCCTTTCACCAAAAGAGTCCCTCCCCTTGGCCCTCAAAATCTTACCAGAGGCACGAGCAGTGTCAGAGGACCAAACATCCGGTCTCTCACTACAATCGTATAGCAAGGGTTAGGAAAGGGGTCGGGCGGCTTCATGTGTCTACAAAAGACATATCACCAGCCTTCCACCTAAAAGGCCCCTCCCCTTGGCCCCCAAGCTCACGCCCATGACCAAAGAAAGAAAAAGGTCAAACGCAATCAGAAGGTCTTTCCACGAGACACCTCCACATGGATATGGGCAATGACGGGTTAGTAAAGGGGTTAGGCGGCTTCACGTGTCTACAACAGACATATCACCAGCCTTCCACCGAAAAGGTCTCTCCCCTAGGCCCCTCAGCCCGCGAACAAGAAAAGCGACCCAAAAAGGTCACCAACACACCAGACCACGTTCAACAAGTGGAAAAAGACTTGAGGAAGTAAGGGAACAGAAAAGGGGTTGGCCGGCTTCACGTGTCTGCAAGAACAGACATATCATCAGCCTCCACCAAAAAGGTCCCTCTCCTTCCCTGAACCCTCGCAAAGCGAAAAATCGAAGAACCCCACCGGCCATTGATCAAAGATCTCTGTGTCGATGAACAAAGGGGACACAATCGATTCACTTTGCAAAAAGAAAAAGAAAAAAAAACCCCCCGATCAACCAAGAAGATCGGTGAACATCAAAACGTTCAAGACAAAGAAAATGAGTAGATAGTACTATATAGTCGAACGATGGAACGGTGGACGAGCGATGGTATTGCAAAGGGATCTTGACGTTGATGGTTTTCCTTTTTTCTTTTGCGGTCTTGTCTTCCTTGCTTGCTTTTTTTTCTTTCTTCTGTCTTTTTTTTCTCCTTTCTCGCTGTAATTTTTCTCTCACCAGTTGTTTCTTCTCACTGGGTTTTCTTATTTCGCTGCATTTCTTCTATTTCCTGGTTCTGCTCTTTCTTTTGTCATTTTTCTCCTCTCTCACTGTATCTTTTCTCTGACCAGTTGTTTCTTCTCACTGGGTTTTCTCTCTTCGTTGTATCCTTTCTCTCACCTGTCGTCTCCTCTTACTGGGTTTTCTCCTTTGGCCGTATCTCTTTTCTTACCAGTTTTCTCTTTCCTCCTGGTTTTCCATTTTTCTCACTGTACTTTTCTTCTCACCAGTTGTTTCTTCTCACTGGGTTCTCTCTTCTTGCTGTATCCTTTTCTCTTACCAGTTGTCTTTTCTCACTGGATCTTCTCTCCTCGCTGTATCTTTCTCTTGCTGGTTCATTCTCTTCTCGCTGTATTTTCTCTTTTCACCGGTCATGCTCTTCCTGATGTATTTCTCTTCTTGTCGGTTATCTCTCTTATTACTGTATCCCTTTCCTCGTCGGTTGTCTCTTCTTTTGCTGTACTTTCTCTCCTCACCGGTCGTCTCTCTTTCTTCTGCATCTCTGTTCTGGCTGTTTATCTACCTTTTCACGGCTTGTCTCTTTCTACTGCTTGGTTCTTTTCTTGTTGCTGCTGCTGCTTCTCCCTCTCTTCTCATGGCTTGTCTTCTACTACTTGTCTCTCTTCACTCTGGCTCTCCAGTTGTTTGTTTTCAAATTCAGTTTCATCATTTATTTCTCTCTCAAGTCTCTATTATATTCCTCAGATCGCATAGCATGGGATCGTGGCGGTTTTTGTGGTTCTTGTTTTCGGGTAGTCTGTATGCCGATTGATTGAAGGCGGACGCTTGTGGAGCTTCTCGATGCCTGCTGTATATACTCTGAGTCTAGCTACCAGAGCAGACTTAGCCGAGATCATGTATTTGCTTGAAGTCTAGCTACTAGAGCAGACTTGATCGAGGACGTTGATTCCTCCGGCCTATTGAGCTTGATCAACGAAATGGATTCTTCTGCCAATCTATCCGACTTGATCCATTGAGTTGTTGCTGTGATATACAAGTTCTGGATTTCGACGATACGAACCTCCTACAAGTTCTGATCCTGTACACCGCGACCAAAACCTAGCGACATCTCCACTAGACCATCATGTCTCCAACCCTCCCACAGCAGTCCCCTTCCTCCCTTCCTCCCTCTCATCCTCAATCCTCATCCTCAACCTTACAGCCTCCCACCCTCTCCTCACAACATCACTCATAACCCCACCTCCCAAGCGCCTGCAAGCCTCCGCAACCGGCACCAAAGCACTCTGATACAGCAATTCCTCCTCGTCGACGCCCGTACCTTCATATTTCCTAGGTTCATAAACCGACTCACTACCATCTACAGAAGAAGAAATTGAATCGAGCGCGATCCGCTGCCTCAGCGTCATATTCCTCGGAAACCGAGGCGGGGGAATATAGCGCCTCCTACTCCCTGAGTCCGACGAAGCGCTCTTCTCATCAACGCCCGACGTCTGAAGAGAAGAAGAAGCAAGGTCCGAAGAGAGATTCAGCGCGTCCTCGTCGTCCTTACAGAGAGTCTCGGCCACGTACCAGTGCAGGATATACTGTGCGGAGCGCGACTGCGGCACGAGCTGGGTCCAGAGGGGCTCGGTGTCGAAGGAGTGGATCGCGGCTTCTGGGGAGAGCTCGTCCGGGTAGGGTTGTCTGTGGGGGATCGGCAGGGGGAGGAGGCGGTTGCGGTAGCCGGACTTTTGGGGCATCAGCTCGGGCGTCTGGGCTGTGGGTTTGAGGAAGATGCAAGACATGGGATTGACGGCGTGGGTTTATGGGATTAGAACAAGACTCGAAGGTACTGTTTTTGGGCAGGGGTATATGTTCTGCAGTGCTTTACGATGGCGGGAATGCAAACTGGTTTGAGAAAATGAAGAATAGTGGCAAGACTACTCCTTTGACATTCACAAAACCAGACACAACCCTCACGACTACAACAACATATCTAAAAGAGAAATGGAAAAGAAGATAAGAAAAAGCCGCTCACCTCCTCAAACCCCTCCCTCACAGCAGCGCACCCGGCCTCCTCACTAGCATTTCTCCGTCCCTTCGGCAAGAACCAGTACCCATCTCTCGAATGCCAGCAGAGTACCACACGCTCACTGGCGAGGTGGAAAGTGGCTACTCCGGCGCCTATGGTCAAGTTCTCACTTGCGAAGTTGGCGTATACTGGGGCGCTTGAGTGGGGATGAGATGGTTTGTGCGGTTTGTTGTTATGTGGTAGGCTTGAGGATGACATTGTTTTTGGGGGTAGATCTGGATCCGAGATGTGCCTATAGAGGATATTATGGGCTGAGAGCTAGAGAGATCGGTGGTATTCCTGTTTTGGGTAAATATGAATTATCACTTTCCATGTCTATACATGATGGTTGTTGTGATGTGACCTCTGTCATGCTTGCAAAGCGTTGTTGGTTAGGATTGGCTTGGCTGTTCTGTGGACGGAGGGCGACCCTGTCTTCTATGATGGTACTAGACTGCTTTACATTTACTATATATTATTGTGCCTACATTGATCCCACAACAAAAATCCAGCCCCTGAATTAAGACTGCACGCTTGACATGCCGTCGTAAAAGTCATGAAACACCATGTTTCTGCTACCAGGCTGTGTGTGATTCACTCCTTGGGGTCTCAAAAATAGTCGTAGTTAAATCACTATCAAGGTCGTAACAGGAACCGAAGGCGAGACGGATAGCTACGTAGGAGAGTACAAGTACATTCAAGCTATATTGTTCTACATGAAGATCTACCGCAACCTAAAGTACTCTATCTAACAGCAAAGGGATCTAGAATAGCACAAGTAGTAGCCTCGAGACGGTAATACTATATACTTTGGAGAAAAGTGTTATTTTTTTGCAATTGTCTCGTGTACAGTGGAGCATTAGCGTTCGCGGTATCTCGGTTCCTACAATGAGTGCACTCCCGAAGCTAAGACTGATCGACATTTACGGAAGACATGGCACTCAACCTTAGCCTGTGTGATGATAGTAGCAGTGGTGAGGGTCATATCGCTTGGAAGTAGATAGGCAGAGCGCGGAGTAATCTGAACACATGGATACCGCATCCGTCGGTGGTGAGAGGATTGAAGCTATCAGACTAGGAGGGTGGAAACGAGTCATTTTACGGAAGACGTGATAGTACGCTGAAGCTACGTGCTGCCTGCCGAATATCCAGAGTACGAGATCCTCAGGCGTACATTGTAAGTGATATGACCCACGCGGCTCCTACTGTACCGTAGTCAAACCGCGTTATAACCGCCTTATCTCGGCCGAGTCTTGATAGTAGAGCTCGTTCTCATCCTTCATGGCATCTAAAGGTGTTTCACAGTGGCCATTGGCGGATGTAACATGCCGAATGCTATGCTGTGATAGCGTTTGAAGCCAGAGAAGCCGTGTATGAACCTAGTAGTGTATCTCTCTGCACACCCCTCCTCTCCACGTGGTACGATACGATCGCATGCAGCCAAACCTCCAACCGAGACGGTGCTAGGATTGTAAGAATCTAGCAGATTGATTGAGAGTAATAGCATAGACAGTAGTGGCAGTCAGTATGCACAACCGGGATATATAGTGGGGGGTTTGACGAGGTACGGGGTAATTGATACGGGCCATGTTCGTCACCCTGACATGCCATCATGCCATGCCGCCTCCAGCCTTAGCATTGTGATACAGCACACGCTGGTACGGTATCTGACGCGCAAGTGGACTGGCAAAAGCAATGGAAGAGAGCAGTTCGACCACGCGTCCAGGGCGGGTAAGGTATAATTAAAGATCGACGTCAGAGCTCCGAAGCTCTTTCCTCTACAAGCCGGCTCGCGAAAAAGCCCAAGCAACAAGCAGAAAAAGCAACTGCCATGAAGCACTTGGAGGCTCTGCTAAACTGTTCCCCGTTGATTCCCCGGTGGGGGTTTGGCAGTGCTTCAAAAGAACGTCTGCACCCCGTCCAGTGAGCAAATGTGATTGACTGCCAGAAGTTCGTTCCATCGTCCATGTGAAGCCTCGATCTCCCGAGCCAGACCGAGTCCACAATTCTTCATTTTTGGAAAATCATAAAACACATGTATACAGCAAGTTGCATGGCGACATCTCCTCTACTACAAAATGGCTTGGTTTCATATTCAGATCTCTAAGATCGATGACGTTGGATCTCATACTATTCATATCGTTGGGGGGTGTTTGGTGAAGACAAGAAGGGTGTAGGTGACAAAGTGGAAGATAGCAGATAATGAGGGGGCTTCCCGTCCTCGTTCTGTGGCTTGCCAATATGCTAATACAACAGGTGGAGGCGGGAGAACTAGACATTGGTAGAGGGAAAGAAAGAAAAAGGCTTGGGAAGGAACGTTCAAAAAAACTCGACGCGCGAGATGCAACAACCTTGGCTTCAACCTCGTGGGACTCGCGGCCGAAATCGGCTCGTAGTTCGGATTCTTTCGACTGCTATCCCACTCATCGGTACCATTGGAAGGCCTGCGGAGTTCTGGTGATGCTGATGGAACGAACAAGTGAACCGTATCGGTCCTTTGATACACTGAGAAAGTGAAACAGATCAGGTGGTTGGTCAATGGAAAAAAGGAAAAAAGAGGAGCAGAAGTGCAGGTCGGGATGTTCATGGATCAATGGAGGGGAGGGGAGCGACTTCAGGTCAAGCAGCCTATTCCTCCATGTTCCCAAAAACGCCCTCATCGGCCTCGTCGATCCTCCGGATGTCTTTGTCGTCTTCTTCGGAATAGGAGTCTTCCTCCATGTCGACGTCTTCTTGAAAACGTCTGGACGACATCTTGGACAAAGAGCTCTGTTGATACGAGGCGCCAGAGAGTGCGCGGTATTGCTGAGGTAGCTCGGGAACGGGAGGGACATCAGAGGCAAGAGAAAGAGGGCCGGTTAAGGGCGACTTGTAGCTGCTTGCGCAGTTCAACAAGCCCATGGCAGCAGCCATATCCTGGTCACGCTCATCGTTGGGGTAACTTTGAGTGACAGAAGTCTGAGCGGTGGGAGGCCTGCTACTGGAAACACTGGACTGCCTCGCACGGGCATTGC
This sequence comes from Neodothiora populina, assembly GCF_041146345.1. Lineage (NCBI taxonomy): Eukaryota > Fungi > Ascomycota > Dothideomycetes > Dothideales > Dothioraceae > Neodothiora > Neodothiora populina. Next base: position 537,870 of record NW_027191417.1, read on the forward strand.
TGATCTCGGAGTAATTTGACTGGTATGAAGGAGAAAGGAAGCTGCTGCCGTTGCTGAAGTTCTTGCGATGGCCGAAGGAAGAGGCCTCGTGCTGCGGAGGCGGGGTCGTCTCGGCAGAGCTGGGCTCGTCCTCTCGGGAGTCGAAGCCATCGGCGTCGGGCGAGGCAGATGAGTTCTCGCTGTCGCTCATCTTGCCCGAGTCACTGGTAGGCTCGACGTTCATGGCCATGAGCACGGAGGCGGCCTCGAGCAGCTGGACCTGCTGATGCTTCGAGATCAAGAGCTTGGACGTCAACTGCCATTCCGGAGTGTGTTCCCAGCTGCAGAAAGAGTCAGTAAGAGATGGGCCACGTTGATGCGATGGCACAATACTGACAGATGTTTGGTCAGACAACTGCTATGCTTGTATCCCTTGCCGCACGTCTCGCACTTGAGATCAGGGTGTGCCGACTTTTTCTTGACCAGAGCGGGTGCATCGCTGGCACGACGACCCCGGCCGCCCTTGACGCTGGACTTGTCGTTGAGCCCGTCGGAGAGTGTGCTCGATGCCTTGTTGGGGTATGAAGTGGCCGCTGATTGCTGAGGAAGACTGCTAGGAGGCGAAGGATAGCTGCCTCGGGTCAGAGAGCCGAGATTGTTTACTGACGAAATGCTTCTCCTGTTCCTCGAAGCGTCGATCTCGCCGTTGGCGTCTATGTTGATGGCAGCCGAGATGGCGGCGGCGCTGGTGGCAGCGTTGAGCGTCGTGCTCTTCCTTCGAGTGACACGATGAGTGGGGTTGTAGGACCCCGAGCCGAGGGCGAGCGAGTGTGTGTGAGGATGCGAGTGGTTGCGCGAGTATGAGTTGCGGGCAGGAAGACTCGAAGCCATGGAGGATGTGGAAGCGCGGTGTTGGTTGGACGGTCGAGAAGCGTCCTAATTATTTTGTCAATTGATCGGCCTCGAAAGGGTACCCGAGTGGGGAACGATCAGATAAGAGGGCGGAGGAGGGAGTTGTTGTAGAAAAAGGGTGAAAGCAAGGTAGTCGGAAAGACAGGAGGCAGCAGCAAGTGTGAACATGTAATCGCAGCAGCCGATGGAATTATTGGTGGTGATGAGGATGATGATGGTGATGGTGGTTGTGGTGATGACTGGACGGTCAGATTTACTTACTTTGGCGATAGTCATTGTGGGAGATAAAGCCGGCTGAGTGTTCAGCAAGGCAGGAGCAGAGAGTAATGTTGGGGTTGGATCGCTTTGTTGTTACTCACTCAATCACTCAGCGATAAAGAGAAAGAGAGAGAGAGAGAGAGGGGGAGATGGTAGAGTCGATGCGCAGCTGCAACAAAGAGACAGAAGCGACCAAGAAATTGTTTTGGTTGTGGAGGTGGTAGCGATAGCTGACTGGACCGTTGCCTTGTGCTGGTTGCAATTGCACAGCCTCGCCTATGAGTACTCCGAAGTCCCGTGGTTCCGGTAGCGCTTGCGTGAGGGTGGGTGAACGAGGTGGGAGACAAGACAGTGAGAGCGTGGTTGGTCAGGGGCGCTTGGAGCTGTTGCTAGAAAACAGACTGCAGGACAGTTCAATGTTCGGTTGAGTGAGAGTCGAAAGAAGTCTGTCAGACGGAGAAAGAAAAGTTACACTGAGTACAGCAGACAGGCTGGAAAGGAGGAGATGGGAAATAATGTTGCGAGAGATAATGTTAGAAACGGGCGGGAGAGCCGAGTATCGCGCGCATCGAGCACTACTGGGCCTACCACTAACCACTTCTTAGAATACAACTAGGACTACTCTAAGACTACGACCGAACGACTAAGGGCATACTGGGTGGGGTCAATTGCGCCGCATCACACTCTCACAACTCTCCAAACTTGGCCCACTTCGACCAATCACAGACCCCTGTGGCCTGTGAGCTGTTGGCCCCGTTCCTAGTCTGCCATCTGCCACCTGCCACTCCTCCCATCGAGAAAGGCATTGATATTGTCATTATATCCTTGTGTGTTACCCTTTCATAATCTATTCCTGTTCCTGGTTTTTCTTCTTGCCCCTACTTGTGCTGGCTCTTGACTCTATTGCTCACGACGTAATTGCTCCGCTCTTCCAACATCCGAGAGTCGAGCTCGGGCCCGCCGTGGCTCAGTCGCTCCCCTATGTCAGTCGCATCGTCAGTGAATATGACACCAGCGCACTGCATTCCGTGGGAGCCCATTGACCAGTCGCCATTGACTTGACGTTGTACATGTTTACTGCTGTGGTGCCCTTGTCGGTCCCACAAAATACCCTAGCCCATATTGAATGTTATTGCACAGAAACCACTCACGTCAGTGAGATGACGAAGTCCTGCAATGTGCCTCACTCTTGCTGATGCTGTGCTGCCTCACGTTCCCGTTACCACTACAAAACTCCTGACCCCGTGGTCTCTTTTGTCACGCAAGCAAAGCGTCTAGACACATTGCCATTTCCCTTTCCCCCTCTTTGGCGAGCCGACATGCAGGGCTCTGTTGACCCATCTCTCGTGCCGTACGGGAAGTACTGCTTCAAAAGTACATACATAATAATTCATGCATGCATGCATACCAGCTCGATGATCTGTGGACCATCCCGTCTATCCTGCCGACTTGTTCATTGGCTGCCTTGACGATGCCTGCAGTCGAGGGTCTAGGCATGTTCCGTTGTGTCTCATGATGGACCTTCTCCCCCTCCCGGCTGACCCCTCCAGGCAACTTTTTTTCTCTATTTGACTTTACTCCACGGGTACCTGAATTCTTGTCTTTGTCTAGCCTCGGGTCCACGAGGTCTTGTCTGCCACTGTGACGAATACTGTTGCGGCGCCGCATTGACTTTCGGTCACGAACAACAATATCAATAGCGAAAACAGGTACGCCGATTCCCTGAAAACCAGAAAAGGGTCATTGGATCCACTCCTTTCAAAAAGTGTAGCAGGTATGCAAGTTCACATTCGGATAATGCCTCCGCCATTGGCATCATAGGCGTGGAGCACAAGCCTTCGAACCCCATTGCCTAGTCCTTAGCTCCTATATTCTCCACAATCTTTTGAACCCGGCCGAACCTGATCACCAGTTAGGCCGCCCAGATTCGGCGGCGTATCTCTTACTGTTATCTCACTTTGTTGACAGACTCCAGGACGGAACATGGTTATACAGCTCATTTGTTGTGTTGAACTTGCGAAAATTTGTCCCTCTGTGCACATGCCTCGCATTGACATTGTCCATGTTGTTCCGAGCTCGCTGATCAAATAGTGTGACGACGAATAATTTTGACACGTGTACACGCCTGACCTCACCTCAGGATCGCGATCGAGATAACGCCCGCCAAGCTAGGACCCACGCTTTCCCAGAACCGCTGAACAGTGCTACGCAATCCGCCTATTCGAGCACGCAACAAGTCGAACAAGGAACAGCACCGTACGATACAGTACAAGGCCGATTGTATCCGTATCGTTGGTTTCTCAGAGAACTCGTTCCCGTCAACGACTGCCGCAAACAACCCATGTTCTTGACGGGAACTGCTGCTTAGACTGTTTCACAGCGACGACTTTCCTATCAAGCTGTGCCCGCATTTGTCGGCGGCACATGATAAGGGCAAAGTCACCCGCCATGGTCCGAAGCCGGCTCAGCGTCACGGAGTCGACCTTGTCCAGTCTTCCGTTCGGCTCAAAGTGGAGACCAAATAATCGGCCTTGATAAACCGAAATCCAGAAATAAAAGTCCAGTAAAAATACACAATAAAATCCAGAACATCGCCGTGCATCCTTCTTTGTTGTTTCCTCCGACATTAATCTTGAGACTCGTCAAGTAGGTTGTGGCCTAGCATGTATTGACCTTGTGGGCAACTTTAGCAGCAAATTTGCAACTTTGTGTGATCAATTGGAGCCGAGCTCAAGTCATCTAAGAAAGAAGCCACCGATAACACTCCCGCTGCGATGATGGACATCGTCCAGCTGCTCACAGAGAGATAGGCCCTACCTCTCGAAGAAGTGCGGATACTTTACTCCATCAGAAGTTAGGAGACAAGTTCACCAGTGAACAAATCCACGTTATAGTGGGCCATTTGGAAGAATCAGGTGACCAAGCAACGTGCCTGCTAACCTTTTTCCACCGTGCCTCTTGTTGCAGTAATTCCGAAGAATACCATGTCTTGTTATGTACAATATAAGCGCCAGCACTATTGGAGTTTGGAAGTCGAGGGTACAAGTTCAGCCTGATGCATGTCATTTGTGGGGTGGGTATTAAGGTTGACTAGAAGCGCACCTCTGCCGTCCGCAGCAGCACGCAACATGCTCCCCTCATGGATTCCACAGCGATAAGTCAGAGACGTGGCCCCCACCGTTTGATCTAGCAGCGATCTTGGACCTTCCCCTATCTGCTTGGATCGCATCCACCGCGCTGAACTTGGCATGTCAAGACACTCGTATCGCCACTGTGGCGCACCTAGATGGCAGCGGACCCGTGTCTATCATTCATGCTGATGCTGCAACGCCTTGGGGTACCACTACTTGTATTGTCGATGTGGATCAGCGTTGGTTCGACAAGACACTGGAGATGACAGATGTCCATCCTCATCGACACATGTGTGTGGGTTCTAGATCTTGTCTCTACGGAAAATTAAATATCCGTACCTGGGCAATGGATAACATCCGCAAGAGACTTGTCCGAGACCAGGTAGGCACAGAGCCATCGAAAGGCTCAAAAGTGGATTTGTGTCTGATTATCGCTCTAACCATAGATCGTAAGTGCATTCTGGTCTCCCCGGAGGACTCGGATTGATCGATTGTACTCCAATCAGTAACACCGCGCAGCAAAGTCCGACCGCAATCTTTTCATGTCTCATACAGTATATGGAACGACGAATGTGGTGTGGATTGCGCCTTGGCTGCCTTATCTTGATGCAATTGTCCCCCACATCGAGTGAATTACCAGAAGAGTGCTGATGAGCACCTCAGCCAGGAAGAGGTACCAGCATCACATCAGCCAAACTAATTGAGGTAAGGTATGGCAAGGCCGACCTCGCCGTTGCCAGAACTTGTGTGTTGTGCATGCCTGACTGTTGTGTACTGCGGCTTAGTTTGTTACTGTGCATACCTTACTTGATCTTAGGTACTACTACTGTACCCCAAGTATAAGCTAAGTGCTCAGAGTCAGCGTCCGGAAAAGGATGAAAGATGCCTGACTAAGGTACCTGCAGTAAGGTAAGCAAGGCCAAAACACATGACATCATCGCAGCAACGAACGACGTGTTGGTGAGAAACTTCTGGTGTGTGTTTTGTGTTTTGTCGTATGCACATTATCCAATCCAAGCACCTCCTCTACTGCATTAACATCAACAGCCGGTCTAGTGTGGGTCTGTAACTAGTGATTGTGGAGGTTATACACCAGCGATGACTACTCGACGGTCTAATACCGTGAATGGGGAAATGCCTTCCTCGCCGTCCAAACCCACGACCAGGCTACAACCCCCCGGCGCCTCGAGCACATCGCCCAGTGTCTCTTCACCATGGTTACCCACGCCATTAGAATGCGCACTGCTGGCCACTTATCCTGCGACTCTTGTTCTAGGGTCGCTGTTCAGCGTCTTCAACAGCTCTGCCCGTAACGCACCTTACAGCGCGACTCTGCAGTCCCATCCACCGAATCTGGCTCCCAGCTACTTTGCCAAAAAGTCAAACATCTTCAATGTCTTCTTCGTCAAGGTCGGATGGTTCTGGATGACCACTGCCTTTTGTGCATTCATATTCAGCCATTCCTCGCTCGGTCCTCGATTCTCTTTCACTCTGACGCCCAGACGCCTCCGCGCCATCTTGCGGTACTTGCTTGTGACGAGTGTCTGGTGCGCCGTCACACAATGGTTCTTCGGCGCCCCCTTGATCGACCGAGGATTCAGATTTACAGGAGGACAATGCGAGATCATCTACTCGGACACACCTGGAGCGAACCGGAAACAAGCCGCCATGAGCGACACGAGAGAAATCTTCACTCATGCAGCCTGCAAGACAATCGGAGGAACATGGAAAGGCGGACACGACATTTCCGGCCACGTCTTCATTCTGATTCTTGGCTCGGCAATGCTCTGGCTCGAGATCCTTCCCGCGGTCCTACGCGCATCTGGTCTACGAGAAGACCGACGCATCCGCATGCTCGACGGCGCCGTCAAGAGCGCAGCTGTCGAAACCAGGGACTCGATAGGCAACATGCCCGTGCCAGACTCTCAAGACTTGGGTCTAGGCGTCAAGATCGCCGTCGGCGTGGCGGCGATGAGTTGGTGGATGTTGCTCATGACGGCCGCGTTCTTTCATACTTGGTTCGAAAAGTTCACGGGCCTGCTCGTCGCTTTCACTGCTGTGTATGGAGTCTATTTCGCTCCTAGAGCCATTCCCGCCCTTCGAGAGGTCATTGGTATGCCGGGGGTATGACAAGGGCGAGAACAGGCACGAAATAGAAGCAAAACACAGTTCGAAAATGAAAAAAACAATGGGGTATGAACAGCATCAGGCGAAGAAGAGGAGCAGTGCCGGACTTGCTGATTGCTGGTTTCGTTGTATGATATATGTATAGTCTGAGCGCGTAGACAGAGAGCCCTATCAAAGATTAGCAGAAACAACAAATGGCTGAGATAGAAAGTTTTTATTCATAGTCTCTTCTTGGGTACACCTTTTTTCTCTCTCGCACCATTGAGGTCCCATCTATGAATTTTGATATAGCAAGTATTTCGATGACCAGTAAGCAGGAGTGTCACTACATGCAAGTTTGGAGTACTTGATCAGTAGAACAAATGAGTCGACGCTGTAAGCAAGGTAATTCTGACTAGGTACTAACGAGTTTAACAAGTGACTCGACATGACAACCTTAGTGGTTCGTTTTATGCATCCTGCTAACACGGCGAGTGCTTCGATCCACCCCATCCATCTGATACAACAAATAGTTCTTATCTATTACGATAAGCAATTTGATCCAACAAACAGTCTAATGCCGTAAATATTCCAAGGTACCTTGCCTTGAGCAGTCAGATACAATGACTATACCTATAGTCCGATAAAGTCCCGTGTCTCAGTACAGAAAGACATACCGTCATCCATTTATTCAATATACCAAGTAGGTCTATTCAATGAGGAGCCTGATATAGTGGATAGATGGTTCGATACATCCATCTGTTTGTTCGAATTTAGCATCTGATTCTGTACAACAAGCTTCTTCTAGTTCAATCTGTCAATTTGATTCGTCTACCGGTACAATACAATGATTACTTTGATATATCCATCTGTCGAATACTGTAGACAGATCATTTCATCAGTCCATGCATCCATCCATCTATACATCCTTTGGATCAGTAAATACCACCCTACCACAAGAACCTGGCAACCTTTCAACATACTATAGAGTCTAATAAATCAGTGATGAGGAGTGAGATCTTCCTCTGCATCACATACCTTACAGATCAAAGCTTTGGTGTAAGCAAATGACTGCGGGAAATCGTTCAGCGACGCGTCTCATTGGCTTGAGAGCTGTTCTCTGTTCGGGTTTGACTTGTATGATACTGTGGTTTGATCTGTTCTGTACTTGGACGACTTTGATCTCTATTCGGTCTGGTTGAACTAGATTGGACTCGTTCGTGATTGATTCGATTGGCTTGGCTTGGATTGGACTTTGCACTGGTGGACCTTGGGAGGACTTGGTATTCGACTTTGACATGGATTGGACTTGCGACTTGAACTGATCTGTACGTTGGGTTTGAACCTGTATCTGGATTTGATTGGATAGTATATTCGCCTTGGAGTGCTCTAACTTGGCTTGGTTTTCTTGACTTGTGTTTTACCTGGGTTTGAACTTGGCCTGATTTGACTTGAATTGAGACTGGCTGATGATGAGGGCAGTAAGATGAGTGACAAAAAACAACAATAAGATAATAGGATATCAACAGCGACATGTAAAAGCAAGAAACACCTTAGGCCTCTCCTATCACCACGCTCGTGGGCGGGATCAAGAGCAGTTGAAGGAGGCCGAAAACAAGAAGAAAAGCCATTCTCAACAGGCGCAACCCTCCTTTGCGCCAGCGTCCCTGATACTGTTCAGATTGACCCTCGAATCGCCTCCAGCCTGTGCATCATCGCCGTTTCCACCCTGTCTGGCGCCCGCCGCGCCGCCCCTGGGTCCCTTGAGACTAGTCTCCGGGATAGCATTCGCAATAGCCGTGAAGACGTCGGTAACGTTGGTGCCATTCTTTGCGCTCGTCTCGAAGAACAAGAGGTTTTCCTCGTCGGCGTATGCCTTGGCCTCTCTGGTCGATACTTTCCTCGCATCGCCGTTCAGGTCCGCGTCGTCTTCAGCCGCTGTTTCCGTCGCCGCGGCCGTCTCGTCATCGTCGTCGTCGTCGGCGCCGAGGCCTTCGCTGTCCTCGCCGCATAAATCCGATTTGTTACCGCACAGCGCAATCACGATGCCCGGGCTGGCTTGACGCTGGAGCTCGGCGACCCAGTGGCGCGCCTTGACGAGCGAACTCGGTTTCGTCAGGTCGTAGACGACAAGGGCGGCTTGCGCGTTGCGATAGTACATTGGTGCGAGCGAGGCGAATCGCTCCTGGCCTGCCGTGTCCCATATCTCGAATTTGATCTGACGCGTGGGGAGAGTGATTTTCTTGGTCAAGAAGGCGGCGCCGATTGTGGGTTCTTTGTTGGGTTGGAAATCATTGTTGACGAAGCGGAGGACTAGTGAAGACTGGTAGGAGAAAAGGATGGGGAGTCAGTCATTTTCTTAGTATCTTCAATAACAGGAGAGATTGCAGAACCACTGAGCAAGCTATACATGTAAAGAAGAGAGAAAAAGAGAGATGTGCAATGTGTAAAATAATCGTCAAGTCTCACCTTTCCTACTGCGGCTTCACCCAGCAAGACGAGCTTGACGCTGCTGCTCGGCTTCGGCGCGTTGCTTTCGCTCATTGTAGATTGGGGATAACTCGCTGTACGATTGTAATGCGGTTGTATTTTGTCACAGTAATCCCAGAGAAAGAGAGATGAAGATATGGAGAATAATGTGGCAGTGATGGTTGGCGTGGGAAGGCGGTCGTCGATGATCGTTGGCTGCCCGAGCTTCGCCGGACTATCGTCGAAGAAAAGATCAAGTACGGTGGATATTATCTAATTGTCCACTGCTATGATCTAGCACTGATATTGCTCGGTATTTCTTTTGATGATTATGAGGGAAACAATCCATCAATTGATGGTATACAGCAGGTACAATACAGTACATCGACTGTATCCTATCACTTTCCAGCCAATGACGCTCCTTCATTCCTGCCGCCGAACATCCGCCCGAGAATGAATCAAGTCCTGTTTGTTGTGTTTGTCTCTCTGCTACTCGACTCTCATATGCCAGCACCCAGCACCCTGTATCCTCCATCCTCTGTATCCGCACTGAACACTTCAAAAACAATCGTTGAATGAGATCGTCAGGACCACTCTGCATTACCCTTGCTTTCTAGCTGTTTTTCGAGGCGACACCCGAGGTTGTCGAACTATGACAGCCATCTTGGGCTCAGTCGACCAGAGAGGATTTTACCATGCGAGTAATGGACCACACCTCACTGCGCTGGCGGAGGCGCGCCTATCGCGTCTTGACTCAAGAGGGAATCTATCCCTTGATCCATAATTCGACCGTCTAGCAAATGACTGCGTACAAACGACGTTCGTGGACAGTAGAACCATCCCAGTCAGCGGGGTGTGTTATATATTTGTCCTTAGTGTTGCAGCCATGGGTGTAGCATCTCTATGCAACATGAGCTGCACTTTTGGCAAATGACAAATACCTACCTATACAAGCGAACCGATGTGATACACGTCAGCTTTCCCATCACTCCGACCAAGGTAGGCGCTTACCCGTCCGTTGAGACGGCATCACTGTGTTTTTACGTTCAGCGCTCGTCATCCGTCAAACGAAAAGAATTCTTGCACGGCAGATACCTCCCTTGTCTCATATAGCCATGGTGTGTGCAGCGAGAAGTTTGGACATCCATCAAGTGGACATTCATCAAGTCAAAGACGCGTGTCTTTCTTCAATGCATGTCTGCCCTTGCCAATACTCGGCCTCGCAATGAGGTATACTGTACATTGGCATGTCAATATTTCATCTAATACGCCTGTCGGCATCATAATGGACACGCTGTCCTGTCGGTTGACGTGTTGATGTTGCATTATCGTGCAGAGCCCGGCCAATCCTTCCCTCGGAATCGGCGAATTACAACGTGTATCATACTCCCCGGAATTGCCATGTGTTTTGTGCTGTCACTATCTGGCATTCCTCAGTCGTCCCCTATTGCTGGATATTGGTCCGCCGCGCTGACGCAGCGATAGCAGATCGTGCTTGAGCACTTCATCAATCAGAGCGTCTTTACACCACGCTCGGGGCTCACTGCGAGCTGTCATCCTCCGACTTGACAACATAGCGGGACAGGGTCGCGATGCTTTCTCCACCACGCGATCTTCTGGAAAACATCAAATTCCCGCTAGAAACTTCTGGTCTGCGTGCAAGGACGACAAGTCATGGTCCCAGCAGTAGAGTCGGAAATTCTCATTATGCTCATCGTGCCCATATCCTCTTCCCTCTTGAGTGTTTTCAGCGCTATGTTACTTTGACCATTTTCCTCCTGTGGCCACCGCCAACACTCTGCGGAGATAACATCGCCGATTCGGGGGCATGTCGATATGACTGTTAGATTGATTGCCTTTCCAAGCAGTGAGTCGCAGCCATGTCGTTGTCTACGACGGTGGTAGCGATCGACGTTGTCGCTCCGCCACGTTTGTACCTGATCAGCGACGAACCCGCGGAGCCACAGGCATAGCGCATGAAGAAACGTTAGCAACAACACATACGCATGGGCCTTTGATTATATTTGCTCAAGAATGTGTAATGGAAATGCACCCATTTTCAGAAGCAAACATTCAGACGTAATCAGAGACTGCCTGCCGGCCGCGTGGAGTAAACCTGTCGACTCATCCTTATTGAACCCAACGTCTCTGTTTGCCACAGTCTGCGAATTGAAGCAGCGAAATGATCATACACATCGGTCGGTGACCGAAGACGTGAGTTGTACTGAGTCGGGCCCGCTCCAGCATGCATTCTTTAGAACCCACCCATAGTTGTGGCTTGTCTCTGCTGCTCAAGCAATCTGTTGAGACTGCTTCTTGAAATTGGCTAGAGCCCCGAAGGAGAAATGATCAGATGGTCACATTATGTGATCTCGTCGACGGCGTGATCGTCGGTGTTGTCTTGGAAGACCCCAAGATTTGGCATGCATGAGATCGATCAGTGACCATGAGACCCTTGTGCCCCGCGGATGAGGTGCTTGGAGTTCTTCCAAAGTCCTGCCGTTGTCAGGTCTCAAGTTGTAACGCCCCCCTTCTAGCTGTTCCAGACGTGTCTGCGGAGAGACCAGAAGATGGAGCGCTCAACACTATGATTTACTAAAATCCGAGCGCCACCTGCGCCCGGATTTGGTACCTTGTCAGAAAGCGCGCGCTGAGTGCAAATGGAACATGATAATTCGATCAATTAAGACATGCATCCGCCAGACAGGAGCTTGGTTCACAATCTTAGCATGACGTGGGCTACTCGATGACACAGAGCTGTCAAGCCATCAGTGAAACAAGTTTTCTTTATCCTTTGCCCTCCTGCTTGCAGAAATATCAACCGGGTACAGACACTGTGGCGTTCCGTGCTACACGTCGATTAGCCTCATATGCGAACTGGTGCCGGTAGTTAGGGGCGATTGTCCTGAGTTCGGTAAGCTGCATCTCACGATCCCGGATGTCAGGATACTTGTGCCGCGGGCGCGGGGACCACCCATGTCACCAAGAGGAGAAAATCGGGCGCAGAGGAAGTGATCCCCGTACGATTGCGAGCTTCTTTAGATTGCACGGGCGATGCAAATGCGAGACAAGAACTATCGCAAGACTCTGTGCTCCAGCACATGGCAGATATGATAGTCATGTTCGTCAAGCACAGAAAGGAAGGTGTTGATAAGACACGATCCCGGCACGATGTCCGGGCTTGCTGAGTATGTGTTTGATGTTCCTGGGTCCGAGCACCTGGTTTCCATCTTTCCAGAAAATTGCAGGGAAGAATGCAAGGTGCAGCGTTGTTGGTTCTCATGCCTTAATTTAATGAGCCAAGTGATGCTCGCCGCCGAAGACGGAGCGCCCACATTGACGAAAGTCCGTTTGACCTTACATATAATCAATTGCAGAGATCTACAGTCAAGAAGGGAGGGCCAAAACGGGGCATCCGAATCAGTCACGTCGCAGGATCAGACATGTGTGTACAGAAAGTTATGGAGACGTAAGCTCTAATATTGTGACGAACACCGATCACACACACTACACTCAAGCTACATTCCCAGTTCGATCCAGAAGGTTTTGTCGAAGGCGCGGCAGAGCAGGTATTTTTGGGACGGTGGACCAGCAATGGATCTGTGGCTGGCGCATAGAAACTTCGGAAGTAAACCTTCTTTTGGGCTTGCCGGGCTGCTAGCGGTTCCCACAGAGCTGGAGAGGGACGTTAGGAATGGTGATCACGGCCTAGAGACATGGAATCAACCGAGTTTCTGGTGTGCATCCGCGGGTGGCTTTGCTCCTGCAGCGATTCTAGAGTTTGGTGGTAAGCCCGCCTATCCGTACTCCCCGTCTTCTAGGTCGTTTCTAGTGTCATTTCCGAATGCCGGTCTACGAGTCGTTGGCGCGGATCTTATGATGAGGTTCGTGTTTCGGTAGATTGTTCGAAGGGAAATGGAATTAATTTGTGACGTAAAACCTTAGAGGTTCGACGATATCGATTATCGGGGAAGGATCGGGGCGCATTGGGACATACATCGCTTGCTGGATGGTGCAAACAGACAAACATGTGATTGACAGTTTTGCAGATTCCCAGCGGTCAGGATGGATCTTAACCGGCCGTTTACGACCACCTCTAGATCTTTTTTATCTTGACAGCTGCAAGGCGGCGGCCTTTTGATTGGACTGCATACGGGTGGATGCGAGCAGTCTGCAGATTAGCGGGTGTTCCTGCATATGGCGGCTCGGGACATTCGGGCTAACCGTTGCTTCCATAGCGGCGGAAAGGATGCTTTAGCCCTACAGGCAAATGGGCACCAAGGGGGCAAGCAAAGAGGATCGCCAGTCCCTTGCTCGCCGCTAGGATGCTTTGCTGGTGAAACAACCAAACAGAGCAGGGTAACGCGCACGGTTGGCTCTATGCGTCATGTCGCGTTCGAAAAAAAAGCACTCATTTCACCTGCTTGTCTCGCTTGCCAGGGTCGAAAGGGGTCGGGATCAGAAGGCACGTATGTTGTATGGTTTTGGGAAAATGATAGTGAGTAGCCCGAGTAGATATAACCGTAATCCCTTCGCCGCACGAGGTTCGCTTTTATTTTCCATCTCACTATCATTTGCATCAAGCGGCCGTCCTAAGTCCTGCAAGACCAGCTCCACACACTCCTTCGTGTCCCCCGCTAGTATCTGTGGTAATCTTTTGTGCCTTGTGCTTCTGTTTTGAGACCTTTTGGGCTGTCATTCCCATATCACCCTCTTCCTACTTAATCCGATCGACCGCCCGCCCCGCCGCGCTTCTCTACTAAAGAGACATACAATATCGCCCGCGCATTCCAAGCAGAACCCGAACTGCCCTTTGCAACCACTCGCTAAAGAGTCCGCCTTTCGTCGAACCCTTCACTTCCTTGCAATCACACCCATCAGCACTTTGCTACAGCCAGGACCCGATTAATTGCCTGTATACAACACACACACGCTCACACACATCATCCACCGCCACTACAGTAAGCTCGACCTTTTTTGGTGCCACCCGACTTCGATAGTTTTATTTTAGACCGTCAATACTGATTGTTATACAAGTACCACCTCGGACTACGCTTTCCCACCTGCCATATGATCACCAGGAACCTCGAATCATCTACCAACATGGGTCGCGGCGCATACGATACGACTGGCACCATCAAGCAGCCTCCACCACCCAAGAAGTAGGATGGTGTCTTTGTTTGTGGATCATCTGCCACTCTTCCTCCACACCACAACGGCAACGGGAGCGTTGCGTGTTTCAGGAGTCGACGGAAGCTGTTCCAGTCGCGCCGTCCCCTATTGACAAATTGTGAGTACTGTACCGTTCCTTTTCCTACCTGTTATCTTTTAACCTTTTGGCTTTGTGAACGGTGGTGGAGCGCCCATTTGCACCACCTTAAGGTTCAGCGTCGGAAATCTTATAAGGACCTCGCTAACCCGCCTTCGCTACAGCATACCCTCCCGAAGTACTATTCTATCTTACCTCATGCATGCATGCTGCAAGTACCGGATGCTCGATCCGACGACTTGATTGCTGCAAATTTCCGACGAGAACCTTACACTTCTCGACCATCGCTCTCGCAGCGCAGCAAACAACCTCATTGCTGCGTGGGAATTTTCCTATTTTCTTTTTGTCCTTGATACCATGCAATTTTTCTCGCCCATCGTCGCTCGCGCAAACCCCGCTATCGGCGATGTTCGCCATCTATCTGCGCTCGCTCCAGCAATTTTCTTCTCTTTCTCTATCCAGCAAGCGTTATCCGTACTACTCTCTCACTATCGGTTTTTCAGCACATCTTTCTATTACTGGATCAGGCATTTGGATACGGCGGTAAAGGACAAGGCGACTGGCTTCTCTCTGGCCCTTTACCATCGAAACAACACATTTATTGGGGCGCAATCATTCTAAGACATTGCAACGCGGATCACTCTGCAGTCCAGGAGCATGGCGTTATCCTTTTTACCTTTTTTTACTCTTTCAATCAACAATGCTACAGCACAGTGGCTTCGGCAATCATCTGGCGCAAACAGGATTTTATTCTGTCTTTGGGTCCTTAACGATTTGCAGTACCTTGGTATCGCCGTGGGCACAGGGAAGAATACGGTGTCGCTTTCTCCGGAGCACTGACCTGGAGTTGTTCAAACGCCGACTAATACTTTGGGGCTATACGCACATCCGGCATGATGCTATAGCTTCCCACTCCTCTCTGGCGCGCGAACAAATACTATACGGGTCGATGCATGGTCGAGAATGCTTAATATCTTAAGGGCGTTTATCTGTTGCGGATCATTGTTCACTTTTCTTCGTCGCTTTATTACCGGAAGGGAATGCGACAAATGGGCTTACGGAATGGAAAAGGTCGGAGTAGGAAACTGAAAAGAAAATTGGCGTGGAATTTTGGTTGCACTTTGCTCTTTCACACCGCGCGCATTTTTTGCTCTCTGTTTCGATAACTTTTTTTCTAGATACCCCTCATCTTCCCAGCAAAAGAACACTGAAACTTTTTATTTATTGCCCGCTTTTCTTTTTCTCGCTTTCTGTCTTCTTCGGCCTATCTTCGTGTTCATGTTATTCGATCGTCCGTCGCTGCTGTCTCTCGAAGCTTGAGTTTCACCATCGTCACGGGCACGTGGTCTGGCTTTCCGATGAAAGTCCCTGTGCTTTTGCGCCAACTCACCATTGCGACCTGACCGCGCTGCACATCACACAATCCCGCTTCTTTGCTGCTGGCAATAGAGAAGGGAATCCACCTCGACACCAGAGGAAAAGCCGCCAGCGACGCCTCCTCTTACCCCTCTCGGCAATCACACGGCCCACGAGTCAATTTGGCAGCACACGGGACACAGAAAACGACAGCCAACACAGACGGTATGTAGTAGCTCATCTTGCCAAGGGTCCACCTTTGACGCTGTCGAACCCTGGTGCCGTGCCCGCATACTGTATATACAGTAGCATGAAAGTTTCTATCTTTGGGAGAAAGTACGATGATGATGATGATGATGATGATGATTTTGATGAGTGGTGGGCATGCATTTGCAGTGCTGGCTGCCGACATATGGGCGTCAGTGTTGGCGCGTATGCGGTAGGCGGCGGACAGCCGGATGGACGCACGAACTAAGCAAAGACGACAACGACACTGCCCTATCTAGTCCTGTCTAGTCGTATGCAGGTGCAGAGCAGTGCCGAGTGTACCTTTTACTACTTTTCCACAAGTAGAGAGGCCCATGCCATCACAGATCCCGCTACTCAGCTCAACACCACTTAGTCTTCTCCTTCGCAACGAGCTGTTGTGTCCTGGCGGCCCCATCCACTATCGAACCACTTGACCTGCGACTATTGGATCGAAATGCTAGCGGGTCCACGCTACATATATATAGAGTTGTATACCTATAATATAGACAAGGGACGAAAAAAAAGAGCCGACTTGGCCTGGCTCTGGCTCCCCATCTTTCTACCCACCTCTCGTCATGACTACACTATATGTTTATGTTTCGGGCGCTACTGCATTCTCCGTTGCCTAATTTGACTATCGCATCATCAGCATCATCGTCACCGACTCGACTCACCTACTATATGTACAATGACATCTGTACATCCGAGCAGTAGGATCGGAGTAATATAGATATAGAAAGACAGGGTCCTGCAGACCGATGTGCTGCTACGACTTGCTGCTGTTACCGCTGCCGCGGCTACTACTGATGATGCTACAATGAATATGCCAAAAGACGTAAGTGACTGCGCAGCGAATGATGGTCATCCATCTAATCCTCGAAAAATTCCCCTTTATTCCCGATAAGCAACAACAAAGGCCCTTTCCCCTCCATCCCCGTTTTTTTTTTTTTTCTTCGGTGACCACTGCACATTCCACATTCGAGCATTACAAAGTCACTAGAGTAATAGCACAAGTAAACAAACAAACAATTGTGTCCTCTAAATTTTTTTTTGTTTTGCCTGCATGTTCTCACAACCCTCTCTCCTCCCCCCTCTCATCTTATCCATCTATTTCATCTATCCACGAACCGTTGGACTTTCTAGGGCTTTGCAAGCGCCAATCGCGCTTTAGCGGGTTCGCTGATGGGCTTTATTCTCGGCCGAATATCGTTGCGCGGGGCTAAATGCAAGAAGAGGGCCCTTTTTTTTTAGTGTGTCCTGTGGTCAGTTGTGGTGCAATCATGCATTGCATGTATGTATGCGCGCGCATATGCCTGCATGCATGTGCGAGTGCGTGACCTCTTACTTCGCCCCCGCTGAGCAATACCTTATCTGTTCACTGTATCTATCCCGTGTCGCTGTACCTGTATCGCTCTTGCTAATGTCTATCGCGAGAGGGAGAGATAAGGAGAAGAGGAGACGGCAAGTACAGGGCTTCGGAAGCGGGTCTTAGTTATGATCCGTCGTGCTGCTGCTGTGTCGCTTGCATTGCACTTATTGAGGTAGGCTAGGCATGTATACGATTCCTCCAGCGATGAAGGGCGAGAGAGATACAAAAAGAGAGAGGAGATGTGCTACTACTCACCTCCCTCCGATCACGTCACTCCACTGGCCTGGCATACAAGTACAACTTGCCGTATGTTCATCAATCGAAGAACCCACTTCATCTCTCTCTTCGTGTCTGTACTCCATAAAACAAGCAGTGTAGATGCTCGGTCATGCCATATGCACCACATACATACATTGCATACAGTAGTACGGTAGTACATACAGTACGATATATGACACGAGAAAGAGAGCCCACTAAAGCCCACAAAAGAACGAACCGTCCCGCACCCGCACTGTACGCTCTGCGTTCTCTGCTTGCGGACCCTGTGCGCAAGGTAGACAGTACTTGTACTGTATGTAATTACCTGTGCAGTATGCATGTAGACTAGTCTAGTACAGAAGGTGAAGGTCAAGGTGAGGGTTATTGTCGGTCCAGGCAAGATAATCGGTCGAGTCGGCGTAGGAAGACCCCACTTTACAGTAACAGTAAACAACAGACTCGAGCGGCAAGAACAGAGAGAGGGGGAAGAGAAGAGAGCGGCTCTCTGTTTATCTTCATCATCATTATCGTGAACATCGATGACAGGAGAGTTGCCGCGGTTCAGATTACCCCTCTACCTCGACTCCCACTATGGCGTTAAACGCGGAATGGGGTCCGCAATTGGAGCTCTTCCTGTTTGTTCCTATGCCCTTTCTACCTTACCTACCTACCTGCATTCCTGTACCTAGCCTTGGGCCCGAGCCGGGCGGTGGGTATACTGTACTTCTCAACTTACTCTGCATAATGCGCATACTGTGAAACACCACTTCCATATCTTTGCTTCGAGCCTCGGTTTGGGCCCGGGTATGAGAGTAGAAGCATGGATGAATAAATGGACGCAGACGGGTGATTCTGATTGCGCTCTGTCGTGCATTTGCAGGGTGCATGTGCATATGCGTGCATCGCATTACATACTGCGTGAAGCTTCAGCCTGCTATTTCTTACGCTGGTTGATGATTCTTGCCTCGAGTCTGGAGTGCCGCGAAGTACCTTTTGAGTGATATGCTGTTTATCAAGGAAAGGTGTAAGAAGTGTACGCACGGCTTCTGATCGTTAAGGCCTTATAAGGTCTGAACAATGGCGCGGCGTTCGATATCTAGATCTTGTATCCGCTCTTCTACGTCTCCAGTTCCAGTCTTTGGTCCGTAGCTCTACCCCCAGCCGGCTGCTCTAGCTAAGGTAGGTAGGTGGAAGATCAGAGCAGAGCAGGCTGGTGTGCTACGAGGCAACTGACTCGTTGGTTTAGTTGATGGGTGGGCTCTGTATGATTAGTGGTTAGTGGTTAGTGCTTGCTGTGCTACTTTTAGGATACTACGAAGAAGCGACGAAGAAGACAATTGTAGCTGATTGCCGAAGTGACTAGACTAGTCGAAGTAAACCAGGGTAGGATTTGGTTGATGGATGAATGAATAGATGGGTGGGGGAGGTGTTTGGCTACAGTAGGTTGGTAGTTGCTTTGCGTATCATGAGTCGGTGGTGTCTGTGCCTGTGTCGGTATCTTTTGTCAAGGGTCAAGTGGCAGTATTCATGTCTCGAGTGGCGGCTGTCGATGGCAAGGGTCAAGTGCTAAGGGTCAGTACTTTGTGTCATGTGTCAAGGGGCAAAGTGTCATGTTTTGACAGTCAAGGGTCAGTGTCCAAGGTCAAGCCTGTCGAGGGTCAATGTCTAAGTGTCAAGAGTCAAGTGTCAGTTCGCTGTGAGCGCCGCATCTATAGTGCCAGATCAGGGTTTGTCGATATAGTAGTTGTAATGTTCGGGCAACAGTCCTGGGGGGGAAAACCCCAAAGTTGAATATTCGAGCAAGTGTTTCTTATACTCAAAGTCTCCGTGGTAACAAACAGATCATTGTCATTAGAAAAGTAAAGTCGAGAGAGAACGCTATACAATGAGGAGGAAAGAAAAACAAGGTCCGACTAGGTACTCTTAAGTCTAAACCTGGTGTAGAAATCGCTTTGACGGACGAACCATGCGTTCTCCGTCTTCCAATCTTCGCAATCCATCTCGATCTGTAGTTTGTGCACAGCCCAGAGTCAGCAAGAGTAGTGGTACTATGCGCGATTCATGTGATGCCCGAAAAGGGAAAAGCATGCACAAAAATCCAGACAAGGAACCTTACCTCAAAGTTACGCAAAAGCGTCGGGACCAACTTGTATATCTCAAGCAGAGAAATGTTCTTTCCGATACACGTTCGAGCGCCCGCGCCGAACTGGAACATGGTGGCCTTCATCTCCTTTAGTTGTTGCGGTGAAGCTTCCAGCCATCGTTCTGGTCGGAAGGCCTCGACGTCTTGGCCGAATATCTCCTGGCGTCGATGAAGCACCCATGCGTTGCAGCCGACGATGACACCTCCTGGAATGAATTCGCCGAGAATAGTGATGCCCTGTGGAGGAGTCACGCGCTCGAGAAGCAGGCCGGCGGCTGGGTGCACACGGAAGGACTCCTGGATCACTGCGTCGAGATAGGGTAGTTTCTGACTTTCTGCCCACGACACTTTTTTATTTCCTCGTTCTTCGATCGCACCTGTCGCGGCGGCCTCTTCGAGTTCTTCCATCAATTTCGCGTGTACCTTTGGATGCTTGAGTAAATGATAGAAAATGCTGCTCAAGCTGATTGCCGTTGTCTCCGAGCCTGCGAAAACCATACTGCAACTAGCTGACAAGACTTGGTCGTTGGTCATGAACTCGGGATGATCATGCTGAGCTTGAGTGAACTTGGTAAGCAGATCGATGCCACGACCCGGGCGCTCGACTACTTGACCCGTCTTCTTGACTTTGTCCATTTCATCTTTGCGTTCGGCCGATCGGGACAGAGCAAATCGTGTGACTGGAAAGACTTTTTTGATGGCACCCCATGCTTCGAGCTGCAACTTCAGGGGGTTCTTTTCCAGCAGCTCGTCGAACCATGCCATTTGTCCCACCTGCGATCATCAAATCAGCACAGTCAAACATCGAGAGGTTCAGCGGGATACATACCTTGGCTGCATAAGAAAGAAAGCTTTGCAGAAATGCAACAATGCCGTCGACATCCTCATTTCTTTCAATGTATCCAAGTCGCTTGCTCCAAGTCAACTCGCCAATCACATCGAAAGCATAAAAGCGAAGCCATGTAGTCAGATCACAGCGTCCGCCATCGGATCCGGAGTACAACTCTCTGGTACGCTCGACGAAGACGTCCGTTGTGCTGTCCACAAGTGGTTCGTAGCCCACCAGGGAAGACATGGCAAAAGCACTGTTGACACATCGGCGGAACTTTGCATGATAGTCTTCTGAACGTGTACTGAACAGTGACTGTAGACGCTTTCCCTTCGCAACAGCTTGCTGTACCGGGTAGAAAGCAGACTGTTGTATCACACAGGTCAGAATCCCGAATCGAGAGCGCACTCAAAAGATAGAGGCTAGCAAACCTTGGTCATGCCCTTGTTGAGCCCATATATGATCTTGATAGCTTTCGGGTCCGCGAATGATAAGACATCAGGGCCTAGTCTCACGATATCGCCATACTTCTTGTGCAACTCATTGTGTGTGATCTCGGGGTGTCCCGTCGACACATTCCAGAAGCGCCACCAACTGGTGTAACCAGCTAGAACAGGTCCTGGGTATTTGTTCAATCCCTTATAGAACTTATTGTACAACAGGTGTGCTGCCAGAAGAGCGCAAGTGAAGACAGGCCAGTGGGCCTTGATGAGAGGTAGGACCTCTGATAGAAGCATGTTCGGGTCGCTGGCTGACGTAGGCCGAGAGTGTATATCAGATTGCTCGGACTCGCTCTCCGGATTCGAGATTGAACTCCACAGCACGTAGTAATAATCCGCAATATGGAGGATTGAAAGAGCAGATTACGATGACAGAGGATAGAGAAAGAGAAGAGTCTTGAATATCTAACTTGAAACCATTCATTCAGCAACACAGAGGGCGATGCAAGCGTGTATATACACTTGACCATCAGAGGCATATCATACCTCTTCGGCAATTACACATGGTCGACTTGCCGGGCGACATACCAACCAACCTAGTTATAATGCAGCTAAGAAAGCGGCAGTTGATGGTTTCCCACCTCCGCAGTGTCGAAACTCACGACAAAAGGAGCAAAATACCATCTGCCGAATGTTTTGGTGCTTGGGTCATAGCCCTGCCATGCAACGCCTTTATCAGCAGCGGTCCGCTCGCAGGCAGGTGACCTTTTGCGTCCCGAGCGGATGACGATGTCGTTCGGCACGATTGGCGACGTGAGGGTTTGTCGCTTGAGCTAATCTGCTTCGACGACAAGACATCACACGCTATCGTATTGAAGAAGTAAAGATGGTCGTCCTTCCATCATGCTGTCCAATTGTTACAAGGGCGAAAGTACTGTACTGACACGGTCTAAATGATGGGATCTTGATTGCGGCCCGTACAGCGTACAGTAGTGGTACTGTAGACAAGCCTCTCCCCCAGTTTGACGTGTACCCCACAAACAAGTCCGCCTGGGGAAAGACGGAAAACGGGAAAGTGGGGAGGCTCAAAGGAGTCGGCAGATGCATCAGTATCAATTGCCGTGTTCTTGGTCAGCCATTGCCTTACATGATCCCCGTTCCACAGTATGTTATGCACTGCTATCATGTGCATTGTAATAGTTCCCGAACCAATCGATGATAGCAAGAGACACCTGACGTCGTACGTGCGTCGCGGTAGAGGGAAGAAGGAGAAGGCGACAAGCGGTAAACCAAATTCTATCGGTCGGTCTAGGTGCGTACTGTGATCAACGCCTTCCCATGCAAACGCCCTTTGCAATGCTTCAATCGCCGAGTCCGCGGTGACCAAAGCCACGGGAAAGGGCTTCATGCTAGACGTCACTCGCTTGGGCATCAACTTTTTTTCCGTACTTCGTGCTCTCGTTCAACCAAAGGGGAAACCACCGGGGTAGCCCTGCTGCCTTCGTCCACCACCACCGCCGGATTGGAAACTGAAGCCACCACCACCTCCACCATTCATCATGTTGAACAAGACTTCGGGGTCGATGCCGCCGCCACCGAAACCTCCCATGCCTCCGTGCATACCACCACCTCCGCCGAACATGTCGGATGGATCCATCAGGTCCTCACCACTGTCGTAGCTAGCACGTTTTTGTGAATCGGACAAGGTCTCGTAGGCTTCGCCGATGTCCTTGAAGCGCTCTGCTGCCGTCTCGTCGCCTTGGTTCTGTGGAAGTAAAAATCAGTCAATGCTTCGCAAGACGAATTTGCTGAGACACGTACCTTGTCGGGATGGTGCACAATGGCGAGCTTGCGGTAAGCCTTCTTGATCTGCGTCTCATCTGCATCCTTTTCGACCCCTAGGATCTTGTAGTAATCCTTGCGCTTGCTCTTCTTGAGTTCCAGTTCGGCGCTGCGGATCTCCTTTGCAATACCGGGCTCCTCAGGGTTAGCTTCATGAATGGCCTTGAGTTCCTTGACTGCAGCCTCCCAATCGCCTGACTCGCCGAGCGCCTTTGCCTTGGTTTTCCTCGCCTTGGTGTAGCTTGGATCGAGTTGAAGTGCGCGTTCGCAGTCAGCAATAGCCTCGGTGTATTTCTTGAGCTAGTTTACTGTTAGTATGCGCGCAAGTCCGGGTTTGATCGTAACAATCACATACCTTGGTGTAACACAGTGCTCTGTTCTGCAGAATCTTAGAGTTGGTGCCGCGGTTCGTGGGGTCGATGGCGAGGGCGTCTGTGTAGGTGGTGACGGCGTCTTGGTATTTTCCAGTCTTGAACTTGTTGTTGCCGTCTTCCTTGGTCTTGTTGAGCTTCTGGACCATGCGCAGATACTTGACAGCATCCTTGTAGTCAGGGTCGCAGCTGATGGCCTGGCGGAAATGTTGCAGGGCCTTGTCGTCCTCTCCTTGGGCGTACAGGGCTCGGCCTCTCAGGACCAAGGCTTCCGGGTCGGCGCTGTTGGCTCTCAGGAGACCCATGGCGACATTCTGAGCGTCTCCGAGGGCATTGACGTTGCCCATTTTCAGGAAGGCCTCGCCTCTAAGCAGTCTCCATTTCCGCGGCGGGCTGACTGTGGAACCGAGACCCTTTTCGGCTTCGTTGAGGGCGTGCAGGGCGAGAGAGCCCGAGGAGCCCTTTTGGATCTGCTCCTCGACCTCGCTGATGTGCTTGGCCATGGCTGCAGCAGGTGCACGATCTTTGGCAGAGACGGGAGGCTTGATGCTGTCGTAGATGTCCAGGGCTTCTTGTGGTCGGCCGAGGGAGGTGTAGATACGTGCCAAGCGGAGGAGAACTTTGGAGTTGTTGGGGTCGAGCTCGTCAGCGCGCTTGCAGTCCTCGAGAGCATCAACAAATTTGCCGGCGGACATGTAGGCGGCTGCCCTGTTGGAGAGGTATGTGGCATTCTGAGGTTCGGCTTGGACAGCTACAAGAGGAGGAGTTAGTGAAACAGTGAAACATCCTTTCGTGTCTGACGGACCTTTTGTGTATTCCTGGACGGCCTTCTCGTACTCTCGTGCCTTGAAGAACTTGTTGCCGGCAGCCTTGTAGGCCTCGGCATCTACGCTGGGCTGGGGCGGCGGACTTGAGCCATGAGGAGGAGGGGGTGGTGCAGCGGCGCCATTCGTCTGCGGCGCCGGGCTGGCAGAGGCAGGAGAAGGAGTAGCGATGTCTTCGTCGCCCATGATTGGCGATCTGACGCTCGAGCGTGACAATTGGGAGAGTTTGCGACGTTGCTCAGGCGGCAGATTTAGAGGGTGACTATCGGCGTCGTACTTGGGATTTAGCGACGAGCTTTTGCGGTGGCTTGTCTTGGTAGAGTTATTGCGCTCAGTGGCAGTGGAAGAAGAGGAGTCTTTTGCGCGACGCTTTACTCTATTATCCTTGTCCAAAGGTTTGTTGGGCACTTGAGATTTGTTCGCCAACAATTGTTTTTCAGGCGATGACGAAGGTGTGGATGCCTTGGACGATTTAGAATCTTGGGAATCTTTGGACTTGGCTGCAGCCGCTGTCTGGCTCTGACTCTGACTCTGACTTGTCGTCGGGTAGGGAGATGTGCTTTTGTTTCTGCTGCTGCTGCTGCTGCTGCTGCTGCTGCTGTTCTTTGTGCTGTTCGAATCAACTGCGACTGCACCGGCACCGACACTTTTACTTTTGGCAGCTGCTGGGGAAGCGGCAAGACCAGGACTGCTGCTTTTTTTGTCTCCCGATGCAGAAGAAGACTGAGTCCTTGCAAAGAGTTTCGGAAGAACCATTGAGCTTACCTTACCTTACTCGACTCGCACACACACTCACTAAGCTGGTCAAGTCAGGCATCCGTTGCCGCGCCCGGACACTGACATTATTCGCAAAGAGTTTCCAACGATTGTCTGTGCTTGACAAGGAACCTTCGAGAATCGCTCGGGGTACTGTACTTTGTATAATACAGGTAACTGTGCAGCGCAGTGCTGCTGCATTTTTATCATCTTTTTTGGACGCTGCTTGCTGAGTCAGGAGTTAATCTATTGTGCGCTGCAGCGAAAGCTCTGCTCTGCTCTGCTCTGCTCTGCTCTGCTCTGCTCTGATTATTCTCATTGGGTTGCAGTGGAACTCCTGCTTATGTCTGTATTTGTGAATATTGTGAACGAGGTACCTCACCTGCAGGTATCAGTATAGCCAACCTTATTTCCAGCCAATCGCGGATTATGATACCTTGAGGTCGGGTACTCTCTACTGTGTCTTTGTACCGCGACTCGTGTACTAGGATTCACCAACCATAATCGCTTAGCGAACAGCCGGATTGGCTTACTTAGCGTACCGTACGACAGGAAAATGATACTTATGACCAACACCACACTCCTCTTCATGAGCTTTGTGAGGGAAGTCTTCTAGACTCATGAGACTTGACTTTGACTCGGGTAGAAAGCAACAAGTGAATCATAGGTACACAGTGACAGTATCTGTCTAGCGCTAGGTCACTTTGAGATTATAATTTTGTGAGTACCCGTGTACTGTATATGCGCTCGCCTACCACAGGTCGCCGTATTATAGGAACAACGATAGCAGAACGACATGGCTGAACAGATTCCCAAATCACGCAGTTCCTTCCTTCCTAGTCTTTTCCTAACATAAACTGTCGTCCGATGAGTTAGTTATACCATGCTCAGACAACCACCAAAACACATCACCTTTCCACTACGCGACATCAGCTGTAGCATTTCCATTTCGAGTCTAGTGCATTCCTCGACGCCGCTAAATCCAACTTCGAGACAGCTGTGCTCTCCCTTTATCAAATATTTACCTTCCATCGCGATTCGTGATTCCTCTTCGGGTGTGTTTCTTCAATAAGTCTGATAGATAGTCTAGTGGTACGAATAATCTCCGCTTGCCCGAATATTTCACAAGGGCAAATCCTGGGACTTGCAACAAAGAAAAAAAGCAGAGAAGTGTAGCGGGCTCGATTGCTTGCATCTTGGCGGTAGTATCAACCGAGTCGAACGTAGGAAAATGGCCAGTAATGGCGCGCTGAAGCAGAGGAAGCCCAATGGCTCTGCCGAGCACGATGGAGTCCTCGATCACGAGAACAAGACTCTGACGCCCAAGGAGTCATCTTCTGGGAGTCCCCAGACAGTGGCGACCCTAATGATCTGTGTAGGGGGTATCTACGCATCCTTGTAAGCATTCCTTTTCTATATGTTCTCCTTTTCTGCGTGATGATAACAGTAAGAATTATAGCTTGACATGGGGTATCCTGCAAGAGCGCATAACGACAACCGTCTACGGAACCGCCACCTCGCCAGAGAGATTTCACTCTCCGGTAGTGGTCAACACCGTGCAGTCCATTTTCGCAGCCGCACTGGGCTACATCTACCTTTTGCTATCTCGAAAAACCCCCTCTGACCTGCCCATCTACCCGACCCGACAGATCTTGCTGCCCATGCTCATGGTATCGTTCACCTCTTCCTTGGCGTCTCCTTTCGGCTATGCGAGTCTGAAGTACGTCGACTACATCACCTTCACGCTAGCCAAATCGTGCAAACTGCTCCCCGTGATGCTTCTGCACGTGACGCTGTTCGGAAGGCGATACCCCTGGTACAAGTACCTAGTGGTGCTCCTCGTGACAGCAGGAGTAGCCATCTTCACCCTCCACCAGCCTTCCAAGAAGCCCTCATCAAAATCCTCGGCGAGCAGCAAAGACAACAACAGCCTGATCGGCCTCGCCCTGCTCTCCGTAAACCTCCTCTTCGACGGCCTAACAAACAGCACCCAAGACCACATCTACAAGGCCTTCAGGCCCTACACGGGCCAGCAGATGATGTGCGGGCTGAACATCCTGTCGACGCTCATGACGACGACATATCTCATGTTCGAGCCCTTTCTGTCCGTCACCGAAGCCGGCGCCTTTTTTGGTATGAAGCCCGGCGACGGGGAATTATCCCGCGCTTTGGACTTTGTCAGTCGACACCCTGGTGTTGGCTGGGATATTCTGGGTTTCGCGGCTTGTGGCGCGCTGGGCCAGGTTTTCATCTGTGAGTCGTTTTCACCCTTCCCCTCCTCCCTCTCCTCCCCGCGAACGGAATCACGGAGAGAGAGACTAGTACTGACCGAAATCGAAAGTCTACACCCTCTCGACCTTCGGCTCTCTGCTTCTGGTAACGGTAACCGTGACGCGCAAGATGCTGACCATGATTTTGTCTGTGGTGTGGTTCGGCCACCGGCTGTCGCCCATGCAGTGGCTGGGTGTCGGGCTGGTGTTTGGCGGTGTCGGCGTCGAGGCGCAACTCAGTAAGCAGGAGAAGAGGCAGAAGGGGAAGCCTGTGGAGAAGAAGAAGAATTAGTCTTTTTTCTGCTTTTATTCTTCTTCTTCTCGCCCAAGCAGTGATCTTTTTGGGCTTCTTTCCGGGTGGTTTGGGACAAAAGAACAAAAGTCTATGGTTGGGATCGTGCATGTGCTGGTCACTGGGTCTTGGATTAGGGACTAGAGCAATAGCTGTTTCCTTCTTGCATATGTGCGCTTGCAAAAACAAAACGCGCTCGATGCAAGGTTATGTCCTTTAGATGTCCTGTACGATAATAGAGATAAAATAGACTTTCAGACAAAAATATGGTAAAGCACTGAAGCATTCGTGTCGCATTTTATAAAGGGCTACTGTTGCAAGTAAAGCTAAGCGGAGGAACCGATGAGGACTACACCATCGCACTAGGCCTGGCTCTTTCTTGGGCCGGAAATGGGTGTCTTCGCACCCCTTTCTCTCTCATAGTAAGACTTGCAATGCTTGCACACAACAAGACCGCAGCAAAAACAGTACCATGCTCTTTGCTGGTCATCGGCAGATTCAGTCTCCTCTGCGCGAGCCTTTGCCTTCGCGCGGGCGTCTCCATGTTTCTGGTTGGGTCTCTTTTTCGCGTGGACCACTGTGAAGCAGCGATTACATTCGAGCTTTAGCGGGTAACCGGTAGCGATCTTCCTAGCCTCGATGTTGTGCCGTTGGAAGTAGTGCTCGCAGAACCATGCGGTATCTGCATCATTGGGTTCGTCAGGCTCTCGACCCACATTGAGATTGCCCTCCCATCTCCGAGCACCTCCAGCATCAAGGTCAAATTTGGTGGCTTCAGTCATGCTCGTGTCAAGTGGTGCCGCAAGACCCAAGGATGGAACCTCCTCCATCTCCTGACGCTGTGACTGCGCAACAGCTGCAGCATCAGCAGTACGCTTCGAACCATCATCAGGTACTTGAGATGCCTGATCCATCTCATCTAGATCAGAGTAATCACTGTGGATGTCTTCCTCGTAGTCAGCGGTTTCGTCCGAATCACAACCCTCTGAGTTGCATAACTGGATTGGTTTTGTGCAGTAGTAGCACCAGTGTGCTCCACAATTGCACTGGATGTGGCGACATCCATACATCTTCTTGACCGCTTGCCCACACTTGGGACACTGTTTGTAGCCCAAGGCTTGTAGCATGGCTGCATCCTCCTCTGTAGTATCAGGGGCGCACGCCACACCTGGATGCGCGACTTTTTTGCATGAAAGGCAGATACTGGCGCGGCACTTTGGGCAAGCAAAGCAATCACGTTCGGGGTGAGCTTCTGAGTCTTTGCGTTTGAGGTCGCCTCTGACCTGATCAAGCTCGGCATAGAACAAGTCCTTCAGCCGAACGCCCGCGGTGCGAAGATACTCGGACTCGGCATCATCAGATACATCGTCATCAGACAAAAACAGGTCAATGTCGTAAGTCAGGCGCTCCAGAGCCGAATAGTAATGTGTCTCAAGCCGCATCTCGATAAATTTGAGGGACAGGAATAGCTCCTCAGCCTTCTTCCATTCGCGACTCTCGGCCTCTTCGGGAGATGACGAACCTCCATAGCACCTGACCACAACTATGGCGAGAACGGTCTGGATTATCGATACCAATTGTGGCTCCAATACTTCCCAGGCGACTATATATGGCCCAACAGGAGAGACAATGTATCGATCCGGTATGAAGGTCGAGCACGACTCGATGGGGCAGTAGGTCTTTGAAGTTGACAGCCATTCTTCGAACTTGGAGCGGAAGCGTTGTGCATCTTCCTTGGTCATGTAGGGCAATGCTACGGAAAGCTGAATCATTGTACAGCAACGAGGTGGCATCATCGTGTTGTCCTGTACAGCCCACGCAAACATCCTACCAAGACAATCGGTGCAGTAGGGACTCCTGCATTCGATACAGGGCTGGATCAATGTTGTGATTTCGTCGTCACAGCAGATGATGCATGTTTTCGCCTGCGCCGCAGCCTTTCTTCGCTGATATTGCCGAAGAGTTCTCGAAGTGACAGTGTCTGTCAACCCAAGCTCGATGACAGTGTCACGGTCACTCTCTCCCGAGGTCTGCGGAGCGGGCGCGGAATTGACCGGGAGCGGTGGGAAACGCGTTAACGTGCGAGTCCATGGGGCGATCCAAGTATCGGCAGGAGTGTCATCTGCAATGAGCCCTGACATCCCAGCGAGATGGGATCTTGGTCGCCTCTGACGGCTTGTCTGTAGCATATGCGTGTCTGCATGCGACCGTCCCTGGTCAAATGCCGAGGGATCAGCGCTCGGGACAGGAGTAGGTCTTGAGGGATTTGAAGAGTCATCAGAGAACGAGTGACCCCGGTGACGGCGCTGAGATGGCACAATCGCGCGTTCGTTGATGTCTTCGAGCTGGATTAGACTACGATGCGAGACGAGCACCTGACTCTCATCGTTCTGTTGCGATGAGCCCATATCCTCTATCGCATTCGCGTGCGATAGGAAAGAGACGACAGCGGTGGAGGTCGCCGTACTGGTGAAGGAGAAGGTCGAGTGGGGCAGCGCCGATTGGGTCTGCTGCTGAAAAGGTGCAGTAGGATCGAAACTACGTGCACGCTGGCCATGCGTGTTGGTGCGCAAGGACGTCATTGAACGCTCAGCAACTTCCTCGGTGCGATGAATCTTTCTCGGTAGTTCTGTTATCTCATCTGCGAGACTCGTCGAGTCTCTGTCTGTCTCGTCCGCACCTGCTGCCCTATTCTCACCTAGGAGACGGCGTCGAGGATGATGAGACATTGCAAACTGGGTTTCGGTCAATACTGCTGGCTTGATGGATCTGATGGAATACAACTCACTATCAGTGCAGATCAAAGTGAAGATCCGATGCTGGATGTATCCTTGTTCTCACCGCAAGGGATACCACTACGAAATGGTATGCTTATGTCTGCTCGTCAGATCGGACATGAAACGTTAAAGTCTGTAAAATTGTTGATGAAAAGGTTCAGACCAGGTGGAAGGCCGATGGACGCAGCACGCTATAGATCACTTGCGCGTCTGCCTAGATGTGATTTCGATTAAAAGCAAATGAAAAGGGGAAAGGGGTCAATTCAGCGATACACTACACACTCAGAGTGAAATGAGGGCTGAGTGAAGCACAGTAGCGACGGGCCAATCCGAGCACGAGAGGATGGTAAGATGCATTACCTGGAACAAGATAGGATAGGTAAGCAGAAGAGATGAAGGTTGAGTGAAGGTCAGATACATGTCGTAGACGTCGTACCTGCCTGGACCAGTGAAGGCAGGAGCGACATCCTCGTGCACGAGCCATGGAATACAACTTCGACCTCTCACATAACTACCGTGGGTAAGGGCGTAGACACAGACAAGACGAATGGTGACTCCGAGACCTAGGGAGGGCTATCGCTAAGATTTCTAGCATCATATGTACCTTCGTGCGGTCAGATAAAATACAGTATGCATTGACGTTCTGGGATAAGAGCTGAACGTACCTATCTCCTTGAGTCTAATCGCCCTCTGTAGTGCATTTGTTTCAATGTAACCATTTCATTACCATAATGCATTGGAATTCCTCCCTTGGACGCCGTCCTACTTGCTCCCATTCTGTTTGTTCTTGCCATGCTTCACTAGCCAGGTCAAGAGATCAACTTTCGTCACGACAGCTACAGCCTTCAGCCCCTTCTTGTCCCCCGATGCCTGCTCGGTGACTATGGCAGCCGAGTTCCATTCGAAGAACTTGCTGAGTGCACTCAACTTGGTGTCCTTTGTGATCTCGACAAAGTTTCTTCTGCTAGGATGACTCTCCTGCTCCGAGGTGGCGACACTCTTGGCTCTCTCCTCAGGAGTCTTGATATCCACAAGTTGAGGGTTAGTGACGATCTCGCTCAGCTTGGTGAAGTTGAACATGACATCGCTGACAGGGCTATCGGCAGAAGCACGACCGGAGGAAAGATAGGAGAGGAGGTTTCCAAGAGTCACCAGGCCTACGAGGCGCGATGAAGAAGAGGATGAAACAGGCAGCTGATCGAAACCCTTGTCTCTCATGGTCTCGATGGCTTCACCGCAGTGCGAGTTTGCCGAGATGGTAGTCACGGGTTTCAGACGGAGGTCGTTGATGGTAGCGTTGCCGTAGCCATCGTCCTTGTCGGAGGGCTTGACGTCAGGTGAAGAGGGTGCAGAGCGAGGTGGTGTTGGTGGAAGAAGATCATTCGCGGCTAGCCAGTCATCGTCGACGAACTGTCGGAAATGTCAGTCATGTCACTAGATTGGGGCAGACATCAACAAAGCTTGCGTGGACTTGCCTTGCTGAGGTAGCTTCTGATGCTGTCTGGTAGGATGACTACAACTGTGTCATCGCTGGTGAGTTTGAGATCAACGCATGCGCGTACGCAAGCAGCCATGGCGCTGCCACTGCTTCCTCCCACAAGCAGGCCCTCCTCCTTTATCAGACGCCTAGCAAAGTCGAAGCTCACGACGTCGTCAGTCTTGTACCATGTATCGACACCTTTCTGATCGAGGACGTCGGGGATAAAGTCGTAGCCAATACCCTCGACCTTGTAGGGTCGGTCTCTGAAGTCGTCGTTCAGCGCCGCTGGCAAGGCCAAAATACTGCCTTGCGGATCCGCAGCGATGATATTGATGTCTTTCTTGTGTTTCCTGAGGCCCCTGGCAAGACCAGTAATTGTACCTCCCGTGCCAGCGCCGGCAACCAAGGCCGTGATATTCCCTTCTGTCTGCTTCCAGATCTCTTCGGCCGTGCCCAGCTCGTGTGCCAGTGGGTTGTCAGGATTGCTGTACTGATCCAAGATGACAGCACCTGGTATCTCCTTTTCCAAGCGTCTTGCAACACCGATGTGACTCTCAGGGCTGTCGTATGCGGCCTGTGTAGGTGTCCTGATGATCTCAGCACCCAGCGCTTTGAGCACGGCGACTTTCTCGGGCGACATCTTCTCAGGCAATGTAATGATTGTTTTGTAGCCTTTGATGGCACCGACAAGAGCGAGACCGATGCCAGTGTTGCCAGAAGTAGGCTCAATCAGTGTCGTTTTCGAGGGATGGATCCGACCCGAGGCTTCAGCTCCTTCAATCATTCGTAACGCAATGCGATCCTTGACGCTGCCCCCTGCGTTGAAGTACTCGAGCTTGGCGTAGATGGTGGGCTTCAGACCCAGAGACTGAGGAATCTTGTTCAGTCGAACGAGAGGTGTATTGCCAATCTGTTCGGTCACTGACTGCATCACCACTGGCGGGTGGCGGGGATGTGATTTTATCGACATGATGGCGACGTGCTTGAGCCGGTGGTCTGCCTGAAGGGAGAGACGGTCGTGGAAGGTATGATGGCTGGAGCGACTCTTGTAGTGCTTTGTTAAGAGAAAGAACTCTACTTGGTGGTCATCGAACCTAGGGCTTTCGGTTGATAAACGTGAGTTATTAGACAGGTCACGAGGTAAAGAGGACAAAGAGGGATGATGGTGGGGTGATGGGTGCTTCCAAATGTGAGGCAAACCTTATCTTATCTCAATCTCCGTGGCTAAGCGCGCGCCAAGCATACAAGATTTGGACAAGTGCAGAGGATGAGATGCGATTGCGCCATCGACTGCCATCTTGATGCAAGGTGCATTGGCAGAAAGTCTTCTCCCGTCAGTCTGAGTGGTGCAGTGTCTTGGTGTCAGAGGATCAATATGTCAGCACAGCACCAATTCGTCAATCAGGAGGGCCATGTAGGTATCTACACCGGTCAAGAGTGCGATCAAAGCAGTATTGATTTGTTCAAGACTTCTGAACTGCTCACATCTGCTGCGCAACCCATTGCAGCATCTCATCGGTCTGGGCCTGGTCGCCAATAGCAATGCTGCCTAGCACCGTCACCTCGATCTCTGATTCTTCCAGTTGTTTGAACTTGAACACTCCCTCACCTCCCTCACCGAGCCATTCTCTCTCCTCATCTTCGCCTTCTGAACCAGTGGCACTGTCCAGAAGTCCTTTTGCCCGTGTAGTTCTGATGTTGGTGATCTCCTGCTGCAACTTCTTCTTGATGACTTGAGCCGGGAGCCCGGTGAAGATGTCCAGTTTGTTAGCCGCAATCAGGACGGGGATGGAAGCGGGACCCTTGCTGGTCTTGGATGCCGTGTGTCGCTTCTGCAATGCAAGTAGCACATCATGCAGGTACATGGCAGCTTCTGTCAGGCCAGCCGGGCTGGCTACGGCCGCCGAGTCCAGGACGAATATCAACCCTCGTAGCCTCTTTTCCGACTCCAAAGCCGTAAACGCGTGATGGCGCAGCTTGCCATGACCAGGCGTGTCGATTAGTTCAAATTGTCGACCCTTTTCTTTCGACGGGTCGTCTGCTGCACGGTACTGAGACGATCTTGCCGTGACGGAGCTAGGCAGTCTGCACGTCACTGCCTGTGGAGATTGCGAGGTATGCGTTGATGCTGCTGTGCCGTGTTCGGACTGGGAGACCGTGAGCTTCTCATCCACATTGTATCAATATTGTGTTGGCATGACCGCCTTGATGCACATACTCTCGTAAGCAGCGTCGTTTTCCCAGCGCCACTGGGTCCAACAAGCAGGAACGAAGGTACCACAGTCACCGCTTTGGCCCGGTACATGAACAAGTGTATGGATATCGGCAACAGGATCGATATGAGGAATGTGATCACTATCGCCGAGATGGAGGGGCTGAATGACCATGTCAGCCAGTCTCGAATGGTGTCTTTGTCGATTGGTAGACGGTCCATGGTCGCGGAGATGTCTTCGATATGTCCAGAAAACAAAGGTCTCCGATCCGCGCGATTAGCTGTGCTACGCCTGGGTGTGGACTCAAACACGATGAGACGGTGTTGTTGCTCAAGAAAATA
Source organism: Neodothiora populina (assembly GCF_041146345.1). Taxonomy (NCBI): domain Eukaryota; kingdom Fungi; phylum Ascomycota; class Dothideomycetes; order Dothideales; family Dothioraceae; genus Neodothiora; species Neodothiora populina. The sequence continues at coordinate 571,804 of NW_027191417.1, forward strand.
TAGCTTGAGGAAACGGTATGCGACACCGATCACGGCGCAGCTGCGAACGGGCAGGGTATAGAGTGACGTATGTAGAAAGTCTTGACGAACTTATCTCGGTTACAACTGCCTTCGGGCAACAGATCACCATGAGGCAAGCCACTCCAACAACATTGACATTTCCGTGGGTGCATCAGAACATACACTACCGAGTTATGGCTGTTTGATAAACGTAGCTCGTGATGCGACAGGAGAGCTCGACATGGATTAGAGTGGGCAAGGCGAACAGTGGATCGAACTCCCGATAGGTAGCCTGCATCCGCCTTGACATAGCTCCATTGGTATAGATTCGATCACCAAGCATCTATGTATGTGAGCCGAGGTGAGTAAGGCAAGCTGGCCCTTCCTCTCCTTTTCGATTAACGCAGGCGATCATTTTCATGCCATACCTTACTTTGTGGTTTCAGAACTGCGTCTGACTCATACAGCTCATCATTCCTGCACGTAATAGAGATCTTGTTTACGGAGCACTGTAAGTTTGCGTTATTGTCTTGTTGCTTTCCTGGTCAGCGCATGAGCATGTCTCTGGCAATGTGACCATATGTCTCGCATATCATCTATCTAGGTATAGATTATTGTGCTGTTATTCGTCTGTCCCTGCAGGCGGCTGGAGAAGCCACGCTGAGGATGACGTGCATTAGGCACCGCTTGCCAGAATGGACATAGACCCTGAACACCTGAATGTTGTCATGATATACATCGTCTGTTTTGTTGGTGTCCAGGATGGATGGCCTTACCTCAAGGCTCCATCGATGCGCATGACCTGGGTAGCTATACAACAACGGTGACTGGAAAGTCTTGTCGTTGCTGGATTAGCGTGGGTCATATTCACAGTGCTAGCGGTGATTCGCAAACAGATGGCAGCTGTGACTCGATCCATGTTACAGACTAGACTCTCGCCTTCTTGCCCTATTGTCCTTCACCTAAGTATCCAATGTAGTGCTTTGTAAGTACACCTGCCGAAGTACCCTGGACTAGACGATGAGTCAATGAGCATGAACGGGGAAGCAGACACGACTTCTCTTCGGAGTGTTCCTGTGAGCTTGTGCTAATCCAAACAGACTTGAGGGAGGCGGTGTATCGTCCTACTCACAGTCGTCGACCATGCCATAATCTAATTCTCCCGAGACATCACTAGCACCATCCATGACACCCACACTCTAAGTAAAGTCGTAGAATATTGGCCATCCGGTGAAAAGACGTCTCATCCCTTGAATGTTTCCAGGAGCCCAATGCATGCACCGGGCTCCGTCAGCCAGTCTTCTGCACCATTACAACGTTGCTCAGCTGGATCTTGCATTTTCCGTGGTCTGTGAGATAAGTTGTAATGGTGCTACAATCTTGACTACGTACTCTATCCAACGAGACGGGGCTGTGAATGAAGTTTTGATCTTCCTTCACCATTTTGAGTTGTGTTCGACATGCTTGGCCGGTATCAGCCACACATCGCCTCAGAGCTAGCGTACAGAGCTTTAGCCATGGAATCAGCTTGCAAGTATAGGGGCTTAGGCGCCAAAACTGTGTCATACTCATCCGAGTCTGAACATGCTGATGGTGTATGAGTGACTGGTGATCCTTCAAGCACATCTAGCTTGTTGAGTTTGTGGCTGTACCAGGAGTAGATACAGCAGTAACGGACGTCATGCCTGTGCTCACATGAAGCGATCATAACTATAGAAGGACCTATCAAGAGGTTCTCAACATCTTCCCAAACATTGACTTGCCCGTACATAGTGGATGATCACATGCTGTGGTTGACACGTGAGTGACGCCAAATGTCTACTCCTCGTGATCAGCTTTCACTGGAAAGTGTATGAAGAGATACTCCCATACCAGTATCAGTACGGTGCACACACAACATGATCATTGCAATCCAATTAGGAGATTTGAAGGATGCATGTGCATTGCGTAGCTTGACGGCTTTGTGTCAGGGTCGTGGCTCGAGAAACTCGATGAGGCTAGGTTTGCCGTTGTCATATAATTGTAGGATGACATCCGCAAATAGCCTTACATCGCCCCGATAATTTACAAGGAGCAAGGCTTGCCGCGAGTAGAGCAGAGCAGAGTGAGTCCAATCTTATGCTTGCAGTGACTAGCTATAAGTGAGGCCTGTTGATGTCATCGCATTAGTGGCAATCCGGAAATCTCAGTCGAGGGCTCCTCCGATTAGTCGAGTCTTACTGCAAGTTTGAGGATCGTGACATGTGTGCGATATGTCGCGCATGAGATTTGACCTGGGCGAAGGCGAGACTGACAGCTAAACCGTCGAAGCTGATTGCCTCTTTGTTGGACGGGGTGTACTATGGTTAATATAGAAGGAGGTGACGACGCCTAGAGAATCAAGACATGGTCTTGTGTCACATCGGCATAGCAGGCTCACATTGTGACACGTAAGGTCTACATGATGTTGTACTACACTTGTTGGCTCATCAGGACATTGACGGGGGTAACGGTTCAGACCGCAGGCCCGAGAATTTCTGCACTTACCGGCTGGAGAGTGAAGGGCTTCAGATCAATCATGGCAGAAAAGCGTAGTGGGTGGCAGTATGGTAGCACAGAGCACTCGAGAAAGCTGCAAGCCAATCATATGTGTTTCGACTTGAGGATGATGGTATGGATGCGTACATGCAACTATCATGATATGCTGGCTGTGGAATCATGGCTTGTCGAGCCTATCTTGTCCGTTGCCTCGGAAATCCAGATTTTCGTCTCATATTCGAGTATGATCACATAACCTTAAGAAGGTATAAAAGCTTTGTCGGGGAATCGGGATGTGAAATCAAGCTACCAGGTTAGACGTTATCAGACAAGCAGACATCCTGAATTGCCATGTACCAGATCGCCTGCGGCCTCTCACCATGAGCGGGGAAGGCAATCCGGTGCAGGCTGCCGTGTGCAAGATCTGGAGATATAGGACCACGCAACAAATAGGCTCTACTCTCCGCGTGGTCGACAGCATGTGTGCGACAAGAAGTACGGAACGTGAAAATGGAATGTAACGCCCCAATTGGCCGACATGAGGATTAAGTGTCACCTCCAGAGACACCATCATCTTGAGATAGTGCTCCGCCTCTGGCAATCGACAGATTTGTACAACAATGATGGGCTCACGTTCGTTGAAAGGTTGCAACGCATCCGTGTCTTACACACGATCTAGAGAGAAGGGATGCTGCAGTATAAGTATAATGGCAGGAAATCTTCGTTAATCATGACAGCTATGAAGCTGGTATGCATGAGTACTCGCCTACACCTTTTAGTTTACTTGCCTCGGAATATAGTCAGGTATAATGAGGGAGTACAGGTAACGAGAGCCTCTTGATGAGGTTTGCTGTATCAAGATGAGCTACTATGTGGAAGAAACTCAGACAAGGTCCTTCTGCACGCCGGTAATTTGCTTTTACCAGCAAGGCGGCTCGATTGAGTATCCTTATCATACGTCGCGACAAGGCATTAGGATATACACACACAATGCTGATGCATAGGTGTTTGAATGGACGGCTTAGAGCCTGCGTATGATTTGCTGGCGACCTGCGGAGTTTAAATTCTAGTGCTATTTCTGTGGCGTCTCTGCTTGGAGGAATCGAGACCTCTGTGGTCACAACACATTGTTGTGCAAGGTCGGACGGCTACGATTCGCCCAATTGAAGACACACGTCAGTATATGGTAGAGTTGTGCGACAGGCAGTCTTGACAGTTTTGACCAACTAATGAAGCCATGTAATGGAGATTGAGCTCAATTGAGCCGCCCAGGTTTCATCACTACTGACGCAGGTCAATGCTCTGTTGTTGGTTTGCTACAGTAGAAGATATCGCACTATAATTGGCCCTTGTTCTCGGTGGATCTATCCCCGGAACGCTGGTAAGGCAAACGTATCCCCACACAGGTAGCACGGTTATGAAACATATTTTACCAAGTAATGCATACCTATTTACTGCCGCTAGGCCAGCGAGGAATGTAAACACTAAGGTATTGAGGAGTAGTGCTGCGGGTAGGGCGACACACATCACTATGCCCTTTGCGGATAGTAACACAATTAGCGTCCAATCAGACGTCCTGCTCACAATCGTCAAGACAATGTCAACTACTAGGACACGACAGCGACTTCTAATATCTTTTTTCACTTGAGATACCAGTTGGGACATTGCTTGCCCTCTTTGGATGGGTCTATAGCCCTATGGCTTGGTGCAAGGGGCTTCCTGAACGCCGTGACACAGCAACACGGGGCGGTGGCGGAACAGAAGGGAGATGATTACCTTGGTCTGCTTAGACCACTTTATCATTATCTAGACAGGTGCATGGTAGTCCAAATCGGTGGCGCCATAGACCCAGCTCCCAGGACAGCATAGAGCGCCTCTGCAGATCACTTGATCAGCCCGGTTACAGCTTGTGCAATCCCGCTGCGGTCCTCTGATTGAATACCTTACCTAGTTATGCTTGGACATAAGCGGATCGATGTTGTTGTAAGGCCTACGTCAATCCCTCTCACCGGCAGGACCGGGCCGAAGAGCTCATCATGGAATGGTCGATACGGCAATCTACTGGTTAAAGCAACGATACACCCCACTCCCCCAATTATCGAACACCGTGCATGGTGAGCGAGCGTGACGAACCGATCGACAGGGTGTCAGTAGCGAAACGGACATGGAACTGCTATACTGGCTCATGAGAAAATAGGCAGCTCATTCTGGATACTGCTCGCCTTGTTGCCGTTGCAGGCCAAACGGGTTGCATGGCCAAAGGCACTGCCGAGCTAATAGCTTTGATACGAAGACCACGCTCAGTAAGGAGTGCCATCATGCATGGTCCAAAGCCGAGAGTCCTTGTAGCGTTGTCTCCCTGGCTTCCCTGAAGCTAAAGCTCCTGCAGCTATCCTTCGGGACGGGTATCTTTTGCCAGGTGGTGGTCTAAGCTGTAGTCCGACGCGCGCTGTCTTTTCGAGGCTGAGCGAAGCACCGCTCTGTCGGGTTCTGTGAGCTGCTGTCTTCCCTGCCCATCTCAGTCGAGGAGGAAGAGTTCGAGTATTGGCTGTCATGGTTAAATGTTCGAGAAATCTCGTCAGACTGATCTTGGTCTTCCCACGATTCTCAGAGATACTTCCCGATCTATTGGTGTTTGCCATTCCTAAACAAACTGTACGCTTAGATATCAGTCGTGGAATTACTCTTATTCCATGAGTGTCTACTGTTGCTTATTGACATCCAGATCTCCCACCTGATCTGGCCAGATCTAGCCAGCATTGCAGCACCTCGAGCATCTGACAGATCAAGCGTATGACAGTGCAGCGTTCTACGTTCCAGACTTCTACTGCTTTGACTAATCATTCGCCCTCGGTGAATCCTTGAGTGTATTCCCATATCACCTCTGAAATTGGACTATTATCCCGACTGGGATGTGGGATACCTGTCATTGCGATCAGGCAGTCAGACGTTGAGAGAGCGCGCATCCCCGATCACGATTTTGGCAAGCGCTAATTGAGTACCGACATCCCTGTGGTGAGTTTTCGACTCAAGCATGATTCGTTTGTTGCAGATAATGAGATAAGCCACATGTCTACGTCTTCACCGCTCTCATTTTTACGTCTTTGTATGGTTATGCATTTGGCCGCTGTGGTCAACACTGTTGACATGTCATATTGTCCAGGAAGACGCATATTGGAGACTTACTCACGATATCGTATAGATACTGTCGATTTCGCAAATTTCAGAGCACTGTCTCGAACCAGTAGTCAAGGCCGACTCGCAAGGCCGACTCATATCCCAAGGCCTCTCAATCTGCCGCATTTCAATCGCCGAGGTATATCAAGCCTGTCTCAAGTCGTGTCCCGCGTGTGCTGGCGCGTCAGCGCTTGGTCATTACTCACATATCGAGAACATTGTACTGCGACACGATCTACTGCAAATTCGCTCTATCTGTCTCTGACCATCCACCAAACATACAGAGGCACAACCGGGCGCTTGGTCAGAACCTGTTGCGACCTGTCTGTACCGTTACTTTCTGCTACCGGAGTGAGAAGTAGAAGGACGTACATTACATCGAATGTTATTGGGCGTCACTGGATCGATGGATCATTGTAAGTTTTCTCGACGTTTTTCGTTACAATTTTGCTATACAACATACATCTCAAGCTTATCACTCGTGCTCGATGTCATGTCTCCTGGTTCGCTTGTCTAGTACAATTATCCCTTCGGTTCGAGTATGGTCGTCAGCATCGAAGCGCCCACTTCAAGACACATTCGATGGGATGGTACGAGACCATAGATAGCGCATTCAAGCACTTCGTATACTCACACTTATGCTAGAACACAATCAGCTGACATTGCTACTTGAGCAGCATTGTTGAATCCACTAGGATCTCCTCCTTATTACAATTCGGAGCAGGAATGTCGAGATCAAATGAACGCTCAAGCTGGCGCACAGAATTATCACACTGGCGGTTCTGATCAACTACGCCGTGATGATAGCCTGAATCGGCCACAACCCAGAAGCTACACTGCTGGGGCAAGTAATAATTCGCAATATATCGGCGACAAATCATCGACTGCAGACATCCAGTAGGTTCCTAGCTCATGATCATCATCACCATCGTCATCACTCTCATCATGTGCTGCTTTTCCTACTTTGGCTTTCATTCCAGTCTATCATGTATCAGTCATATGTTGCACATGCAAGCCTCAATTTTGCTCTTTTCACTACACATCACGACTGTGAGAACATCTTCAAGCCTTTTCTCTCACGGTTTTCCCGATGCATCTGATCTGCTTGCACAATAAGTTGTGACAGCATCGCCATCGGAGCTTCCGGTTGTTAATTTTGCTCGGCCATATACAACATCTGATTTGACACGTTACACAACATGGGCCCTGTACTGACGATCGGTAGAAGCAGACTCCCTTCAGGTTCCACAAACTTTATTTTGACAGACGGCTCCGGTACAATATCTAGTGCCACCACTCCGGTCTCAGCATCGTCCTCTCTGGTTCAACACTTCACGCCATCTTATCAGCTTGGTCAACAACATCAGTACTTTCTACCACTTAACTTCTCTCAACGCAGGTATGCTATCGACATTCGTCATAGGATCTGCGCGATTTTCCTGATAGATTCATACGCTGACGGTTAGGTTTAGTGCGGAAGAATCAGAGACCCATTACAGCGGCTGGAGGGCAGATACAAGTGCGATCCATCCAGTATCGCCATCCACTGTCTCACGTGAAGGTTACACATACCCAACTGCACCGACACATCTAATGCCATCCAACCTCGCGTACGCGGGCGGGAATTCGGCGTATTCTACCAGTCCTCGCAGCGGCGACACGTCACTGGCGCAACCATTCACCCCTGCAACTTCTCTATTCGATCCTACCGATATGTCCAATAGTGGGGAACAATCGCACATGTTCCCTTTCCTAGCCATGGAGACCGAGCGGTCCATCGTGACTTCGACAGGCGACATCGTGAAGCCCAATATTCAAGTCATGCCTACTAAAGGGTTCTTCACTGCTCAAGGGCATTGGACATGTTACCGCCGTAACTACTTTGGCCTCAATGCCTGGTACGATCTCGGGTTCCTTGCCCACAATACTCTATTATATCTGGACTCGAAGCCGATTAAGGCTTTTGCTTTGCATCTGTCCGCAACAATTGATGGACAGGAAGGGAAGAATGTGGAGCTGGTGCAATATACTCCCAAGCGAGACCTGGGTGACAAAACGCCTATCGCAATTACCAGAGTCGCACCCTCATCGCCGGGTGTACCTCCAAGCATGAACCCAAACAGTACCTATGTGGGCATGTCGGCATATCAGTTGAATGGCATGTACGGATGCCCTTTCCTCCCACTACAGAATGAGAGAGACCCTGAGTCACCGGAAACACCCAATTCAGCGAACCAATTGTCCATGAGTCCTACCAGCAGTGGATTTCCACATGGAAGCGGATCAGTTCAAGGAGACATTCCAAGGCACTCTTTCGATCGAGTACAATTCAAGGGTGCAACGCAAAACAATGGAAAGCGCCGTGCCTCACAACAGTTTTACATTCTTGTTGTTGAGCTTCTTGCTGATGTTCGTGGAGATGATGCGAACGAGCCAGACTGGACACGGGTCGCGAGTCGTCCAAGCGATAAGCTTGTGGTACGGGGCCGGAGTCCTAGCCATTACAAAGACAGTGACCAAAGCGCTAACAGCCACGGTCGCCGCGGAGGGAACCCTGGAACTTATGATGTACGTGGTCCAGGACATGGCTCTCCTGGAGGAGGTCAAAACGGGGCAACCCCTTACAACACGGGATCAGGCAACCCCGGAGCCTTTCGACCCTACTCCTATTCCCACAGTTCGATGTCTCCAAACAGTAACTATTCTGTCAACAACCCGTTGAACAACGGCGAACCCATCGTTGATGTCAAGCATCACTTGGAGCCGAGCCTAGCTCGAGAGGAGTTAGCTCACATGCAAAACCACGATACATACCGCTATTACAGGGACACGATCGACAAGGGGATCCCTATCCCTCTGAAAATAGAGACCCCCTCAAGCATAATAGTACCTGGTTTCTCTACATCAATGCAGATCGATAGCAAGCCTGCGCCTACAGAGGGCTATCCAAGTCCTGCGCCTAGCCGACATTATGGGTGCGGATCTTACACCGGCTACATTGGCAGTGAGACAAGCCGTGGTTGGTATTTCACATCTCGCGAAGACATGCCCTACTGATGGGCCGCCTACAAATAGAGGTGATAAAATCATCCCATCCTATCAACCCCCTGGGTGACCATGAACTCATCAAAGAGAAGGTGCATCCCTCCGACTTCCAAGCTCGCCTCCATCAGCAAGGGATCTATACAGTTGGTCAAACGGCTACGTTGTCACTGCCTTGCTCTGATGCAGACTCTAGTCAACGATCATTTGGATCGAGGTGACGCAAGGTCCAGCCACAATCGTGCCTGACCTGCTTTTGGCCGCGCTTCGAGCAATCATCGGGCTAGTCTCGAAGCTCTCAATGCTCCTGAACAGGGCCTTTTTGCTCTATGCCTTGCATTTACTTTATGTTTAATTGCTGACACGGCTCATTCAACAAAAGGTTGAATGTGTTTCACGAAGACCTTACCAGCACATGACGAACGAAATGACGATACACGAAGCATATTCTATCTAATGTCTCTTTCCTCTTTCCTTTTATTGCTCTTCATGTTATTGGACCTAGGCTGTCATAGGAAGCAAGCATCACAACGGGCGTCGGAGTAGCTCCTTTGATTATCTTTCGGGGTGGAGGATCAATTTGTTTCGGAATTCAGTTAACTGGGCATATATTATTAGCTTACAATAAAAACCCCCTTTAGTCAGGCGATGTGGTTTATGACATGGCTTCATCGTGACCATCTGAATATTGTCATAGCGGACTTAAGCTGACCCAAACAACGAGCGGTGTACGCAATGGCCTATTGCAATTCCAAAGAAGGGAAACCGGGATGGCCAATGCACCAGCCCCCACGATATTTGCATGATCGTCCGTCAGTCAGTCAGCATACCAGATCCTGTTCACTTAGGACATTCTGAGTTTTCGGACTCGGACGGGTTTACTCGGTCTTATTCGGAACGACGCTGGACTGCCTGGACACCTGCAGAAGGAAGTGAATAGAAAACCGACCAAGGCACGGAGAAACTGGCACATGGAGGGAGATGTTTTGTTCCGTCCCAGTAGTATGCACGAGCGAGCAACGCATGATCTGTGTGTGCTGGACCGAACGAGAAACGTGTGTATGTATCGCTAATTATAAACTCCATTGGTGTGATGCATAGGTACTATCTAAGGCAACTCACCGCATAACTACTGCGCGGTGCAGATTGTGCAAGCCCACATGTACGTCAAGCTTGGCGAAGATGCAGTCAGTACAGGGGTAGGACTGTCTGAACTTGCAGTAGATCGACAACATGACGACCACGTCGGAACGCAGTCTGACTGATGATGGCACGTTTGTAGTGAAGAGTGTTTGTGATCGCTTTCTTTTCCACGATGCGAAGTTCACGTATGTGGAAAGCAGCAAACCCCCGCGCAGCGCAGACACAGGGAAGGAGTGGGTGATGATCACGCTGTATTCCTAGTCTGGTGCCTTGTTGTCGTCCCAACTGGGTGGTATACTCCTGCACACCTCGAGGTAGTCTTGCCACCTTTCGGGACTTTCGACGACCCCGTCGCCCGTCCAGAACATGGTCCATTGCGTGTCCGTTAGGTCCCACGTGCCCTTGCTTCTCTCAAAGTACCATTTGTTCACGGGGTTGGTCTTTCTGCTTCGCCAGCACACACCATGCGGGAAACATGACCGAACCATAGCTTGGAAGACGACGTCCGCGACACCTGACGAGCCCTGTGACTTCTGCAGGACAGCAAACTTGTCGAGGTACGGTACTAGGCGGGACGGGTCATATTCGTCGGGGTCAGAGCTTTGAGATGAAAGGTTCGGGGGCATCTCCCATGTGAGTATTGCGCCGCCTTCGTATTCTCCCGCGATGATGACTCCGGCTATGCGGTTCTCGATTCTTTGCAAATAATGACGTACGTCTAATGGTCGACGAAAAGAATCCTCAATCAGATCCACAAGACGTGGTAAGTTGATGTTGGGGTGGTTATCCAAGGATATAGTCTTCTCACCAGGTTTCGGAGGTAGCCAAGGCTGCTTACGTGGATCTGGAATGATCGTGAGTGGCATGCCCCGTTTGACGAGCGTGGACCGAGTGGGCGATGCCTGTGTTGACACTGCAGAGTATATTTCCACCGCTGGAAGCCGAGCAACAGGCAGGGACGAAGAGATTATAGGCTTATTGGTCAGTAGATTGTGAATCAAAGGATTCTTCTGACGCCTTGTTGTAATGCCAATAGCATCAGGCTGCTTCGTCGAGCGAGACACACTCGCCGCCTCTTCTGGCGAGATTAGTAGAGCAGACGACGCAGGCGGAAGAAGCATCAAGCAATCTCGGAGCAACTTAAGGTTCGCAGCATGTGGTGCAGCTGCATGTCCATCCTGGAGCTCAGCAGCTACGTCTTCATACTCTTGTTCCAAGTTGATGAAGACATGAGCCCTGTCCTCCCTCTGTTCTGAGGGTAAGCCGCCCATGGGCTCTAGCATGATGATTCTATCCAGCGAAGCATCAATCGCTGCTTCTTTCTGCGCATCGGTCGCGATATCCGAAAGAAGACGTGTAAGAGCTAGCATGATCTCTGCCGCTGATACGTGGCTCGCTCGGAACGTAGACGTGTGCGCAATTGCGGGTATGACCGGAATGGCTCCTCTCTTCAACGGCTCCAAGATGAGCTTAGGTATCTCTACGGCCACATTGCCTTGGACTTGGGCAAGGGACTCATCTCTGTCGCCTTGATCCTGTATGGTCATCGCTGAATCCACGTAACGTGCCCCTGCATTATTATGCCTCTCGATAGCAGCTACGACCCGCTCTCCCTGTTGTTGATAAACATGCTTGAAGGAGCGATCGCCGCTCAACGAGATTTCTTCATGGCAATCAATTGCAAGTACAATCTGCATGTCCAAACGAACGAGCTGGGCAAGGGTCAAGGCAATGCCGTCCAACACGTCATCTTCTATGAGATATGGTGACCGCATTGAGACCAAGGCAACATGCACCTCACCAAACCCGCGCTGCACTTCTATGTCTTTCTCGCTTCTAGTGAATGTTGGACTAGATGCTGCAGCTCTTGTGGGTAGGTAAAGACCACCCAGATTAACGCCCGTATCGCTAACATCTTCCTGGCCCCCATGGTGTGATTTTGGGGGTGGGCTGGTCTTGCCTAAGTCCTTTTCACGCGACTTGAATCGAGCCAGATACTGTTTAGCGTCACGACGCGTAGTGCTAGAGCTGAGTATATCGAAAAAGAAGTCCTGTCCACCCATTCAGCTACGATTGATCAACAACAATGGAAAGCAGGTAAATCTCCATACCCGCTGTAAAAGCTTGTCCCCTCGGGGTCCATTGCTACTTTTAGCTGCTGTGTAGGCTTGAGCGTCCTTCTGTCGTGATAGTGATGATTTATAGCGAGCGGTACACTGCCATCTCTGTCCATTACGACCAGCGTGGAAGGTCAGGAACTGTTCGTAAGTCAGCCGTTACCTGGTTCCAAGTCTATCGCAAAATGTCTCGCTCAAGAGCTTACTTCATGGCATGCACTTCTTCTAGATGCCGCAATCCATGTTGTCATGGCTCATTGCACGGCTGCGAGACCAATTGACGAGAAAAATGCACAGGCGAGTGCTTTCTCCCTCCACACGCATCCATAAAAGGTATGACTGGGAAACAACAGAGAAGAGGGAAAAGATTCACAGAAGAGCACAGTCATACTATGGACACTTACTTACCTTATCTTATCACTAAATTCCCCACGCCGACGCTCCGCGTGCAGGCAGGAGGGGGCAACCCTGTCACATCTGTAACGAGATTGCTCCTCGCTCGTCACTGGCGAATATGTCAAGAAAGTGGAGGGCCTTGCATACTCAAAGTCTCTTGCCGGCCTTGATATCTTTTGAATCCAAAACACAGGGTCAAACATATCCCATCGTGTTCTATCACGGAGCTCGCATTCAGCAGTTCGGCAGGCATCTCGGTCAATATGCAACCTTACCTCCGGAAATCCGGCGCCAAGACGTCATCGATATATACCAGATGAGGCACCATTGAACACTTGAGGCTCAGATATATAAGCAGCTCAATCTTGTGATCTTCGTATCTCACATACACAGCATCGGAAAACTTCATAGGGTGATCGATAGCTTTTCAGTTGCCCAGACCTAGGATAAAGACCACTGCTGCACAACATGGCACCTCAACTTGCTTGGATTGGCCTCGGCAACATGGGCCGAGTAAGTCGAGTCCCCTCACCCAATTGGCGAGAAGACCCGTACTCTAATACCGATACAAGGGCATGGTCAAGAACCTGGCCGAAAAAGCTGACCTGGGAGGGAATCCTGTTATCATCTTCAACAGGACCAGCTCACGAGCCGAGCAATTATCACAAGAACTCGGAGCAGACAAGGCCAAGGCAGTGTCGAGCATCGCCGAGGCTGTGAAACCTGCAGACATCGTCTTCACTTGCGTGGGCGATGACAAGGCCATCGAAGAGACCATCGGAAGTGCCCTGGAGGGCAGCCCCAAGGGCAAGCTCTTTGTTGATTGTTCTACCGTGCACCCTGACACTACAGACAAACTAGCGAAGATGGTGACAGATGCCGGTGCAGAGTTCGTTGCCTGTCCCGTATTTGGAGCCCCGGCAATGGCAACTAGTGGTCAGCTCATATGCGTCCTCGCTGGTTCCGCTGCTGCCGTCGACAAAGTGAAGCCCTACACGACAGGTGTCATGGGTCGAGCAATCATTGATTACTCCGGCGAGCCACAAGGTGCAGCAACGCGCTTGAAGATCATTGGAAATACCTTCATCCTCAACATGGTTGAGACTTTGTCCGAGGGCCATGTTCTGGCCGAAAAATCGGGTCTTGGATCCGATAGGTTGCACCAATTCATCGAGGCAATGTTCCCTGGCCCGTACACTGCCTACTCGAACCGTATGCGCGAGGGTGACTATTACAAGCGAGAGGAGCCCCTGTTTGCGGTTGACCTGGCCAGGAAAGACGCAGGGCACGCCATGGCTCTGGCTAAGACACATGGCTGTCGTATGAAGGGTGTCGAAGTCGCGGATGCGCATCTTGCTGAAGTGAAAGAACACGAGGGAAGCAAGGGTGATATTGCCGGTATCTATGGTGCAGTTCGACAAGAAGGTGGTCTCAAGTTTGAGAATCAGAAGTAGCTCATGAATAGATTCAACATTCACTGATTATGGTAATTTGAATCGTGCATCATGACTCCAGTGCGACCTTAAGTCATACACTTTGTCGCCTATCCAGAAGCCGCTGAGCATTACCATGATAGATCGCCTCAATTTCATCATCACTGAACATCTTCTTCACCCCAGTATTCATCTGTCCAGCAAGCATATTCACACCTTCTACGCTCGTAAAAGGAAAGTCAGATCCATACATCAGCCGCTGCGAGCTCACGCCACACCCTTGCACAAGCCCGACCAATTGCCCGGAAGGTTTGCCATCCTCGGATGAATTGGAAAATGGAAAACCTGCAAGGTCAAAGTAGAACTGCTTGTTGAAAGCCTGTCTCGCTTCTTTTTCAGCCACTCCAGTCCATGGCCCAGGGACCAACGTCGAGAAGCCCGTGAAGCGCGGGAGAATTGGAGGCATAGCGCCCCCGGCATGCGGAATGACATAGGTGATGTCAGGGTAGCGGGCCACAGTCCCAGATAAGAACAGGTTCGTCACGCATCGCGCTGTGTCGAAGAAGAATTCGATCATAGGGTTCGGGAAGTTTGCGTGGAGTGGTGCTGCCTTTATGGGCTCTTTGCCGTCTCCGCACGCTATGCATGGAGAAGTAGGATGGATGAAGACAATCGCTCGCCGCTTGTTGAACTCCTCGAATACCGGGTCAAACAGTGGATCACCAAGGTAGTGTCCCTGGTGGTTAGTCTTTACGGCGAAACCATCACATCCGTCTTCGATCGCTTGTGGAATCTCCGCGAGGGCGAGTTCGATGTCAGGAAGTGGTAGAGAGGCCCAGAATCCAAATTTCGAGGGATACTGCTTCTTCAGCGATGCAGCGTAGTTGTTGCAGTATCTCGTCACTGTGGATGCAAGCTGCTTGTCCCCGATTTTCAGGTATGTGCCTGGAGAAGAGATGCTCAGGATTGATTTACTGATACCAATTCGGGACATTGAGTCGAGATGTGCTTCAGTGGACCATTTCTAGAAGTGCTTGTCTTTAGCGAGTATCGAGACACCCACTCGATCTGGCTTACTGGCAAAGCAGGCATCCCATCCGGGTTGGCATATCCATTGTCCAGACAAGCTTGGAAGTAGTCGGGAGGAAGAAAGTGTGCATGCACATCGATACGTGAATTGGCCATATTTCTTGATCGATCTGGACACGGTGGGAATTATTGAGCTTCGAGAGAGTGTGACGAATTACGATATGAAGACTTTTACATTAATTGATTACCACGAATATCAGGCTAAGTAACTTAGTAGGCTACCACTCTGGCCATGGAAGATGTAGTACAACACGTGCTTCGTCAGCCGAACAGCCTCGAAAACTCAGGTAGTAAGAACAACAGGCTAGACATAGATGGCACCTTTTGAAGCCTTCGCCGAATGACCCAAAGGGATTGATTCCCCAGCTTGCCTGTACAGATCAGATCGAAGATGAGTCCCTAAGGTGGTTCTTGCGTCCTGGGCTTCGCGGGGCCGACCCGTAGTGTTGTGATGCGACATGGCCTTTACCTTTTACAGCACCAATAATCCTCCAGCACGGCGGACCTATCTTTAGTGCTGCACAAGGTACGACATGACCCCGCCTTGTTATATACCATGCGATGGCCGGCTTGCAATGGAGTGCCCTGGATTTCTATATAATCTGGCTTCCGGCATAGAGGACTAGGACTGTTCTCCTCCAGCAGTTTGCATTGCCGCAGATTCGTCATGGCTTCAATCCTGATTCGGGATGTCCGTATATTCACCGGAGAAGAGGAAATACCTAATGGAAGTGTCTTGGTCGAAGAAGGCAAGATAAACTCGGTGTCGAGATCAAGCATCGATCCACCGAGTCCGTCAATGACAGTCATATCAAAGCCTGGGCATACCCTGCTGCCAGGCCTCATTGATGCACATATCCACGCTGACAAGGGTAACCCCGTTGCTCTACCACAATCCCTTCGGTTCGGAGTGACGACCGTATGCGATATGCAGAACGAGCCTCACAATGTGGTCAAGCTCAGGAAGCAGGCTGAGAGCAAGGGTGTAGCAGACTTCAAGACGTGCAGCTTGGCTGCAACGATCAAAGGAGGATGGCCGGAAGCCGTGGTTACTGCGCATGATGAATCCGACGAGGTATTGCTGGATCATACTCCTGATATTGAGTATGATCACGTTGCTGACAGAGGCACAATGCCAGACAGCTGCGGAGATAGCACTATGGCCCAAGCTGGAAAGTGAAGCAGACGCACAGGCTTACGTGGATCAACGTGTCAAGGAAGACCATGTCGACTATATCAAGCTGATGCACGAGAGTGGCAGTGGTCTCCTGGTCAAACCGAATTTGCCAGACATCAAATTACAGAAAGCGGTGATCAAAGCTGCTCATGCTAACGATCTCGTTGTCGTGGCGCACTGTCTCGCTCATGACGATACCGTGGCTATACTTCACGCAGGTGTCGATGGATTGACCCATACTTTTCTGGACAAGCCTCCCAGTAAGCAGCTGGTTGATGCATACAAGCTCAACAACGCGTAAGTTATGCCTGACCTCTTCATCAGAGAATCAACATTGACGGAAATTCAGCCATTGCAATCCTACACTTGCAGCCATAGGCAGTCTGACGCAAGAAGGACGTGCTTTGCAAGAGCAATATGCTCATGATCCACGCGTGCAGAGCTTACTTGGGGAGTCTGAGAAAGCGAGGTTGTGCCAATGCATGAGCATGGCAGCCGAGGGATGTACAGTTGAAAACGCATATGAGAGTGTGCGTCAACTAAAAGCTGCTGGCGTAGATATCGTCTGGTTCGTAGACACGGTCATCCATTTTAGCACTCAAGTTATACTGACACTTCTCAGCGGATCGGACGCGGCAGGGCCGGCTATAGGAACTGCTTGGGGCCTTTCTATACACCAGGAGATGGCATTATTCGTGGACAAGTGCGGCTTCACTCCTTTGGAGGCTCTACGCTCGGCTTCTTCAACGACGATGAGAAGGTTTAGATTCCACGATCGTGGGCTAATTGCTCCTGGATTGAAGGCAGACCTCGTGCTGGTGGAGGGAAACCCGCTGGAGAACATAGATCATACACTTGATCTTAGAGCTGTCTGGAGAGACGGGGTCCTTTGCTCTGCTTACGAACATGTATAGCGTGCTCATAGCAGACACAATGGGGATTGCTCGACCTCGAGATACTTAGTGCTGTATACCTCGATTATGGGTGGAATGCTTGATAAATGCAAGAGTAGTTCATATTTCCAGCGCTATCACCTGTTTTGACCTAGTGCTCCTGCGTATAGAATCTGTCGAATAAAGAGAAGAGTCACCAGTCACTTACTTCGAATGCCGAAGGTAATCGCGCCGGATGTGTGACATAGTAAACAAATGTGTCGTATAATTACACTGCCTAAATAATGCGCCTCTCCGGCTCTATTGCGCCGCCAGTCGGCGAAATGTATACGTGACAGCGAGCGGAAAAATCGCCCGGCTAAATTCTCCACCAATAGCGGTAAAGCTTCATTGCAGCCGCCCCAGATCAAACACCCCACTAGTGGGGTATTGGAGTGACGGGGAAATACGAGGTCGAGGAGGTATGGTTGAAAGACAAAACCAGTCGTATGCCCCTTCGTGGTTCGCGATACTTATTCTTCTTGCTCTTAATTGATTTTTTGAATCTATAGCTTTCTTCTCTCCTATACAGTGATCGCAAAGATGGTGACTATTACGAAATTCACGACCAGAGATGTTCGCTTTCCTGTAAGTGCGGCCATGACTTACTCTCCATGTTTACTGTGTGTGTTCGTCTGCTTACATTGTTCTGATAGACGTCTCTGGACAAAACTGGCTCTGATGCCATGAATGCTGCTGGTGACTACTCGGCCGCTTACTGCATTCTCAGCACTGATACTGAACACTCTGGCCATGGCATGGTAAGTCTCGACTCCAAATCATGAAACATTCATTTCTTTTGCTAAACTGGCGTAGACATTCACCATCGGTCGCGGCAACGAGATTGTCTGCGCAGCGATCTCGTTGCTCGCTTCTCGCGTGGAGGGCAAGACCCTAGAAAGCCTTGTAGCAGACTGGGGAAAGACGTGGAGATACCTCGTTTCCGACAGTCAACTACGATGGATCGGACCCGAGAAAGGCGTGATTCACCTTGCTCTCGGAGCTGTCGTGAACGCCATCTGGGATCTGTGGGCGAAGACGCTCAACAAGCCCGTATGGCAGATTGTGTGCGAGATGTCGCCCGAGGAGTTTGTGTCCTGCATTGACTTCCGGTACATCACCGATGCCATCACAAAGGAGGAAGCCATTGAGTTGTTGAAGAAGGAGGAGCCTGGTAAGGCTGAGAGGATCAAGCATGCTCAGGCCAACCGAGCTGTGCCTGCCTACACCACCAGTGCTGGATGGCTAGGCTACGGTCAGGAGAAGATGAAGGGACTGCTTGAGGAAACTCTTGCCAAGGGCTACAGGCACTTCAAGCTGAAGGTCGGCACAAGTGTCGAGGAAGACAAGACGAGATTAGCCATTGCGAGAAGCGTCATTGGCTACGACAAAGGCAACTATCTCATGGTTGATGCCAACCAGGTAAGCGACGAGAACCTTTCCCTCCCTAGAACACATCCGTACTAACCACACACCAATCAAGGTCTGGTCTGTACCAGAAGCCATCGACTACATGAAGCAACTCGCGGAATTCAAGCCATGGTTCATCGAAGAGCCCACATCACCCGACGACGTCTTCGGCCACAAAGCCGTGCGCGAAGCCCTGAAGCCCTACGGAATCGGCGTCGCCACAGGCGAGATGTGCCAGAACCGCGTCATCTTCAAGCAGCTCCTGCAACAGGGCGCCATCGACATCTGCCAGATCGACGCCTGCCGCATGGGAGGAGTGAACGAGGTGCTCGCCGTGCTGCTTATGGCGAAGAAGTTCGGCGTGCCCATCGTGCCGCACTCTGGAGGCGTCGGTCTGCCTGAATACACTCAGCATCTCAGCACCATCGATTATGTCGTTGTCAGTGGTAAGCTCAGCGTGCTCGAGTACGTCGATCATCTTCACGAACACTTCTTCCACCCGAGTGTCATCAAGGACGGATACTACACCACTCCCACAGACCCTGGGTACAGTGTTGAGATGAAGCCCGAGAGCATGGACAAGTTCGAGTATCCCGGCAAAGATGGTGTGTCGTGGTGGAAGAGTGAAGAGGCTAAGAGCATCCTCGAGGGAGAGAGGATATAGACACCCACTAGATCTACTTACACAATGCTATGCCGCACAAGGCACCAGCTCTTATTCTTCGCGTTTACGGATACAAGTACAGACTCCACTCAGTCATCAGTGATGGAAGTGAATTGTATGTGAGGCTACATTATGACCCATGTGAATCAAGTAGATTTAGTATAAAAAAGCATGGTCACACTTCTATATTTAACTAAGCGTCGACAGCACACAGGCACAAATTAACCAAAGGAGCAAAAGGTAGAGTAGTAGTAAAAGTAAAGCAGCGAAGCCGCGCGGTCAAATTGGTTCTATAAAAACTTAACCTATAGAAGAGAAGAGAAGCGTATCTTGTCGTGTTCGTCAGAGGCCATGTTCGTCAGCATGGAGAAGTATGCGAAAAGGCTCGCAACTCCATCCATAAGGGGGGCCTGTCCTGCAGGAACGAGAATGGGTGGGTTTTTGAAAAGGATTGGCTGTCAGGAATCGGGCAACAGGGATCACCTGTTGATGCCTTCTCCGGCGAGGTTGACAACCGGGTTGAAGTTTTGCCATGCGCAGTCCTTGGTGATCAAGACACTGCCATGAGCTTCGTGAATCGTGGAACCGTTCCTGCCAATGCCGACATAAGGAGAGACACCATTGCCAAGGTCATCTGGGAAGGGCACCATGGTGGTCTGGGGACCACTGCCGTCTGCGTAGAAGGTGAAGCCAGCGTTGTCACCAACACTGACCGTGATGGTCGAAGGTTCCTTAACGAGAGCCCAGGCGAAAACGGCATCGACAGGGTACTCGTAGTTTCTGACGCTTCCGGTTGAAGCACCGCCGGCGCAAACCACATCCTTTGGGTGACTAGTGAAACTGTCAGCATTGTTCGAGTCATGAGCAAGTCCAGGAAGCTGCTTACATGCGGTACCAGAACACAACCTGATCCATAGCAATGGCTGGGGCCTTGCCGTTCTTCCACCACGAGATGTAGTACTTGGCAATGATGCGCCACGGGGCGTGGTTCATGTCCTTGACATAATTGTCCATGCCGTTGGAGTAGGTAACATAATCCGTGGCGGACACATCCGTGAAGCTTGGGATGTCTCGGAGATAGTGAGACTCGCAGAAGTCGTTCCATGTCAGGATCTCAATGATATCTGGCGAGAAGGCAGCATTGGCGACGGCGTGGAGACGCTGTGTGAACAATGTGTCGGAGTAAGAAACCCAGGAGTTGGCGGCAACACCATCATTGAGGTCCTTGAATTGCCACGGAGAGATAGCCATGATGTATGGTCCAGTCTTGCCTGCATTGTTTAATGCAGACTTGAAAGCCTCGTCAGCACTCACAGTGAGATTGTCGTTTTCCAGAGGCCAAGCTTGCCCTGAGAGAAGGTTAGCAAAGTTGTGGTAAGATTGTGACATGTGCTCGAACTTACAGTTAAAGAAGCCGTCAATGGATGGGTAATTCTTGATCAGGTTCGAAGCAGCTGTGTCTGCGTGATTCTGTGCTCCCTCGGAGTAAGAAGTCAAGGCAGGGCTGAGACTGATGGCGACGCCGGAACCCTTGACAGTGTCCTTCAATTTCTGGAAGAAGTCGTTGCCATACTCATCAACCTGGTCGCCACCATAGGTGGACACGAGGACATTCGTGTTCCAGCGCATAGCTGCCGAGCTTCCAGAGTACTTAGTGATCATGCTCGACATGAATGTAGTGTTCCAGTAAATGTTGCACTCAGAGTAGCTCATGTCAAAGGAGAACATGAGCTTGAATCCCATGCTTTCAGCAGCGTCATAAGCATCGTCGATACGGTCCAATTGCCAGCCACGGCTTGGATGGTTGCAGTCAGGCGGGATCCAGTTGAGGGCAAAGCCATCGATACCAACTTGCTGCGCAGCAGCCATATCTGTCTTCCATTGGCTCTTGGTGTAGGCATAGGAATTGTCCAACATGAAGTGAGCCACAACCTCGCCAGCAGCAGCGATTTGAGCACCAACTGCTGCAAGCAGCAAGGCGCCAAAGACTTTGGGAAACATGTTGAGGTAAGCTAGAAGTAGTCTCTACGATTTTTCGTTTTTGTATTCTAGGCAACAAAGAGCGCAAGCGCCGTCAAAGTCTGTCGGGTGTAGTGATTGTGAAAGAGTGTGAAGTGTTAATCTTACCGTTCCCGGAACGGTAAGGGGGTTTATGAAGAAAAGAGTGTATGAAGGAATGACTGAGAAAAGATGGTGTAAGGAATGGACAGGCGTCAACGCCAAAGGAAAGGATAGGACCTTGAATTTGTATGTGAAGGTGTGGTAGAGAGAAAGAGAAAAGAGGACTAAGTGAAGAGAGCCAACGGTTATACCTTAGTACTCACAGACTGCACCTACAAGGATCCGACATGTGAACGGTAAACGGCTCCAGGGGCCGCGAGCCCCACTACTTTTTTCCGATCAAATAGGTAGAGTGGAGCGCCAACATGTGGCAACACTGAAATTGCGAGTCTATCAAGGAGCTGGATTGGTTGTTTGCTGGTATGGAGGAATTGGGAAGGAGTGGACAAACGTCTGGCTCGGCCCGTCGTTTCAGATAGGGTTTCGCAATGCTGCTAGGGTTGCTGTTGCAGTGCCAAGGGCGTGGGTTCTACTGCACTCGAAACGCTGCAGACATCCACACCCCGGCTTTACAGGAAAGTGAAGCGACCGATACAATAACATTTTCTTTGTTGATGCATTCTTCGCACCGAAACTTTGTGTGCCGCCCTGCATAGTGACGTGCTTGGAGGCGCTTTCTAGAATGGCATCTATTAGACTTGCGCTTTGAGCGCTTCCTTCCTGGTCACGCTGTGCACTCTCCTATACTGACTCAACTTGCCTCAGTTGAGAAACACCGGTCTTGATGCTACCCTCGATCCTCCAATCCATGTCATGTAACATGCACAATGCAACACGTTGGGTCAATGGACTCCTCTTCTCTGTTAATGAGCATACCGATGGAACGTGTGGTTGTCCCGTGTGACAACCCGACTGTAGGTACCTATGGGTCCCTTCATCAAACAGCTACGGTATATGCATCTCCGACCGAACTTTACTGATCTGTAGCTAAGGCCACAATGATTCAGATCTAATCTCTGGGAAACGGGCGGTTGGGACAGAGCTGCATGTTTAAGAGGCCGGGCGGTTCTGCATCGCACAAGAATGATTATTGAAATCACTGACATCCCTGTCTGTCCATGTGCGGACATTTAGGGCATTGAATCCCACTGCGCCCAAGTCTCCTGCAAGCATCCTTTGACAGATACTGTGATACAGCGTCTGGGCCCAACCGAGGTGGTCGACGAAAGACCAGGTCTTGTATGGAGATCTGTGTATGGTGGCGGACTTGATTGGAGCCTCTTTGTGGGATTTGCATGCGTGACCGGGATGCACAATGGTCTGTTTCGAAAAATGATAGTAGATAAGGTACCGCCCGCCACTCCGCTACAGCCTCCCGTCGCACAAGGGGACTCGATCTGGTCCGAAAGAAATGGCCGATTCATTTTGTTTCTCCGTGACCTCGACAAGTGCGACAGCGATCCAGAATCGTACCCATCCAACCGCCTATCAGCCCGTTCACCCCACCCACTCATTGCTTCCAGTTTTCAGCTAATTTACAATAAGTCAGTGTTGCATTATCTAGAGGCTGGGCATGAATACGCCATGGGTAAAGGACGTCTTCGGTCTACGGGCTTTTTACTACACCCAAATTGCAGCTGGCAACTGTCCCCAAGCGCCCTGCATGGGTCTCCTAGGATCATCATTGTCACACTCTGTACGTCAGTGGAGATTTGTTTTCCGTCTTGGCTTGTCTACTCAAACATTTGTCGTTCATGTGTTATGTTTACATATTGAAGGGGTGCGCAGCAGTACACCAAGCGCTTAAACGTGCATGCATCAGCCTGCTTCGGGGAAGCGTGTCGTTGAAAATTTCTTTATGTGTCTTAATATGTAGATGCCTAGACGGGCGATCCACTGTGGAGAGGGAGATCAAGGACTTGTGGATATACAAAGAATATGACAAGTGGAGCCGCCGAGTGGATCGGTACTTTATTGTACAGTACCTGATCTCCCATGGATCGTGTAATTTACGCCTACAGCTACTGGCCAACGCATACAGGGCGTTCCAACCGCACTTTGACGCTGGCTTTTGGTTGTCTACGCAGGCCGCATTTGTAGATGGCTCGAACATATGCCTGTCCTGTGTAGATATCGGATTTCACCAAAACAAATAGCTGTGCGAGCAAGAATTATTGGGTCGATTTGGGTTTTGCCACTTCGGTAAGTTGCGGCTTTCCGCCGATTCCAGTGCACAGTGGTTAGACCTTGAAGGGTGACCTGGGTTTCAGGCTAAGTCGACGGAAGGCGAAGTTGTGCAACACAACCTGGCACGTGTATACGTAGTTCGGACGCTAGGGTAGGCACTCGGGAGCGGTAGATTCCAAACCAGAGTCCCTGTCGTCAACATAGCAAGGATTCGACAAAGAGCTGGCTTTAAATGTAAATGCTAGGGAGTGAAAAGCAGAAATGCGTATCGTCGTAAGAAAGAAGGGTATCAAGTTGCGCCGTGGGCTCCCTAATGACAAATGAAAAGACCCGTCCCTCACTGTCACCACTCTCCTGTGTCGGTTGACTGCCGAGTCAGGCTTCGACTTTTCCCTCCCCTGGAGTATTTCAGATGTAGATAATGGTTCTACCATTTAGATACAGAATCGGCTCCTGCATCTTCCCAGTCATCACAATCGCCAGCCTCAGGCATGCCGTTCGATCGGTCGTCTTCGATCTCGAACTTGGTCCCTAATGCCGCTTGTCCCTGCTTAATGAGATCCTGCAGCTGCCTGCTCATCTTGCGAATACTTTTGTCGGTATCTTTATCCTCTCTGTTCCTCTTGGCGAGGATTTTCTGTGCTTGTGAGCTCAGGGGAGACTGATCATGTAAGACCTTGCGATTCGTGATCAGAGGAGATCTAGCGGATGCACTGGAAACTCGTCGGTCTTGAGCGTGCTGTGATGAGATAGGAGAAACATTCATATGATCGGAATTGAGTTGAGTATGAAATGGCGAACCAGTGTAAGCGATGTTTGACGAAGCTGCGCGTCGAGACGTGGGAATCAGTGAACGTCTACAGCTCGCTCGTGACGTGGGCAGCCGAGGAGCGGCTAACAGGGGGTTCGATATCTTGCGCGTGGTCAATCTCGGACTACTTTCACGAGTATGCAGATTGTTCTCAACGACAACCCAGTCACCGGCAGTCTCGGTATGTAGTCGTTTGTTGGGTTGCGAGGTGCACTCCCGGTCAGGATTATGCGAAGATCTCCGCTCGTGTGGAAACTGACCGGGTATGGGGGTTGAAGACCTAAAGTACCCGTCCCAATCATGATCTAGATCCAATTCAGTCGGGCTGGCAAAGTCATAGCCTATGCCTTTCCCCGCGTGGAAACCACGAAAAGCACTTTCCCGACAAAAGCTCACGATTTTGCCTGCCATGGACGTCGCTAAATTCAAGACGAAACCTCCCCAGCTTGAGTTTGGTGCTTCAGTGTTGTATGCACTGTCATTCAACCTGGCGTGCCCATTACGCTCACGCGCCAGTGGTCCAGTCAAAGCATCGAGGTGGAAAGATGTGGATCCCGCCCCTGCCTCGCCTTCGTCCCAGTCAGTGCGAAACTTGAAATCCAAAGATTCATATTTCTCGTAGTAAGAAGTAGCAGCAAGGGTCGGAGTGTCGAAGCCATTCGCAAGCGTGTATGTCGGGTTAGCCAAAGGTGCGGGACTTGGGCCATCCGCTGTTCCCATTTTGACATCAATGCTCTGTCCATGTACCGCAGCGGTCCCATGCGCGTTTGGCAATCTGAACTTGGTACTTGAGTCTGTCCTTGCTTCTCTGTGAGTAACGGGCAACTGATTGCGCTTCGAAGCGAAGTTTGAACTAAGATAAGCGCTGGCTGGGGTGAGTGGCGGTCGAAAGACATTATTGTGCAGCACCCGGTGGTCTCCGTTCTGCACTTCCTGCGGAGTGGCGAAGGTAAAAGGCATATGCCGGGTGGCGGAGGGGGTCTCCATCGCAAAGCGTCTGGACCAGGTCTACTGTATCTCGGGGATAGGTGTAGATAGATGTTTGGAACGTCGTGGATAGGTTCGCTACATGTACGGCAAGGAAGACAAGCTGCTCGTGCTGCTCACTCCGCGGCTACAAATGGAATGCGGGGGTGTGGTTGCCTTGTAGGGATCTCGCTCATGCTATGATAGAGGCATTGCGACAAAAGATTGACCAGACATGGTCATGCTGCCACAATTGAGCAATTACTGCCAGGTCGTGAGATCTGACAGAACACAGTGTGATTGTACTACTACAGTAATTCTATGGAGACTTGGAGATTGCTCCAGGAGACCTTCAGCCTGGCGTTGGCCGGCCAACTCTTGGGTACCGAGGTAGTTTCGAGATCATCCAATCAGATAAGAGAAGATCGTCATCTGCCACTGCGTCTCGTCAAGCTTTAAACTTCTAGAACATTTCGATGAGATGTGGAATGTGTTTCACGTTTCAATTCTTTTCGAGGGCGGAGAGACGGCAAGGTGTCATGGTCAACTAGCTCAACAGTGTTCGAGTTCTGCTCTGCCAGACAAGTCTTTACGTGGCTAGGTGCCTTTCGGGGTTAGTCTCGGTCTATATTGACTCGCAATCGGATCAATGGGATTCTCCACGCACACCTGGTCAGTCCAGATCTGCAGACCACACTATGCCTAAGGTGAGAGTTGTGACACTCGCATTCAGTTGAGGCCATGTTCTATTGTACCGTGTGAAGAGCAAAAAGTCTGAGTTCACAAGCAATGGACCATGAAATGCTGTACTACGTTGCTTATGTACAGCCCATCCCAACATGTTGTATCCATAATGAATTCACCATTTCTCTTCCATTGGTGAGCTTTCGGCAAGTGTTTCCCCATTGTCTTGCCAGCTCAGAAAACAGTGCACCTGTCACCAAAGCTACAGATCTACTGTATATCAATCGGATTGGGCTAGGTGATCTGGGAGCATGATGTTATCAAAGGCGCGATTTCGGAGCATTGTCGAATTTGCCGAAGCTCAACGCAAGACGTCGGTTTAGTCCATCTCGGTGGCTGACTCAACCCCCGCACTGCTGCTCCATAGCGTCCGTCCGTGGTCAGCAGAATATTTCATTGATCACTCTGGACTCGTTTATGTTCTTGCTTCTGTCCCGACATCAATCCCTCAACCAGCGAACATGTCGTCCAAACATGCAGTGCGCTCGCTGCTCACCAATGCGTCACTGCGATCATTCAGTACCGTTGTCGATGACCGGCTAGCAATGGCCGCGTCGGCAACCCCTCTGTCCCGCTCAACCAATGTTCTACATACTGCTCTCAATGCCACAGCTCCCCGTCACAATTGGACGCGAGATGAGATCCGCGAAGTCTACAACACGCCGCTCATGGAGCTTGCACACCAATCTGTACGCTTGTCTGACTGATGTCGACGGCGGCTTGATCCAAGACTGACCCGTTGCTACTGTCAGGGCGTCTTGCATCGACGATTTCACTCTCCATCTGCCGTACAGATGTGTACCCTTATGAACATCAAGACTGGAGGTTGCTCTGAGGATTGTTCTTACTGCTCCCAGTCGTCTCGGCACAACACTGGTATACACTCAATGTCGCCTGCCCAACCGCATGCTTGTCTCTTACCGGATATCTAGGTCTCAAGGCTACGAAGATGTCTTCCGTCGACTCGGTCCTCGAAGCTGCCAGGATAGCAAAGAACAACGGCAGCACGCGCTTCTGTATGGGAGCCGCTTGGCGCGATATGCGAGGCAGGAAGTCAGGCCTGAAGAACGTCAAAGCCATGGTCGAGGGCGTACGCGCCATGGAGATGGAAGTCTGTGTGACCCTGGGAATGATCGACCAAGCCCAAGCCGAGGAACTTGCCAGCGCTGGCTTGACCGCGTACAACCATAACATCGACACTTCCCGCGAGCACTACCCTTCGGTCATCACCACCCGTACCTACGACGAGCGCTTGCAGACTTTGTCCAACGTTCGCAACGCTGGCATCAATGTATGCTCTGGTGGTATTCTTGGACTCGGCGAAAAGCCAGAAGACCACGTGGGTCTCATTCACACCGTCGGCACCATGCCATCTCATCCCGAATCCTTCCCTGTCAACGCTTTGGTACCCATCAAGGGAACGCCCCTCGGAGATGATCCCACGCGTAAGCGCATCAGCTTCGACGCCATCCTGCGTACCATCGCCACGGCACGTGTCGTCATGCCTGCAACAATCATCAGAATCGCTGCTGGTAGAACTACAATGAGCGAGGCAGAGCAGATCCTCTGCTTTTCCGCCGGCGCAAACGCCATCTTCACTGGTGAGAAGATGCTGACCACCGAATGCAACGGCTGGGACGAGGACAAGGCCATGTTCGAGAAGTACGGACTCGTGCCCATGAAGAGCTTTGAGAGAGGAGGTCTCCGGGAAGCTCCAGACTACTTCACGGAGATGCAAGCCACCATGAAAAAGGACCTTGCGGCATCGGCGTAGATCATTCACTCATGGTGAAATCCCCATAAACTACTCCAGCTACGATCAGTAAAGGGACCACGAAATGAAACAAATGTCAAATGATGCATCGTTGCCAAGTACCGGGAAATGATGAGTAGGTAGACTAAGGCAAGACGTACTGGTAGTCCTCTCCATTCTCTGATTCCACTCTGTGCTGCATATCTAGCTGCAAGCGAAGCCCGTATCTTGCAGGGTTCAATCACCGGCCAAGACGGAACAGATGTGATGAAACGCCCGACCTCTGGTCCACCAATGCGACCAGAACGATGGCATCTGACAACTCATCAAGATCAAAAGCTAGCTGCGGTAGATGAGTCATGGGACTTTCTTGTAAAGAATATCTAAAAAGTTGCACACAATGACAAATAAGCCCCTTTCTCCTGGTAGTCATGCAAGGATAACATACTACATGAGAGCACGTGCAGCCCTTATCCGAGTTGGATGCTCGAAATCGGCGGTCGACGTTTATAGTTCTGCAATGTGAACAGGATGAATCGCAAAGGGTCACGAATTGACACGCGTGATAGGTGTAAAGACAGATCTGGTCGCGTTGTTCGATGTGAACAACGTCAAATAACGTAAGGGTGAAGCTCCTCATTGAAAACTACCTTACCTTGTACTCGCTTAGTCGGGGTATGTGTTGACGAGAGAAGAGCCCCGCATCGCATTCATTGGGCCCCGTCCTATCCTAAGCTGCTTTACCCCACCAAGACTTCTTTCCCAAGTACAGTACAAGTATAACGTGATATCGAGAAGTGAGGTACCTCACTGCTCCACAGATACAGCTTGTATTCGATCCACCTAGGAAGGTGTGGCGTTGTTTCACTGCGACGTTGGCTGCTTGTTCTGTCGTTTCCTCTCAAAAGGCAATCTGTGACGGAACGGCCCACACAGCTTGCGCCTCATCTACTGTACCTTACTGTTCCATGTACCCTGTACCCTATAGCTGTTCTTTTGCTCGTAGTGGCGCCCCGCGGGGAGTCTACGAACGTTGCATCCGCTTCTTACGAACACTTGCTCTGCTCGTTAGCAAATCCCAAAGTTGCCGTTGGTCGCATCAGGTGTCGTCTCGATGCTGCGCGTATCCATATGGTCGGATTCTCTGTACTTGGCAAAGCTATGGTATTACCAATATCAAACGCCGCAATTCATGTTTCGGGTTATCGTGAGAAGTCTTGATGTTCTTGAAGCCGGAGGTCTCGAGCCAAGTCTGCAGCACTAGACGTTTCGTGGTCCGCTAGATATCGACCATTCTGGGAGGACACCAAAACCACCACTAGTCAAAATTGGGACAATCGAATTGCAAGAATGACGATCTATTCGGAAGAGTCGAGTCCTGGACTCGACAAGCAGACTGGCACTAAGTGGAGTACTCACGCGATCATACAAGCGCAAACAAGAGAACGGTTGACTACTAAGGTTTTGTCTTTTTGCACAGTGGGTGACAGTAGAGGAGCAAGACCAAGGTAAGCATTCTTGCGACGCGACTATGGCTGTCCTGACCGCCAGGACAAACGACGCCACGACTACCTATATGCAATTTGCGCGGAGGCATGACAGAATGGCGTCAGGGATATGTCATATACTGACTTGGAATCCAAGCGAGCAAAGGCCCTCGTGACCATCTGAGTAGTTTATGAGCCCAATGAGCATTTCCGCAGTCCGCGCAATTACAGACAGAATTGCCTCGGATCACTGTCCTTTGATGACGGGAGTGTCGGTGATAAGGTTGGATTAAACTGCACACGCACAGACTATGGATGGAGGGATTGCGCTAAGGCGCGCATCGGAATAAGCCTCCCCCAGCTTTAATTTCTACCATGAACAGCGCCGAGCAGTTGCATGGGTCGAACGAACATAGATGCATTCTTAAGGGGCTGTACGAAATGTTTTGCCTCTTGACATGGGTGGCGACTGCATCGGCACCGTCTCGATTGATTGTAACAGGTCGTTCAATGGAATTACTGAGGATCGCACATACGACAAAGACAAAAGCAATGCAATGGACTAAAATACCGTGATGTATACCTCCGTACCATTGAGCGGAGGAGAAACGCTGGAGAAGCCCCCCCCCGCATCGGTTAGTCGTATCCCCATGGAGTGCAGATCCGCCTAAGAGAACCACTGTGGATCTTACATGTAGCGAGCATCTTGGCAGTTTGAGTTCATATAAAAAAAAAGTGTACAAGCACGGCACTGTGCCTGGCTTGTGGATGCCCTGCATACACCGAGCATTGCTCCCCCGCCCCGACGTCGATGATACCTCGACGATCTGACTGATGAGAGCTGCCTTGTCTCGTACCCGGGCCCTCATCCAGGGCGATGGATGATGATAGGCATGCAGCCTGCCTCGCTGCATGCGGAGACGAAGGACGGATGAGCTCATCCTGCCGGTGCGTTTGTACCATCTGACTTTGTGTGATGGGAAGGACCATGATTACCCCGCGCAGCAAGGCGGATAAATCGTCCGCTGGGGAAAGTGAAGTGAGGTAGGTTACAAAAAAAAAGTTGTGGAGCCAAACCGAGCACCTATAAATTGAGAGTTATACCGCAACCTTCCCGATTGTGTAGCTACGCGCGATTTCTTCCTCCAGCTTGAAGTCCTCCGAAAATATAGCTATTGGGAGATATGAGTTCAATTCGCAGTCTAGCTCTCCTGCTTAGAGCTGCTGCATTCACGCAGGCCCAAGTAAGCCCTCCAGGATCCCCTGTACGTCATTGCATATGTCTTCTATGTCGTACAAAGAGTGTGGTCCACTAACGAGACATTGCAGTTCCCGGAAACAACTTATCCCAATGCCACTGTCGCGTATGCGGTTGCCGGCGCTCAATTCAACCAAACATCGCCCCCATTCTACCCCTCACCCTGGGGCGAGGGTACGGGAGACTGGGCGGCAGCATATGCAAAGGCAAAGACATTCGTCGCTGGATTGACTCTGACCGAGAAGGTCAATCTCACCACTGGTAAGTGCTTATCATCGAAGCACCAGAACAAGACCATTTACTAACACTAAGACAGGTGTTGGGTACGAACCATTGAAGATGTTGCAGCGTCATTCACTGATCTATGAATAGCTGGGAAGGCGAGAAGTGTGTCGGCAACAATGGCGAGATTCCGCGTCTCGGCTTCAAGTCTTTGTGCATGCAGGACTCTCCACTCGGCGTTCGAGACAGTAAGTTTCACTTTGAAGGCTGCAGCGTAAACAGAGCCATTGACTGACGAGTAATAGCCGATTTCGTGTCTGGCTTTTCTGCCGGCGTGACAATCGCTGCAACATGGGACCGCAAGCTTTTCTACGAACGTGGCCACGACATGGGCACTGAACACAAGTTGAAGGGTGTTGATGTTCAACTGGGACCTGTAGTCGGCCCATTGGGCAGACATCCAGAAGGTGGAAGAAACTGGGAAGGTTGGTCTTTTCTGGCTTCCATTGCTGATTCTCGGTACTAACGAGATGACATGTAGGCTTCAGTCCTGACCCAGTCTTGTCTGGCATCGCGGTCGCCGAGACCATCAAGGGTATTCAAGATGCTGGTGTCATGGCTTGTACCAAGCACTACATTCTGAATGAGCAAGAACACTACCGCCAAGGAGGTTTGTGATTCTTGGACGTTCTATCGATCAAGGCCGTTGCTGACCACTTCAGGTTCTAATTTGAGCGACGCCATTAGCTCAAACATTGACGATGTAACCATGCATGAGCTATACCTCTGGCCATTCGCCGATGCAGTAAGAGCAGGCACCGCTTCAGTAAGTAGCTATTCTCGACGCGTTCTGGACAACAATACTCATCAAGATCAGGTGATGTGCAGTTACAACCAGATCAACAACAGCTATGCTTGCCAGAATTCGGAGGTACTCAACAAACTTCTCAAATCAGAACTTGGCTTCCAAGGATTTGTCATGAGTGATTGGGCAGCTCAGCACTCTGGTGTCAGCTCGGCTCTAGCAGGTCTTGATATGACCATGCCTGGTGATGCCGCATTCGACAGCGGCACGTCCTTCTGGGTTAGTATGATAATGTCTCGCATTCATGCATTTACTAATCGAGGTTTATATCAGGGATCGAACCTGACTATTGCAGTGTTGAACGGCACGGTTCCTCAGTGGAGGTGAGTATCCCGAGACGGTTCTGGTAGCGAAAAAGAGAGTTCGGGAGCTGACCTTCTCTAGACTGGACGACATGTGTGTTCGTATCGTCGCCGCCTGGTACTACGTCGACCGTGAGAACAACCAAGTTGAGAACGCCCCAACCTTTTCTTCTTGGACAATCAACACCTATGGCTACCAGCACTTTTACGCTGAAGAAGACTGGACGGTAGTGAACTACCATGTCAATGCTCAAGAGGATCACGCAGCTGGTATCAGAGAGGTAGCTGCCAAGGGAACAGTTCTACTCAAGAACAGCGGTGCACTTCCCCTGTCCGGCAAAGAAAAATTGACAGGAGTCTTTGGTGAAGATGCCGGTGACAATGTGCTTGGCCCTAATGGATGCGCCGATCGTGGCTGTGGTGAGTTTGAATGAAAAACCGGGTTGACAGCACAGCTCTGACGTTTTGCAGATAACGGTACCCTTGCAATGGGTTGGGGTTCAGGCACTGCCAACTTCCCTTACCTTGTCACTCCGCTCACCGCCATACAAAACGAAATCCGCTCGAACGGCGGATCCATTGAGAACGTTCTCGACAATTGGGCATACAGCCAGATTGATACACTTGCTCAGCGCGTGGAAGATGTCGAGGGTGTTGCCATTGTCTTTGTCAACGCAGACGCTGGTGAAGGGTACATTATTGTGGATGGCAACGAGGGTGACAGGAACAATCTTACACTGTGGCAGAATGGAGACAAGCTCATCGAGAACGTCACTGCACTGTGCAGCAATGTCATCGTCGTGATGCACACGGTCGGTCCGGTGCTCGTCGATGCATGGTATGATAACCCAAATGTCACTGCAATCCTCTGGGCAGGTATTCCCGGACAAGAGAGTGGCAACGCCATTGCCGATATCTTGTATGGACGCGTCAGCCCATCTGGCAAGTTGCCTTTTACTTTCGGCAGATACAGAGGCGAATATGGAAGCGACGTCCTCTACACGCCCAACAATGGTTTAGCCCCTCCTCAAGACGACTTTACCAATGGCGTCTTCATCGACTACAAGGTGTTCGATCGCCTCAATGTGAACCCGATCTACGAGTTTGGCTACGGTCTCTCCTACACAAACTTCAGCTACTCTAACTTGCAGGTGACCGCCAACACGGCAGCACCTCCATACACCCCAGCAAGCGGTCTCACAAGCCCGGCTCCCACTTATGGAAGTGTTAGCGATGACCTTTCCGAGTACGAATTTCCCGCCGGCTTCCATCAGGTGCCCTTCTATATCTACCCTTATTTGAACGCCAGCACTCTCGCTGGTGCATCTCAAGATCCCGAATACGGCATCAACCACACATTCCCCGCCGGCGGCTACGATAGCTCTGCTCAACCCATCCTGCCAGCAGGCGGCGCACCAGGCGGCAACCCACGTCTCTACGACGTTCTGTTCACCGTGACATCCACAGTCACAAACACCGGCAACGTTCTAGGCGAGGAAGTCCCTCAGCTCTACGTGTCCCTCGGGGGGCCCAACGACCCCGTCGTCGCGCTGCGTCAATTCGACAAATTCTCCATTGCGCCCGGCGCATCCGCCGTCTTCACCGCAGACATCACAAGACGAGACTTGAGCAACTGGGACACGCTCGCTCAGGATTGGTTCATCAGTACATACCCCAAGACCGTCCACGTCGGGTCTTCGTCGAGGAAGCTACCGCTCAGTGCTCCCTTGCCCATCGCCGGATCTTCTGGTGCTGTCGGCGGCGGTGGCGGCGGCGCTAGCGGTGCTGCTTCTTCGTCGTTGCCTGCTGCTACCGCTGGCAGCAACTCGACCTATGTCGCCCCGACCGCCCCTCCCGCTACTTCTTCTCTGCTGACCTCTGCCACGTCTGCTGGCTCGTTGTCGTCGTCGTCGTCGTCGTCTGTCCCGACTGAACACAACAAGCATTCTACGTATGGCGGGCCTGGAGGCTCGTGGGCGAGTTACTACGGTGGTGGTGGCGGCCACAGCTATACCAAGACTTGGTAGTGCCTTGTTGTCTATTTGACGATGGAATCTTGAACAGGGAGAAGGGCATTGGTTTCTTTACATTCGTTCATTTCCATCAGACCAGGTAGTGTCGGATGATCTATTTCGATGAGCACGACTCGATGACGACAAGGAGGATGTTGATCATCGATGATGACTTGATGATTGTTGACGAAGATGACGAGAAGAAAGGGAAACAGGTATCTGCAAAGGGCCACCACCAGAAGCAAAGACTGCGAGGCGAGTGCATGGGAAAGAGAGGAAGAAAGCGTCTGTCTGTACTTCTATCTCGGGAGGACAACGATTGCGTACACTCTTATCTACCTAGCTAGCTAGGACTAAGTAGATGGAACGAGGCTGTACCGAAGACGAAAGACCGAGTTCCCGAGAGCGAGATGACGAAGTGCTGTTTCTATTGTTTTCTGCGTTGGTGATGATGTCTTTCTTGTTTAGATGAGACCGGAAGACCAGACTAGATTACAGAGTGAGAGAAAAAGGAAAAGACAGAACCAGAAGAGAAGAGCCTAAGCGTCCAGCTTCCTCTTCTTACCCCTTCTCTTCCTACTACTCTTCTCCTCCTTAGCCCCCTCACCACCATTCCTCCTCTCTCCGTGCCGCTCGCCCTGCTGCCTCTCACCCAGCCCCTCGTCCCCACCCTTATCGGCCAAAAACTCCTTGAAACCTCCTGTGAACCCCTCCTCGTCGCCAAAAGTCTCCTTCCTCCACTGTCTCAGCCGGGCCTTCTTGCCCAACTTCTTCTTGTCGCGCCGTTTCTTCTCCTCGTCTCTGAACGCCGCCATCTTCTTGAGCCCGGCGAATTGGTTCAGCGCCGAGTCGTCTGCGAACAGGATGTCGCGCGGCGTCAGGCCGAATGCGTCCGGGCTGGTCGCGCGGTAGCGGAAGCCCGTCGTGGGTTCGGTGTTGTCGGGGTTGGCGGATGTGGTGGTTGATGAGGGTAGGGGAAGGGAGTTGGATAGGTCCTTGTCTACCAGCTCTTCGATTGCTAGGCGCTCTTTGCGCGCGATGCGTTTTGCGTCTGCGCGCGCTTTGATGCGGTCTTTTTGGAGAGCGGCTTGGTTCTGCTTGTTGTTGATGAGGAGGGGGTCGAGGTCCATTTCGTCGTCATCGTCTTCGGCGTCGTTGTCTGAGCCTGAGGCGTGCGCGTCGTTATCGTCGTCGCTTAGTGTCAGGGCGGCTGGCTTGGTGGCTGCGTCGTCTTCAAAGTCTGGTAGAATGTCTTTGATGTCAATGTCGTCGTCCCAGATCGGTTTCTTGGCCTTTTTGGATTTGCTGGATGGTGCCTCTGCTTCGTCGTCGTCGTCGTCGTCGTCGTCGTCGTCTTCGGCGAAGCGAGTGTCCTTTTCTGCGTAGTAGCCGTCGCCGAATCGGGACTGCATCTCGCGCTCCCAGCGGTCGTCGTCCCAGTCGTCTTCGAGCACGCTGCGCCACTGCTCGAGATCGAGAGCTTGGCCCTTGAGGCCTGCTGCGTCCTTGATCTTCTTGACCTTCTCCTCGACCTCGTCGATCTTGAGCTTGCGCAGACGAGCCTTGTCTTGCTCTCGCTCTTTCTTCTCGGCTTCTTTCTTTTCTCGCTCCTTCTCGCGCTGCTTCTTCCTGCCGCTGACGTCGTCGCGTCGCACGCTGTACTTGGCGACGTCACGACCGTACGTCATGAGCTTCTCGTTGCTCGCCTTGGGGTCTTCGAAGCGGAGGTTGTAGGCGTGCTCGAACTGCTCGGCGCGCGTCTCGTCTTCGGAATCGTCCGACTCGAGGGCTCGGAAACGTGAGGTCTGGTCGTCTTTGGGCACCCAGGCGCGGGCGGCCATGAAATTTGAGAGAAAAGTCTCCGGATCGCGATCGGCGGATTCGACGTCGACGGTGGTGATGTTTGCTCGACGCGCGGCGTTCACGTTGTCGTCGGCGGAGCGCATGTTTATGTGGGCGCCGTCGTTCTTGCGCATGAGGAAGTCGTCTTCGCCATCTTCGCCGTCCTCGGCCGTGGCTGTGTGCATCTGGCTGACGAGGTTTTGTTTGAGGTCTTCCTGCTCTTGAGCGTACGTCTTGGGCCGAGCATCTTCGTCGTCGTCGTCGTCGTCGTCCGCACCGATGTTGCCGTTGATCAGGTTCTGTCTGTGGTAGTCCTTGAGGTACATGGGCTTCTCCTTCTTGGTGTCGTCGTCTTTGGCGACAGCGTCGGCGTCAAAGGGAGTGTAGAAGGTGACGTTTGGATCGTAGACGCGAGGGTCTTTCTTCTTGATGGCATTGAGGGTGGCGAAGATTTCGTTGTCGAGGTCAGCAGTGGCGAGTTCGGCGGCATCGTCTTCTTCTTCCGAGGTGGAATCGTCGTCGTCGTCGTCGAGGCCGTTCTTGAACTTCTCTTCCACTGTGAGCGGGTCAGTGTTTCTGTCTTTTTGTCAAGAAGAGAAAAGAAACGCACATCTCTGCTTCTCCTCGCGCTTCTTGTTGTATTCGAATCGCTTGGCGTATTCTTCGTTGATGTTGAAGGAATCCTGCAGGGCGACTCCGTTCCGTCCATCGTCGTCTTCGTCCTCGTCGTCGGAGAGGAATTTTGCTCGCTTTGCAGGCGGCTCCTCCGAGGTGGGCGCTGCGTGCTTTTTGGATTTGCGAGGCATTTTGGAGCCTGTCAGAGAGATGGTGATGCGATGAAAGTCGACGAGCAGAGAAAAAGAGCTGCAGAATTATTTTGTCGGATTAAATTATTATCGCACCTGCCGTTTCCAGGGTCCGATATGGGGAGACGGCGATTGATTCCATACCTCCGTTGCGTATTTCTCATCATACATTACTTCTTTACTTGCTGTATACTCTAGTACGCCCATCATGAATCAGGCACCACAGTACAAAGTTTCGCCATCACCATATCCTGTATCCAGAGTCTACCTAATTGTGACTCTTGATGAGGGCCTTCTGACGACAGCCGACAGTAGTACCTGGAACAGTTCTCTCTCTTGTGAACGGCCCGACGTTATTGCTGCTGCACCCTCGCCCGTTTCCAGAACCAAACACCACATGGCTGGGACTTGTACCTTATTCTATAGTGACAATCCCAGACTACGATGATCAGTCTCACTTGCTGTCAATAGAAAGAGCCTCGTGATGCTGTACGGGCCACAGTAGATGGTCGACGCACGTCGAGCCTGCCCGGTCATCAGATGTGTATATCTTGAGGTGGGAAAAGTCCCTGCGCACCAACTCCGCATCAGAAGCGACCTCTCGGCAGTCGGTGGCGCGGGCGTGACGCAGCCTGTGTGTATGGCGATATCTTGGTATGAACGACAACCTCATAATAATCATTCAGCAAAGTGATCAAAAGGGAGTCGTGTCTTTGTATGTACAATATTGCAGCGCATATCTCTCGAACCACAGCTCAAGCAACAAGCATCGAGCTCTGAAGGTACCTTGCCGGTAGTAAAGACAGACACACAACAATCCCTCCTCGTCATCTCCTCTCCTGCCTCCCTTCCTTGGAGTGAACCGTGCCTCGCTCGCCCTGGATCTGCGACGCGACGCAATAAAGCAATAATACTTGTACATTACTGCCTTGCTCTGCAGTGTCTCACCACTCCTTGTGTATATACCGGACTGTCCAAGTGGGAATGAAATCGCATCGCCGGTCGATGCACTGATATACTGCAACAACAATGGCAGCGACGACTGGCACTGGCAACCTGCAGCCGGGTCTGGTGCCTGTTGCCCGTCCGCTGAGTCTCATGTGATTATTCCTCTTCTTCATCTTTATTCATCTGTTCCAAGCAACAACAAGCGCTGACTCTTTCCAAGCCCCGTAGGCCTCAAGGAGGCCGCTCTGGACTCTCCCACCTTCCGCGCCACAGCTCTGCATTTCGCCGCCCAATTCGAATCCGTCGAGGCCTGGCTCAAAGACTACGTCAAACAAGCCACCAAACTCGCCGACCGATTCCAATCTCTGAGCCAGGAGTTCGACTCTTTCAAGAGATTCCCCGTCCCTCCTCCCCTCGACATCACCCCGGCCCTCCTCGATCACGACTACACCTTGCTGGCAACCACCAGACATGCCGATGGCGCCCGCGAGTATCTCCAGACCATCTTTCGCAACATCGAAAAGTCAAGGGCCACCGTCGTCACTCCTCTGAACAACTTCGTCAAGGAAGAGCTGCGTGTCTTCAAGGATGCCAAGGACGCATTGAAGCGAGCCCAGAGAGACTTTGACGCTGAACTGGCCAGATATGCCTCCCAGGCAAAGACAAAAGAGCCCTCGTCGCTCAGGGAAGATGCCTTCAAGCTGCACGAGGCGCGCAAGCACTACCTCAAGGCCTCGATGGACTTTTGCATCCAGGCCCCCAACTTCCGCGCCTCCCTCGACAAGTTGCTGGTCAAGGTGTGCTCGGATCAGTGGAAGGACTTCAGAACCTCACGCGAGGCCACCGCCGCCACTTTTGCCAAATGGGGCTCGGAGATGGAGCGCATCCGCGGCTGGAGTAAAGAGATGGACGAATCCGAGCCCGTCTTCAAGCGCGAGCTCTTGATCGCTAGGAGACAGATCGAAGACAGCGCCGAGATGGCCGTCCGCCCCTCCAGGGAACTCGAGGACTACGCCGCCTCCACCGTCCCTTTTCTCGGCTCCTCTTCCATGCAGTCACCTACGAGACCGACACACCCGGAATACCACGTGGCTGAAAAGCAAGGCTGGCTTTTCCTCAAGACCGTTCCTCCGAAACCTGCGCGCACATCTTGGCCGAGACGCTGGTTCTTTGTCAAAAATGGCATTTTCGGCTGGCTGCTGCATGGTGCGACCTCTGGCGGCGTTGAAGAGAGCGAGAAGATTGGTGTCTTGCTTTGCAGCATCCGTCCTGCTGTCCAAGAGGAAAGACGCTTCTGCTTTGAGGTCAAGACCAAGGATGCCACCATCGTCCTGCAGGCGGAAACACAAACCGAACTGCTCCAGTGGATTGCCGCTTTCGACCTGGCCAAGCGCAAGGCTCTGGAGGCCGATAGATCACCCGGCGCTTCATCAGCCAACCTTGCCTTCGCCGTGAGCCCTCCTGTATCCCCTGACTTTGCTGCCAAGGTCAACGACGGTCATCTGTCACAATCCGGCGACGAGGCCTTGCCCGTCATCGATGCGGGCGTGCTTGCCGGCCGTAGCAGCTTCGACGTCAGCACCTCACGACGCTCTACTATGCTTGACAATGAATCCAGCCGCGAGCGCATCATGTCAAAACTCGACCTGCACAGAAAGTCTCAAGCCGAGAGGTCGTCAGCGGCGGGTGGCATAGCAAGCCTGATCTCCGCGAGCCACAGCGTACTACCTGTCGGTCCATCTTCACCTAAGCAAGGCGAACATCATCGATCTTTCACCATGCCTGTCAGCAGCTTCGCCCCATCCACTCTTGCAAACCCGCCCGCCCCGACGAACCTCAGTGAGCGAGCCGTCGCCGTCAGCAGAGATCGTGGTACCGGTTTCGACAAGGACGACGGCGATGGCATGCCGAGTGGGATCATGGCCAACCTGTGGGGTTCGACCAACTGGAGCTACAACAACAGACGCACCCGAGACATGATGTCCCCGCCATCCAACAGTCCAAAGATGAGGCCCAAGGCGTCTGTGGATGACATGAGTATCTCGGGCAGTGCCTTTGACACGCCAAAGAACCCCACCTTATCCCACCGCAAGACACTGAGCGTCGGCAACTCGTTGGATATGACTCGGGCTTCTCAGTTGTCGCTAGATGAGGCCATCAACGACTACCCCCTGACTCTCAAGGCCGACGATGCCCTCTCCCTCAAGGCACACGATGCCCAGTTCCGTGTCTTGTTCACCGATGTACCCCGCTCCGAAAAAGTGGTGCTGGTCTTCACAGCCATGTGGAGCCCGAACGAGCAGCAGGAATTCCCAGGACGCGTCTATGTAACGACAAACAGTATCTATTTCTACAGCAATCACTTCGGCATGATCCTCATAACAGAAATCGGTCTGACTTCGATCGATGAAGTCACAGCAGCACCCGGACGGGAGAACGAGTGCGACTATATCTTTTTACATCTCAAAGAGAGCCCTAGAAACCCCGAGTCGAGGCGTGTGACGGTCAAGACTTTCTTGGCCAGTCTCAAACTGCTACAGCGGAGACTCGACTACCTGGTCCGCAATGCCAACCTCGATACCCCAGCCTCCTTGGAGGAAGTGTTCAAGGTCTTTGCCAAGATCAGTGTCGAAGATCCAAGCAAGTCCCCCAGCTTACAGAGTTGGGAAGAGCTGGGCTACTCCCAAGGAGAAGACAACGAAGTCAGGGGTCCGAAGGATAGACCGGGAAACCTTAAAGCAAGCCTGCGCATTGACGGGACGCTGTACGGCGAGCGAGCTGGCCGGACGGGACGTGAGGTGACCAAGTTCAGGCTGCCGGCTCAGCCTGTGGTCTACAAGCCGGCAGGTGCGGGTGATGCCACAGTGGTCAAAGACTTCAACATCAGTGCCAAAGCACTGTTTCATGTCATGTTTGGCGATCGAAGTGCCGTTTTCCAGATCCTGTATCGGCACAGACCCGTCACCAGTATGTTGGTTTGTGTTGACGATACGCGAATATCCATGCTAACGTGACAACAGACATCAAACAGACCCCGTGGACACACAACCCACAGGGGAGACTGGTGCGCCAGTTCACTTGCACGGTGCACGACGGCAGAGAGATCGAGGCAGATACACAATCAATCGACGTCATGAACGACCATCTCTGCTATGTCGTGACTCAGACTCAGTCGCCATGGCACCTGCCACTGTCGACATCATTCCGGATAGTGACCAAGTTCATCATCACGCACTCGGCCAAATCAAAGGCCAAGCTAGCAGTATTCAACGAGGTTGTCTGGCAAGGCGACAGCGCTGCACCGAAGAAGCTGGCGATATCGCAACGCCTGATCGAAAAGCAGGCGCTCCGAGACTACGAGGCTGACGCCGTCGATCTTACAGACGTCGCGGCGGATCAGGTAAGCAAGCTGGGTGCTCGAAGCAAGACCAACAAAGCCATGCAGATTTACGGCGCGGTTGGTCAATCAACACAGACCACACAAGTCGCGCCATCGGATCTACCCGAGACGACGACATTGAAGCCGAGGAAGTTATTCAAGCAACGATCACTTGTGGACCTCTACGTGGAGAGTGCCTTGGCCGAGTCGTTCCGCTTGTTCACCATGGTCATCGACTTGGGCATTGCTCTGCTCAAGTCCCTCGCAGGAGTGGCCACGGCTCATTCGCTGCTCGTCGGTCTTTTGCTCGTCAGCGCCATGTACAACACATGGTACAACTATCGCGACGGACTGTCGTGGTACCACGAGCGCAGCGCCGGCAAGTTCATGGCCAGGTTGGGCGTCAAATCCGATGCGACTGTCGCACGAGCAATCTACCTAAGCGACATCGACGACCTCATCACCGTACCTGGTATGATCCATGTCAACAGCAGCGTCGCTGCGACTGGTTCTACACTAGAACAACAAGAGGGAGAATGGAACACATGTCGCGGAACGTTCAGCGATATCATCACAGCATCGGACACGGAGACGGCTTCGAGCCATGAGCCGGGCGCAGTCAAGGGTCCTACGAAACGCGCAGTCGCCAGACTGCAACGTACGCGTCACTCGCTCGCAAGATACCGACACGATCTGCTGGTCGCCATGCGCGTGGTCAATCGCGTGGAAGAGGAAGTGGTGCAGGCAGAATGGGAGGATTGGGTGCGAGAGGAGGAGCGAAAGTGCAGACGAGTGGAAGACATGCTTGCGTCCCGGAAGAAAGACAAAGGGCAGGGAAAGAGCAAGGGCGAGATGGCGATAGAAGAGGACTTGGGCGAAGGCTTTGTCGAGTATTGCAACAGCTGTCATGAAGCGGCCGCCAGCATGTCCACGAGACACTGATCTATACTCGAGAGGCTTTTCTTTTCCATTCTGTCGACTTCCAAACAGCCTGGGATTTTGTGCCTGCAGTCGCACTGTTTGTTTCTGTTCGTCTTTCCCCAAGCGCGGCGTTCGAATGGACATGGGAGATTGCATTGTTTATTGCATAGTTCACATAGTCGTGCATATACAATACCCAGAACACTTGACAATGGCTAGCTGAAGCCGATATCTTGCAAAATGTAGACAGCTCACGACAGGGCGAATGATAGTCTGGATCTGGACCTCGACAGGGCTTGCAAGATCAGTCGAAGGTATAATACAGGTGTACCTAACGAGACAGAGGGGAGAGAAGCAGATGATGTCACTGGGTGGAAGAGCTGCAGCTCGTCGCGCGTCAACTTTACCTTTGGATTTGCAGCTTGCCTCAGGACTCCAATTGAAAGCAAAGCTTCAGTTCCATCTAATCTTTCTCTTTTCTTACTTTCGAGCTTCAGATTCCATATACCTGACCCCTCTCCGCAGTGATCCTGTGAGTTGTCGCAAGAGTCTGCCGCTGGCCGTCCCCCGCACGCGCGTGGATTCCTCAGACCACACCCGAAAAACGAAAACCATGTCACACGTGCCTTTTGTCACCATCGACCCCGACGCGAACATTCCCCCTCTCTACGCGACAACAACAGCAGCAGCAACCACCAGCACCATCCCTGACCCTGTCCCGGCGCGCTCGGCCGACTCCCTACGGACCTCATCCGCCTCTCGCGAGAACATCGTCGCCGCCACAGATCCTCTCCTCGCCGACAGCATGAGTGCCACCTCGACCTCGGCCGCCCCGGTCGACACCACCAGGCCATTGACAGCGAAGAAGAAGAACCGCGGCTCATTGCCCTCGTGGATCGCGTTTCCGCTGACGGTCGTGCTGAGTCTGGGGCTGAGCGCGTCGCTGTACTCTGCTGTGCCGCAGCTGGTTGGGTACGAGTTGGCCGCTGTGTCGCGCACGATTGATGAGCCGTGGGAGATTGGCTCGTTGCTTGCTTGGAAGGTGGTCGAGATGGCGGTTTCTTGGTCTGTGGGCCTTGATTGTGAGTTTGTTCTTTTTTGCCTTGTGCAGACTCGAGAGATCGAGAAAGAGAAGACGCGCTGACGGAAGACAGATCTCGACATTCTGAGCCTCGCCCTGCTCTCGAACGTGCCTTACTATGTCCTCCTGAACGTCTTCTACGAAACCTCCTACAAGGCTTTGGCCGCGAGCTTCACAATCGACATGATTTCGCTGGCTCTTCCTTTCTCGCTGCTTCGTCCGCTCAACTTCTACAACGCGCGCAAGAGAACTTCGCGGCCACAGAGCGTCAGCGAGATCGCCTCGGATCGCAGCATCAACATGTACATGACCGCTCTGGCTGCCGCCTTGTACAGCCTGGTCGTCTACTCGAGCTTCTACACCTGGTTGCCCGTGTACATGATCAAGCACTTCGACGAGGTGCGCTCTCTCGAGGCCGCGCACAACGCCACTCTGCCGATCCTGCTCATCGCCTGCATCCCCATCGGATACGCCGCCAAGAACTTTCTGTTCAAGCCCTCGATAGCCGCCGCCCGTCCTCTCATCGACCCCTTCGACCCCGTCACCGCTTCCCTGCCGGATACCGTGCGCTACAATCTCGGCGTCGGACTGCACTCGTCTCGCGCTTCGATTCTGACCACTCGCACCACTCTGCTTATCGTTAATGCTGCCATCAATACCTTTGTCAGGGTTTTTGGCACCGTCGAGGGCACTGATGCTTTGGGCGCTGCTGGCTGGGCTGGTCTGTGGAGTGCTGCTGCGTTGATGGTAGGTGTTGGGTTCGCTTGGGCGGCCGAGTCATAGCGTCCGCTTTGCAGAGGAAACAGCGAGGTTCTCATATCTCTCCATACACACAGCTGCGGGAAAATGAGACTATGGAGAGAAACGGGAAAAATGAGATGTTATTCCGGAGCCCTGGTCCAATAGGGTTCTCCTCCCATCTTTCTCGCGTCTCTGTTGTTACATGAACTACCGAGTACCGGAACGGCTCTTGCTATTTGAAGATAGGGACCACAGGAATGGAACGGCGCGTTAGTCATCTACAGTCTTTCTGTTCTCTTCGGGGCGGGGGGAGGAAAGTGTATCAGGCAATATGTTTCTTCTTTTTGAATAAATCCAGGACGAATAAAATCCAATAAACAATTCGATATATCTATCAACTATGCGAGCTTTTCCATTTCAGTCGGCTCTACTAAAGATACATCCGTTGACACGGGCGAGTTTTCTCCTCTGTAGCACTTGACAAGGTAGCTTTTCTATCAAACTACACCAGACACTCTTGTTTCTCTACCTTGCAATACTACAGCCATTCCACACGCGGTAGAACAGCCATGTAGAAAGAAACTCTTTTAGTATAGTAAGTCACGATGAAAGTGAGTAAGAAACCTGCACTACTACATCGTACAGTAGTACAGTTGCAAGCAAAGACACAAGTAGGTAGCGAACAAGGTGGGTCCGGGTGGGTGTGGGCATGTCCATCGAAGCCAGCCAGCCAGCCAGGCCGAGTGCGCAATTGATTCCGCCCCGCCCTGTGCTGCCATGTCCTGGTTGTTCTGAGCCTCTCGGCTGGCCTGGTCTCTAAGCTGGCTGGCTTATATAATAACACCTACTTTACTTTACCATCAGCCTTGTTTACTGTACCTTATATATCTTACTGCATTGTCGCTGCTTGTGCTGAGTATCGGTAGTACAGTACAGTACTTGACATGAACTTGCAATAGAAACCCC
Source organism: Neodothiora populina (assembly GCF_041146345.1). Taxonomy (NCBI): domain Eukaryota; kingdom Fungi; phylum Ascomycota; class Dothideomycetes; order Dothideales; family Dothioraceae; genus Neodothiora; species Neodothiora populina. The sequence goes on from NW_027191417.1 coordinate 616,253, forward strand.
TACTAATGACTATCCCACTGTCCTGGAAGAATCGAATATAGATATCAGAAGGGACTGGATATCAGGCATGATTTTCGTGATTCTTTGAGATTCGGCTTTATTGAAACATCTTGAGTTCATGGAGATATGAGAAGCAGCCATTGAGTCGTTTCTGCGTAGTGCTGGACTGTACTGTAATTTACCGCCTACCGAGTGTGTACGGGATATATCTGGTATAATCTCGCGAGGACACCTGGAGTGTGCTTGATCCGGACAACGAGACCTAGGACAGGCCGATCTTATTTGTCTATCATCTTGGTCGGTCCCTTTTCGTCTGCTCTGGATATATGCACTCACGATAGAATGTACCACTTCAAAGACCTCTCCGAAGCCGGAAAACTCGAGCGACGCCACCTCCTGGATACCTATGGCCAACTAGCCCAATTCTCCGTCGTTTTGCCACTTCTGACTCCTTCTCTATTGGCTCTCGGCGCATGGACATGCCGCCGTCTATTGTCAATCGCAAAAAGCAATGTCGACGATGACGATAGACCTGGTTCGCCGTATGTCAAGAAGATGAGGCTGGGGAAGTGGTATAGACTGAAACAAAAATGGAGGAGGGCGGAGTGGTGGATGGGGGAAGAGTGCGAGGGGTGGGGATTGGATGGGTACAAGAGGGGAGAAGTGGTGATTTCTGGGCTGTGGTTGGCTTGGTTGTCGTTGCTTTGTTGCGTTGATACGAAATCAGGTAATATTTCTCGTCATTTTGGTTGCATTGGTTTAGCATGAAGACGCTGCTGATCACTATGAGTGCAACAGATTACTTGCATCTGACCAAACGATTCGGCATCATAGGCGCGTCTCAGCTGCCGTTCCATTACCTCCTGGCGCTCAAGTCGCCATATTCTCCTGTCCAGCTCCTCACCCGCCGATCTTGGGACTCGCTGAGCAATCTCCATCAACTCCTCGGCCGAGTCGTCTCTCTTCTATTCTATCTACACGCAATCTTCTACCTCAACTTTTTCGTACAGGCTAATGTATTGGCTAGGCGAATCAAAGACCGCGACGTCATCTTGGGTCTTGTGGCTGTCGTTTCTTTTGCGGTTGTCGGGTCGACTGCGCTGAGCTGGGTCAGGAGAAGAAAGTACTGGGTATTCTACTCTGTGCATGTCGTTCTTGCGTCGGCGCTTTTGCCCGTGCTGTACTTTCACGTTCACCACTTGAGAGTGTACATCTGGGAGACTTTGGCCGTTTACGCGGTGCATTTGCTTCTGAGAAGAGTAAACGAAACCACCATCGAAGCCACGGTTTCTGTCGTCCCGGGCGGCTCCAAGGTATTAGCGATCGAGATCCCGATGCGCGGACACAAGAATCAACGCGGCTGGAACAAGGTCTGGCAGCCGGGCCAACACGTCTACATTTCGCACCTGACAGACTCTGCGAAGTCTCCTCTTCTGCAACTCTTGAAACTGCGCCAGAAGAACCCCTTCACCATCGCCTCTTTACCAACAACAGAAAGCGAGAACACTCTCAAACTCATCGCCCGAATCCGTACAAATGCAACAGCCACTCTCGCTGCTCTCGCTGCGCAATCAAAGATCTCCATCCCCCTGACAATCGAAGGACCGTACGGATTACCCACCCACGCCGTGACTCTACTGAGTTGTACGAAGGTCCTGTTCGTAGCAGGAGGCGTAGGCGCCACCTTCGTCATGCCTCTTTTCCGCACCTTACTCTCCGATCTATCTCCATCGCGAGGAAGCAGGAGACGGGAAACTGTCAAATGCGTGTGGGTGGTCAGGGACCTCGCAGAGACGACCTGGGCGTTCGATCAACAACAGACTGGCTCAGAAGAAGAAAGCGAGGAAACGAGAGGGGTCAAAGAGCGATTAACGGTCCACGTCACCCCCGGCTCGTCCGATACTTCTCGCCCGCACGAGTCATTCAGTCAACCAGACGACGAAGAAGAACCCGAGGAAAGAGACGAAGAAGGCATAGAGCTAGACCCTTTCCTGCCCCCATCATCTTCTTCTTCTTCTTCTTCTTCTTCTTCTTCTTCTTCTTCTTCTTCTTCTTCTCCTGCGAAACCCACCCCAGCAGCCAACGCGAAGGATCTAACCATTAAATCCGGCCGTCCGAACCTCCCAGCTCTAGTCCGGGAGACCTTTTCCTCATCATCATCAAGATCAACACATGCATCAACAGAGCCGAGACAAAGAAGACACCGGAAAACAGGCATCGTCGTGTGCGGGCCAAAGTCCCTGACAAGAGCCGTGCGCCGAGAGGTCGGCAAGTGGGTAAGTAGATCCGAAGACGATGGGGACGTGTGGTTCTGGGCCGAGGAGTTTGGGGTTTAGAGTCTCTTCTCTTTCTTTCGCTTCATCTAATATCTGGGCGTCGGCGGGGGAGGGCTGTGGAAATTAGGTTATGGGGTTGTTGTTGTTGTTGTTGTTGTTGTTCTTGGTGTTGTTCTTTGTCGTTATTGTCTGTGAGAGGTTGAGATTGAGTAGAATCCAGGATCACGACGCGTAGTATCGTCGCTATGCGCCATTCGTCCCGTAGCAGCCATCACCAACCACAGAGTACCGCATGCCCAATGAGTGAGATATGCACGAAACCATGTCCCAAATCAGCTTATGCAGTTCCTCGAATGCGCCTCTGTACAAAACACGGGAATTCACGGAGATGGTTAAGCAATTCTAGCTAGCTAGCTCCAAACCCGAGCCTTTTTCATGTTGCGTATAAGAGTGGTGATGTTGTGAAATTTAACAGACGTGAAAACTGAAAGAAAAAAAAAGAAAAAAAAAGAAAAAAAAGGGGACATTTTGGTGTATTGTACACTTTTTCTCTCCCTTCCCTTGCCTTGCCTTGCCTTGCCTTGCCTTCGGGGCCCAACACGCGCGTATACATGTGCAGTCCCTTCTGATCGATGCTTTTCCTTCACCTTTTTGACCTCTTCCGTTTTTTTTTCGTCGCCCTGCTTCGAACTACTGAGATAAATCGTACAACTGCCTCATCCTTCTCCACTTTCTTCACTCGTGCTATGAACACAAGTGTAGCCTCGCTGGCCCCTCCCCCCTCCCTGAGACTTCCCGTTCTCCTGGTGGTTATATGTACATTTACAATTTTCGCGATCAACTCGCTCACGCACGCTGCTGTCTCCGCTTAGGGTTCGTCTGCTTCTTCTTCGACGAGGAAGACTTGCTCTGCTCGCCGTTGATGTACTTGACGAGATCGTCAATGCTTCGCTGGCCCATGCCGTTGTTGCTGTTGTGCACGTCGGTCGTGGGCGTCATGGCCTCGGCGGCGCTCTGTCCGACCTGAGGCTGGGGTCTGGCTCCCATTGCGACGCGAGGGGCGCGAGGTCGGAGGAGGAGCTTGCGCTCTTGTATCGTCTTCGCGTGCTTGGCCAGGGAGACTGCGCTCTGCGTCAGCGACTCGAGCCATGCTTCGGCTTCCTTGGTGTTGCGGTCCTCCGGTCCGAGCTCGGCCTTGAAGATGTTGAAGGCTTCGCGCATCTTGTTGACCGCGCCCTTGGAGTCGCGGTCGAGCGCGAGCGCCTGGGCGAGCTGGAACAGAAGTGTCGCCGTGTTGACCGACTGCTTGCCGGAAACCTCCTCGGAGATGGCGAGAGAGGCCTCGAACCACTGTCGTGATTCGTGGTACTGCTTGAGACTCTGAAGCATCACCGCTGCGTTGTTGATGGTAGTGATGGAGTCGGGGTGCTTGAGACCATACACCACCTTCCAGAGGTCAAGCGCGTGGCGGACGTAGGAAAGTGCGTTCTTGGTGTTGCCGCTTGCGTGCTCGAACAGACTCAGGTTGAGGTAGCTCAGAACAGTCTCGGCGTGATCAACACCAAGAGTCCGCTCAGAGATGATAACTGCTTTGCGAGCCAGCTCGACGGCAGCACTCTTCTCGTCGAGACCATAGTACAGAGTCGACAAGGCATAGTAAACACGCGCCACTTCAGGGTGCAAGATGCCGTAGATCTGCTCGTGAAGCGAAAGCGACTCGAGCAAAAGCTCTTGGCCAAGATCCTTCTGGTCTTGTGCGAGCGAGATACGACCGGCTTCGAGGGCCTCCTCGGCCAGCACACTGCGCGGCGATGCCTCCTTGACGATTGGGACAATGTTGAGCACGTTGTCTGGGTGGAAGGTCTGCACTGGACCAGCGACTGAAGCAGCACGAGCGGGCGAGTGGTCTGCGTGCTTCTTGCCCTTCTTCTTCTTGCTGCCACTCGACTCGCCGTTGGTGGCAGGGACTGGCAAAGAAGCAGTCGAGGAGGAAGTGGAAACGGAGGCGGCCTCGGTGAAAGCGTAGTCCTTGGCCTCGAGTTGGAAACCAAGCTTAAGGCACACATCACGCAGCAATTGCAACTGCTTGCCGCTCTCGATCCACTTGCCGTCAAGGTCGAATCTGAATCGTAGCTTGACTTGGCGGGTGATGTCAGCCTTGATGGCTTCAGGGGTAATCTGCTCCCAGCTAAAGTCCTCCTCAGGGTACAACTTCTTGAGCGCTGAGTCAGTCTCGGCGGTAGGCTTGGCATTCAGCTCAGCGCCAAGAAGACAGTTCAGGAGGTGAGCAATGCATGCCTGAGCAAACACGGGCGACAAGTACTTCAGAGGCTTGCTGACAACATGCTTGAAAGCTCTGGCGATCATTTCCTGGGTGGACAGCTGCTTGAGTGCTTGGAGACGAGGGTCGTCCTTGTCGGCGAGACGAGTAATGTCTCCGAGGTATCTCAAGTTGATACCACGCTTGTGCAACAGGCTGGTCAGAGACTGGCCATCCATGGGGAAACCAACGTCTCCCTCTTGCAAGTCAGAGATCTGCAGATCGGTTAGCTCAGCTCATCCATACGCTGTGTCTACATTAGACTGTACCATCTTAGGGATAACCTCGCCGGTCAGATACTTGCAAGCTGCGAGCACTTCCTCCTCGTCCTTGGCCCACTCGGCCTTCTCCTCCTGGGATTGTGGTCTTTGTCCGCAGTAAACATCGGGGTTCAGAGAGAAGTGGAAGGCGGAAACATCGACGCGCTCTTGTTCGGGCTCCTTCTTTTCGGCACCGTTGGTCCCTGCGACCTCGCCGGAGGTAGACTCGCCGTTCGGCTTTTCAGCCTCTGCCTCTGCCTTGCGAGCCTCGCGACGCTTAGTGACCTCTGCCTGAACGTATTCGCGCAGCTTCAGTCTCCAGTAGGACTCGACGAGTTCGGGGCGGAGCACGGCCATTCTGTGCGGGTAGGTGTCCTCGTGAACAACACCGTCCTTGCGGTGCTCTTGCAGCCATGCTACATCCAGAGGAGTAATGCGGTACAAGTCAAGAACGTACTTGCGACCGTCAGTGCCGAGAAGACCCTTGGTCTCCACGCTGCCCTCCAGGTCGTGTCTGACATTCTCCTTGTCCCAGACAGGATGACTCTTGACGCGCACTGCCTTGGAGAGCTCGGCGAACGGTGCCTTGAAACCTTCGTGCTCGGCAATGACGTCCTTGCCCTCAACACCGCCGTAGTCGATCTGGTGCTCGCCGGGTTCGCGCTGCTTGAAGATTCCAGGAACAATGCTCTGACCCACAAGACGCTTACCAAGGTAATCAACAACGACAGTTCCAGGAGTGAAGAGTCCATTGATGTCGAGCTGGTTGACCGCCTTGACACCCAATACATCCTTTCCGGTGGCAACACGGGCAGCCTCGTCACCTCCGTCAGCAGCGAAAGTACCGACACCGTCAGCACCGAAAGAATAAAAGACGTTGTTGTACACGTAGATCTGGGCATCCCTAGCCTCGGTAGGGTTGAGAGGAGCAACCTCGCCACGGGCGACTAGGATGGCACCCTTCACGGCAGCCTCGTTGTACTCAGCAAAGAGCTTGGAGGTCAATCGCTCGCGGAAAACTCTGTCCTGAACGGTCTCCTTGGGCAGTTCGCGGGTGGACTGAAACTCTTCGTTCCAGTCGCGAAGGGTCTCGGCCATCTCGGGGCCCGAGAGGAGGTAGCTCTCCTGCGTCCTGGCCACGTCGGCGACATGGCTGGACAGGGCAGCAGCCTCAGGAGAGACCACCCAAGGGCTAGCTGGAATAGCATTCGCGACTTGGTATGCGGACAGCGGATCCTTCTGGCCATTGAACTCCTGTAGCTCTTGGAAGGACTTCTCGAACGAAGGAGAGAGCTTGGTCAGGAGGTTCAGAAGAGAGTGAGCGGAGTATGGCTTGGGTGCAGTGCGCGGGAAAGGATCGAACTTGTTGTTGGTAGACTTGTTGACAAAGAAACCCGAGACATGAGAGGTGACGTGATGCTGCTCGCCTTCATTCGTGGTGACGAGGAGATACATGAGGTGACCTTTCTGGCGGAGGGTGTAAGGAGGGGGGTTCCACGGCGAAAGTGCGATGCCCTTGACGGTCTTGGGCGCCGGGGTAGCCGGGGGAGGAAGTAGCGACTTGACAAGACCGGGAGCGTCAATGTCATAGTCGGTCATGGCGTGTTGGATCGGTGTTGAATCCTTCTGGTCGTTTTGAGGGCCCTCTGACGCAGCAAGCGGGCTGACAATGTCGTCGTGAAGACTCAGACCGGCTTGGATGCCGTGCAGAAGATCCGTTCTGTCACCAGAAGCGCCAATCAATTCCCGTATTCTCACAAAGTGCATGCGCGCTTGTGTCTCGGTGTAGGCATCCTCAACCAGGTGTACCACTGGATCCGCCGCAACGCCTGGGACCTCGGAGAGTTCGACAAAGTCGTTGATGCGCTTGCCCTGGTGCTCGAGATGGAAGCAGGAGTATTGGAAGGTGAAGGGAAGATCAATGATCGATTGGCGAATGTCCTGCACCTGCTCCAATTGACTGACCATGATCTGGCATTGCCCCTGGAGGTGGATCAGAATATGCTCGCCTTGCCGTCACGTGGCTGAGAAACCTACCGGAGCATGTGGTAATTTGATTGTGAGTTGGAAGACATTCTCTGCCGCCGGCTCTCCCTCGCCTTCCTGTGCCTGCTCTTGCCCTTGCTCTTGCGCCTGCTCCTCTCCGTTTCCGTTCACCTGCGTCTCCTGCTGTCGAGCATCTATCACATGGTCAACCATCTGAGTGGACAAATCTTGGTAGTCATTCGCCATCTCGTTTGCCAGTACATTGCACAAACAGCCATCATCTTATATCATAGTGACTGCAAGTCCGAATATAGAGATTGGAATTGGGAATGGCGGAACAAATGGAATACAAGGGAAGCATCGGATTAGTCCATACCTTGTTGGTTGCTCGCCTCTGCTGCCATGATTGCCACAGAATTTAATCAAGATGTTAGACTTGTTCAATCGGACCCTAAGAAAAACCAAATCCAGTAAAACGAAATCGATTACAACGCAAGAAAGAGCTATAATACAACTAAATGCAGATATGGAGAAGTAAGGTACAGGTAGACGGCGAATCGCAAAAATTGACGTAGCTTATAATTATCCACGTCCGTACTCGATTCGACTTTGAGAACAGACAAAAATTGGTTCGAGTCGGCTACGGGCAACTTCGGAGACCTCGGGGCACGCGAGTCATGAAACTGCGTGTATCTGTCCCGTGTCTGCTCTAGTAGCTCTATATTCTCTGCCTTATTATCTCCGGTCATGCGCCCGCCCTAGGCACATCCGCACTCGCCCTAGACGTCAATCATTCATGCATGCACTCTACAGGTTGCATTCGATATATTTATGAAATACTACTGCTTGTCAAGATCTTCTCCTCCTTCTTGTCGTGTCAACTCCATGCACTATGGCGAAGAGCAACCTCTGCCTTGAGGACAGCGAGCGACGCGGGCATGGCTGCTCTGCTCTGTCTTGGCCTGGACAAGACACCGTCCTTTGAGTCAGGAGGCTGAGCCAAGTTCTTCTGCGCGCGCAAAGCTTATACATGTGAATACTGTACTCCTGGATTCATGTTCAATCTTATCCTTTCGCCTGTAAGGTCTAGGTGCAGTACAATTCGCTTCATATTTTCCTCACACTCTTCTATTCTCTTCTCTCCGTGTAGCGCGTCTTCAATTCTCATGTGTCATCTTATTTTGTAGTGTAAATTTGCGATGATGTTTTGTATGCGCGCCCCGCTTCTGCGCAAAGAACTTGCCTCTGCTCCCAGCCCTTTCACCAGATCTGTTCTTCAATCTCCTCAATTCAATGAAGTAAGACGTCCCCGGACCATAACGAAAAGATTCGCTACTTCGCTGCCCGGCGTGCCCCCTACTGAGGAGGAAGACGAAAACTCGTATGACGGCAAAAATGGAGAATCGCGATGGAAACCCATCTTTTGGAAATCACTTGAGAGCACGGCTACGACTTTGGCCTCGGTCAGTGTACTGGGGTAAGAACTCGCTCGTTGGTCTTTCACAGATAATCGCAAAACTGACCTGAAAAGTCTAATCGGATATTCATATACACTTTACTACAAAGATCTGATACTGAGAAAGATGGAGCATGCTTTTGAGCCCGGAGATCCTGTCCTTGAGCTTGCGGCTACCGGCAAGGAACTGCATGAACGCGAACACTGGATACTCCGTGATGAACAAGTTCTCTTAGACTCCATCGTTAGTGGCAAAACCAAGGGTTCTTACTATCTGCTCGTCGGTGAAAAGGGCACTGGGAAGAGCTCCATGCTTATCGATGCCATGGCAAAAATTGAAGGCGAAGGTGTTGCAATGTTCGATGCGCATTCGGATCTTGAGATTTTTCGTGTTCGTCTTGGAAAAGCCCTAGACTTCGAATACCACGAGGACAACATCGGTTCCCTCTTCTCTATTCGAGGGCCTCGTGATGCTTCAGCTCTTCTCGATATTGAGCGAGCGTTCAACAAGTTGGAAAAGGTGGCGTTGCGCCGAAGAAAGAATCATGGCAAGCCGCTCATACTTGTATGTGATCCACCATATGCCGTCAGTTTCACAGGTTGTGTAGCTGACTCTCATAGATTATCAATAATATGCATCTGCTTAGGGACGATGAAGATGGCCGAGATCTGCTTGAACTTTTGCAACAACGTGCAGAACAATGGTCTGCCAGCAATCTTGCCACCGTCATTTTCAACAGCGACGATTACTGGGTTTACGAAAGGCTAAAGCAGCTCGCTACCCGTATGAGCGTCGTTCCGGTTCCCGACTTGAGCAGAGAGCAGGCTCTGTCGGCTTTGCAGAGATACCGCAGACGTTATTTCTCTGGGGAAACTCCCAAATTGGAGATTCTAGATCAGATCTATGAGAAGGTTGGTGGGAGACTTGCCTTCCTCAATCGTGTAGCAAAATCACCCGACATGTTGAAGACATGCGATGACATCTGTCGGACAGAGAAGACGTGGTTTCTAAACCAATGCTGGATCTTGGGCGAGACCATGGACGATGATGTGATGGAGCACGGCAAATTCTCTAGCGCGGCTATGGTCATGGCAAAGGCACTTGTCGACAAAGAGAAAGAGGAGGAGTCCAAGTACGATTCCAGTGGTGGCCACGTGTTGCCCCAGATCCCTCTACATGAGGCGCGACAGATCATGACCCGCGCAGACTACATCCAGACATATGACGCTATCAACATCTTCACCATCGATTCGCGAGCGATGGTGAGGGCAGACAGCGTACCTATGATGAATGCTTTTCGAGAGATCTGCGGGCAGGAGGGCTTCGACGAGCACTTGGAGGCTACATTGGATCGGGTGTCCGCAATTGAGAGCTTAGGCAGAACAAAGGAGCTCACTATCAAGGACTTGTGGAATAATGGCAAGTACCGAATCACGACCAGAGATTCCAAGGGCGGAGTGCAGAAGACGATCAACTTCGAGATGCAGGAAGAAGAGAAGGGCGATGATAATAATTAGCAGATGCCTGCCCGATCTTAACTTCGAACGAAATTCTTGTATAACCACACTGGCTCACTTTGGTACCTCACTTCACGCTGATTCATAGTACCCAGTCTATCATGACGTTTCTCACTTTAGTCATCTCCATATAATCATACGGTATACTTGTAGTACTGTACAAGTAGCAGAGCATACCGACGACTCGGGCCGGTTCGGGCCGGACCAACGCTCCGTCGACAGCCGAATCTTGGCGTGTTTATGTGTTTACCGTCGACCTGATTCAAGGACCCGCATTGTATCAAACCAGTGTTGACATATGGCGGCGTAAAATTGCATCTTTCATTACTGACAAGAAAAAGGTTCTCCTGGATATTCCCTCGGTGCGGGTGTCGATGGATCGTAAGCGTAAGCGCAGTAGCACCGGCCATGAAGTAGAGTGGACTGCGGCGAGATGTCATAGACTACTGCGACCCATCGCATCCCGTGTTGCGCCCCTGCAAAAGTTGGCGTATATAACCGACTCTCACCGACCAGAGAAGACGCGTAACCCCAAAGATGTTGGACGACCATCTGCTGTTCGTCAGACCGGGCTGTCAGAGGATCCAGCTTGGCTAAGACGTGCAGATGAGCAAACGAAGTTGAAAAGTTACAAGTCCAAGGATCGGACTACTCGTAAGAATGGTCGTCCAACTGCTTCAGAGGCCGAACAGCCGCCACAGGTCACTCTTGTATCACTACCGACACCTTTCAAGACTCGCGCGTTACGTAGAAATACATCTGGCAAGACCCCGGTGAAGAAGCACGATGGAGATCTAAGTGCGACGCCATGTATGAAACTTGACGTTCAACTTCGTAAGCGATCGAGGAGAGATCCATTCGCTCACGCACCAGTCGCGATGCAAAGCGCGGAGCTGCATGATAGACAAGCATTTGAGAAGGTGTTTGAATTGCATCAAGGAGTGACAGATGGTTTCTCGCTACTTCTCCAAAGGACTGAGCCCCGAGCGACACAAAAGGACACTTCGACTCAGGATAGACGGGGCGCCAGATCACTTTTCAGTACATGCTTGAAACGTATACCTGATTATATCCAAGCGGAAGAGGGCTGGCGAAACAGCGTTGACCCGGATGATGAAACCGATGTTAGTGCGGAGGTGTACGAAGAACTCGAGGAACTTGGCTCGTCAGGTCACGGCTGGAGTCCGCTGCGTGAGGTGGTACGCGCACACGGTGTGAAATTGATAAAAGACTTGATCGAGAGCAAACTTGTATCTGTCAAAACGCGCGCAGAGCTGGCCAATATGCCTCTACAGCACGGGTCTATGCATGATGCAGAAATGCTGGCGCTCACATTCGCGCAAAGCCTGCCGTCGAGACGACCTTTGAATACCTCTTCGCTACTCCTCGACGGTTGTCTGTCAAACATGTCACATTTGGTCATCTTCGAACGCTCTTCTAGTGTGCGGTTGCGCATCCTACATAAGCTCTTCAGCAATAAGAATCTACCAGTGTCTTGGGCTGGAACCAAGGACATGCCGTTGATATTGAGCCAAGCCGTGCGTTTGTTATCATCTTCCAGCCAAAGCGATGCGCTAAATGTCATGCAATTTCTCGGTGGTCTTTTTGGACAGATCTTCGATATGGATCAAACCTCGATGAGAAAGAGCATCGACAACGAAATGTCCCAGATCGAGGACGATGCGCTGATGATCACATCTTCAATGTCCCCATCTTTGACGAAGAGTGTATCTAGAACTATGGACAGCTTACTCATGATACTGACAGCCATGGCCATCATTCCGGACAGGCAGGATGATTGCTGCAACGACAGCCCAGCAGATGCGAGCTGGCATGCATCTATGTTGATTCACAGTCTTTCAATGACTGTATTGATGCGACCTGCTGCCAAAGGAAATCTTGGGCAGCGACATGGTCACAAGATGCCATCTTCGCAATATACGATGTTCAAAGTACTCACTGCTATGCTCATTGTCTTGATCAAGCATACCCATGCTGGATGCACAATTTCTGGAGTTGAAATTGACGAACTCGTCTCTGCTATGTGCGGGATTTCTTCCTCGGATCGCACAGCTATGGAAGAGGCAGCTTGTTTCATCTCGGACCTCGCCTTTTGCTGTGGACAGAGTCTTCAATTTGACGCGCAAGACATCCTCGAGGATCTTGTGCAAACACTAATGACCACCTCGACCGCCTTGTCGGTTGAGTGGAAGATGTTCTTCCAACAAATCGCACTAGAGACCGCTCTCACGTTCGCAAAAGTCACGCGAACCCGAAAGAGCAAGGACTTTGTGCAACTTGTAGAGCAAAGCGTGTTGCGAGAAGGGTCTATGCCTGTCAAACTACAACCCGCACAGTACGGTCGCGCACAAGATGTGAAGCCGCGCAACAATTTCCGCTGGGAGGAGGGTCTCTGCGAATGGATCGCTGCGACTCCTTTCACTTCGCGCAAAGCCCAAAGCAGGATCACGCACTTCAATACTCAGTCGTCGCCTCTCTCAAAAGTACCAGCAAATCAGGATGATGAAGCGGCCCTTCCCACTGCTCTGCTGTCTACCGAGGGCTATAACGACGACCTACATGACTCGGGATACTTGACTCTGCACGAGACGCCCAAAGGTCCAGGATCGTCTGCTTCAAGCTCTATATTGTCGTCCTCACCCGATGTTCTGGCCGATGATCTCGAAGGTAATTTTTTCCCTGAATTTGGGGGCAGACTTGCGCCTCTTGCGATCAGGGGGCAAAGCACATCACCTTCAACGGTGACGACCGCGCTACCGAGCAAGCCGCCACCCCTTTTCGCGACCAGCTCACGGTGTGCGGTGCAGTCACAGAACAACACTACAAATAAGTCACGCTCCGTCTGCCTGGAATCTCCTGCACCAACTTCTCCATCAAATGTGCATATCGCTACCGCAAAAGACGCTGCCGCGGATGCAGCCCATAGTACTCACAAGGAAAATCTACAGCGCGACTCAAAGTCCAGATCTATCAGTAGCGGTGACGATGCCCCACGTAATGTTTATCCAAAGGAAACAGTGAAGACTGCCAGTGCTGCCACTGGGCACCGTACCTCAAAAGCCACGTCGGAACAGCGCCGGCCAGCAATGTCAAGACCTCAAGCGACCACTCCAACACGCTATTCATCTGTCAATAAGAAACGCGCCAACACTTCTAGTGATTCTGAGCTGGACTTCGACGAGCTGGCAATGAGCGTCGTGAAAGCCAAGCCGAAACATTCGTCTCTGCCATGCACGACTAATAACCCCACTGTGGCGAAACCAAAGAGCAGGACGAAGGACGTCCGCGTCGCGAAAACGAAGCCATCGCGAGTCGTGGCCTCAGAAGACAGCGATGACGAGCTCGGAGCTTAAGTCTACTGGCACGCGAACATTCTACTGTCTTCTTGGACACCGTCGTTGGCCAATTGTTGCTACTACTTTCCTCTTCTTAGGTGACATACAATTACCCGAGCTCTTCTAGATACCCAGTCATCAATTTCGTTATCACACTCCTCACTATTTATGTACATGTGCATCGTTACCAGTGTCTGTTGATGAAGCCGTGGACGACCACCACTGTAGGAAGTCTGCCTCTGTCGTCAGCTGGCAATGATCAGGTCTTATGAGATGCCGTATGCTTGCTAACGTGGCGTGTCTCATATTGGCCAAGTGAGAGCCGACCGTGATTCGCCAGGGACGGAAAGCACATCTCTCGCACCAGCATCATCCTCAGTGCCGAGTCTTACCAAAGATCCTGGCCCCGATCTTCGACACCTTGAGCACATCTCGATAAGTGAGACTGATCCTCGTCCCTCGAACACTACTCGAGCCATTCTCCTGAATCGTCCGCCTATCATCAAGAAGTTCCCAATTCGCCACCGTGCTCGCCGTGAGGTCTGGATCAACATCCACCTCTGCAATACCGTGCAGCAAATCAGTGTACGCCGACCCGGTCGTCACGAGCAGCGATCGCGGTTCCTGGAGGATCCGCCAGTGGGCCTGGTCTTCGCCCTCTCTCGTCGCGGAACCCATCTCGACACCGACAGGGTTTCCATCTGCGCGTTTCTGGTAGACGTCGAGCACGATACTCGCGCCCAGACTGACGGTCGCCACGATAGGGGAATACGTGCCTCCGTCTTCGTGCGGCATGATGCCTTGATTCGGGAGATACTCGTTCACCAGTACGTGATTCGGTGCTTTGCGAGGACTTTCCTCGAACAGGCCGAGAGATTGAAATCGTGAAATTATTGGTTCCCGCAGCCATTGGGGCAGAGGAGCATCGAGAAGGATGTTGGTCTTCGAGAGTGTTGTTGGGTGGGCTTGGAGGCGGCGGTGCGAGAGGTTTATCCATCGGTTTAGAGGTAGGGAGGCCAGGATTTGGGATTCTTCGTCGGGGGTTATGAAGGCCGGTAGGTAGTATATTGAGTCTGGGAGGTGAGGGATTCGGGAGTCCTCGAGGTTTGTGAGCTTTGTTGGTTTAGCCATATGTAGGAAATGCGAACTTCGGATGAATGATCATAGAAATGTTGTAAACCCTTGGCCGCGTACGTTGTACATTATTTGTTATTATTATTATACATATATATACTCGAACATATCCGAATGAAGTCAGAGTCAGCCAATAAGAGAGAGAAACAATATCTGACTCGATAATCATAAAACCATGACTCGTAAACATCCATCATACCTTTTGGCCCTCACACATCAGAGCATCCACGAAAAGTACACCCTCACTTGAATCCACCTGCACAATCAGACAATCCCAAATATGGCCCCTAAAGCAGGCAAAGGCGGTAAAGCAGCCAAAGAGCCCGAGAAATCAGCCGCGGCCAAAGCAAAAGGAGGTAAAGCAGACAGGAACCCCCCCTCCTCCTCTACCCTCCCAACACTTAGAATCAGCACAACTCACTCCAATTAAAACAAAAACCAGGTCAAAGCATCAACGTCAGACACATCCTGTGCGCGAAACATTCAAGAAAGGAAGAAGCGGTGGCGAAACTCAATGCGGGCGTCAAGTTCGACGAGGTCGCTCGTGAGTTTTCGGAGGATAAGGCCAGGCAAGGTATGTTTTTACTCCCTCGCGTTTTGTTTCGCGCAGTTTGAATCCAAGCAAGGAAGAACGGGATTTTATGCAGTCGTTGTGTTCTAGGCCAAGGATAGGACATGAAAGCTTTGAGTATACTGATGTGGTCATGCCTCTGCAGGTGGATCACTAGGGTGGAAAAGCCGAGGAAGCCTAATGCCCGATTTCGAGAAAGTAGCCTATGACTTGGAACCCTCGACGACGAATAACCCCAAATGGGCCGAAGTCAAGACCGGCGAAGGTTATCATCTGGTCATGATCGAGGGCAAGAAATGAATGAGTAGATGAGGCCTCGTTAAGGTTGTTTTGTCTTTTTGATTACCAGCAACAAGAAAGACATTCTTATTTATCATTGCTGGTGTTTTTTTTCCTTTCACTACGGTAGAAACTTGTTGAAGCTGGTTACATATTCATCACTTGGGACACCCGAATCTGGCAGGTCTGGAAGTGGATGATCGTACACAGTACATGGTTTTGTTGAGATTCTATGTACTTGATCTATCTTTAGCGGCAGATTGAGATGCTGGTCGTAGCTATTCAACAAGGCTTGCTTTGTGGTCATCTCGAACGTGATTGGTGATTTTGATAAAATACCCTCGAAGGGGAAGGACTGGCATGAAAGTAAAGTCTCACAGGACTGGCGGCGTCTTTGAGAAGCGAAGATGCGCGAGTTGAATTGACCAAGTGCGAAGAAAAGCAAAGCATCGCAACGATTCATCATCATATGTCCAGCATATGAACGTTCGACCTCGAAAAGCATCTTCCAATTCAATTGGCGTCCCAAACATCTTGTACTCAGTTTACCAACTGAAGTTCTCCTCCATCAGGTCAATTGAAGTCTTCTCGCACCGCTTCCTTACAGCCAGACGAACATCGTCTCCGAGACTTCCTGTTCCGCACACGCTCACCGCCATGGTGCCGACCTGTCGAGCTTGCTCTTGGTCTATGAGAGCACCAACGTCTGGTTTACCTGGGAACATTTGGACGCTGGAGCTTGGGGAGTGAATCTCCTTTGTGCTTCTCGGACGAGTAACAAATAGTAAGATCTTGAGGACCTCACGGCGTTGTGGCATGTTCAGGATAGAAGTCATCCACGGTCGGATCCATTCTAAGTGCTCTGGGGACTGAATGATCCAAACAAGAACAACGTGGCGTGTGGCAGAAGTTCCGTTCGCAAACGCAGCGCAGAGTTCCCGGACGTGGGGTACAGCGTGTGTGATACCAACACCAGCAGCGAAGAGCATGACATGGCCGTATGACTCGAGGTTTTGACCGCCGTAGGGTCCTTCTACAATGGCGCTTGAGACAAATCTACCTTCTGGTGACTTCTCGGCCCTCTTCCAGAGTTTGTCTGTGAATCCAGTGCGACGGCGGATGATGAGAGACATTGAGCTTTTCTGCATGGCGAGCACGTCAATCCTGTCCATAGGGAGACCCTTCTCGTTGTTGATGTCCTGCTCTTCCTCACTCCAGGCAAGAGAGAACGGGTGGCTCGTCCACAGGCCAATGGATGGCATGTAGAGATAGACATGCTGGCCGGGGCGAAACGTCCACGGACGTGCGATTCTGAGCGTGACGCGGAGTGCATCTCCAGGAAGAGCCTCGACCTCGGCCTTGGTGACACCGCGGCCAATATTCCTGCGCACGATATGAGTGAGTCGCACAAACCGCTCTGCGGCCCATATGGCAACAACAGCAATAAGCGTCGATTGTTGAGGAATCGTCTTCAGGTGAATCCAGACAGTGATCAACGTGACAATGGCAAGTATAATATGCACGTGGAGAAATGTCTCGTAGTAAGCGTGACGAAGTGGAGAAGGAGAGAGGATCAGAATGAATATCAAGGCGCATGTTGCCTAAAGAACAGGTTAGTGATCTGCCACCGGATTGCCGCCCTTGCGATTGAGTGTTCCAAGAATGACTTACAATAGTACCAGTCAGGATCAGTTGACTGCCTGCCATCGACTTGCCTATGACTGCCCACCCAGCTGTGTTGACTTTGTTGACCATCCAAGCAAGGGTATGGGCTAATGCCTCACAAACCACTATACGTCCAATCTGACGATGGATCAGGTTGTACGTGTCGAACGAAATGTCCAGCATACTGATAAGCGGATTGTTGCGACCCGCTAACAAGAACAAAGGGAGCATGTTCATGACGGCAAGCACACCAGTCCGGTTACGGACCTCGGTCGCAAGCTCGTTACTTGAGCCAGACCAATCGATACTGAAGACACAAAAAACAATGTTCATGGCGATGTACCCGATAAGATAGCACATTTGGAGACGACCAGGTATAGTGCCAGCACTGACTGCGTTCGAGATCCTGAGCTCACGGTTGTGACGCTTGTTGATGAGAGGCGCATCGATGATATGGCGCTTGAGCTGTGCATATGTCGGGTCCGGCGCTGTGAAATACCTCTGTTTGTCATTGCCGAGACAAGCGAGTGTACGCACATAACGGACTCCAACAAGCCAAAGACGGTAGATGAGAAGGACGCCGACAGTCGCCGCCCAGGTATAGCCCAGATACCAGCAGATGCGGTTGTTCTGGATAGCTGCACGAATCATCGCCTCCTTGTCAGAGCTATCTGCTGCGACCGCCGCAGTTACGAAGGACGCGAGCACTACGTGCCGTGAAGCCATCATCGTATCTTGGCGAACACAGATAGACAGACTTGTCCAACACGTAAATTGTCTTGGCTGTGTCAGAGGAGAATTGAGAAAACACGTCAGACTATGGTGTTCGTCGTCAAGTCCTCGTTATGGTATTCGACCTTTCACGGGGCGCGGCTAGCACGATATATCTGCAATGCTGAGGAGGTTGGTGGCCGTTGCGACTTGAACGGGTTATTTTCCTAAAGTCGTTACGTAGATATTTGAACCAGCAACCAGAGAAGCAATTTGAGAAGAGAAACGAATGGATGTCCAGCACCAGTGCCGAACGTTGAGACAGGTGAGAGAATGGAATTGGAATGTAGAAAGGATGAATAGGACCAGCATGGTACGGGAATGTGGATAACAGGAATGTCAAGTCTCACGCACCATGCAGCTTGGCGCATAACGGAATAACAAGACAGTGCATTGGTGCCGGAATACGAGAGCACACTAGAACGACGGAGCGCCTATCAAGCTGTGGGGTGTGAAACCTCCATGGCGTTTCAGGAGCAGCCACGCGAAGCCGGCTGCGACACATTGGTCTAGGTTAGACAGCTCGTAACGGCTCTTAAAGGAGAATCGAGTTACAGAGAATTGAATAATAGACATGCTATAAGGCTACAAGTACCTCACTTTCACAGTGCTGGAATGAATCAGTACGCTTAGAACGATCAGCAAGTCTTGAATGCGTGCGCGTTGAGAGACCGTCTGATGTTGAAACGTCGCTTCGAAGTCGCTGGAGATGGAAGCACATGATGAAATTTTGTGAACAGGGATCTCCTATTGACATACACTGTACTTTCACTGCAGCTATATGAACCCGTGAACCTAAAAAAGAGATGTCCACCTACCACACAAAAGTGTGGAGGTTAAGGTGAGGTCGATGCCCAAAACTAATGTAATCACTCTTGCGGGGCGAAATGGCTAAGGAATGCTTGTATGCCTTACATGAGTATGTATAGTAGGATCCGAGTGTATCTAAATTGCGCATGGTATCATGATGTCTGAGACCCAGGACGCCCCATCAAGCAATCTCTGAATGTGGTTCGGGCCGTATCTTTGATACATACATACATACAGAGGTATGATAGACAACAACTTGAACACGCACATCACTTCATCAGCTGGGCAGAATATGAGCGATCACTTCTTGCTGGCCTCCGCATCTTCTTTCATGCCTTGCTGGATCCAAGCCTTACTTTCCTGCATGATCCTCTCCACCTCTTCCTTGTTACCCAGAAGCTCCTTGATCTTGTATGGATCAGGCACGTTAGCACCCTTCTTGAGGGCAGGTCGTGCCCACATGCGCTCCTCCCAAGCTTTCAGTTGAGGGAACTTGTCGATGTCGATACCGGCCCAGCCACCAGCTGAAATCCAACCCCAGTGCGCAAAGTCCGCAATCTGTACTACAATTAGGAGATCATGGCATAGCATGTGATGAACAGGAACTCACGGTGCATTTGTTGCCGACGAGGTATTCTTGGTTCGAGTCTTTCAGATGCTTATCAAGCACGCCGTACAGGCGTCGGGTCTCATTCTGGTACCTGTTCACACCATATTCAATATGCTCGGGGGCATACTGAGTTTTAAGAGTCAGCCTGGCACTGGAATTGTGAATCGAACTTTTCATACCCTTGTGAAATGGTTCGCCTGGCCTATAAAGCAGTCAGTGTCTTGTCCACAAGCTATTTGACTCAACTTTACCTTGCATTGGTCCGACTCCGGCAGTCAGAAAGTTGAGCCAACTGTTCATCTATCCATCCATTAGTTAAGGTAGATTAAAAAAAAACAGGGGTGCTTCTTGATGGCCTGGTCATACCTCATAGAAGTCTCTGGTGCCTGGAGGGAAGGTGAACTTATGCTCCTTGTCATATTCGGATACCAGGTACACTGATCGTCGTCTTAGCATGTCGCACGGCAGATACATCTACGATCGGGTCACTTGCACATGATGCTCGCAGACTCGAACAAGCGTATCTGCTTGCCATCATTGAAGGTATCGGTCAAGGCAGGAATGCGTCCATTGGGGTTTATCTCGAGGAACTGAAAATCATGTCAGCTTTGTAGTACACTGAGATCCGCTGGAGAACATGCCTCCGGAGTCTTTTGCTCATTCTTGGTGATGTCGATTTTATGGGTCGTGTAAGGTAAGCTAAATGCCAGGACTATGGTGTCAGTCTTTCACACACTACACAGCCACAGTGAAGAGTCTTCACACAACACGATGAGGGACGATGGAAGGCGGCCCTTCAGACGAGATGGATGAAGTGATAGGCATGCAAATCGCTGGTGTATGGAAACGTGAGCTCGTCTTACCCAAGCTCCTCCAAGAGGATGGAGATTTTGATGCCGTTGGGCGTCTGTGCAGTATACAAGTGGATGTTTGGAGTGGCCATGGTGGTGTGTGACAGGTTTGATTTTTATAGGTAGATGGTTGAGTATTACGGTAAAATTATATGCCCATGATGGACTATCTTATATAAGACGAAGCGATTACAAATGCAGCCGAGCTCGAGTAGATCCTACGTGTATTCGCCTGTTCCCCATTCTTGACTAGACGCCCAAACAATTCCGAGGATCATTTCATTCACACGAGATCATCATCAACAAGCATTCTTCGATGGACTATATAGCACGCAGCACGCCGCATGATACATCGCTGAGTTGTGTAAGGTAAGGTACCTCGGCTAAGGCAAGTTCCAATGTCAGTGTAGTGGAAGTCTGGATGGTGAGGCAAGTCTGGAAAGTTAGCCGAGGCGTCTGGGGGCCGTGCGTCCTCTCACTGTACCTACCACATCTGTCAGTCCGCCGCTGCTTTGTACGCCTGGACTTTCGCGTTACAATTCGCCGGTCATCCACCAGACATCATCCTGTAAACCTCTTACAAGACATAGCATCATGTCTTGGCGTAACCAGGGGATCACGGGCAGCAACAACATACCTTTGGGTAGCCGTCGTAGATTTGCGGGCGATGGTGGCGATGAAGGCACCCCAACCGGAGATGACTTCTCTGAGGAGCCTGAAGTCAGCCTCAAGAGAGGTCGCAGTCCCGTTCGAGGTGAGTTCCCACGAGGAGACAAGCAGGAATGCTATCGCGCGACAGTGGACAACACTGACACCAGCCTTGCAGAGCTGAATCCCGATGGTACCAAGAAGAGAAAGAAGCGCAACCGATGGGGCGATTCTACCGACAACAAGGCAGCAGGTCTGATGAACCTGCCGACTGCTGTGCTCGGAAACATGACCAGCGAGCAGTTGGATGCCTACACATTGCATCTGCGTATCGAGGAGATCAGCCAGAAGCTGAGGATCAACGACGTCGTCCCAGCGGATGGTGACAGGTAAGCATAGCCCCTTCCCGATTTCTTGCGCACAGTGATGCCGATGCTCATCTCGATTCCCAGATCTCCTTCGCCCGCTCCTCAATACGACAACTTCGGCCGACGTGTCAATACTCGCGAATATCGCTACAAGAAGCGTCTCGAGGATGAGCGCCACAAGTTGATCGAGAAGGCGATGAAGATCATCCCGGGCTACCACCCTCCTTCTGACTATAGACGGCCCACCAAGACTCAAGAGAAAGTCTACGTGCCAGTCAACGATTATCCAGAAATCAATTTCAGTATGATTGCTAACCCTCTAACCTCTAACAACTTCCTTTTCCTTCCCTTCTCTACCCCTTTCGGTGTGCAAGTAGCGGTACATTGAGCACTTCAATCTGCAATGTGCACACGCGTCTGGCTACATCATCTCATCATGACATATTTACAGCTACTAACACATAGGGGTTTTTCCTACTAACAGTTGGCCTCTTGATTGGTCCTCGTGGTAACACACTCAAGAAGATGGAAACCGAATCTCAGGCGAAGATTGCCATTCGCGGCAAGGGTTCCGTCAAGGAAGGAAAGGGCCGATCCGACGCTGCGCACACCAGCAATCAGGAGGAGGATCTCCACTGTTTGATCATGGCAGACACCGAGGAAAAGGTCATTAAGGCCAAGCAGCTGATCCACAATGTCATCGAGACTGTAAGTACCGCGACACCTGCTCTTTCCGTTGGACCAAGGATTAATTCTTCGCAGGCAGCTTCCATTCCCGAAGGCCAGAACGAGCTCAAGCGCAACCAACTCCGTGAACTCGCAGCGCTCAACGGTACTCTCCGTGACGACGAGAACCAAGCCTGTCAGAACTGCGGACAGATTGGTCACCGCAAATACGACTGCCCCGAGCAGCGCAACTTCACCGCCAACATCATCTGTCGCGTGTGCGGCAACGCTGGTCACATGGCAAGAGATTGCCCCGACAGACAGCGCGGACAGAACTGGCGCAACGACGGACCCGCTGGAGCACGACCGGTTGCTGGCAGACTCGAGCCTGCGGATACAGAGTTCAACAACCTCATGGAAGAGCTTGGAGCTGGAGGTGCCATCGCCGCAAGTGCACCTAGAGGCGCGATCGAAGCTGGCGCCAACGGCGACTCACGCGCGCCGAAGCCTTGGGAACGTGGCCCGACTGGAGCATCCGCACCGTGGAACCAACCCCGGGAAGAACGCCAGGGTGGATCCGGCGGCCCGCCTCCATGGGCTGGAGGAGGTGGTGGTGGTGGCGGCGGCGGCGGAGGTCACAGATCCCACGGCGGCGGCGACTCGTATGGCGGAGGTGGTTACGGACATCACTCCTCGGGTGGCTACGGCGGTGGTGGCAGCGGTGGCGCTGCGCCATGGCAACAACAGTCGCACGGTGGCCAGCAACATGGATACGGTCGCTACAATGGTGGTGGTGGTGGTGGCGGCGGTGGTAACGGTGGATCATATGCTTACGAGGCTCCCGGATACGACCAGGGTGGCTACGGTGGACCACCTGCTCCTCCCGGCATGCCTGGTGCTGCACCATGGCAGCAGCAAGGCTATGGCTCGGCTCCTCCTCCACCTCCACCTACAGATGCGGCACCCCCGCCACCGAGCGACAATGCGCCTCCTCCGCCTCCCCCAGGCGCGTAGAGTGCTCTCATTTGTAGAACAAGTTATGCAGAGAAGCTTGATCTATAATGTATGTCTTACGCGAGCGTGTTCCAATAGCTCTGTGTTCGTGATGTGTGACGTTACTTGAAAGCATTCAACAGCGAAGGCGCGGCTGCTTCATGATCAATGTGGGCCATGTCTAAGACATCTGCAAACGTGAAGAAGGAACCGTGTAAGAGGCATCCGATAGATGATACACCAGTCCTCGAGTCATGTCGTCTTGAGATGTATCCCGGTGATTGGCTACATACTCTTAGTACAGCCTTGTGTTATAGTTGATACGTGACTTTGTGAGCCCCTGCTTCGGAGGTTTAGATGTCTCCACAAGTTTATGCCCGTATGAGGTCACGTCTCCAACACGATATAAACAACTTTTCTGAAATGTACTCCGAGTTGAATTGACGATAGCATTCTGACCCCAAGAACAAAAGCAGCATGACGGCGCAGCTCACAGAGGCGCAGTGCGTGCTCTTGACTGTGCATCTGGCAAGCGAGGCGAATATCAAGGCTCTACACGCATTCACACCTTCACGACTCGATGCGCTGGACCCCGAACTGGTGCTATGCATAGTATTGAGCTACCTGCCCGAGAGCGTGGATCCGCGGCTGTATACGACATATGTGGGCGAGGTGGCCTCACGCATCTATCTCCAACAGCAAGAACACCTGGACATCGACACGAGTGCGGTCCAAGGCATCAGCCACGAACAGGCGCAGCACAGAGTCAAGAAACTGAACCTGCTTCAACTCAGCAGACCCGACTTTCCTCCCGACGCGCCAGATGATCTCCTCACTCGGTTTCTGTGCCACCGCGCATACCGCATCGATGAAGAGACTGGCTTACTGACCCTGATCCCGACCCTGCTCGAGCCTTTCATTGAACAGTCCGAGTATCTGCGCACGTGGTTCGTTTCGCTGGTCCTCCCTCTGCTGCGTCTGGACTACGAGTACCACCCCGATGGCCAGGAGCCCATGTCTCTGGAGGCTTTCGAGAAGATTGACGGTGCTCGGGGCATAGACGTCCTGCTCGCCAGAGCCGCCCAAGGCACTCAAGACACCAGCAGCAGGGGCACCGTGGCGGGAGACTTGAGAGGCCTGGTCGGTCCGTGGATGTACGGTCACACAGAGCGCAAGAGGAGGAGACTGGATGGTGGTGGAAGAGAGAATGGACAAAGGGGCAGGAACAACAGCAATCCTCATAAATCCTCCCTTCCTGATCGTCAGGCTTTCATCTCGCTCGAAGGTCTTTCGAGCGATGACAAGACTGGTCATGACTGGGAACATGCTTTCAAGTGGCTGGTTCATCACGCGGTGCATCAATTCCCGCTCGTAGTAGATGCCATCGAGGAGTGGGATGGGCCTGGCGATGTGGACTTGGGAGACTATGTTCCCGGAAACGCCTATCTAGAAGACGAACTTCAGGCCAAGCTGGAGCGCTTGTACGCACAGGCGACTTTCGCCGCATGCTACGCTGTTGAATCTGACTCTACCGAGACGATAGATGGCGCACATGGCATCCTCGTGCGCCTGGCCGAGCTTCTTGACTTTGAGCCGCCACCGGATCTTGCTACTAGTGTACAGCAGCTGCCTAGAGTGGACCGCCATGCAAAGTCATTGCATACCGCTCGTTCCACCCTTTTCCTCGAGCCGGACGTCTTATTGACACACGACCATCCACTTACTAATCCGACCCTCGAGACGTTCATGT
This sequence comes from Neodothiora populina, assembly GCF_041146345.1. Taxonomy (NCBI): domain Eukaryota; kingdom Fungi; phylum Ascomycota; class Dothideomycetes; order Dothideales; family Dothioraceae; genus Neodothiora; species Neodothiora populina. The sequence continues at coordinate 640,541 of NW_027191417.1, forward strand.
TGCTGCAGATGCTCGTGTACTCTGCCTATCAGCTGGCTGGTCTAGGCCATGCCATCTCAATCGTCAATGTCGCCAAGTTGCGCTTCTTTAGTGAAGAGGACGAGCAATTTGCCCTGTTACAAAAGATCTTGCATTCCTCGGCCAGCAGGGGTCAGAGGGATGATCAGCAATGGCAGTTTGACTACCACAAGTTGATGTGGCTTTGGAGTTGGAACATAGACGTCGAAGACGATGCTGGTCAGGGCGCTGGCGTCTTTGGCAAGATCGACAAAGTGACCATGGAAAAGGAACTGCTGAAGGTGCTCGTAACAGCAGGATGTAAGTGTACTTTTGCATCTTTACCTCCTATCTGTTCATCTAAACCACACGAGGTTTCTGGAGCCACTCTGACGTGCCAATGCCAGGCTTCACTCTCATCGATCAGCTATACTTGGACGATTCGGCTCCTTCTTCGCGACGAATAACTTCGGAAGAGGTCCATTGTGTCTTGCTCGATCAAGCCATGCAGCTGTACGACAGTGCAAGCAACGGCAATCGGAGTAGAGGCAGTATGAAGAAGTCCTCTGACCTGTGAGTACAACAGAATTATCCTCGACCCTTGCCTTGGGAATCTCATGCTGAACATTATGTAGTATCAAGTACGCTCAAAACAAGTTCCCAAGCAGCGAGGCTTTCCGCCGCGCATCAGCGCTCATAGCAGCGACTCACGCCTTGTCCTTCTATTCCTTGAAACTCCAACATAATGTGCCTTTTCAACCCGTGAACATCCGCGTCAGCTTAGACCCCTTGTCTCTTCTCCCAAAGGTCCTCGAGCAAAACAGCAAATCCTACACCAAGATCGACGACATTGTCGCCATCGGCCGCAATTTGGTTTCTGCCGGTCTGCCGACGCCAAACTCCGACAGCGAACAATCCATCGAAGACGTAGGGACCAAATCCGAACTCGCCACAAACGTCCAGACAGCAGAACGCAGGTGCATAGCCATGTGCGTGGAAGCCGCGCTCGCCGAAGACGACTTCGAAACAGCATACTCATACATTGTCAACCGTCTGGCGCCCTCAGACGGCGGCGCATCAGCCGTGACGAGTTCCGAAACAACAACAACAACAACAACAACAACAACAACCACAAAAACCACACCAGAAGTAGATGACATATCATGGCGCGCGGCCTTCCTCGCAGGCCGCTACCGACCGCGCGACGGCGCCCCGCCCCCTCTCCGCCGCCTCGAGCAACGCACCGAACTGCTCTCCCTGTCCCTCCTCCTGGCACCACCGTCCCACCTATCCGAAATCCTCGGCGTCTGGCGCAGATGCGAAGAAGAGACCTCCAGCCTAGTCGCCGCCGAGAGCCTCGCAGCGCAAAACTTCGACGACCGCGCCGACAGACGCGAAGAGATCCCAGGAGGCTTCTCAGAGTTCGAATCCGACAACACCGACGGCTTCGTCTACGGCCAGCCCAGACGGGAAATCGGCCGTCGCGCATTAACCGCCAGCGCTGCGGCCCCTACAGCAGCAGCAGCGCGGAAGAACGCCGACGACGAAGCCCCCGTCGGCCTCTTCGAGCTCGCACGCGGCGCGACGAAAGCGCTAAGTCGCAGCGCCTTCCCTCTCCGCAACGCGGCTACGACGTCTGTGCTGAACAGTAAAGCTCCCGCTGCCGAAACCCCTCTCGTTTCCGAATCGCAGTATACTCAACACAACAGATCCGACTCGACAGGCAGCGGACATAGAGTCAGGAGGAGGGATATGGTCGCTAGTGCTGTTACGGGTGGACTGGCGAGTGGGATTGGATGGGTGCTGGGCGCTACGCCGGTTGATAAGGCGGTTGGTGGAGCTGGGGATGGGGATGTGGATAGTGGGGATGATTGAGGGAAGGGGATAGAGACAAGAGGGGGAAAGGGCGCGAGCAGTCGGTCTTGAGTTTCGCGATTGTTCCAGAAGGCATGATATACGCATTTTGCTTTATCTTCTCTCTTCTCACAAGGCACTCTTGGAGGCGTGTACACCAATTCATCGCCTGTTCACGGATATCACGAACTCATTCTCATCTCCCACATCGTCAATCACTCAAAGTGTCATTGCACATCCTCGAGTCAAGAATGTAGCAACAAGGAAAAGAACAGGAGACGCAGAGTATCCCTGCCCTGTATCTACTTTTCCACAATGGGACCATAAGAGGGGGGAGGCATATACGAGTCTGCAGCACAGCAGTAGCATATGTGTACGAACTCATATTAGGATCTACCTGGGTCAACGCAGGGCCCCAATGACTTTTCTTGCCCCTCTTTTGACCAACAGAGAAATGCTGCCAGTCCTCGAGAACAGGTTTCATTCTTGTGTCGAGACCCTGTCTGCTACTTGTCGGCTGCGTTGAGATGTGCGCAGTGCCGCCATCGAGGTACACTGTGGAATTGTTTTTGACAGTCAGCTCCAACGCGCTATGTAATGTTCCATGTTCGTGCATGGTACGAGAAGAGACAAAAGAAGAAAAGAGCAGACGGACGGACCTTGTATACATGTCTGTACCAGGCTGTATCCGTGCCTTTGTTCTTCCCTAGCGAGACCCACTGCTGACAAGTCTTACACACACCCTCTGTTCCCGCGCCGTCGAGAACACTTCGGACTGTGGTTGGGGGATCTGGAAACGATTGGCCTGTGACGGCAATGCCGTGGACGAAGTTCATGTGATACCTCTTTCAATCTCTGAGTATCAAGCCACAGACTGAAACTAGAGACATTTTCTCTCAGATGAAATTTAGAGGTTGTAACGTACCAGTAGGTACTTCTCTTGAGACTGAGCCACCTGCCGCACCCGCACCACCCTTGGCACCTTCTACCCTGTCCGCGATTCCATCGAGGTAGATATGGGTTGTGAGGATGATGTATCTCCTGCCTTTGAGGCACTAGTTCCCGATCGACTGATATCATGTTCGATTCAGGAGGGTCGACCATGCAGACTCGCTCACTGGGTGAAACCTGACGGTCGAAAGTAGCACGGGAAGCAACTGTAGATTCGGATATGGAAGCCTTCGAAGGTAAGCTGAGTATCAGCTTGCGTACACGATCATAGTCGTCCGGAACTTGAGGCACATCATCTACAGGCAGCAGGTCCAATGTTTGTCCATTGTCGCCTTGAACGCCACACTGATACAGCGCGTATAGCTGACTGTTGGCAGGTGACGATTGACTGACTGGGCCCGGCGTCCGGGATAATGACGGTTGTGGACACGTGTGTGGCCAGTGGAAAATGTGAGGTCTTGTCTCAAACTTCTCAGAGACCGGATTATGGCGCAGAGGGTCTTCAAGCAAGGAAAACCCATCAGTGAAGTTGTCTGGGTCAGACAAAGCAAAGTCAGCCGAGGCAGTCCTCGGCCCAAGAGTATCATCAGGGGCGCATAGAAGTCGTGATATTTGGTCTGAAGTGGAACATTCATTGGGGACACGGATTCCTCTCGTCCATACATGATCAATTGCGCCACAACCTTCTGAACCTTTTTGTGCAAACGCCCCACCACATGAGGATGGGTCATGTATATAGGGCGAATCTACCAGGTCCCAATACTGTGATTCCATGATACAATTGCTCTGTACTTAGACTCTTGAATGCTGCGGAGCTGCAAAGTGACGTTGTGCTCTGGCATGCCACTGTCATATATACATCGCCGAGCAAAGCTGTCTTTCGGTCTTCTAGGTTACCGTCGCAATCCCCATGGTCGAGATCCCAGGAGCATATCAGACCGCATAGTATTGTATTTGCAAATTCATGCTCAAAGAAGGCAAGGGATTAGTTATTAGCGGTCTAATCCATGCAAGTCCATGGATGTAAGCTGTAAAGAGCTACGAGTGGAACATGGCATAAGATCACGATTCGTTCACCGAGTATAACGCGCCTCCTTTGAGCATGCTGAAGGCTGAAATAGTTGCGTTGACCAAGCATGATGGTGTGTACTGTGCTTGGCCAATTTGTTTCTGAGGCAGAAGCAAACAACATGGTATCATAATAGGTCAGTTTGACTAAGACATACTGTGAGTTCATCAAGAACACCCATTTTTCATCGGACTTCGCTCCTATATGTGATATGAGTGGTCGAATCAACAAAGCAAGGGATGAAGCAAAGATAAAAGTCGGTCAGCGGAGCTCGAAGAAGGCGTTCACTCTCCAAACTTGGAAGAGAGGTTGACAGAATCAGTCCAGTCATCGAAGCATATGAGTACATAGCATTAAGTGAATCCTTGGTGTCATCGTTCCACGATTCGACAGAAGCACAACAATTTCGATGCTATACCAAGTGTGCTGCTCGTAGGGAGGGTGAGTTGAACGGTCGTTGATACCCACCAATGCGATAAGAGATAAGACTGCACTAGGATCGTGCAATTCGAGCCGCGTCTGCGCACAGATCAGATCAGATCAGATCGATGTCAATCGTGCTAGCTCAAAATGACATTCCTCGAGCCGTCTTTATCTACAGTAGTACCGCAGCACGCGAAATTCAGTCAATGAGATTATCAAGATTGCTGTCTTCCAACATAATGCGAAATGTAGGTAGAGACGTTTAGATATAAGAGCTTGGCTACAGAAGCCTAAATAAGTCCGGTGTCTGTTGAGATGGGAGTTGCACGATTCGAGCACGATATGTTGATTACATACCCTTCCAGCTCGTGATGACAGTCTTCGCTCCACATGTCGAAAGCTAAATCGGAGTTCTAAGAGACGGGAGTGACAGTACCCCTGCATATCTTAAGATCGATGCGAATCAAGATCGTCATCTTTTTCTGAGATCGTGTCGAACTTCTGCGTATTCGGTACACGATACTGTACTTGTACTCTGCCGTCTGGGGATCCGCGTGTCGCGAAAGACTAATGACGCTCGTGGCAGCAGTGAAGAATTGTTCAAAACGAGATGGCTTGCTCCATCGCGTGGACCTCAACTCTTGCAGAAGTCTGTTAGATATTGCCTTTCGATAAGCAATTGACATGTCGCCTTACTGGGGCTTACGCGGCTCAAGCTTGAGAGCAACAATAGCGGTAACAGCAGGTCTGGCATTTGTGTATGCAATTCATCTTCGGTGTTATGAATTCGGGCTGACTTCGTGCAAGTGCTTTTGGCTACGGTCAGTCAGACATCGGCGGCTTATTGACTGTTTCGACATTTCGAAACCGCTTCCAGCAGATTGATACAGCCGGGAACCCAAGCGATGGACACATCGCAACGATACAGGGCATCACGGTTGCTACGTGGAACATTGGGTGTTTCGTTAGTGCAATCATGACAATCTTCCTGGGCCAGTTTCTGGGACGCAAGCAGACCATCATGCTTGGTCTGGTAGTCATGGCTATCGGGAAAGTTGTCCAGGCATCCTCGTACAGCTTTGGTCAATTGATCGCAGGGAGATTCATCGCTGGGTTTGGCAACGGCTTCAACACTTGTGCAGTACCTGCCTGGCAAGCAGAATGCACAAAAGCTCACCGTCGTGGAACCATGTTGATGGTATCGTCTGGGGCTTGTATTGCTGCAGGTGTTGCATTGGCTTACTGGGTCGACTTCGCATTTGCTTGGGTAGCGCCTAGCTCAGCATCGTGGAGAGTGGCCACTGCCTTTCAAATTGTGCCTGCTCTCCTTGCCTTGTGTCTTCTGATACCTCTCCCGGAAAGCCCCAGGTGGCTTATCATGACTGGCAGGGAACAAGGAGCACTCGACGTGCTTTCTGCGCTGTCTGATATGGATCCCGAGGACGAACATATACGGCAGGACTTTCTACAGATCAAGGATGCCATTCTCGACATGGCTCGCGGAGGCGGCTTCTCGACAGCTTTCAGTGGAGGCGAGTATCGGTATCTACATCGGACTATCCTTGCCTTCTGCCTCCAGATCATGCAGCAGTTCACCGGAGTCAATCTTTTCGTCCAATATCTCGCTCTCATGTTCGTGACTCGAGCAAACTACACCCCATGGCTTTCACGACTCTTTGCTGGCTGCGGATCGACAGTACTGTTTCTTGCTTCGTTCATCACCGTGATCGGTATCGACAGGTTTTGGGGCCGCCGCTCACTTTCCATGTTTGGGTCAGCGGGGATGTGCGTCTGTCTCATCGTGCTGGCCGTCATGGACTACATCGACACATCTGCTACTCACATCGTCATGGTAGTGTTCATCTTCATTTATACCGCTTTCTTTGCCGTAGGTTGGCAAGGAATGAGTTGGTTGTGGAGTGTCGAGCTGTTGCCGTTGGCGATCAGAGGGCCGGGTACAGCAATATCAACAGCCGGTAATTGGCTCGCGAATTTTGTTGTTGTGTGAGTACTATTGTCCTTGCCACCTTTTTCAAGGACACTTCTGCGCCAGGAGGCACAAGAACTGACGGCCCGGCATAGATTGATCACACCTGTCGCATTCCACAACATCGGCTACAGGACCTACATCATCTACGCCGTCTTCAACGCAGTCTTCATCCCTGCGATTTACTTCTTCTACGTAAAGCTACCCCCTCTCTCTCTTTCCCCTTTCCCCTATCTATAAAACTCCAGTCAGACTGACCATTGCCAAAAGCCCGAAACCGGCTACCGGTCCCTAGAAGAAGTCGACGTGCTCTTCTCGCACGCCTCGAATGCCAAATTCCCCTGGACGGACGTCGTGCGCATCGCCCGTAAGGAACCGCTCTGGTACGGCAAGGACGGCGAGACGCCGTTCATGTACGATCAGTCTGAGTGGCATCAGCATTTGGCGCATCATCAGCAGATGACGGCTACTACTTCCGAGGATGGGAGTGGGTCTGGGTCAAGGGAGAAGTATGGGGGGTCGACAGGGCAGAGTCCTTGATGGATGGTTTGATGTGTTGTGGTTGGTATTGATGATGTTTCAGGGCGGTGGGCGTCTCTGTCTTGAGGAGAAAGGCCATGTGGACAATAGTCTGTACCTCTTTCGATTCTTTTCATATAGAGCACTACCTTTTCCCATATTTCTTTATCAAAGCTAGATGCCATTTGATCTATCGTAACCATGTGATCGATGTCACATCACCACACGTTTCTCTCCATCAGCCCTTGTACTGCGATCTCCATGCGGCATCTCTGGCCGCCAGATACGTCTTGCTCTGGATAGCCTTGCTGATCCCCTTGAATCCAGCCCACGGCCACTTCTCCGCAAGAGTCAATTCCCTATCCTCGGCATCAGGCTTGACCTTGACTTTTTCGTACGCAGTAGGCAACGTTGTGGCACCGTATTTTTCTCGGAGTCCATCATACCACTTGCGGTCGAACATGCTCCAGAACTCGTCTGCGTCGTAGTATGTCTGTGCGTACAGCCACTTCATGCCGCCGAGCTCGCGGAGTTTGGCCTCGAGACCGCGTTCTGCGGCAACGAATTCGGCGCGGTTGTCGGGTCCGAAGCCCCAGACGCCAATGTTGAGCATCATGTCGTTGTCTTCCTTTGTATATGGGTGCATTGTGGGCTGAGGGCTGCGCTTGAGTGGGCAGAGCCACAGAGGCCAGATACCGAGTTCGGAGCCGGTGTAGTCGACGAATTTCTCGGCGGTCGAGAATGGTAGAGCGAGGTCTTGAATAATGCAGCGTTTGGACTGTCCCGAGGCGTGGAGGGCTGTGTACATCATACGGGTGTGTAGGAAGTCGTCCAGCCACCAGCGGGTGTACTTATTTTGCGGAAACGAGAAGTACTTGAATGCCATGTCGCCCACCCAGAAGCCGCCACGATCGTAGCGGAAAAAGTACTCGGCCAGCGGAATAGCCTCCGTGTGGGCAGAGCCGGAGGAGATCTTCTTCTGAACATGTTGGTAGTACCACGGATCCCATGCTGAGCTGAACGTTTGGATTGGCATTGCTTCCGGAGGTGTGTCGGTCATGCGACCGGTGACGACTGCACCTTGAGTTTGCGAGAACATTATGCCGTCTACGTAATCGTTTGACATGTCCTTGGTTTCGGAGCTGAGCCGTTCGACAGCTTCTTTCATGCTAGATACCGGGTGATATGTTGTCTCAACAAATTTCTTCGCTTCATGCAGGCGTATACGAACGAGAGTTGTCACGCCCAGGCTTCCCACTGCGCCAGCAGCACCCCAGAAGAGATCTGGTTTTTCAGTTGCGGAGCAGTTCACTACATCTCCCGTAGCCAAGACCATTTCTACTGAATCAATGGTATGGTTGAAGAAACCATGTTTGAAGCTGCTGCTTTCACCTGCAGTGCCAGCATATCCACCGCCAGCAGTGATACCGGGAAACTCCATGATCACTGGCGGCACGAGTCCATATGGCAGAGTGGCCTCTACTAGTCGGTCCATAGGAACGTTCGGTTCTACAAGTGCGGTTTTGGTTTCAGGATCTACTTTGAGTACTCGGTTCAATGCACTGACGTCAAGGATGTGAGCGCCTTTTGAAGTCTGTCGAGTGCTGTTTGTGGAGCCATGGTTAATGCGAAAGCTTTGTTTCTGAGCATGGAATGACCTGACTTGCGCCGCAATGTCTTCAACAGCCTTGTTGTGGTCTGTTAGATGTTCGCGAGCATCAGTGGCACTGGCAAATGTCCGTCGCTGAGCAAAGGTGTTTCTTCTCATGCAAGGGCGGGTGACTACACTTCTTGCTGAACATGTCTGCAATCCATTTCTGGGTATCCTCTGAACACGTGCAATAGTCTGATCCAAGACGATAGGCGATGGCCGCACATGAGCATACAATCCTGCAAGCGGCAGAACTCGAGATCGGAGATTGGCCCGCATGGAAACAGTAACGCGTATAGCGCCTATTTCGGTCAACACTGAAGCAGAAAATCAGAATGCGATGAATGCACAAGATATGTTTGGCAATGGCAAGCTCTAATTGTAATCCGTGGCGACTCGTCCAAAAGTTGAGGTTCCCGCTGCGATGTGCGCACGGACGAATTGGTCGAAGCTCAGATGTGGAATTTCGCTTCTAGTCGGGCTCATGCTCCCGGCGACTATTGAGCATTTCGTGTGCTCGGAACGTGGGGACATATGAGGACGGTGACAAGTTATGGGCTATAGTTGGCACTGATCTGTAGAGTCTCATAGACCGTATCTGAAAGTAATCTTCTGGTCGCCGTGTCTGTTGCCATCCATGTTGGCCCAAGCAAGAAATAGCGCCATGGTATTCGAAGCCTTGATTCGCATCAATAGCGTGTTAGACTTTCGAGGTAGAGGCATGTCTCCACGTCGGGCCTCTCTTTCTACCTCTGCATCGCTCCAAGAAATAACAATGCGCTCTCTGCGGCTGTTTTCAATCACCATCAAAGTTCTGAAGGCCATGAAGCCTACGAAAGCGAACAAAACGCAGAAAGTGGTGATATAGAAAGGTGTGACATAGCCTTCCTTTTCGTAAGAAGGCGAGAACAACATGGCTGAGAAGACGCCAGCAAGGTTTCCCCAGCCATTGATTCCGAGTACTACAGCACGCTTACCTGGCTCGGGTATGTTGTTAGTGAGCCAGGCTACTGTCAGCGGTGATGCGATGAAAGTGCCGGATAGAAGGACAATCAAAGCTATGTATCTTGCAGCATAAGCGGTCGAAGGGAGCATGATTGTGGCGGTCAAGCCCGCCAACAGGATAGCCAAGCCATACAGTGTTGGTATAAACCGTTTCTGGGAGCGATCGCTGTAATATGTAAAGGACCACAGTGTTATGGCACCGCCGAGAAAGGGGGTATCGCGAATAGATTCGCTCTCGCAGGCGCCATGGCTTCGTCACCGGCGGTCAATCCTTTGATGACCAGAGGTAAGAAAACAGCGAAGGCTGTGGTCGGTATCGCGGAGAGAATATTGCAGACAAGCAGAAACCAGATTTTCCAGTCTAATATCGCCGAGAAGACATCGAGTCGTGACAAGCCAGCATCTGCAGTCAACGACTTGACAGAGGCAACGCTGGCAGCTGACTTCGAACGCAGTGAATGCACAGAGGCGATGTCGGACAGGAGTCGGTCGTCCTCATCATCCGCGTCTGAAATTATGGTAGATTGATCAATGTCGCCTTCATTCCCGTCCTTAGTATGTGGATGCCAAAGAGTAGAAGCGTTACGGTCATGAGCTATACGCGCCTCGGCCCAGTCGGCCTCCTCCTCGGTGAAGAACCAGGCAGTGCCTGCGCTATGTGGCAACCAGACAAAGCCTATCAATGCCACCACAATGGTCAAAGTGCCTTCGATCATGAACAAAACTTCCCAGCTCTTCCACCGCCGATGTGCGGTGGTTGCAAGCTCAGGAGTAGGATACGATCCGCTCGCGTCACCGGGAAAGCTCTTGAATACAGCCCAAGACAGCAAGCCTCCCATAGCTCCAGCAAGGGCGGACTGTCCATAGAAAATGCCGAGTCGTTTGGCAAACTCGTACCGTGTATAGAACAGGCTGAGGTAGCTGACAGTGGTCGGGTAGAAGCCAGCTTCCAAGATAGCGACAAGCACGCGCAGAGTGATCAGTTGCCATTCGTGACGCACGGCTACGTGAAGTGCAGTGCAGACACCCCAGAGCGCCATACAGGCCGGTACCCAACGGGCCATGCCATATCTGCGACCGAGAGCGGCGCCTAAAGGCTGAACAGCAACAAAGACAGCCCAGAAACAAGCGACAGATCTATTCAGGGCGGTGGGAGGAAGGCCCAGGTCTTGCGTGAAATGAGCAGCCTCTGCGTTTCCCACATTAGATTTGTCGAGGTGATTCAGCAGGAATAATAGAGAGAGAAAGGGTAGTAATATGTAGTCGAGCTTAGCGATGGTGCGTCGGTTCACTCTATGCTGATGCGGGGACAGGGTAACCATGTTGTCGGTATGCGACTCGCTACGCGCCAATTCTCGCCGGGCTTCGGTAGCCGCCAGGTATGTGGTAGAAGCCGACGCGTCCTCTTCCAGACAGTCTTCCATGCCAGAGTATGAGCTATCTCCTACAATTGTATCGGTTCTACTTGGTGTTCGGACGATAAGTTCCATGCCAGCGGAATGCCTTGATCTAGCAGTTCCCAAGGTCAAGCAACGCCTGAGGCTAAGCGCACATCATTACGACTCAGTTCCTGCATGTCTCTGCTTTATGGGTACTATGTGCGTCTGTTCACCAGCACGTGCTTCCGAGCTCAGACGAAGCAGGGCGGAGAAGGCATGGAAAACCTGGTTGGGGGATACAAGTTTGACCTTTGGCCGTGGAACAGCGGAGGTCTGCTAAGATGGCCTTATCGATACAAGTAGAATGAGCTGCCTACAAGCATTGCGATGGTATGGAGATAAGGAGCGATAAGCCCATAAACACCTCACTTCCAATGGCCACGGAGCGGTGAAGCTCCTCATCTGACGTCACTCCAGCGGCTGTTGCCAGGGCACCAGATGAGCTCGACATTTATTTTCTTGATGTGTTTTGCAATAGAGGGCAAATCGAGGGCTACCAAGGCAATCTACTAAAGCACAGCCTGGCTTGGAACCATTGGTTGATTGGACTAAGGCTTAGGTGATGCATTTGTGCAGTCTGCAGCTACAGTAAAACATTGGACCATGGCGGGCACGTCTCTCATCTGTGCGTCCTAATATCGGTGCGCTGATGCGTCAATCACTTCTTGTGGGCCACACAAATAGACGGATATCACTATAAATCGTCCAAGAGGCTGACTCAAGTCGGGACCGTGATCAGTATAAGGTAAAGTGTTTCTTTCCTTTCCACCACGATCATGTTCCACCTTTCTTTCTGATAGAGGCGCACCGTCCAACCGCTATTTCTCTCGTCAGTGCAGTGGACAAGTACTAGTGTGGCTAGTCTACGCTACGCCCTGTCGCTGTACTGCACAAACGGCGATCACAGGATTGCTATACAAGCACCTCGCTTCCAGCAATTGGGCATTTGTCCTTGTACATATCACTAGCACAGTAGTTCCAGCGGTCCGACGCGCTCCCACAACGTGCAGACTGCAGACGAGGCCACGCTGTCCTGTCTATTGCCTTATAAACTTCCGTTATACCTTGAGCACTCGTCCCAGTACTGAGACTTTTTTTTGAGCGTTGTTATCACCGTGAAACGACAACGGCGATAGAACACGATACCGGCCTACATTTACCCTGTCTTGTCTATATGACAAGCTGACGCGAGAAACATCCTCTACCCGGTATTGTCTCTCTGTCTTTCAATCGCCATCTTTTGCAAAAGGTACGGCTGGAGCGAGAGGGTTCGACGGCCTCTTGAGCGTCTGCCATGGACGACCAGGGCCCTCCACCTCCACCGCCGCCGCCGCATGGTGCGAATCCCAAGACTGCTAGATCAGGCCTTCCTGATGGCAATTATGATATCTTCATCATTCCCCCACATAGCGCGGGGTCGGGCTTCCTATATCTGCCCTCGCTTGCCGTCCAGCAGAACTCGTTCCTGGCCGGCGTCGCTTGTACCCTGCTCGCCATCGGCATATGGATCGCCATCATACCAGCAGTGAAGCAATGGTTAACAGCGATTGCAGCCAGTGGGGGTGCCGGTGTTGCCTTACTCGTGATAGGTGTCGCTGTGGCAGCCTGGGCCTTTGGCAAGACCCAAGGCGAGAACTCGAGCGGCAGTAGGAAAGAGCCTCCACCGAGCAATGGGAGCAGTCGTGGCACTCCAGATCCATCATCACACGATTATCAAGACTCGTCATATAGACCGCCTCCGTCGACAGGACCCGGACCTGGAGTGCCTCCTCCACGTCCACAATCCCATTGGGCGCCCCCACCACCTCCACCTCCACAACCTCCTCGTGACGCCGAGCCCGACCCATTCTATCGAGAGACACCGGGGTGGGATGCGCCTCCGTTTTCGTCTCCACCTCCTCCGCCACGACAGCGTCCGGCCCCTCAACAAGGCCCTCCTCCTCCACAGCCGCCTCCACCACAGGCGACGCCTCAACCTCCTCCGCCACAACCTCCACCACAACAAGCAGCACCACAGCCTCCTCCTCCACAACCGGCGCCGCCCCCGCCTCCTCCTCCTGAGCCGCAATCTCCTAAGCCAGATGCCAAAGCAACCTCGGCCGCCTGGGAGAAGGCCCGAGAGGAGACACGCAAGCGAGAGGAGGCTAAGAAACGCGCCGAAGAACTACGGAAGTTGCGAGAAGAGAACCAGAAAAGAAAGGAGGAAGCAGAGAGGCTGGCAAAGGCTGCAGCAGAAAAGATAAGATGGGAACAGCAAAGACAGCGTGAAAAAGAGACCAGGGAGCGCGAGGCGCGAGAAAGGCTGGCTCAAGAGAAGCTCGAACAGGAACGACAGCAACGTGAGAAAGACAAGCGCGAGCAAGAGACACGGGAAAGGATCGAGAAGCGCAAACAGGAGCTGGAAAAGGCGGCAAGGGAGAAACTCGCCGCAGAAGCGAAAGCAAAAGCTGCTGCCACCGAAGCTTCTGACACGGCGTCGTCGTTCACTTCGCCGAGACAGACATACGTACGACCCACAGCGCAGAGTTATGCAAGCACAAGAACCAGTCAAGAGAAGTCCAGAGGTCGGCCGAGCACACTTGCCTCGTCTGTCTCGTCCTACACAGAATCTTCATACGCCCCTTCCGTGTCCACAGCGCGTACCAGTCCACCCCCTCTGTATCGCTCTCGCGCGCCTTACAAGACCTCCGATCCAGACAAAGTGGTCATCAAAGGCGTGTATCTCTACAACAGTCTGACATCAAAACCCACCAGCCAACTAGTCTGCAACGACAACGGTGTCAGCGACGGCCTGATCCTGCGTCTGACAACCGAAGGACTGTTCATCGACGACGACGTCCGCGACGTCCCGCAACGAGAGTGGGACGTCAAAGCCTGGGGGATCCAGCTCATCGAGGCAGGCGAGATGAAGCCCTACCAAGTCCTCCGCGTGACGAACCGAGACACAGAGGGCAAACGATACGTCTTTGTACTACCGTCCGACCAAGGCAGCAAGGTCGACGTCGGCCTCGCCCGTCTGAAAAAGGGAAGCCAAGTCCGCTCGCTCAAGACGAAAGCCTTTTCCCTTTCAGACATGAAGAAACTGCTAGGAGAGCTCGGATACGCCTGATGAACGATTCCCCTGACGAATTCCTCTTTCTGCTCTCAGTTCCTTTCGCTCCCGGCGTGGCGACCACGTAAAGACAGTTTCTCCATCATCCAGCACTTTCTCTGCCCTATCTCCGGATCACAGGACCAGATAGACTTCTTTTGCTCCAGACAAGACGACAACGGGTTCACCGTAAGAATAGTGTTTTTCTCTTCTTGTTTCTGCTCCTTTCTTTGAAATCGTAAATACGGTAGCAAAGGGGAGAACGGCGCAGCGCATCAAAGCATCAGCGACAGCATAAGCCAGCAACTCGGCGTTTTGTTGTCTTTGTTGTTTCTTTTCAGAATATGCACATATGGATGCTTTTAGCGATCCTCTCGCATCAAAATATGACAGAGTGAGCGATAGAGGATCCATGTTGATTTTTTTCGAATCTTTCTTTCTCTCGTTAGCAAAGCATGCAAGCAAGCAAGCATATCAGCCATTTACCTGTTTGAGTTTCTTTCTTTTCGTTTTGTTTTCTTCTTCGCTCGTTGGATTAAGAACATACGCCGTTTATACCCCCTGTTTCCCGCTAGACGATTACTTTTTCTTAGTCAATGATTCTTTCTTGAAGCTAGGAAATGACAAGCACGTTGAGATGTATCAGTGGAAGCGTTCGAACTTACTGTGAATACCTCGGCATGTTTTGTCCCTTTATAGTTCTCTTTGCACGCACGAAGTGAAATGATATGGAAAACATTCACTTTCCCCTTTTTCAGTCATTATAGCGAGAATATCAAATGTATGAATGAACGAATGTACCCCCTCTATTCTCCTTGGAGAAAAAGGAGGCTTTTCATGTGTGTGTCTTCTCTTGGTCTCTGGGCTGTGTGCAGCCAATGGACAGAGAGCCACAAGCTATAATGAGTGCTAATGGAGGAGAAGCAAAGAGGAGGAGAGGAGAGGAGAAAGGAAAAGAACGAATACCCCACTCGAGAGAAGGTAAAAGACAAGAACCAGCACCCCTGTTACACCGACAAGAAGAAACACGACGCGACAACCAGCGCTACCCGTACGACATAATAGCAGAGTACAACAAAGATCGAGATAAGAAAAAAGGAACAAGCTAAAAGGTCTCCCCAACACGCATCTTGACAGAGCCCGACACAGTCTGAAGATTCGCTTTGCTCCCACCATTCCCCTTTTGTGCAACGATTCTGTGGCTGCCGGGTCGTCGAGTATCGCTAATGACGCGAATGTCCTTGCCCACGACGCTCAGACTGCCTGAGATAGAATTGCCGTCGATTGTACCTTCCCACTGTTCTGGGTAGACGAGGTTGAGACTCGAGGATATGGATTTGTGTACGCTGTTCAGTCGTGTCATGGGGAGTCCGCTGTGGCGGAGCGGAGAGAGCATGTTGACCGTTGTGGTGCCGGATTTGGTCTCTGTGCGCAAGCCACTGAAAGAGGAGGTGTCTGGTGCGTAGGGCAAGATGTCTACGTTGATGGTGCCGGAGACGGTCTCGAATATGGAGGACTGGCCTAGGATGTAGCTTCCTGACAGGCTGCCCGATTTTGTACTTGCTCGCGTGTGGTAGTCACGCTCGGGGATATCGTATGCATCGCCTGAGGTTGGGAAGCGCACATTTACCGTGCCGGAGATGGTTGACGCTAAGAATTCTGCCGGTGCAGGTAATCTAGGGTCAGCTTCCTCGGGTTCGACATCAATGTCAATGTCGCCGGACCGTGTGGTGACAGAGAGGACGTCCTGTAAAGCGTACGTCCCCGTCACTGATCCCGATATAACATCTATGACTGTGTTACGGCTGGCCCAGTACGCGATCGAAACATCACCAGCAATAGTAGTGAATTCTGTGCTGTTGTGTATTTGCAGTCCTCCCTTCTTGCTGAAAAGACCAGCGTCTACCTGCAGGTTCAAGTGCTCAGTTGCGACCTCCAGGTCCTGAAGTTTGACTCCTTCGTGGATAGCCAAGGTTATCTCCACTGAAAGGCAAGGCTTTCGGCTCCAGCTTGACTTCATCAACGTGGGCGTCTCGAATGATATACCATTTCTTGTCGCTCTCACTTTGATGTCTTTCAAATGGGAATCCTTACTTGTTGTGAATAGGACATCTACCGCCATCTGGACCTTCTGGCTTTCGGGTGCAGGGGTAATCTTCAAAAGACCATCGATGTCTCGGAACGTATCATGATAGTCCTCCATGAGCTCAAGCAAGGAGAAGCTGTCGATGTTATCGAATTCAAAGTGAGGACGGAGACCATCGTAGGTCTGGAAACCGCACTCCCAATAATGCGGCGAGGTCCACCAGGTACCGTTATTTGGTAAATCTGGTACAGGAGTAGTGCCATTGCCGCCGTCTCCGTGCTTGCCTGGCTTGTAATGGCTGTCTTTGACGGTCATGTTGACAGTGACAGTTATCAGAACGATAGTTAGGATCAGGATGGCCAACTTTAATGTCCGCCTGGACCGGGACCGCTTCCTCTTTTGCTTGCCCATATGTCCATGCTCCACGTCGCCTCCTGCTCTATCTGCTCCTCCACTCATGCTGTAAGGTGCTTGCTGGTTCGAGAAGACATTTCCACTCGAGGCTCTGCTCGCAGCCACGTCGGCATATGCGGGTGGTGGTGGACCAGCGTCAAGCAACGGAGTCGACTCATGCACCCAAGACGAGCCTGATTGTGAAGCTGGCATTGGTGGCGGAGGTGCTTGATGCTGCCGTGCTCGAGAGTCGTTATTCGTTGCACCTTGCCTTTCCATTTTTGCCTCCCTTTCTTTTCTGTCTTTGGGATCATCAGGCTGACGAGGGGCGTCCGCCTCGCCATTCAAAGACCCTTCATGCTCGTCGTAGATCGAATCCCAGTCTGTATCTGAATCCTCCTCCTGCTGCTGCTGCTGCTGCTGCTGCTGTTGCTGTTGTCGTCGGGCCATCACTTCTGGGCCGTCGCAGCCCGTTTATGATATGTACAGACCTACAAGTCTTTTATTTGAGAACAACTGGGTTACAATGTTTCTTATACAATTTACAGATCAAGCGAGACGGCGTACATGAATGAGAATACTGTACATGTCTAGCAATTTGATCAGGAGCGTGCGAGCAGTCGACTCAGGGCAAGTCATTGATTACTGTAAGACAGACCGGGCTGAGTGCTGCAACCCCTCTCCCACGAAGGTTGGAGCGCTTGAGATAACTGGATTCACATCGCGATTGGTTAGTGCAGCGGCTGATTACAAGTATTGAGGTTTGCGGCTATTCTGCATACGGAAGCTGGCTGTTTGGAAGGATGCATCCGCAGGTTGTCTCTTCGTAATTATTCGTCGCTTGTAAGAGATAGCGACAGGGTCTTGGCACTCAACACGACCGGATTCCAGAACAACGCACATATACCACCTCGTCAGCAGAACGAGCAGCGCTTCGGCGAGTAAAAGCATTTTCACCAAGTCAGTTGCATCTCTCGCTGGAGCAGTAGGACATAGGAGATCAAATACATCATAACGGGATACTATAAGACTATTTAGTGGTACACTTTCCGAGCATCCAAGAGTCTTCCGCGTGCCACATCTATTCATCGCGCAAGACCAGATAGTCTTGCGCACACTGTAACCTTCTATGAGATCCAGATGTTAAGTTAAACCCCCACCCAGCCCAGTACACAGAAAGGTATACCCAATTCACGAGTCCTTGGAGTCTCGCCGTGACGCCTTCTGAAGGGTAAAGGAAATTCAAGCAGGATCATGTACCTTACTAGTTGCAAGAGACAACCTCCTCATATCATAGGACATCGAATATGCTCCTCGTGATAGGGCTGACGCCTCTTTGTGGCGGACTTCGAGGATCACCAGCTTCGGGGACCGAGAGGTTGTTTTTGGGTTCGTCGGTGATTAGCGCGAATGGATTTTGTGTAAACTCATACGCTCGCGGCGACGAAAGCGCTGCTTCGACCTCGGCAGCTTCTGCGTTGTGATGATCGGATTTTTGACCTAACTCTACCTCAAGTCGTGACTGCATGTCCTGAAGCTCGCGTTGTTCTTGTAAACTAGGTGCGCTGAGCTTGGGCCGGAGCTGTGGCCTTATAGGGAGACTTCTTTGCCCATCCACGTGCGCTTGCTGGTCAGGACTCAGCGATGGTTGCAGAGGGCGTACACGATGCGGCTGCGTGGGGCCATGCTGAATCGCCGGACCCATTCCAAGACTACCGAGCAATGCATCCCGGTCCCAAGGTGAGTGAGGAAAGTCAGATGCCGTAGGAGACAGGAGACCAAAGGTGTCAGCCGAGTCAACTTCCTTCGGTGGTTGCAGAGGGGTCATCGCAAACTCAAAAGATCTGGGGGAGCCCATGGGAGATATATGGCGACCAGAATCATGTCGCGTATGGCTGTCCAAATTCAGAGACCTAGGTCTGTCCTTGGGTGTCTTTGCAATCACGGGAGAAGAAGAATGTGGATCTTCGATGACCTTGACGACAGGGACAATGTGACCAGCAGGGTCAACGTATGCTGCATCTTGGCTCTGCAGCTTTCCGGATATGCTATCCTCGTGGTTCGGCCACTTGATTCCAGACGGGGCAGACGAAGGCCCTGCGCCAACCGCTAAATCGCCGCTCACCACGAGCGTGGAGGCGGTCCTGTCTTGAGCAGGGAGCGGAGCAGTCATCGGTGGCGAAGATCCATCATCGTCGGCATGCGGACCTGGCAACCCCCATTGGTTTTGAGGTATTGACGGGGAAATTGGACTGAGACCGCGTGAACGTGCCAGGCGTGCCATTGGCCGCAATAGTGCGGAGCGGAACTCCTGGAGCTGCATGATCAGGTTCATATTCGGTCCTATCCACTTGCTCTTCCGCTTCACTGTGTCATATGCTTCTTGCACACTCATGTTTGGGTTTTTGTAGATCACATAAGCAACTACAAGCGTCGCTGATCTACTGACACCGCATTGACAGTGTATCAAGACACGCTTCTTGTCCTTGATTCTTTCGTCAATGACCTTTACCAGTCGCAAAGTATCTGGTACGATATCTGTGTTATGCTCCCAAGGTATGTGAATGTATTCAGGAAGTTGCTTGCTGTTTTGCCATGGATCACCAAGAGCAAGTGCCGGAGTTGAAGGGGAAGCTTTGGGGGTTGTCGGAGAACTCTCGATGACAGGACTTAGCGCATCGTGCTGTGCGTCAGGCTTTGAAACAGTCACTTGTGACCGACGAGGTGCATATTGGATACCGCCGCCGCCATCCAGTCGGATTTCCGGTTCAGGCTCCACGGCCTTGTGTGCTTCAAAGGGGTTCCTGACTTCGCTGGCGACATTGATCACAACGTCGTAATAGGACGCTTGCTCAGCCGTGGGCTCCAAGTACAAGTCGAGTCGGGGTCCATAGACGCATATGGGTCCATCAGGATATGCAGCTGGCTTTTCCTCCTTGGACAGAGGAACATCAAAGTTGGGCTCGGAATCGTCACTTTTGAGGTCAGCAACAGCACTAAGCTGCTGCGCCGGCGGACTTCGTGTATCGATGATTGCGTCTGCTGTTTCCAATAGCCTCGAGCTATGCAGCGGTAAAGATGGAGAAGATTGGAAATGTCGTAGCATGTTCGGACGGGAAAATGCAGGAGTTGCGGGGACCGCTATCCGCACGTTCTGCGGCAGTGCCTGAGAACTTGCCGGTGTTAGGATTGTCAAACCCAGGTTTGTAGGTCGACGTTTGGGGGGGCTAGGAGGTTTCGAGAAGGACATTGATGCTAGGTTCATGTTTGAATTGTCTTCCGACATGGATCTCATGGGCAATCCGGTAGAGGCAGCTTGGCCAGCATGCAATGATCCCGAAGTGTTGACTGCTAGATTCTTAAGATTCCTCGGGCGCC